>NC_088178.1:4321879-4975838 GCF_028769735.1 Zonotrichia leucophrys gambelii | reverse complement strand
ATCCCAATGGAAAATGGGGAAGTTGGCACTTGATGGCAAAAGTACTGACTGTGATGGTGGGCTTTAAATGTTCAGGAATTTTGGAAAATAAAGTCAGACAAGGTGCTGAAAGCTTTCTGCTTTTGAAGAAGGAGCATGAAGCTGAAATGAGCACCAAAAGGGTTTAGAGTGGACAGAAGAAGCCTTCTGGCAATTAATTAATGAAGAGATTGTTGCATCTTAAAGACACGGTGAGTTAATATAAAAAAAAAACCTGTCAAAGGAAAACAATGTTTTGTATGGACTAAGTTCACAGGAAAAAAAAGCTGTTTATAAGTCCTCCTCATTGCTGTCCTTTCTTGCTTAATGCCTGTGAATTTCTCATGTAAGATTTAAATTGCTCAACTTGGCTTCCATAAGTGAAAAAGAATTTTAGTCACCTTTGAGGCAGAAGTTACAGAAAGTGTTCTGGGAAGATTCCTCACAGTAATTTAGTTTAGATCCTGTTACAATAATGGTGAAAATTATATATCTGTACTGTTACAGCTGGAATTGCAATCTAATTTCATCTGTGACCTAATTCATAAGTTACAGATGGTATTTTAGTCAAATGCAGAGTTTTCTGGGTGACCATAAGCAGTGTCAGTCATGGTTCAGTTTCAAATTTAAAAAATAACCAATTTTGTCATATATACTTCACCATTTATATATGTAACTACCTTGGAGATGGGGCAGAGTGCCCATCATATCTGTAAATGGCTGGTGATCCCTATCAAAATGCAGGGAAGTCATGCTTTTGGAAATGACAGTGGCAATGCAAATTGTAGATTTCAGACCCTTCCAAGGAGTTCTGTAGAAGTTGAGATTCTCTACCTTGTTTTAGCTCCTGGTTGAAAGTATTTTTTGGTCACCTGGAGAATTATTTCTGTTTTCTTGGCCAGGAAGGCTGGAGATTATCCTGTGCAATCTGTCACCTCATTAAATTCCTTTTTGGCAGAAACATTATTCCCCAGAAATGTGATCTTGCTGAGGATTATTTTAGAATATTGTATTGTTATCTGTGTTGCCTCTTCCCTAACAACATAGCAAGAAGTGAATAATGCAGCAGCCCTCAGAGAGGCCATACAGCCCCTGACACATATTGAGAGAGAATTCAAAATAAATATCTGTAATTGATGTTTTTCCCAGCTTAAAAACTTCAGCTGTGAAGACAGAGTTGCTTTCAGAGTTGTTACTTGGTGACCTTGGTGTCCTGTGTTTGAGTATTTTGTGGGAATTATGCCTGCATGCTTTCCAGCATCAATATGAAAAGGGTGTTTTGCACAGACTGTTTCCTCCTGCTCCTTTCATTATTCAGCCAGTTACTTCACATCCCCATTCACCTCTGAATGCTGGGCATGAGGGAAAGAGAATAATAATAATTCCTAACCCAGTATTTGGATCAATACTTCATATTTCTCAGAATTATGGCAATTCGACAATGTCTGCCATTTCCATATAATGTTCAATGTCCCTTACCAAGTTACATTATTTTTTTCCCCTTTTACAATTTTTTTTTTCCCCACAGCGATAGGATTTTTTTTTTCATAATTTTCCCTGATTTTCTTTTCTTAACAGTGGAAGCAGACTGTGTAATGTTCAATTCTGTTTTATTATAGTTAAGTTGTAAAGAGTGATCAAAGGTGCCTCATTTTCTGCCTTAGTAACCTAAATGTTTCAAAGAGAATTCAGTTTTGCTGTTGCACTCCAAGAAGCCCTACTTAGTACTTCACTTTCCTGGAAACTAATTCTACTTGTTTTCTGATACTACAGTTCTTCACTTAACAAATACCTCAGAGGGAAAAAGGTGATGACCGTGGTTGAATTTGATAAGGTATTGCTAACACAGAATAAAAGCTGGTGTGTTCTTTCTTCCTCCCACGAATGTGGAGATTTATTTGCAGGAGAGAAAAACTGTGTGCTCAGGCCTGCAATCCATGTGTCTCAGGTTGCCGTTGCTCTTCCCAGATACTGTGATATCTTTTAGAATGTGGTTGTGGACTATTTCTGTGTTGAAGAAGAAATTTTGGCTATAGCTGGTCGGTCTGGGGGTGTAAGTCTCCCCTGCATGCTTATTTTAAGTGCTTTTAAATAGAATTAACATCTGGTAGTTTCTTTGACTGAAATTACGCCTCCAACATCTTATCAACAGTGCTCAAGATTTCTGACAGAGGTTGTGTGAGTGCCCTCTCTGTGCAAATAATGCATATTCTATCTGCTAAAGTGTATTTCAAGTTTCTACAAGCTGCTGTCTTCCATCTAAACACTTTTGTTTGTGCTGCACTATTTTAAATCCGCTGACCTGAATATCTGTAATCTCCACTTGCTTCTTGACTGGAGCCATAGTATAAAAAATGCCAGTTCTTAATCCTATTTTGAATACAAAAAATTTCCAAGACTTCTCAAAGATTGATAAAGCAACAAAATTTTTAAAAAGCCCCCAGAGAAATTGGAAAATGAATATATGTACTCTACCATACATACTGAGCCACGGGCGACACCCTCATCAAGACTTAGCATCATTCAGAAATACTTAAAGTTGGAAAAAGCCTGTAAGGCCATGAAGTTCAAGAATGAAGTTTTTTATGCCACATGCATAAAAATCCTTGCTCAGTCTAAATTTGGGTAGGGAGTCAGGTGTCATCACCTGTCACAGATCAGGTGAGTGCTGTTTACAGCACCATTGCTGACACAGGAGCATGCTTGTCTTTCTACTTCCAACAGGAAATTCCACCCTAGAAACTAAATGCTCTTGGAAAAAACTCTTGACTGTGCTTCAGGAAAAGATAGTGCCCAAAATCTCTTAGAAGAAATAATATTATACCTTACTGTGAAATAGCAAGCATTTTCTGAACTTTTACTTGACTTTCCTGTATTAAGAACTTGTGGAACAAACTCTCATTTTGTAGAGAGCAGGCAAATAAGTCTTAGCTTAAATGTTTTCAAGTGATAATATGAAAATGAGATTATTCTCCTGAGTGTTTAAGCAACTTCCCAAAAAAGTTGAGGTTCATTCTGGAAGTGTAAGTTTTGAGAGCTACAGGATATTCAACTCTGCAGATGACATCTGGGAGAAGCATCACATCCTGCACACAACACCTATATAAATAATTATCTACAAGTGACACTTCAGAAACAGAAAAAACCTGACAAAAACAAATTTGTGTGGAACCTCCTCTTCCATGCTGTACTTCTTAATCTGCATAATGGCCTGATGTGCTAGCACAGAACCCTGTAAGAAACTGGAAGGAATGAAAAGCCCTTTAGAAACATTGGATTATTTATTCAGTGTAATTTTGGCTGGTGCTTCATATTTGAAGAACAGCTGGGAGGCAGAACACTCAAAATGAAGATAATTTCTGGAAATTTCTTATGCAGAGTATCATCTAACATGTTGCTTTTTCCTTACTTCATCTATTGTCCTTTAAGAAACACCATCTGAGTGAACCTCCTGGCAAAATGTTTGAATTTAAATTTTCAGTATTCAGTCATATTATAGACATGCATGCATTAAATTAGAATGTCTGTTGGAGAACCAATCATTCATACATAATGGAAACTATTTCATTTCCTATGCTATTCATTCAATTATTTACATCCCAAGATAGAAGCTTGCTCATAAAACTTGTCCATCTTTATTTTCCACTCCCCTAGAAGAAGTGAAATTCATGAGTTTAGGAGGTAGTGCAAGAATTATGATAACAAAACTTCCTGAAATTTCAATGCAATCATTTAACATGTCAAATCCTTAGATGAACTAAGACAAGACATAGCTCTTGCAGTTCAGTTTAAGGGCTTGACAGAAGCACTGCAGGAACTAGGAAATTTCAGAGAATTCATAGTTTTATCTTACAGAGTTTTAGACAAGTTTGGAAACATCAAGATGGGTCCAGGAAGGTATCAATGAAAGAGTAATTTGGTGACATTAGCCCATGCAAGAACAAAACAGAATCAGAATGTTTGTAAAACACAGTAAAACCAGGTTTCTGTGTTCCTGATGTTTGACAGAATAACCTGTGTTTGTGTGTGCCCATTGCCTTTGTCCTTTCCCTGGACGTCACTGAAAAGAGCCTGGCTCCACCTTTGCACCCTGTCCTTAAAAGTTCATGTACCTTAAATGGATGATGTCCAGGTTTCCCAGTCCCAGTTTGATTTTAGGAAGTATTTCTTTACAGCAGGAATGGTTAAATACAGTAACAGATGTTCTAGAGAGGTGGGCCGTGCCCCAAGCCAGCAGGTCTGGATGTACATCCAGGACTCCATCACCCCAAGTGCCAAATCTGCCACTTTTACTTGTTGAATTTGTGGTTGCTCAGTATTCTAAATTTATGACAATCTCTATTAATCTCTATTAATTAATTATTATAATCTCTGTCATGCCCCTTGAGGGCATGAACTGTTTCCCTTAATTTAGTCAACAAAGTTAGTTTCACTCAATTCCCACGCCCAGGTTTGGTAAGAACATTGAAGAAAAACCAAGGTACTATGATTTCAATGTCTATTGGTTTCTCCCATGACAAATAAAATATGAAAAGGAGTAGATGAAGATGAAAGTTCACAAAGAATTCTGCCATTAATGTTCACTCTGGTGCACAAGAAACAAGGCTGAATCCCTGTCTCCAAGTCCTTGGATAGTTACAGTTCTTGATCTCACAAAATTTAACTTTACTTTTTCCTCTCCATCTTTTAACTACTTTTTCACCCAACTTTACTAAAAGTTTTAAAGTACTGGAGAGTGCCTTCTGCAAAATTGATATTCAGTTGTGTTTAGTTGATGCTCAATTAGATTTAGTGCATCACATCCCATATAATTCCTGCTCCAGAATGATAACTTCCTCTTTCTTCTTACTACTTAGGAGGAGAAATACTTAAATATAGTACAATTTCTGCATACACAATGAAGTCCTAACTGAGGAATATTTTTCACTGAGAGTTTTCTTGATTCTTTTGTTTCCTGAGGCTGGAGAGTAGTACATAAAATGTGTGAAATGTCAGGAAAACCCTGCAGATATGCGTTTATTTTTAATCTGGGTGATGGCCATTTCATTGTTTATGCATTTCAGAAAAAGGCTTTACTGCTCAGGAAAACATTTCACATTTTCAAGACTTCTCTTCCATTTGCAATTTTGTTATCTTCAATTTTATTAGGCTGGTATTCAAATAAATATTGTTGAGGAAGTCACTAGTTGCAGTAAACTCTGTGATGGTGTTTGTGATGCCTTGTGAAGGTTGATCTGGAACAGAGGCTGGACAGAGTTAAAGAATAAAGTGGGGATTTATTAAAAGGGCTCAGTGGATCCACCTTGGGCAGCACAAGAGCCCAGCCAGGGCTGCACCCAAGATGAACCAAAATGGTCACAAAATGCATGACCGGTCACGGAGTCTGTCACTTTTATCAGTTCTGGTCCTTTTCAATATTGGATTTAATTGTCCAATTCCAGCTTTAGCCCATGCAGTCCCTTCCTTCTTGTTTTTCTCTCTTCAGCCCACGTTGTTTGTGCTCTTGGGCCCCAGATTTGGATCATTTGTCCTTGGAGAAGGAATTTTTGTCTCCCTGCTCTGTGCACAGAGCTCACCATCCCCTCATATGAAACTCAGAATTAGACACTAAAGCAGCTGAGAATCTGAAAAATAGACAAGCTGAAACCTGAGGCATTGCTGGATGTCCCTTGAAAGATAGTTCTGTGAACTGTGATGAGTGTTACAAGTGGTCTGAACACCTCTATACAGCTTGAATTTAAATAAGCAAACCCTGAAATCCTTACTATGGAATTCTTGTTTTACATGGAAATGTATTATGGGGAAGGTAAAAAAAGAGAAAAGCGGGTCTGAGTATATTCCCATAAAATAACAAACAGGACATAAGTATGTTAAATCCACAAGATTACAAGCTGTGTGCTTTGGTCCCTATTCCGCTCTCTGCAATAGCTTTTTCTCAGCCACCAGCTCTCAGTGCAAAGCAAAATGTTCACCCAAATCTTCACCCACCACAATGGGGGTGCAGAAAACCAAAGGGAAACCAAAATCACCTTCCAAGACATGGCAGGTTTGGCTTGTGAAATATGCACTCAGTCCCCATTTGGCTTCTTAGATCAAGGAAGAAAAACTGAAACTGTCTCAGATATTTCTCTCTTGTCCCAATTATGATGATCAGTAAAATACAAGGAAAAGTGAAAAAAGCCATCTCTAAAAATAACAGAATGTGTTTAAACTAATATATTGAGGCCCTTGTCATATGAAAGCTATGAAAGCACAAAGTATAAAGAACTATCACACCTTGCAATTATCAGTATAAGAAGATTAAAAAGCTCAGTTCTTTCTTTCCACAACTGAGTTTATCTTCATTCTTATAGCAGACACAAAACAATACTGGCAGACTTCAAAGGCAAATGGAAGAATTTCAGGTTTCATCATTAATGTTATTTTATTGTTTTATCACTTTTCCTCCTTATCCTTCATATGGCAAACAAAATTTTCACATATAATAAATAGAAATTCATAAGAGCTCTCTTAGGGAAGTAAAAGAAATAAAGTGGAGGGGGGGTATTTTCTAAGAAACTGGAAGTTTTTATTTGTAGATTTTCTAAATCAAAGATTTATTCTGAATTCTTAACTCTTTCCCTAGCTGGTAAATGGTTTCTGTGGCATTCTAGCCCAAGACTCAGATTCTTGTATACCCTGCAGTGCATTTGATTTCTAAGTTGTGACTTGGAAGCTAATTACTCAGTGATCTCAGGCTCTGAGGTTCATACAAGTTAAAAACAATAAAACTGAAAAATAAGTTAAAATATCTTTCAGCTCATCAGGACACCACCTTAGGCTCTCTTACATTTCTTCTCTCATTAGTTGGGATAGTATCTCTGATTTACTTCTTCCAGAAGATAACTGGATATAGCTACCCAGAACCAGCTGATAGTTGTATCTTTAACAGATGCATCCTCAGCCTCTCTGACACCATTCATTGCCCTGACCTTCACAAAGAGTGCATTTTTCATGTCCTTGTGCCTTTGGGGAAGGTCACAGTGCAAGATGGTTTGTAGTCAAGTGTTTACAAGGACCTCACTTGTAACATGGGTTGAAGAGTCACAGCTACTGAAACTTGTTTTGTAATACAGCTCAACTGTTTTATTTTAGATTTGTTCTGTTTTCTCAGGGTGTCCTCAGCTCCCCATCTCCCCTCTAAGAATGAGTTCTGTTATTCAGATTTGTGTTTTAATTGGGGTCACCAGGTTTTGTGTTGAAAGGCTGGATTATGAACAGGAAGAACTGCAAGATCCACAATTGAGTTGAACATGAGAAAAAAGTTATGAAATCTATCCTTGCTTCTGATGAAGGATCCTCTTTGTGTTGAGCTGGAAATTCTAGTGGCATCAGAAAAATTTTTACTCCCCTGGAATAATCAATTCTTGGGGGAAAAAATTTCTAAATATTTTTGAGATCTCTAGGCAACCTGAGCACCTGACACATACAGAAAGATGCTGTGGTTTTGAAAAGTAGAGAGTCCCCTCTCTGAAATGTAATGTAGCATTTCAAAAAAAAAAAAGTGGCAGATTGATCCATGAAGCTCATCTGTGAAAAACAGTAAGCTCAGAAATAATTTTGTAGATATTAATCCACCTTGAAGTCCGTTCCTAGTCTATTCTGGTCGTAAAATCAACAATTACTCTTTCAAACAATCTCCCCAATTAGCTAGAAAAGGGCAACTGAACTGTTAGCTGAAACTTCACTGAGCAGATTTTCCTGTAGTAACCTTTACTTTCCATTTTGTGTGCCCTTACTACCTGATTATTCAGTATTTTAAAAAAAAGAAAGGAAATGACATTTGCTATTAAGGAATTGCAAGTCCAGTGCCATGTATTCCAGCAGATAATTAGAATTACTCCTAGCACGGTCATAGTAGAACAGTTAGTTAATCTTCTAACAACACAAGTCCAATTTTGACCCACTCTAAAAGTCATAGTTTAATTTTTCTTGGAAGAAATGTCAAAAGAAATAAGCACCAGCTACACCTAGAAAGGAAAATAATCTTTGTAGATTTCAATATCATTAGCCTTTATGAGCTTTTGAGAAACCAACATAGTTCCTCAACAGGATGTCTGTACTTTCTTTGCTGGGATTAATAGAATCTATCACTTTTTATTTTGGCTTTTATTGTTGCAATACTTAGATAATTCTCACATCTGTACCAAATATTACCTTAGGCTGTGCATACAACTGCTGTTTGTCTTCAAAACCTGACAAAAATAATTTATTTCCTCTTTAACTCATACAGATGTTGTTCCTCTATCACAATATTTAGTTGATATGTTTACTAGACTCTGTATACTCGAGACTGACACATGGAAAAGCTGCAATGTGGCCCCTTAGAAATGAATTATCACCCTCCTGAGAATGGCCAATTACTTTAATCATCATTACTTTAGGAGTCTTAAAGTGTTTTAATCCATGCGATTTTTTTCCAAAACTGTAAGCTGTGTGGATAAATATGCCAAAAAATTTAAGATTATGTTATTTGTACATTTGAATAGGTAGATTTGTACATTTGAGTAGGTAGAAAATTCCTTGACCCTTGCTATTAAAAAGCATTTACTTTATACAACTTTAAATCTTGAACAAAATGTATTTCCACCGGTTCTAATCTATCTGCACTTTATTAATTATTTATGTCCTAGAATGGTTTTGTAATGTTGGAATAACAAATATAATTATTCACTTATTTCTTATAAACTATTCCTATATCTTTCTGTATATTCTATATATTTCTATTCCTATTTCTATAAAGTATCTTTATGCCTCCAATCCATTCCATTAGATAGGAGGCATAAAGTTTTATCATGCAACTCATTTGTGTGAGTATAAATATCAACACAACATGGAACATGGATGACCAATAATGCTCCATGTTAAGATATTTTCATATGTATCATCAAATGCATTCCATTGCAGGAGTTGTCCCTCTGCACTGAGTGAGATTCAAACTGGCCATGACACCAAACACAGAAGGCAATACTTCCCTGGCTTCTGCCAAGAATTTAAGAAAATTATGAGAATGTAATAAGTAAGAGCAGGAAACATTGATTTTATATATATTGTTTATTTTGTTTTATGTATATTGCTCAATGCTCCATAGACTGCAAATCAATTTGATGGTGTGTATTTCTGATTTTCTGTTTCAAGACTTATGCTTTTGTTTTCCTTACTTATTTTTATTAATTCTTTACATTAGCTGGTCATTAACCTCAATTTTAAAGCATTTTTTTCCTTTTTTTAAAAATTACTTTTTCCACTTCTTAAAAATCCCCTCAGTCTTCCCTATGTAGGAAATGAAACTGAACTTTTAAGGAATTGTAATTAGCTTTTTCTTCACTGACACATTTCTCTCATTTCTAATATATATAGTGTATTTATATTGCTATACTATTCATTTTTTAACAGAATTAGTAACGTCAAAGTCTCATGGAGCTGCATGTCTACTTGTTCAAGGCACAGGTACACTGAGGTATAAATAAGAAAGCACTGCCAGAAACAGGCACTTACTCCACATGACATTAAATATTCATTGGTGTCTTGCAAACTGTGAGGCTCCAGAATTTTACAGGCTTTTTTTGAAGTAAGTATCTATCCAAAGCCTGTTTCTTTTGATATAGACAGAAATTCTGCCTGCAATCCATAATGATGAGCATTTTTTATATCTTCAGCAACATAATTTTGCATGTTTCCTCTCTAGCTGTCCTGTTACAGAGATGTAATAAATGTATGTAGTAGTGGGAAGAAATTGTATTTTGATAAAAGTTAAGTCAGATTTTCATTATGTAGCCTACTGCCCCTTTCTCTTTTTCCAGGACTAAATCAACAAAGGAGGACAACTGTGTGCAAATGGTATTTAAATTGACTTGGTGTGAGTGCAGAGGAATGGATCAAAGCCTGTGTCTCTGTATGAGGGGGCAAAATGTGGCTGAGAGTTTATTATTGATGGGATTTCAGGCTGACAGTGGATAATAAAAAGGAGACTATTCTCCTGCTACAGTGGGTAACACTAATAAATGAAGGGATGGGAGCATTCTGTTGCAAGCCTCAAAAGTTTTTCAGGACAAGGTAATTCAAAAGATTCCTAAAAACTGATTTAGATGAGTGCCGTGCTTTTGTGACTTACAGTTTATCTCTCTTATTGACTAATTCCAACATAGTAAAAAAATCTTTTGGATATTTCTCAAGGAAAGAGGTCTCTAAGAAAGTATAGAAAGTATCCAAGGCTCTTTCAACTTGCTGAAGGAATCAGGACAAGACAGGGATAAAATAAAATGAGGATTACATGACAAAGCATCTTAATAGGTGCCTTCTGTATAGCATGACAGTGTTTTCCCAGAAAAGCTTTGAAAAGGTGAGAGATACAGGATAGCTTTCAAATCCATAAAAGTATTTTCACCCTGCAATATTTAACCTTTTTCTTTTGCTTGTCATATGTTTGCCTTCTTTTCCACTAGTGGGAAAGGTTTTTCTTCTCTTCTCCATCTGAAGGCGCCCAGTTCATAAACACTTATTATTATTGTCATCAGAGATATGATGCAGTTAGCCATTCCTGACTATTAGCATCCTCTGGTTTGACTTCCAAAGAGAAAATGTTCATTTTAAATACTTTTTCAAGTTAAGTATGCCTGTGATGTAGTATATATAAGTATAGAATTAATAATAAGTATAGTATAAGAATATATATAAGTATATATATTACATAAGTATAACTGTGATAGTTTTAGTATTTCCTTTGCATTTCATCAAGAATTTAAAATGTTAATCTTGTAGTGTGTCTTAGAGTTTTACATGCCATAAGCTCTTATTTTTAAGCATAGATAATAAAAAGAAAAATAGATTCCAGGAATTTAAGTGAAATGCCTTACATGGTATATAACTTAATTTTTATGGTTATTTGGGATGGATCATTCCATGTTCAATATTTGAGTAAAGGCTAAGAAAACACACAAATAGGAATCTCACACAAAACAAAGAATTATCACATGCTTCTCAGGTGTTGTCCCTTTCATCTCATGCTAGGTTTTTTTACATCAATAGCTATAAGGGTCACTGGGAAAAGGCTTTTCAGTGAGCTTAAGCATGGTGTCAAATTTCGTCTTCACAAAATATTGTCAAAAGTGCAATTTTGACCAACTTTCTACTAATTTTAACAAGAATTCTGTTACATTTGGCTGTCTTACTCCCCCTTTTTGCCTAAACCACAACTGCCTGCTTCTTTGGAAGATTATAATTAAACATTTTTTCAACATTTTGGAAATTTGAGTGCACACTAAGTATGATAAGTATGATCTTTAGGAAATTTCTGAAAATTTCTTTGGAAGTTTCTTTTTTTAAAGATTTTAAGAAGATATTCTTCCTGCAGTTTCCCCCATGAATGAATGGTAAACTGTGTAGCATGTACAAAACAGGAGGAATAATCCCCTATTTTATAAACTGGATGATTATAGTGTGTTTTAAGAACTCCATTTGTTAGTCTTGCTATTTCTTCTCAGTTGGGAGAAGAATTCAACAAAACACATTTGGAATGTTATGCACTATTTTGCTTCATTTCTATTCCCATTTGCTAGTATCTTTCATCACCTTTATAAGGACTGTATTTTATTTTTTGCCTTAGGCTGATGAGAAGTACCTAGCAGAGTCTGGAGAAAGGTACATTAGGAAATTTGAAAGTGGTCTATCATAATCAGTCTTTCATTTTTGATGTCTTCTCCCTGTGCTCACAAATTACATTTTGCACTTCAGAAGGGTTAAGAATTTGTGAGCTGAATTCCAAGATTGTCCTTCTGCGTTGCAAGGAATGCATTTTACATTCTACCAAGTGAAAAGGAGCACAAATATTTGGTGGTTCAGCACACACTCGTTGTCTTGCTCTGCACTGAAACAGTTCATGACTCTTGCTCCCTGCTAAGTGAAGTGTAAGGGTGCAATCACTTGAGATATCTGTGATTGAGCACAGCATGGAGAGCTCCAAAGTACTGAAGAGGAAAGCATTTTCCTCCTTAAAATATGTGTCACACCAATGCCACACCACTTGCCAAACCAGGCAAGCTTAAAATGGCTCACTCTCGACCCATGACTAAAATGTTTGGGTGCTTTCTGAAATTCTGTCAAACAAGATGTGATATGATGGGCTCCCTTAGGTGGCTGTAGGAAATATTGTGAGTGTGTTGTGTCCTACATCCCCAGTGAAGGTGTACCTAATGGCAGGGGCTTGCAACAGCATGAGCTTTAAGGTCCCTTCCAGCTCAAACCATTCCTGGTTCTCTGAGTTCTATAGTGATGAGGAGCACTGATTTATAAATGCACTTTAAGTTTTCTCCTACAGGAAATATTCCTCTTCTCCCACATAGTGTTTTCCAGCCTCTCAATATTTTAACTTGGTTTCAATAGATGATTATGATATCATCTATTTATCATTTTGTATATTCCACAGAAATAAAATTTAACCTATAAACAGCTCATTGTCAGTGTCAGAACATACTGTTCCTTTCAGAACATGTCTGGGAAGAGATTCTACTGCAACTGGTGAAATTCCATCTTTAAACCAGAAGTGCATTTGTCCAGTTCAATATAACAAAAATTTGTTGCCGTGAGATGTCACATTTTTTTCTGAATAAAAATGCTAATACATTTTTGTATTTTATGCTTCAAGATATCCTTGAAACCCTATTCTCAAAGTGAGTGTGCTGATTTTAATACTGCCAACTGCTCAAGCTTAGGTACAAAGCAAATGCAAAACAATTTTTTGATCCAAGCTTTGTTCACTTTATGTTTGTTCCATTCTTATATTCATTCCCAGACATTACCTTTTGGACATCACATGAAGAAATTGTTTGAGCTCACTCAGTTTGACCATTCTGAATATCATCACAAATATAAATACAAGAAATAAAAGTATTTCAAACATAATAATCTTTATTTTGACCTCTTAAGCATACTGTAAACTTTTAATTTGTACAGAAAATTAAGAAATGGTATCTTAGAAGATGATTGGAAGGTTATTGAAAATAGTCAAACCTTCCTAAAGTTTTCAGAAGCTGGTGATGGAAAGCATATCTAAAAAAGCTAATTGCACTATATTGCAATTGAAATTGAATTTGAAATTGAAAAAACATGCATTTTGAATTCTTGCTGCTGTTCCACTGAGTTCCTCTGGGGCTTTTTTGTGTCAAGAAGTAGGAAATACCATCATTTTTTGTGGCTACTTCATATTTGTTTGAAGATTTTCTTGGGGATATCAGATGATTCATTACCAGCTTTTCCTGCTCTAAAATTGAGCGATGTCTGTTCACTGTCACCTGTGAGGACACACCGTGGCTTCTTTAACTGGATTGCCTTTGGTGGGAGCCCAGCAGGCACAGCAGATTAATGAACTTCTTGTTAGTAGTCAAAATGCCGTCCTAACAATGCCAATGCCGTCCTAACAATGCCAACTGGATGTCAGCTGGAATCAGTTTGAGTTGGTGAGAGCTGGAGTTCAGTGAATGATTCCTGTCCTCTACAGGACCCTTTAAAGAGGGTGATTAATCAGCTGCATCAGGTGATTGGCTAGTTTTTATTGCACAGTTTTGTTAGGTCAGAAACTTAGATAGTAAAGGCAGAAGACTTGGGTAATAAATGGTTTAAAAGCTCATTGAAATGAAAATAGGTTTCTAGGCTTTTTATTTCACCTAATAAACAATGCCCCTGACAATCTTCTTCCTTGTTCTGCATAAATTGTAGTCCTATATAATTTCATCAAATCAAATCCACAGGCAGAGGGTCATTTATGCAAGAACTCAGTCTTCTGTTTCCTAGGTAACAGACTCATCAAGAGATTAAATATGGCCACCCACTTTCTTATCTTCTGTTATTTTTTCTCATGTTAATCCATATAATTCATTAGTTTCTATCTCCTCCTCATATTTCCCCCTTTACACTTAGTTGCTCTGTTTGGTTGGATGTTGAACATTTATTTATTCTATCATTTGTACACAAAATAGAACAAGTGTTTAGAAAATTTAAAACTTGACAAACTAACATAATAAAGAGTACAGGTAACCTACGGGTGGATTTTGCTCTGAGGGAAGGAAGAAACAAATCTTTGCAGACATATTGTTGCAAACTAGAGCTCTTCAGGTAAATTGAGCAAAACAAGATTGGAAATGTGGGTTTTTTTAAATTTCTTCATATTTTAGATCAATATATAGAATTTAGAATTATTTCTTTCTATACAGTTCTATATTATTAAATTATTACATACTATTACATCATTATTTCTATATAATTTCTATTTCAAATTTCAGTTAATGTTTGCTTTTGAAAATAATAGTAAACTAAAATCAGCAGTCACGTTCTGTGTCAAGTCTAAATGTTTCTATTGCATGGAAAAATAATTCATCCATCACATCTAGATAAAGACACATTTGCTATGATCTTGCAAAAAAGTGTAATTGTCAAATCTACTGTATTGTGTCTCTGGATGTTGAATTTTTTGAAAAAGATGATGCTATCTATATTTTAGAAATATCCTCAAAGGTTCTCATTTGCTACTTTTTGTTCCTGACCAGCACCAAGCAGAGACCACCAACTTGTTGTCATTTCACGGCTCTTATTCTCACTACACAGTCTCTTATTCATTTCCTTTTGGCTGACTTCACCAGGCCATGGTGATTGCTCCATGACAAAAATCTGCTAAAAGCTCTAAAGCTCTATGAGAAAGCCTGGATCATGGTGGTTGTATATCCTCTCCTTAGAATTCATAGTAACAATTGTTGCAATTGATCACAGAATGATCCCAAATTAAGCTCTGTTCAGTGTTCCACTGGGATATTTTCTTAGCACTTCAGTGCTGGAGAATGAGGTGCAGCTACAACCAGTAACGAGGCCATTTGGTTTCCTCTGCTTTCTCAAGCCTTTTCAGTTTGGGGTGTAATCCAATTATTTTAAATGCAAGCACATTGATTGCAAGTACAAAAAAGCCCAAATGGTGTTCTCTAAATCTCTTTGAGGAGAGTGACTCACCCAAATTACATTCAGCTTTAGAAGAGCAAAGATGTTCAGAACATTTGCTCATACTGCTTTTGATAAATACAGTTAATTACACAATTCTGCTGGGCATTGAAACACCTTCATTGAAACCCAGGAAGCAGAAGAGAACAGTCAACGAAACCATCCTCTCCCACAGCCTTATTTGTAATATAAATATCCTTTCAGAATGAATAAGGACTAAAATCACAAGTTTCAAAAAGTACAAAAGGACTGCATCAAGACTTCCCCAAAAGAGAAGACAAAGTTTGATTATATGATTTTATATCAAAGTGCCTATGAAAATTATCTCCACCTCATTACATGATATTTACTTATAATTCAGCCCATGCTTAAAGACATGTAATTTATTACCCATATTTAATATTTTTACCCCTTGAAATAAAGCAAGGGTTCTAAATTTTTCTCTGACTTCTCTGAAACACCAGAATTTGTTTTAGGGAGACACAAGTAGCAGTGTCAGGACAATACCTGATTTAAATGACATCTTGAAGATCCTTGGGAGCTGCTTAGTGTGACTGTCTTGCAGAGTCAGCATTCAGAATCCACACATTTTGATCAGTGTGTGATAGTTTGTCACAAATTATAGACTTTTATTTGTCCTAATTAAGAGTTTATGATGTATTCTTAAAACTGTTCTTCTCCTAGTTCTCCATCTTTGCAAGGATTTTGTCTGCTCAAAAGTAAAAGACACAAACTTTAAATGAGAGATGGAAGATGCAAATGTCAAGATTTTTCTCTCATCTTTTCTGGAATATGAATGCCAGCTGCTCCTTTGGAATTTTCTTAAGACTTCCAGACATCAGCAGTTTCCGCATCTTTCTTTTGAATAATTAAAGATTTTTAGCTATTTGTAGTGTCAAAACTTTGTACTCTTTTGTCCTAAGTCTTAGGATTTCATCTGTGTGACTTTCAGTGCTTGCAGTTGTTAGAAGTTCTCTTTGTATCACTGATGAAACCTTCTGTAACCCAGACAGGAAAACCTCTCAAAACTGTACATTGATCCTTAAAACTCATATACCTGTATATATCACCTAATAAATTAATTATCTAATATATTAATATTACAATAGCTAAGAATCCTAAATGTTGAGTCAGAATTCCATAAAATTCTATATAGCCATCTTTTTTCTTGCTTTTTTTTAACCATTTTGAGCCGGTCTCTCATTTGAGTCAAGAGAGAGTAAATTGACTTTTGATGCCCTGAATGCAACACCCACATCTGGTAAAAATAATTAAATTGAAAATAATTAGCAGCTTAAAAATAAAATAGGATGAGTGAAACTGTATAAATGTGTTGACACAGGAAGAAGGTCACAGTTCTCTTTCTTAAGGTGAAGAGAAACCAAAAATGAAGATCCATAGGGACAGAATAAAAATAGACTCCACTGCTTAAATGCTCTGAGAGTCCTCATAGGTCTGCAGAGAAAGCGAGAGTTGAAGTGAAAAATGTTTTGTTTAAAAATCTTAACTCATGAGTGATACTTTTAGCTTCACAGAGGATTTTTCTTCCCTACTTTGCCTGGGGAGGCATTCTCTAAACCTGACAGGCTTTTTGGTGTTGTAGATATGTGCTTGAGAGTGTGGAGGAAGTTTTTGACTTTTTGACTCATGATGTTTTCTGGGAGGTGACTTTCACCTGGGAACAGTCTTAGCCCAGATGTGGGGGCATCCTTCAAAGAGCATTGAGGGGCTCTGCCTGCGTGCAAAGTGAAGGTGCCCAGTAGAGCAGGGAGAAGGAGCTGACATCTTGAGAAAGGAAATGAAGCTTTGGATGCATCCTTATGTGGTGTTGTGAGGTCCCCAGGATGAGGTGAGAGATAAGAATTTGACTCCATGTTCTCAGCAGGCTGATTTATTATTATATTATATATCGTATCATAATAAATCAGCCTTCTGATATTATATTATATAATAAAATTATATTCAATTATAGAGAAAGGAGACATCAGAAGTCTAAACCCTGTGACTGACTCAGATTCTGACACAGCTGATGGTGACTGGCCATTAATTAAAAACAGTTCACATGTTTGGACTTCTTGCCTTATGATGATGATGATACAAATTTCTTACCTGACCAGATGGCAGTGTGGAATGCCCCTGGATTTGAGAAGTAATAAGATTACCTCTGTTTATCTCACATGGTCAGCCTGCAAGCCCTCTTCTGTCTACAGTTCCACTCTGTAGCTCTTTGATGAGCTGTTTGTGACAGAATTCATCATGTATCAATGAGTTATCTCCCAAGAATCAAAACTGCTTTCTTTGCAAAGAAGACTTTCAGATATACAGCAGGTAAAATTTCATAGAGCTTTCTGCCCCTCCTGACAGGCTGGAACAGCCATTTAGAGAGATCCAACCTCTTCACATCTGTCTTGGGAAAATGTTCACTCTGAGCAACTTGAAATGATGTTCAAATCACATTTACCAAGGCAATTGGTTAACTCTTGGTGCAGTAGGTGAAGAATTTCCCTTTTATAAGAATAAATAGTGTGTTTTCATCTGATTCTGGGTCAAAAGCTGAACTTTTATGCTCACCTTTACTCTCATGGTTTATGTCAGGTGTAGATGTCTCTCTGAACAAAATCTGCATAAATAAACAACAACTTTTAGGGAGCACATAAGAGAGGGCTGTGTGCTAATTATTGGTTCTTTTCATCACATGTTTTTTTGAGACCCAGAGCCTCAGCTACCAAACCAAATCAGAGCCAGAAAAAAAGGCTTAAAAAGTCAATTGCCTTGCCTTAGGAGGGCCTGGAATCACAGAGTATTTCTCAGTATTAGGTACCAAAACTTTAGCCCTAGTGGCTCTTTTAAGGGAAGATCATTAATCTAGAGAAAGACAATCCTACTATTTATCTTCGGTAAAGCTGAAGCAGTAATTTGAAAAATAAGTCTAAAAGAGAATTACATCATTTGTGTAAATAGCACTGCAAAAACAACTCAGAGACCTGTTTTCTTGGCCATGGTCTTTTCTTGTACAACCTCTGATAACATCAGAATGGCTAGAGGGATAACCAAGGAGGAAAGATAAATAAAATTAAGTTAACAATATTAAAACTAAACACTGTTTGTGAGAGTAAGAGGACAAGGTTTGCAGACTGACACATAGGATTACTTTCTTGGTCTTCTTCTGCCTTAAATTACCTGTCCAAGATAATAAACATACCAATACATTAGATTTCTTGCTAATTGCAATAAGTTTTTCACCAGGGACTTCAAAGAAGCTGAATGAGAAGGCTAGTCTGTATTTGTTTATCTGTAAATTGGGTAAAAAATAAGAATAAATTAATTGCTCCGGAGTTAATGATATAGATATTTGTGATGTGCTTCTGCAATACATTAAAAGAAAAGAAATTTTTTGTAAGATAGATGCTGTTTATCCAATCTTCCCTGGTTTGTAATAAATTTCTGCTTTATCACTTTCATTGTTAATTCTGATTCTTTAACTTGAACTGATAACATTACAAAGAGAAAAAAAAAAGCCAGAGTGGAGAAGGTGATGGATACAGTTTGTGTGTGCATGCCTTCAAATTGCCCCTGTAAAGTTACAGCTCATGTGTGTATTTTCCTACACAGTAGTTCACAATCATGTATATGGATCATTAGCCTGTGTCTTAAAAAAAAAAAAAAAGAAAAAATTCACATTGCTAAAGTTTAGGTCAGCATGCTGTGACCAAAATATTTTTAAGTCAAATATCTGATTTTAAGATTCTTATTAAAGAATACTAGAATGGACAGAATTTAAAAAATATATATAAATAATTGACTTGGCCCTTCTCTTTGTAGAATTCCACATCTTTTCCAGTGTTCCAAATAAGGCTGTGTCAGGGTAAAGATTTCTCTTTAATTAAAGATATCTTTTTAATTTGTAACAAATATTGATTGCATTATGAACCTGAAACATGATTTCAGCTCTAAAATAGTGCCCTAGAGCTGTAGTACAATTTCTCCTTACTGTAATATCACTGGACTGTCAAAACCTGGACTTAAAAACATGTATTTACCAAGCAACTGCTACAAAGTATTATTATGACAAGTCAGTTTCTGGCAAGAAAAGAAACAAATCTATAGAAGCAATTCTCAATTAAAAGCACTTTCAAAGCAATTTGTCTCCCCAGGTGGCTCCAGGTCTCCCAAAGAAGTGAGCATGGCCCTACAGTCCCCTTACAAATTGCATATATAAATGAATATAATTGCTATTTTGACTTTATATTATGTAAACTTCATGACAGCTGAGAATTTGTCACCCAACTTCTAGCTGGAGGTTATTTGGCTTACAAAATGAAAAAACTCTCCATTAAAAACACTGACATGCATTCAACAGCAGTGTTTCTATAGAAACTTGTTTTAATTACAGAATAGAATACATTTCCATAACAACCCAGTTCCATTGTCTTCATATTATGGCAAGTATTGGCACATTTGAATTTTCCAGACATTAAAATGAACTAATTAACATAAATTTCCATGAATACCTAAAGAAAAATATTTAGATTAAAATTTTAAAATTTATCTTTGCAGGATAAAATAAATAGCTTAAAATATGGATTTTCATAAATGCAGCAGACTTATGTAAATCTGTAAGTTGTTCCTTGAAGAAAAGGATAATTTTGTTTTGAAATTGGGTGAACAATCTTTCCTATTCCAAGTTCAGATCTTAATTATGCAGACAATAAAGGCATGTTGCTTCTGCTTTCATTGTTTGTTAGTTTTGGACTACTCTTCATTAATCACTCAAAGAGGCAAAACTAAATATCTCTGGCTGTGCATGCACACAATCCAATTGTTAACCTATGGGTAAATACCAGACAAAAATGTTTTCTTTCAAATATAAATTCATATTCAGTTCTGGTCTATGCATGTACCATTCAATTAAATTGTGCTCAGCCTACAGCCTGGGGGAAACTTGGATTCACACTGCTCAGAATAAAGGAGTTTTTGGAACAATTACCAATTGCTGAGTACTGTAGATACACCTTGAGGCCCAAACAGACTGGAAGTGTCACCTTGTAATACAGAAAAATGATTAATTTGTCATTACAGTTTTTAAGTAGGTGCATTATTTAATACAGGATCTCTTAATTTTTTTTATTGGCACAATTTTGTGTTTTTCTATGCTCAAAAGTTGATTAAAGGGGAAATGTGGGGAAATCTTTTTAACAGGGCTGAAAAATCTATGAAAATCCAACCAATTTAACAGTTTAAAAGGTTTCAAATAGTTTAAACAGTTTAAAAATCCAGCTGATGTACTTCATACTGAATACTTTCCTTGGGATAGGGAAGTGGTCACAGCAACAAAGCTGACACAGTTCTGTTAGCCAGTTTTTTTAAGAAGTCCTCCCACAACCTAGAAAAGTACTGTAAATTTTTATGGTGTAGAATTGGTTTGCATTGGCATAACTTGAAGCAATGGTGCCTGATTTGGCTGCATGCTAATTGGATGGAAACAGAAAGGATATAATGAAGTATCAATTGCAGGAAAGAGGGAAATATTATATTATATTATGTTATGTTATATCATGTCCATAACATCCAGAGTTTGACCATCCAGCCAGTGGCATATCCTGTGAGAGATCCATCTGTCAAACCCACATATTTTGAGTTTAGAGACAAGTATGTCCCATGAAACAGTGCCAAATCCTTTGCACAAATCCACTTAGTTGATGGTCCAAGCACTGCACAAAACAAGGCACATTTGTGATGCCATGGCCTTTTCCTGAGCAAATGGATTTAATACCACTGTGTGATAAAAGAGATTGATGTCAGGGTAGTGGTGGGTGGTGGTTTCTCCTCCTCTAATGCATCACCCTCCTCACCTGCTCTAAATAATGCAACTGGAACAAGCTATGGAATCTGCAAAGCTCAGCAGCAGCCCTCACCCATTACATGAGACTGGTGTGCACAGCTGTATAATTTTATGTTTTTTCAGACCAGTGCTTAGGGAGGGAGGATAAATTAACTATAGCCACAGGGGAAAGAGAAGGTGCAAATGAGACTTATTCCATTCACCTGAAACTAATGGCAATCTATGAAGAACGTAACAGGCTTGGTGATTCATCCAGGATAATTATTCTCTATTTTCTTGAAGTTTAAGACTATTTTTAAATCTTCTTTTCTTTTTCAGTTTTCCAAAATGGCCTTCAAATTATCTGAGAACACTCAGAGATATACATGATGACAAAAGTTATGAGTGGTGAAATTAAAACACATTTTAGTCTTCTTCTGACTCATATAGATCCTCAGAGAGAAAGAAAAATATTGTTGTTCTTCGGAGTATTTAGCCTGTACAGTGGCTAAATGTGTTTTCCTCTGTTTACTCCACAGAGGAAATCCCACCTGTTGGCCACAATCCTTCTGTTCCTTGCAGTTTCATCCTTATTTCTACACACACGAAATCCCAAGGACTAGTTGTGATGGGAAAACACAGAATGGTTGCAGGCGGGCAATTTTCTTTGCCACTCTCTTCTGTCTTTTACCAAAATCTGACAACACAGTCTTGTTGTCAGAAACCAGTAAAAATTTAACTCTTTAACTCCAAGGTAGCATTAAGAAGCAGTCATTCTTTATTTGGCTAGATTCAGGCTTGGGAACCTTTTATTCCCTTCAAGCCTTCCTCAGCCTAATTTAACTTCTTTGCTAACCTTACATGAATTCCTCACCTTGCATTAGCAATCATGTTTTTTATGCAGCTTAAAGAATTATAATGGCAATTATTAGTACAGTTACATTCACACGTTGCAAAAACTCAACCAGTCAGAGAATATCCAAGTTCTTTCAGTGTTTTATTTAACCATCCATTTTCTAATCCTGTCCTTAATTCTCTACCAGATACAGCAACAGCTTTTAATCTCTCTATCTGATCATCCAATTTAGCAGTTACATTTGAAACATGTACACAAGTGTTGCTTAAATTCAAATAACCACACACTCTATTTTCATATAACGACAATAAATCTAAAGCAAATCTTTTTCCTAGGCTCATTTTAGTAGTTGCTTGCAGTTGTTCATTTTCTTTCAACAAATCCTAATTGAGTTGCATTGGCTAAAGTTTCCATTTGTCCATGTGTCCATCATAGGGAATAATTTTTTTATATTCCTTTCAAATTTGCATAGTTGTTATTTCCTTCCCATGTGTGCTGCTATATTTTTGTCAAATCACTGACTAAGACTCCCCATGGAACTGGATTTTCTACTGAGGTTGGTATTGGCAAGCAAGCTGAATTCTGTTCTTCCAGAACTCTAGGCAAAGATACCAGTAATACAAATGCTCTCCACAAGAAATAAAAGAGAAAACATTCTTGTTTCCTTCATGTTTTCATGCATAAAGGATTATCCTCTAGTTCACAGTGACAGGGGATTGCTGGTTTGACCTATGTGGGATGAAACAAAGGCTGTGATGAACCTGTCCCCACAGGGAAGGATTTCTCCCTGATGTCTAATCTAAATCTCCTTCACCTTAAAGATACTGGAAAGGAAGATAAAGCTTGGAATCTGAAAAGCAGGGATTTAGAGGTAGTTCGGTAGCATGCAAAAGTACAGTTCATGTGCTGCTGTGAAATGTTTTCTAAAATAATGGTGATAATCCCAGGCTCTGAACAACCTGCACCAGTGCTTAAAATCCAGTGTTCTCAAAGTAAATTGCAAAGTTTGATTTAATAGTTTCAGTGCTGGAATTAACATGAATTCCTGTCTCAGTAAATTTTTGCCTTAAGAAGGCCTTCTAACCACTCACTGAACAGAATTATATTGCAGTTCAAGGGATAGTTTATGATTACTGCTAAAGCCATGTGTTAAATTACTTAACACCTACATCTCTATATTTGCTCTGATATATAGATTTAGAAATGTTAGGTATGAGGTGAGACATATAAGGGTTTAAAAATTAAGTACCCTACTGATGTTTATGATCATAAAAGTAATGTTCAAAGATTGTATTCTACTAAGAATATGTTAAATGCCATGCTGCAATAACATATCTTTAATTCTCAGAGGGTTTTTTTTTTCCTGCAAAAACTAATCTAGATTTTTTTTTCCCTTGAAGGCTTACATTATTTTGAGGAAGGCTGGCAGATATGTCCATAATAAAATAGTTTTTCTGGAAAAATGCTACTATTAACATCTCCAGAACAGAATACCTGTCAGAGCTGAATGAAGCCCACTCCAAAATACTGAATCATGTCTCTGCATGCAAGTAGGCAGACCTGCCACCCAGCTTGGGCATGGCAGCATTGAAAGGACCATGTTATCTCTATTAAAAATCTCTTTTCAGCCTGTTGGACATCTTGTTTGCTCAGGTAACATATCCATACCTGCTTCTAAACCTGTCAGGTCCCCATAGCACTGCAGCTGAAATGGAGACATCCTCACAGTTTAGGAATTTGTCCTAGTTTATTAAAGACTGATTATTAGCCATGCATTCAAAACTGTGAGCAGCAATTACCAAAAATAATGATGTTGTATTACTTGTACAACCACCAGTATGCCAGTGTAAGTGGTCCAGTACATGCTCTTCATCAGACCAAATATTCAAACATGATTCATGGTGTTTATAAGCTAGTAAATTTTACAGAGTTCTAGCCAAGCAGTGTTGCTAATTTGATACACCTATAATGAGCTGGCCATCTTTCATTTTCTCTGAAGTTGTTTATTACTGTAATAGGGCCTCTTACTCATTAAATCTTGTCAACATGACTGATGCTTAACACAGTGGCTAAAAGATTATTAAGAAAAATGGCTATCAAGAACATGATGGAATGAATAAAACCTTCTGCTGAAGGTGTCTTTTGGGGAAGAATCTTATTTCAATACCTTGTGAAGATTTGGTTAATTGTTGCCACCCATACAGAGGATTCCCAGAAGACTCCAACAAAAGGAAATCTAGACATGTAATGAAATTTGGGCAGCATAAAAATAACACTATAAGGTTTGCAAAAAGAATAAGGAGAGTGGAATTATTTCAGCAGAAATAATAAAGATAAATTGAGAGTACTGAGCAGGAACATCAAGCAGGTGTGCTCCACAAAACAGGGTTTGTAGGCAGCAGGTGCCACAGGTCTCCTGGATGCCCCTCTGCTCACACCTTAACTCCACAGTGGCACAAGACACTCCTTAAGTGTAGCACGATTTGCTATTTGCAAGTTATGATCTACAAAAAAAAAAAAAAAAAAAAAAAGTGGCAGACTTGCAACATTTGAAGATAGATGTGAACACAAATTAAGCCACAACAGTTGTGTTCCGTCTCATGAGCAACATTTCTCAGTGCAAACTGCTGTAGTATGGCCACTTCTTTCCATGGGGTGCAGTCCTCTAAGGACAGGCTGCTCCAGCCTGGGAGCAGGGTCCCCTCTCTCCACTAGGTCTCCCACTGGATCTCTGCATCTCCTATGTGTAGTGAGATAGGATATAAGAAAAATAAAGGTAGTGTAGAAAGTGATCTTACCTCTTAGGAGTTTCGGCTGGGTCAACTACCAAAGATTAGGAGCAGGCCTGACTTTAACAGGCCACAGCTGTGACCAATGAGAAGAAGATGCTATAAGAGAGTGGGATGGCTGGGTGGGAAGGGAGCTGGAGTCAGTTGGCTGCTTGGTGAAGAGGAAAGAGGCAGTGCTCTGATGAGATGCCCATGAGAAACATGAAGGAGGTGTGAAACTTGTGTGCTGAGGAGACAACAGTGTGGAACAGCCTGCAATAGGATGACAACACGTGTGTGTCCCCATGGGCTGTGGGTGGATCCCCATGGGCTCTGGGTGGATCTCTGCATCCCCCAAGGATCTCCATGAAGGGGCACAGCTGCTCCACGCTGGTCTCACCATGGCTGCAGAGGAATCTCAGCTCCAGCACCTGGAGCCCCTTCTGCACTGACCTTGGTGTCTCCATGTTGTTTCCCTCACATGGTTTCACATTTTCCTCTTCTCTAGTTGGAAAATTACAGCTGCCCCCATCTTTGTTTTGATTTTCTTCTTAAATCTGATATTACAGAGGTGTTACCAACCTGTCTAATCGGCCTTGGCCAGCAGCATGTCAATGTCTGCTAGGCACGGTGGAAGCTTCCAGCAGCTTCTCACAGAAGCCACCTCTGTGACTCCTCTGCTACCAGGCTGTGCCAAACCAACCCAACAGTATACAGCAGAAATAATTTAGGTGCTTTCCTGTGAGTTTTCCTAATTTTTGAATTCACCTAGCTGATTAATAGTCAAGGTATCATTATTAGCCATGCTATCATCATTCATGTTGTGTGAGGCTTACATTTCTGAGTGTTCAATATAAGGTGACTTCAACAAAGGCTCACAGTTATTTTAATACTGACAGGATAATCAGTGTAATTGTGATTTATTAGGATAGTTCACTGTTCACTGCATTTTAATAACCTTCTTTAATCAGAATCAGGAATTGGGCTAACATCCTATCTAAAAGATGTTACTTAAGGGTATGAGCTGAGGAATGGTAGGTTAGAGTCATATCTGCTTTAGTTTGGGTTACAGTCAGAGACTAATGTTGAATTATTTGAACTGAGCAACTGGCACAAAATTAGAAAATGTGCTCTGGATTTACGGATCTGGAAACATAATGGGACCTAATTTCTCTCAAAAGTTTCAGAAGTGATTCATTTTGCTGGATTCATTAGCTACTATTGTGATCTTAACAATAGATTTTTTCAGTGCTCATGTTCTCTTTGAGGCATCCTGCTGCTGTTTATGAACAATATTAAATCTCCACTGAGACAGTGCTTAGCTCACCCTGTGCTATTTTTCTGAGTACATGTAAGTTAAAGCTCCTGTTATGGACCAATTAACAACAGTGCTCAACCATCAGAGGATTTCTTTGGTATCCAAGGTAAAGGAAATTTACCTTGAGAACTGCCCTGAGTGGTTTTTGTGTCCATATTTTCTGAACTGTGCTGTCCTAGAGCAGCCTGTGGCACTGGTGTAACACACCCAATCCCAACCCGTTTTCCATAGACACCTGGGATTGTCAGGACAACGTGCAGAAAGACCAACACAGACTTGTCGCTGTCATATTTTCTGGAAAAAAAATCTCTTTGTCCAGGATTCTTCTCCTGGGAAGCTGAGAAGCCTCAGTAATTACCTGATTGCTTTGCCTGTGTCTTGCTGCTTTGGAATGAGTTTGGACATTGTTTACTGATAGGTGATTGTTTGATTGGTTTCATGTGAATTGTTGTTGACTTAATGACCAATCATGGTCAGGCTGTGTCAGGACTCTGGAGAGAGTCACAAGATTCATTATTATCTTTTTAGCTTTCTGTAAGTATCCTTTCTCTATTCTTTAGTATAGTATAGTATTCTTTAATATAATATAGTTTCATAAAATAATAAATTAGCCTTCTGAGAACATGGAGTCAGATTCATCATTCCTTCCTTCATCTGGGAACCCAGGAAATACAAGAGAGACCCTGGGGCAAAGGAGAGGAAAGTGGAAAGGGAGAGTTTTCCAAACACCCATTTCAAGGCAAAAAGATTCTCTTCTTGAGACTCCTGGTGCAGGAGCCAGAGGTGAAGGAGGCACCTGCAGAGGTCTGGTTTTTATAATGTGAGTTCCCTGATGGTTCTGGCTTCCTGCATGCACCTCTTTGCCATCCAAAATATTGCTGGATGTTTATGGACAGGAGCTGCAGTGTTTGGACTGCTGAGAGCTATTTTCTTGGCATGAAAACAACTGAGCTGTCCTAAATTAATTATCATCTTCTTTGTTCCTAGGTGCACTAAACATTGCATTATTGGCCCAACTGTCCTGTCCAGGTCATCTATTTCCAAGGCCAAATTATGCACATTTAGGTAGGAAGCTGCAGAGTGGATTATTTCCCTTTAGGCTGTGTTTCAAGAAGGGTTTGTCTAACATACTTACTTGTAGAAATGCTGTCAAGATGTTTTGAACACTGACTCAGAATCTTCTGGCATACCAAACTGCAATAGCAGACTATTTCTCAGTATTGCCTCAATATCAGTAACAATTATACATTTAAGATTCTCATTGAAGATCTGTTTTCCTGATTAATTTGATTATGATATTTTAAAATCTTTTATCTATACTGGTGATATTTCATAAGACAATCCTAAATATAGTCTGGCAATTCCTTTTGCCAATCTCAGTCTTCTCATTCCTTTCCAGTGGCTGTTTGTGAAATGAGCTCTCATTGATGAAATCCTGGCAGACTGAAACACTCTACAGGCAGATCATCACTGTTTCATGGTTGAACAGGGTCAGTGAAAAGCAGTACATGCCTGGGTGTGGAAGTGAGCAAGAACTACATCAGACTTCCAATGTGTTTCAAGTAGTGCTAGAAGCATTTGAAAAGTGGTATGTGGAAGATATAA
Organism: Zonotrichia leucophrys gambelii; assembly: GCF_028769735.1. Classification (NCBI taxonomy): domain Eukaryota; kingdom Metazoa; phylum Chordata; class Aves; order Passeriformes; family Passerellidae; genus Zonotrichia; species Zonotrichia leucophrys. Next base: position 4,948,431 of record NC_088178.1, on the reverse strand, counting down.
AAGTGCAAATAGATGTATTTCAAACATTAAAATACAAATAAAATAAAATAATTAAATAAAATTGAATAAGCTTCCAAAAGCCCTTCAGCACAAATATGCTAGGAGAGCAGATCTCTTGGTAGCGTTGTTGCCATTCGGTTTGGATTGCTGCTCACTTTCACAGTTTGTCCCAGAACATTAAGTTTCTAAACCAACATGTCAACCTGTTGGCATTGTAGGTAGCATTTGAATCATCCTCTGGAAGTTGAGTAGCTGCCTTTGCTTCTTTCTTTTTTGTGTCCCTTGCTAGTGCGTCCTGCACACAGAAATAACCTCACAGGCCCTGTCACTGCTGAACCTCTGAGGTGTCAGGGCCAAATGTACAACAGCCATTTTAAAGTGAGGAGGGGGTAAATAAAGGGCAGATATCCTGGGACAAGTGAAGTGACAAGTGAAGTGAAGAAATCATAGGGCTGAATGTGAATTATCAAGCAAGGTATCACTACACTGAAATCACACTCTGGTGAGCTCATAGAATCACAGCAACAGAGAATCAGGGAACCCCTGAATGGTTTGGGCTGGAAGGGCCTTAAAGCTCATCCCATCCCACCCCTGCCATGGGCAGGGACACCTTCCACTGTCCCAGGTTGCTCCAAGCCCCATCCAGCCTGGCCTTGGACACTGCCAGGGATCCAGGGACAGCCACAGCTTCTCTGGGCACCCCATGCCAGGGCCTGCCCACCCTCACAGGGAAGGATTCCCTCCCAGTATCTAACCTAAATATACCCTCCTTCAGCTTCAAGATATTGGAAAGGGAGATGAAGTTTGAAATCTGAAAAATGAGGATTTAGAGACATTTCCATTTCAGTAACACGTAGAAATATAGTTCAAGTGCTGTTTAGAACTGTCCTATAAAATAAATTGTGATAATATAGAGGTCCAGTTTTATGTAATATTTTGATGATTTTTTTAATATTTAGAATATCTCACCATATCTTCAACGGAGAAAAATTTTGCATGAGTATTTACAGTATGAGCAGCCACTGAATTGTAAGACAGAAAAATTATACTGGCTCACTATTACAAAAAAAAAGTGCTTTGAAAAGCTGAACTTGTGAGGCACAGGCAAGAAAAATACCAGTAGCACATTCTCCACTCTCTTTTGATTTCCATTTATTTTTACCTACTTAAATCTGTACAACTTTTTATAAATTATTTATTTCTTTATATTCTTCTAGTGAAAATTATATTAACCAAAACTCATTTGTCCTTACATTGTTTAATTTTCAAATTTCAAGTTATTATTACTTCATTCCAATTTTTAAATGCTGATTTGAAACATGGAAGAAAATTCATGTGGTTTTCTCCAGAAATAGCAAAGGTCACTATTGGCAGCTTGGTTTATCTGTCTGGCCAGCTAGACAGTTACAATGACAAAATTAATTCAAAAAGCATCAATTTATTGATATTGTCACAATTAATGTTCTGCTTATTTGAACTTTACATTTTTATTGCACTGGCACATTGATGCAATGAACTAATTTTAATTTTCAGGACCAAGACCTTTAAGACACTCTAAGAAGAAAAGTGTTCAAGTACATTGTATCACAAATCTGCAATGTTTAAAGCAGCCCTGTTAGTGCTAGTGACAAGAATGCCACCAATTTGTGACAAGTTATGGATTTCCTCTCTGCAGCAAGCAGCAGGTATGACATTCCAAGAACAGGTATCAATAATAAGCTTTTTGAATCCCAGAGTGTTCTTGTATTGGATTTAGGTGCCCAGGTTTCTTGGGTTTTGTGTTGCTGAAATGGCTCCTTAGGTATTAGAGAGTCTTTTTCTCAGCCTCGTGACTGAAGAAGTTGAGATTTCTCAGCTTTTGTTTCTAAGGTTGTTTATTTTCTCTTATCTATGACATTCTTTCTCTGACCTGTTGAGATCTGTCCAGCAGGTTGGGTTGTGGCACAGTGACTGCCCTTGCAGTGGTGTTAGGTTTTTATACTATGAACTATGTGTACTTTATTTATAATTTTCCAATACCTATCACCTATGTTAGACAGTCTGTCTCTATTTTATACCAATCAAAAGTGTCACTATCCCAGCAGAAGATGGAGGACAAGAAGGAGAAGAAGGACAGGACATGCCCAGACCCCTCCATTTTGCCTCTTGAACCCTCATTCAAAATCCTACTTTTTAACCTTGTGACAAATTAACTGTCATTCTTGTAGGGGGATAAAATATAAGAAAATAAAGGTAGTGTAGAAAGTAATCTTACCCCTAAGGAGTTTCAGCTGGGCCAATTATCAAAGATTAGGAGCAGGCCTGGCTTTAATAGGGCACAGCTGTGACCAATGAGAAGAAGAGTGCTGTAAAAGAGTGGGGTGGCTGGGTGAGAAGGGAACTGGAGTTAGTTGGCTGCTTTGTGAAGAGGAAAGAGTCAGTACTCTGAGGAGCTGATCATGAGAAACACCAAGCAGGTATGAAACACTTGTGATAAGGAGACAACAGTATGGAACCCCTGTGATAAGATAACAACACATTCTGCTCAAACTCTTGTGGCTTGTAAATCTTCGCACAAAGCTGGTAATTGTTTTTTCCATGGGCTAAAATCAAAGGCACAGGTGTTTTGGACTCTGTGCCAAGCTCTCTGAGACCCCTGCCAGGGTCTCAAATCCTCCAGGGCAGGCAGAGCAATGTCCTGGCTTCCAGCGCAGGTTCTGGTAGTGGTGGCTCTGTTAGAGGAGATCAGGGGCTGCCCTGTGCTGCTCACAGACAGTTCCAGCTTGTTTCAGACAGCTTCAAATGCACAACAGAGCAACCCTGGATACAGCTTAGTCCCATTAGAAAACTGCAGGAATGTTTAAGAAAGGGCAAAATGGTGCACAGGGAGTGACAAAAAGAGAATTGAGGGAAAAGTAGACAATAACAGAAAAACAAACAAAAAAGTAAGATTGAGAAAAAATTGCCCCAAATAAGCAGTTACTGAAGCATTTGAAGAAACATCTTTCCCTCCCCTCCTGCAGACTTCAGAGAGAGGAATTTTTCCTGTCCCCTTTGCAGCCTCAGTTTTCTGTGCTTTTGCTGAATGTCTTGGTTTCTTTGGTGAGACAAAAAGTGATGCAGAATGCTGGAATCAGCTTGTAAAGTTTCTTTACTGCCATACTTTTTGAGCTTATTTTCCTCCACTAATCCTTCGTTCTTACTGGCTTCAGCATAAGTCTCTGGGCTGCAGACTTGGAGATGTGCACTCGTGGCACTCAGGGGATTTGCAGCTTTCCAGAAAGAGCTGGATGTGGCAACTCCACAAGGTCCCAGAAATTGTTCTGTCTTGCACGGCTGTATGTACATCCTGTGTGCCCTGCAGCAGGACAAAAAGCCGAGGCAGAGACTGATGCCAAGGAAGTTCCACCTTAATATGAGGGAGAACTTTTTTCCTGTGCAGTGACTGAGCACTGGAACAGATTAACTAGAGAGGATGTGGAGCCTCCCTCACTGGAGATATTTCAGAGCTGTCTGGACATCATCCTGTGCCATGGGCTCTGGGATGGCTGGAGCAGGGAGGTGGCACCAGATGAGCCACTGAGGTCCCTTCCAGTGCCAGGACAAGAGGACAAAGTCTTAAGCTGCACATGGGGAGGTTTAGGCTGGGTATTAGGAGGAATTTCTTCACAGAAAGAGTGACTGGGCTTTGGAATGGGCTGCCCAAGGAGCTGGTGGAGTCACCTGTGGTAATTTCAGGGTCCCCCATGGCAGGAAGGAAATGAATCTGACTCCAGATTCTTAGAAGGCGAATTTATTATTTTAGGTACTTATATTAAAATAATACTATACTAAAGAATAGAGAGAGGATACTTAAAGAAGGCTTAACAAGTTACTAATGAAAAACTTGTGATTCTCCAGAGTCCTGACACAGCCTGGCTGTGATTGGTCTTTAAGTTAAAGTAATTCACATGTTGGATAAACAATCTCCAACCACATTCCAAAGCAGCAAAACACAGGAGAGAAAAATGAGATAATATTGTTTTTCCTTTTCCCCCGAGGCTTCTCAGCTTCCCAGAAGGAATCCTGGCAAAGGGATTTTTCCAGAAAATATGACAGTGACAGTCACAAATTCCAGAAAATATGACAGTGACAGTCACCATCTCACCAGAGGTGTTTAAGAAAAGACTGGATGTGGCATCAGTGCCATGGTCTGGTTGCCAAGATGTGTTAGGTCATCAGTTGGGCTCAGTGATCCCCAAGATCTTTCCCAGCTTGATTGATTCTGTGATTTTGTGGTCTCTTACTTGATGGCCAAGATTTCCTTCTTACAGAGCTCTTGATGTTTATTTGTTCCATGCTTAGCATAATATGTTTAGAGACTGGAAGGAAATCTGTGTACTATAATTCTGCTGCCTGTTCTACAATGATACAGTAAATTTAACTCACTGTGAACAGAATTACTCATAATAACTCCATTTCCTGGCACAGAGCTGCATTTCCATCCCAGAGGCACTGTAAAATATACTCTTGCATTGGGCCTGGCAATTTCATTGGCTGCTGGTCAATATTTTCTTCTGAAAGAATTTTCCAACAAGACTTTTCACAGGTGGATATACTATGTATATTCATTTATCATGTAGGTAATAAATAAACAATGTATATTATATTAATTATTCTTTATATTATACTAAATATAATATAGTATATATTTTATACTTATATTAATTATGTCATTTATTATATCATATTATAGATAATATTATATATTATATTCTATGTAATATATATTATATTTTAAATATTATATGTTATAGTTTATTTTTTTATATGTTATATAATATAATATCATAAATGATATATTATATATTTTTTTTTCATTGTCACTCTATCATCCACATCTATTACACTGGGTAACTGAGGTATGACCAAGGTAATTTTGAAGTGAGCATTAGTAAACAAAATGGCAAGAAGTTAAACTTTTAAAAAGATTTTAAAACAACCATTCCCAAAAATGTTGATCTAAGCCTTTCACCCATAGTTGTGTTTGTTACTGAAAAACATTGTCAAAATCAAGCCTTATCATGTTGAGAAAAAAAAATGTGCCTGAGGAACATCAGCAGGGAGCAAAGAGGATTAGTCACTCTTGAAAGGTAAAAAAAAAAAAATAAATGTATAGAACCTAAGGCAAACAGTGACCTTAAAAAGGCAGAAATGGCAAATCTTTGCATGAAAATTTTCATGCTCTTGTAGCTTTTTGGTGACAACTACTCAAAGAAAGTTGGTGAAAAGTGAATTTCTGGAGCAGAGCTGTAAGTAGTGTGAATTTGTGTGTGTGAATGTTGAGATTTTAGCTATAGGAGCCATCATAATGTGTAACTGAGGAAAAAAAATATTCTTTTTACAAGATGAAAAAGTTAATTAGAGGTGAACATGTGAAATGCATGAATTCCTATTACTGCATCAGCTTCTTTTTCAAGCTGAAAGTTTTAATCTGTTCTTCCAATTAGGGCATTGCCATGCCTTCATTGACTGGATTTTCATCCTGAATTCCACGTTCCAAGCTCTGTTTAAATGGCAGTGCTTAGGAAAACTGTTATTGAGAATTGGAGAAAACACTTTATTTGAAAATTAGGTTTTGCAATGCTGTGAAAGGGATCATAATGCAATTAAACAATCAGAAATTCTTTTGCTTGTTTTTCTTTTTTCTGTGAGTGAAACAAAAGGCTCTCACAAAACACTGAACTGATTGTCAGAAGTTTTTTTCTTAAACATCCTGGAACTGTGCACTTTGCTTCATTTACTATCATTTCAAGGATAAAACCTTATATAAAGCATAAATAAAGAAACAAATACAAAGATTTGTGCAGAAAATAATCCTTGGAAACTCCTCTCAAGATAAAATAGATCTTAGTTTCATGCTAGGTTATTGAGACATGTTACAGGATTGAATAGAGAAGGATCCCTCTCCTAAAGAATAATTTAGAATTATCTAGCAAATGGCTTAACTAAAGTTGATGATTTTCAGGAAGATCTTAAACTAAAGAAAAGTTTAAAAGGAAGCTGCACCTGTATTGGAAAATTATTTATAAATGGTGATGGCAATTTAATCCCTATTAAATTTTACCACATGTATTCTCCATATTTATAATTCTCTTTTTTTCCTGTTTATATTTGCATAAATATTGTTTTACTTTCATTCTGAAGTAAATTCTAGAAAATCTTTTTGAATTGGTCAAAAAAGATATTTTAGTTATAGATATGCTATATATATTCAGTCATATAGATTTAGTAATATATATTTTAATTACATATATGTTATACATATATCTAGTTATATCTATTTAGTTATATATATATATCTCCCTATTTATAATTTTCTTTTTTTCCTGTTTATATTTGCATTCATGTAATTTTCCTTTCCTTTTTTAGTAAATTCTAGGAAATCTTTTTGAATAGGCCAAAAAAGGTATTTTAGTTATATATATGTTTAGTTATATGCATCTAGTTATATGTCTATGTATATGTTATATGTAGTTATATGTAGTTTTATATATATATACACATAGTTATATATATGTGTATATATACAACCGAATTGGCCTGAATTGGTTTTATCTAATTGTTGTGACATAAAAAGATTTTTGCAGGCTTTTAAACACCAAATACAATGAATTCACATAATAGCTTGATCTTTTCGAATATTTTGTTCCTGATTAGTGACAGTAAAACAATATAATTATAAACATATAGTTGTGATCTTTTGGGAAGTTATTTATGGAACAAGGGTAGTGGTAGGTTTCTGAAGTCGCCCCTACTACCCAAAACACTAGAAAGATGTCATTTACATTATACGTGCTTTATAAATGCCTTTACAGGCAATACACGCCTTGAATAAGGAAAGTCTAATCATTATTATATCATCAGGATAGATGAAATAAGTACTGTTTTACATTTTAATCCTAGAAAATAGCACAGAGAAAGAAATTACATAATTGGGTTTAAATGTATTTTGTAGTGGAAAAGCTGGTGATGGGGTTCCAAATCCCCAAAGATGCTTTTTCATTTGATCATCTACATTGGAAGTCAAAAATTACGACAGTGACAGAGAGGAGCACCAACTCTAGAGTACTAATTAAAATGTACCAGCTCAATGGATCTTAGTTCATCTTCACATGGAACCTCATTAAGGCAAAATGATCTGTACAAATTAGTCTTTCCAAATAGAACCACTGGCAATTTTTAATGAGGTTTCCATGTAAAGCATCATCTGTCAAATTGCAAAACTAAACCAATCAAAGACATATCATGCTAGATTATGTCTCATGTCTATTTGTTTAATTGGGAGATTGGTTCATCTCTTCAATGCAATCTTGTGTTAGACATGTGACTTCAGAATTTAGTGACCTGCTTGCATCAATGTCAATATTTGGATGTTTAAAGAACAGCATATTTAAATTAGTATTTATAACTGTTAGCAGAATAGACTTTAATTTATGTTCTGTTCACATTCTAGGCAACTAATGTCTTTCTTACAGTACTGTTAACAAAGCAGCATAATAAATTTTAAAAATATACAATTAGGAATAAATAAAGCTAAAAATAACTGGAAGATGCAAAGGCTGTCAGGTGCCAAATAAAAAGAACCAGAGTTTAACACATTCTGTTGTAGTTTGTAAGGTATAATGAGGAAATAATTTGAAGCTTAAAACATCATTCTGGTTCTAAACAGTGGAATAAGAGATAAAGGGTTTTTATTGCATTTTACAGCTCCCCTCCTCCCCCACATGTCCCATCCAGAGTCAGCCTATCAGGGAAAATAAAGGGTGCAATGAAGTTTTCCTGTTGATATTCAGAGAAAAACCCTCATTTTTCTTTTAACACAGGAGTCAAAAAGAATGAAAAAATGTGTTTGCAATCATGTAAATCAGAGGTAAAGGTTACAATGGTATCTTGATAAAACAATCTGGAAAGGACCTTAGGAGATTTTTTTTAACCCTTCTCTGTCTCAATCTGTATCATCCAGACCTAAAGGACTCCTGACAGATATTTTGAAGTCAGTTACAGGAGTTTTTTACTAGGATAGAAACGATGTTTGCAACAGGCAAAGACATATTAGTGCATCTTGACTTGAGCTGTTTTGAAATTATGGAACTCATGTTCCATGTTCCACTTATGTGGAACTGGTGGGCTTTATCTGAGATACTAAAAAATTAGTTTGAACAGCAATTCAAAACTTTGAAGAGAGTTCTGAGGAGAGCAGTAAGAATAATTACAACCACAAGAAATGTGTTTTAAGAAGGAAGACTTAGGCCTGAATAGCCTTACAAAGATCATGTGAAGTAGGTAAAATGCTGATAAAATATCTGCTAGAAATAGGCAAAATACCCATCTCTACACTGGGATAGTACCAGAATCAGAGCTCTTAAACTAGATCAAGAAATGAAGATATTTGGACTTTGGAGAAAGCATTCTGGTGAGAGGGATGGGTAGATTTTGGAGCAGATTGGAATACTTAGGGGAAACGGTTGATGCCTTTAAAAAATCTCTTATGAGATGATCTTACAGGAGCTCTTAGAGGAAACTGTTGATGTTTTTAAGGTCATTTCATGAGGCAGAATTTTTACAGGAGCTCTTGATAGTCTTTCTGGCTCTGCCTGTTGGGGTTTCCAGGGAAATTCCAGTCCAACACCAGCCTTTGGCAGCTTTCTGTGTATCATCAAATAATATATTCTGACATGCACTCCTGTGGAGTTTGCACACCCAAACTGCACTCTGGGCTCCCAAATACACCTGTGTTCTCGGGGGTATTCTGGAAGGCGAAATATATTCTGTGACAACTCAGGCACCAGAGCCTTGGAAGAATGACACAGGCTCTCTAAATACTTCTGTGTCATGTTCCAAAGTAATAAGAAGTAATGGTAAAGTCTGCAATTTAATCTGTAGCCATGTTTACTCTGGCAATCAAATAGCTTGTTTGTGCCTAATGAGGATTTTATTTTAGAACAATAAATTAATGCTGGTTCTGGCCAAATTACTTGATTCATTGCAGTAACAACTGTGCACTTTCTATAAATCATGGACAATTTTTGTTTAGCCTTTTTTGACCTTTGTAAAAGTCACTTGTCTTCTTACCTTTTCAAAGCAATTTTGCCGAAAATATACTTATGTTTTTTTATTTCTACAACTAGCCCATCTGTTGTCACACTTAATATTTCTTATATTAACTTTAATGTATCACCTCCCACATACCGTTTCTGCAAGGTACAAATTGTCCTCCCTGATATTTTTAAGGTTTTTTTTTTTTTAACTAGTAGTCTTTCAATCATTTTTTAAGTCATCACTCTTTCAGTTCTGATTGCTTCTCTAAATTTTATATAGAGACCAAAAATTTTCTTTCCTGTGTTTCATTGTAAGAGTGTTCTCAAAGTAGTCTCACAGATTTTAAAAGGAGCCAGGGTCCTCCAAAACCCAACTCAGTTTTACTTATAAAAAAACCCCTCAGTTTGTTTTATAAGCATGGTATTAAGCTCACTATTGCTATTTGAGGTAGTCTTATAACACACACATATCCCAGTTTAATTGCAGAGATGTTTGATTTAGATGGCAGCCTTCCAGTTTGAAGTAGGAATAGAAGATCAGTTTAAAATTTGACAAAAGACAATACAAAGTAAGACTAGGAGCTACAGTTATAAGGGTAAATTACCTAATTTGTTTTCAGTTAAAAATTTAGCAGTATGAACTCTACTGAAAAAAATACAGTAGAAAGTGATCCCTTCCTCCAAATCACTGACAGATTATTGTATCCCCATTACTGTTAAAGTATAATTTTAATATAGAATATATAGTTTTTTTAATTTTTCATGTTTATGAAATATTTATTTATAGTTCTGCCTGCCCATTTATCTCAAATCAATAGCATGGAGAAAAAAAAAACGTTTTTCTATACAAGAAAAGAGAAAAAGTATTTATGTGTGACCAAATAATTTATTACAGAGCAGGATACAAACTCAGAGATTTTTACTTCCGGCATGCTTTAATCTTTGGGTTAACTTCATTTTAGTGTAATAATGTATTTCCCTGAAAAATGGAAAATTTAGCAGAGTCCATAAAATCTTCTAACTGATTAATTTGAACTATATTCAAAATTCAGTCCGTAACAAAAATAAGAACCTAAAATTGCCCTCATAAAGGCCCTGAAAAAAGAATAGAATTGTCTACAATAAGTACATTAACAAGTTCAACAACTCCTAATAGTTATTGTGAATGCCTAAATCTACACCCTGATGAAGTACAGAAACACAAACTGAATAACTTCAAAGAAATATTTAAGTTGTCAGAATTCTTTAGAAATGGTATCATCTTTAATCACAGCTTTCATTAAAGCACAATTGCTGGTGTGATGTGTTCAGAGCTTCAGTTCCCTGCAGGCCTGAGATTGGGTATAAACCCTGAGATTTGAACTTTAATTTTGGCTTCTTTCTCCTTCCCTCATTCACACAGGGCACATTGTTTGCTGGCTTCCAGGTTATTTTTTTAATCTCTTTCTACCAGTGAAAATAACCAGTTAGATTGTAGATTGCTCAGTTTTTCGTTATCTCTTTTTTTGGCGCTTCCCATTGGAATTAGCTATTCCACCCCTTAGCTCAGGTGAGACCCCACCTGCAGAGCTGCCCCAGCACAGGGAGGAGCTGGGGCTGCTGCAGAGAGCCCAGAGAGGCACCAGGATGGGCAGAGGGATGGAGCAGCTCTGCGGGGAGGGAAGGATGGGAGAGCTGGGATTGTGCAGCCTGGAGAGGAGGAGATTTGGGGTGAGCTCAGCGTGACCTTGCAGTGCCTGAAGGTGTGGTGGTGTTTGCAGGGGTCCCAGGATGAGGGGAGGGATGAGAACCTTCACTCCATGTTTCAGAAGGCTGATTTATTATTTTATGATATATTATATAAAAGAAAATTATATATTAAAACTATACTAAAGGAATAGAAGAAAAGATTTCATCAGAAGGCTAGCAAGGAAAAAGAAGGGAATGAGGTGATAATAAAATCTTGTGACTGACCAGAGAGTCTGAGACAGCTGACTGTGATTGGCCATTAATTAAAAACAGCTCACATGAGACCAATCACAGATGCACCTGTTGCATTCCACAGCAGCAGATAATCATTGTTTACATTTCATCTCTGAGGCCTCTCAGCTTCTCAGGAGAAAAGATCCTAATGAAAGGATTTTTCATAAAATGTGTCTGTGACATGAAGAAGCGACAGGAACCATGGAGAGGGACTTGGGACAAGGGATGGAGGGACAGGACGCAGGGAATGGCTTCCCACTGCCAGAGGGCAGGGATGGATGGGATATTGGGAAGCGATTCCTCCCTGAGAGGGTGGGGACACCCTGGCACAGGCTGCCCAGAGAAGCTGTGGCTGCCCTAATATTTTAATATTGTTATTGTATCAGCATAACTCTCCTGTGTTTCTTTATTCTTTAAACTCAATGAAATCTCTATTTCTAATGCGGACATATTTTAGTTGTTTATTTTGGATTGTTTATTTTTATTATTCTTCCTCAGCTTTAGTTCCTGGAAAACAGCTGAAATCCATTGGTAGGGCAGTAAGAACTGGCAATAGTCCACATCCTGCCCAAACCTACTTTCTAAATAAAAGTGCATTGTTAGTGCTAGCAAAATAGCCCATTTCACATGCATGGTCACCTTCTTTAACAGTGTTCACCTTGACTTGTATAATTTCAAACAAGCAAAGAAAGTTAAGGAAATAATAAGGTTAAAAAAATCCCAGTTACTCATTGCTGACATTGCTAATAGAAAAAAGTAGTTTAATAATGTTTACATTGAAATCTTGATGAGTACACAATTGCAAAATTAATTTAGCATTAAAAACCTTATTAAAATTAAGACATTTTAAAATACATCTACAGCAGCAGCTATGATTCTCTGTGTGGGAGAAGGCAGTTGCTGAGGATTTCTGTGAACTCTGCAGCTGGCACAGACAACTACAATTCCCAGGAGAGCAGCAAATGGTGTGACAGATTAGTTTCTTTAGCAGCCATGCAATAAAAGTTACTTGTGGATTCATAGAAAATGCCCTTTCAAATGACCAATCCATCCCATTATGGAGAAAAATCAATGCACCTTGTGCTTTTCAGTTTATTTACATTTCTTTGCATTTTAAGGTGACTTTCCCTGTAGCTGTTTGCTTATTATAAAACTAAAACAATGTTATTTGTGTATCCTTTGGTCGCTGAAGGTAAGAAGGCTAAACAGCATTGCATTGATAGGAAATGAGATTGTTGGTGGCAGCCTTCTTTCTAATTGATGCAAAGTTCAGGAAATAACATATTCACACCAGTCAAGGCCAGACCCTTCCTTCCAGTCCCAGGGGAACAGAAAAGTTCTACTTTTCTACTTTATGTTTTTGAGCCCTGGCCACCAGGCCAGCCCTGAGGCTGTGCTTCCCACCTGAGACCAGCATTTCACATAGAGTGTATCAAGGTCTAAACATCAAACATCAATCTCTTCTTGCGCTTAAATATTTTTTTTAGGTTTACATTATTTTTATGTTTTCTTAAAAAAAAATATTCTGAAAATTACTGAATTAATCCTGGAGAACTCCCTGTGATCCATTTAATCTGATTTTGTGAATTACAGATGTATGATTCTGATATTGAGATTAGCAAGTATCTCTAAACATCAGGAATTTATTTTCAGCATCCACCAAAGTTTTAGTCTATGCCCTCACCTGGTTGTTTAGCCTGGCCCTTGTACCTCTGGCCATGAAAGACTCTCAGCAGTGACAGTTTCTCCCTTTCCTTTCCCTTTCCCTTTCCTTTTTTTTCTCTTTGCCTCTTTTACTAATTAATAAAATATATCAAGTATTTTTTACACCAACACCTAACTTCATTTAGTTTCAATCATGTTTTTTGAGTATACTTCAAACAATTCTGGGTTAAATCCCTTTTATTCACTGAGGTTTAGTTTCCTCTGGTCTTGTGTGTTTAAACCAGTTTGTAACAGGGAGGAATAGAACAGACTAGTTCAGCTGGAAGGCAGCTAAAATAATCATCTAATCCAGCTGCTGGCACTGAAGGGCTGGCCAAAATGTAAAGCAAATTAATGACTTTTTAATTTCCCTTGTGATGGGCAGAGGATTCTGGGCTTCCCAGATGAGCAGTGCCCTGTCCACAGTGTACAGCCTGATCAATTTGATATTGGATTGAATTTCTTTGTGCATACACTCATGTGCAACTCTTCATATGTCAGTCTTTAGTGTAAAATATAAGTTTCAGTAGCAAAATGGTCTACTTCAATTTTAAAACTGTTTAATCTCAACTTTAAACATTAGATGGAGCAAGCGTATTCACCAAGCAGATCATTCTCCAAGGGTTTAGACTCTCCTGAGGAAGTCAGTTCCCCAGATACTGTGGGAATGGCACTTTCTAATTGCAGAGATGTTGGGGTAAAATCTTTAAAATACAAAGCAGTGTTCCTCTTTCTTCTCTACTCTCCACTGAGTTCAAGAATTACAGCCAGCACAGTGTCAGGTCCTAAGCTGCATTAGCCGTCTCTATAAAGGGAAATTATACACTACTCTTACTGTCTAAAGCAATTACTTCTTATAAAGAAAGTGATTCAATTATTGTTGGGGTTTTAAAAATCCTATTTTGCACAGCAAAACACATATATTCATCATTATATCACTAAAGATTCAGAAGCACAAAGAGCATTTTTATTAATCAAGTGGCAGGAATTTAACTACTGGACTGCATGTGGGACGTTTTCTGGAATATGCATTTGTCAGTGAAAGAAATAAAATTCACATACCTGAATTTAATACCACTGAAATCTGCCAAGCAGGTGTTAGAATGACTTAATTTAGCATTTTCTTCATACATTTTTGCTAGCATTTCCAACATGCATCTTTACCAATGACTTAAGAAACAAACAGAACACCCCAGCTAACCTCCAGTAATGAAAGCACACATGTATTTTAACTTCTTCCACAAATTTGTTTAAATAACAATAAAAATATTTTTGAAAGGCCTGAAGAGGTATTTATGCTTCTGAAACTGCAGGAGAAGATCTCATACACTTTTCTAAAATGCAAGGATGCTTGTTGAGAATTCCAGTAGAAACCTGTCATAGGTATAATTTTTTAGAAGTTTAAAAACCTTAGTGTGTCCAAGATAAAACTGAAAATCAACCAGTTTCCCAATACACTTGAGCCTTTGGATAAGAGGTCTGTAGCCAACGTAAAAATTTGATACAGATAAATCTTCAAATTTATCAATGAAAAAACCCCAGACAATATTAGCAAATTAGAATGCCCCGCATGCCCCTGTGGTAAAAGCCAGAATGGGTTCAGCTCTTTTTTCCTTTTTAGGGTATGGTTTTTTGGGGTTTTTGTGGTTGTTTTTGGGGGTTTTTTTTAGAAATTGTATTTAAATTCCTGGCAATTTATTAAAATCTAAAAGTCATTACAGTTCTGTAGCTCTGCAGGTGCCTACTGCCATCTTGTGTACTTTTGTTGCCATGTGAATTGACATGTCTTATAACTAAAAGGTCTACCAAGATGTATAAAGTATATTTAGGATTTAGCGGATAAAGCCACTCTACATATTAAGGCATGGACAGTGAAACTGGCAGAACTGGAAACACCGGTATCATTTAATCTCTTAAAATGTAAATTACTTAAAATGTTAAGTTCTACATTTATAGTGATAGTCTTTCTAGCTTAAAATCTTTCAAACATTTTTTCCCCTGTTGTTTGGGAAATTCTGACTTGTGGAAATCTTATTGACACTGGTTGTTCATGTTCAACTTGAGCTATTTCTTAAATTCCTGGTCTCCCCAAGTAGAAGACAAAATTATTGTTTAAAGGAAATATTTTGGTCAGACATTATTATCATAAATCCATATTGGCTTCTTCCAACCATCTTCTTCTGTACTTTATGCTTGGAAAATATTTACTGACTTATTTTCTCCATCTTCTAAATCACTCAGCAGGTCAAATGCAGCTATCCTTACATCCAGGGCTGTAACTTTTTCCCACTTTCCTACTCAAATATCCCAACTGCCATGGCCAGTCCAGGAAAAATTATCACTAAGCTTCACATCCCAAACATCTCCTCCTTACTTATGAGATCCACCAAAGCACTTCCACTCATTGTTTCCTTGACCACTGGTGTCAGGAAGTTGCATCAATGCCCTCCATAAATATCCTGAATTGCTGGTGGCCACCACCACAGTGATATCTTTGAATTTTAAGTCCTTAAGGACTTCCAGGCCCCTGAAAACAAGAGCTGCCAATACATGGCTTCTTCCAGTTATGTAAAATCAGCCTTACTTCTTCCCTTTCTTTTTTTCATGTTTATTTCTTTCTTTGTCATCCAATGGGCCAGGACTGGGTAGTAATTGACACAGACTCTCAGGACAATTACAGAAGGCTGATCATATTATATTAAGAAATCCATTCTTTTTATACCCTAGTTCATTACAGGTGGACTTGATTGGTCCTTTAATTAAAACACCATCACCACTGGCTAATCAAGAAAGCACCCTTTGGTAAACAAATCTCCATAACACATTCCACATGTTCCCAATACTAGGTGTAGCAGGTTAAGATAAGAATTGTTTCTCTTTTATTTGCTCTGATCTTCTTACAGCCCTTCCCAGAATGATGTCTGGGAAACTTGTGTTTCTCTCTGTTGCCAGAGAGCTGTTGCCACATTTCTTTTCCTTTTTATCTTTTTTTTTTTCTTGTTTGTTTTTTGGTGGGTTTTTTAAAATATTTTCTCTATCTGATGCAGTTGTGGAGGGGAGTGATGGAGCAGCTTTGTTGGACACCTGGCCTCCAGGCAGGGTCAAACCACCACAAGAGCACTTTGACATCCTAAGGTAAGGAGTAATACAGAAAATATTATTTTACACAAGGGTTGCATTGGTCACGAGACATTAAGTGTAGTTGTAGAATATCTGGTCTGACATACAGATACATGTGAGTAGTATAAAACACTTCTTACCTGCCTTGTTAGTTTGTCTGCTAAGAGGGGATGAGCAAAACCATCCAGGAAATATCTTAATTGCAAAGTAGAATGAGAAGGCATGTGTGGGATTTATTAAAATTTCAAATGCTGTGGTTATGATATTTTAGATAACTTCACAAAAAGCTGTATTTAAATATGAATGGAAACACAATCAAAATTAAGAAAATACTATAAAATTTTTCTCAGACATTATATTGCAGACAAAAAGAACATTCAATAATTGGATGTATTGTCAGGGACTACAACACAGGCCTCTCAGATTAGAAAGAATTTTGATTTATTTTAGAAAGGGGGTTCACAAACTGTTAATTCACAGTTTATCCTGTCAGGCTAAAACAGCATTTTTGAGATAGAAAATGTTGCTTCCATCATGGAGTGAGACAGACAGGCAGTTATCTCTTTAGTTATATCTCAAGTGTTTGCATTTAAATCCATTGGAATCAATGTAAAAATGACAGTATTATAGCTCTGGACCTCAGCTAGGATAAAAATGAAAAGGAAACAACCTCTGACTCAAAAGTTAGCTACCTGATGTGTTAGAACTCATCCTGTTCAATACTTCAAATGAGAGAGATTACAGTGAGGTTGAAAGACAATAATGGGGAAATCTATGATCTCAGATTTCAGAGTCTGATTCATTGTTAAGCCCAGTGAAGTCTGACATGTTTGGAAGGAAGAAAGTGGAATCTTAGAGCTTAAATTCATGCACAGGTGATGTTTTGTTCAAGAAAATTCCCTCACAGAAGTGACACACAATATCCTTATAGAGTGAGCCGGACCTTGTCACTGGAAAAATCTCTTTGGCAGGATTTCTTCTCCTGGGAATCTGAGAAGACTCAGAGAAAAATGAAAGCATTATCTGATTGCTTCTTTTGTGTTTTGTTGCATTGGAGCGCGGTTGGAGATTGTTTATCCAACAGGTGTTTGATTGGTTTCATGTGAATTGTTTTTACTTAATGACCAATCACAGCCAGCTATGTTGGGACGCTGGAGAGTCGTGAGTTTTCATTATCATTCTTTTATAACCTTCTGTCTGTATCCTTTCTCTATTCTCTAGTATAGTTTTAGTATAGCATTCTTTAATATAAGTACAAAAAATAATAAATTAGCCTTCTAAGAACATGGAGTCACATTCTCAATTCCTCCTTCATCCTGGGAACCCAGCAAATACCACAGGACTCACTTCCACTCCTCTTGGTCTTTAGGTACTAGAGGCAGCAGCCCTGGAAAAGCTGAATCCATCCAGAATTCAGATGTATGCATCATTACCAATTCTTTCCTAGATTATTTGACAAGTAGTCAATCTGCTTTAAAGCTTTAGCTATTATGTTTATGGAGCTGATGGATGAGGGCCAGAAATACTCAAACTCATTGTCTGTCACTCTGTGTCCATGAGCATCCCCAGCCATTCCACTCCTCCTGCATCACTCCTGAAGAATTCCTCTCCTCTTCATTCACTCTTGGTGCTGAGATCCTGAAATCCTGTCTTAAAAATAACTCTTCTAACTAGACTTTAGTATCAGCTTTTCTTCTACATTGTATTTTTTTTTCTCCTTTGGAGCAGCTTTACTTAGCACTGCTCCAAACCAAACTCCAAATACTCTATACATCTAAAAAGGAGCAGGATCTTGACCTGTCAGTACACCTCTGTGGAAAATCAATTTCTTAGATCCAATTATTGCAAACATGTTTTTAACAGAGGGGATTCCCCCTTCTATACCTCTGATTTCTTTCTTAATATTTTTTTTTACATTAGCCTTTTTTTTCAGGGATCATCTGCTATTCATATCTGTATAATTTATAACACAGCTATGTCCTAATCTGGGTTTAACACTTTTAAGTGTGTAGTTTGAATTAATTCACCTAATTAGATTAATTTTTTAATGTACTCTATGTAGACAGACACCATAAAGTCCTTCAAGAGGATAAACTACCTTGTTTTTGTAAAACAATTGTCTTTGTTGAAGGCAGTATAAAAGAATACATCCCCTGATTTAAGGTTAATTTATTTCTTAAGAAAAAAAGAGGCAATTAGTTATGTATTACTGTCTTAAATAAAAATTAGAAAATAGATTAAATTACTTGGTTTTGTCTTTGCTTTAACTGAGGACTGTTTGTTTTTTATGGAAACAACTCTATTTATTCAGATTTACACTTTAAATCTCCTATGCAATCTGTCCAAATAAATCCATTTCCTTGTTAATCTGGTGTTTAATGGAGACTTCAAACCTTGAAAATATTGCATCTCTCTGATATGATATTGCTATGATCAGCACATGACTGGAAATATTCCAGTTACCATCCCTGCAAGAGTTCAAAAAATGTTTTTGTGGCACCTGAGGGTGTGGTTTCTTGGTGAACATGGTGGTGATGCTGGACTTGATGATGGTCTTAAAGATCTTTTCCAAATTTAATGATTCTGTGATTCTAATTCAAGGAAAACCAAAGTCAAATTTTTCAATACTCTGAGTTGAAAACTTTTCTGATCCATTAGGGATGTGAGAGGGACTTTTTTTAAAGGTTTTCCTTTATTTTTTTTTTCAAAAAGGATTAAAACAATCAAAAATCTTAATAATGTTGGAAAAAATCTGAAGTCCAAGGTCATGGTGTTTCTCTGGACCTTGGACTGCTGTCCTGGTCATAGTGACAAATGTTCTGGTATTGGAAAATAGCTCTGAAATTATTTTACCTTGTGAGTAAAGCACTGCTGTTGATGCCTAAAGATTTTTACTTTTTTCATATATTTGTGGTTTGTAGATTGTTAATATATAATTGTATCATTTCTAGATTTTGTTTGTTGGTTTTCAGAATTAGTTTTAAAGGCATAAAACTTTTTTTGGGTTTAAACAGATGAATGGGGATATTATTTAGTATTATAAAGTTACTTTAAAACATTTTATTTTTTATTTCTATATTTTCTATTATTAAAACTAATATGTTTATATTCTATATTTTATATTCTATATTTTATATTCTGTTTTTTACACATTTTTTCTCCTCAGAAAGGTAATTAAAAGTAAAAGCTGTTTACCTCTACTAAAATTTGTGGTTGATTTCAATTAAAAAAAAATTATTAAGTTTCACTTTTAAAAAACTCCATTGGGTTTTATAGTTTATTACAATGGATTTTACAGAACATTGGGTTTTATAGAACATCTGTATACAGCAAATTTTGCTTTCCAGTTGTGACTGTGGCTAGAAAGACCAGTCACCCCAGAGGATGGAGTGGTACCCACAGAACCCTCCCTTCTGCACAGGCTAGAAATCAGGGCAGAAATTTAGAAATATTAACTGGCACAAACCAAGACATAGAGCTGTGGGCTGGAAAATGAGAAAGCAACAGAAAAAAGCCAGAAAAAAAGGATTTTTAATGCCAGCTGAGGACTTCCATTATCAGGTCTTGAACCTGCCTCAACCAAAGCTGGCTTGGCATGACATTTCAATTAAAAGTTGAGAAGACCTGTCACTGATAGAGATGAGTAGTTTTTAATTAAATATCTCTTGAAAGATCCTGTGAAACAAACTAGGGCAAAGTTCTTCCAATAGACTAAATACAGAATAATGAGGGCTTAGTGCAACCTAATTATTCACTAGCTAATTTGCAAAATTACCTTTTTTCTTCCTCTTTTGAAGAATTCAGATGCAATATAAGGAACAGTGCACTGAAAACACCAAGTCACCATCCATTATTGAAGATATGCTACCCAAACTAAAAGGAATAATGCCCCTCAGTTGTAACAATAGGATTAAGGTGTACTTCTGCACATAATTCCATTCCACTTTTCAAGAAAAAAACAAGACTGTACTGACAGAATAACCAGCATTTCAACGTATCTCTGAAAAAGAAAAGTATTTCCCTACAAAGTATTTGTGTGGTTAGATCACCCTTAATAGAGTTCATGTGGGGGCTTCAGCTTTATTAATGATTTAATCTGACAGATTAAAAAATAAATGTGCAAATCAATATTCATGAAGTAGACACATACCAAGTTCATGTCATGGATTTTCATTTATTTTTATGTTTTATTCATTTACATTTCCTTTATAAGACATGCTTGCAACAAAATATCTTTCCACTCACACATAAAAAAAGGAAGTTAAAAACCACTAAACACTGACATATCTAATATTATCTCAAATCTCAGGATTTCTGTGTCAAGTAGAAACCCAAAATAGCATAAAAATTCTACTAGTGGCAGCTTCTTCTCCATAAAATTTGCTTTGCCATCCACTTAATCTCCCCATAATTAGGCAATCCACTGGTAACATGTGGTTAAACCAGAAATTGATGTTGTAGTTAATAGTTTGTATCGAATTATAGCTGCAGTAAGCAATCAAGTCTTAAAAAGGCAACTTTATTTTCTGGTGTTAAATAACAACATGAAGTTTTTCAATCCCTGTTTATAGAAAGCTCTTAATTCTCTACCTTCCTTAACTTCAACAGATAAAACAGTAACAGTTGTTTGAGATAACTTCAGGGCCAAATGATGTCAAAAGGACATTTTATCTCTCTGCCGCTAGGACTTGAAATGATAAGGCGTTGAGTGAAAAGAGAAGTGAGCAGAGAAACTCTGCTTGGAGAAAATCACATGTCAGAAACTTTTCTGACAGAAAACTCATCTCCTGGAGGGACAGGCAGTGGTTGGCAGCACCTCTGAGCAGCAAAGCTTTGAAAACACCCCTTTAGCTCCTCTCCCCACTCAGTTACCTCTCACTCTAGTGCCAGCCAATATTTGGGTGTGATGCTCATGTTCACTCAGTATCACAGCTCTGGGTTATGAGCTCCAGAGAGACACAAAAATGTTCCACTGAATTTGTCTCTGTGTTGAGCTGTTCATCAACAGACTATATAAAATGACTTAGCAGCTGGTATTTATGGTAGATAATAAAATCTGAAGGAAAACAATGATGAGGAGCTTGTAATATGCTGAATTATGTGCCAGAAGTGCAGATAGCTTGGATGTCTCTGCAAATGTGACAGTGGAATAATAAACCAGTGTTTCCTGACTTTTGACAGATAAAATGAATGTTTGAACTTGTGAATTGGGTTATTACATTGGCCACCTTCTTCCAATGTGGAATAATTCTATGAAAGAGTTGGAATATTACAGTTAGAAGGAAACTTAAGGGGCTTTACATCTTTTTCAGTTCTCAATACCAGTCAAAAGTTCTGACATTGCATTTCAATATACTCCAGTTTTACACACACTTTGTGTACTAGAGTGTCATCAGCAGCTAATACACAGAATTTTGACAGTTCTTGTGCCCAAAATGACTTCTGCAGTCCCATTTGAAATAGACAAAACTGCTGGATTAATATACAAACAGTTTGGTAAGTGAAGGAGAAGTGGAAAAGGAGAGAAGTAAAATCAACAAGTGATGCAAAGGTTGTCACTCATGACTTTTCAGGAGCAGAGCAATGCCCTGACAGTTCCTAAGAAAATGATGGCTAATCCTCCTCTTTTCCAGTCTTCTGCAACTCTTGAATCAGTAGACAGGTTTAGACCTCTTTTATTTAGTATCCCAGCAGTGACAGGTGAAGAACATTTCTGCAAAACAAGTTGTCAAAAAGCACAGTGGCTGAAGCATTAGGCCAAGACAAATGATTGGGTTGTGAGCTTCCTTTTAGTCCAGCTGAGATCAACAGCAGCTCTCTGATCCAGTGCATGTGGTACAGGTTACACATTGTATAAATGGGCTGTCAAGACGAAAAATAATGAGTAACTATTTATTCATATAAACATGGTAAAGCTTTTCCATATGAGGACAAACAAAGTAAATTATTTCTCAGGAGAATAAAATCTGGCTTTCTGGAGAGAGGTAAAATGCATTACAAGGGCAACATATTTTGGTTCTCAAAAACAGTTTTGACGACAAACACTCTGCATGGGAATGACATCTGCTGATCTGACCACAACTTAAGTTGACAGCAAGGAACCTGTAGGTTTTTTCTTCACAAATAAATAAATCTTGCAGCAAAATTCTATGTATGATAAATATAATGTTCAAAAATGGGTGAGTGCTGCATTTTGAAGGCTAACACAAATATTCTTTAAAAACCTTGTTATATTCCTTCAAATAAACATTCAAATATGCCTTGAAAACCTAAGTATCTTGTGGCATTTTTAAAAGGATGTTTTGAAAAAATAGGAGAATATCACTATACATGTGTGTAAATGCTGTAAGCTAACTGTAAAAATTCCATTACCAAGCAGTCCATTTTTATCCTATTGCCTTTAATTTTACCAATTCTAATTACTAATTCTAATTTGAATCCCTGCAGAAGAGAACAAGGCACCACGGACTCCCACAGCAGTGAGTTCTGAAATTGGAAGCCCATGTGTTTTAAACCAGGCATTGTGCTGGTTTGGGTTTGTGTGGGTTTTTTTCAGTGGATGATTTCTTTTTTTCCCCTCCAGTTTAATGGGCCTGTGTTTGACTTTCACGATAATTTAAGAGTCTGATTGATTTAATATAGAATTTTCACAACTCTTGGTAAAGTCTTATGGTGCCAAAATATAGGCATTTATAATCAAAGACAGAAAGTGGCAAATGGTCCAGAGGTATTTTTCTATTAGAGAAAGGACTACAATGCAGTGGTAGCCACTGTTGGAAATCCGGTGCTCCTTTTCACCAATTCATTCTGGGTGAAGCAAACCAAGACACATGGGGGATTTCCATAATTGCAGGGGAATTCAGGACTGAATAACTTGATTAAAGAGAAGCATTGTGTTTAGTGGGAATTGAGATTAAATGTTTATAAAAAACAAACTGGTAACATAAGTGTATAAACTGCACACTGATAAAATGGCTTGGTCTAGTAATACAATAATTCAAAGAAACAAGCCAAAAGGAATGTTTTCCTATTTTGCAATTGTGATACCTGTCTGTGTAAAGAATTTGATTTTGTGGGTTTTTTAAATCTTGGTCTCAATGTTTATTTAATGCAGGATGATTTTTGCAGAACTTTTAGGGATTATATACATTATTAGTAGCATCATATTTTTGGGGATTTTGTATTGATCACTACCACCTCTGTTTGTATTTTTTTAGGACCAAGTAAAAAGGAAAATATTTTAAAAGAGATCAGTGCCTGTAACACCATTGGTATGTTCTTATGAAAACCTCTCTTTCCAATTAGATCACTTTTTTATGAGCACCTTCTCCTTAGTACCTCTACATATTTCTCTTATATATTTAGTCTGGAAAACAATGATGATTCATATTTTGCAGTTATCAAAGAGTTTTTACAAAAATAAGTAAACACAGGACAGGATAATGGTTTATCAGCTGCTCTAAAATGTTTCCTATTAAAAATCCTTGTTATGAGAACATGTTTTCACATATCAATTCTTTCAGAGTTTGAAAATTGTGTTCCCTTAATTGAATGAACTGAGACCTTTGACTGTTGTTCCAGTTTGAGTCAGTCTCATCCACATTACCTCTTCCTTAGTGAAAATTAAAGCATGGTATTGATTTTGGAGCCTTTTCTTTTAAAGGGTAACTTTATTGTCAAATGCCACTATAGCAGATCATCTCCCCTTCTTCCTTATTTGTTTTTATTAATATGACCACAAAATCTTTCCCCATCTGTTCAACATCTTTTTCTCAAACACTAGTTTATCTTGATTGAAGCAATGTAAAAATGCTCTTTCTCTTTTTGATTTTAAGGTCTGTTTTAACATCTTTTTTTTTCAAAGACTAGATTATCTTGATTGAAGCAATGCACAAATTATCTTTCTCTTTTTGATTTTAAGGCATATCTTCCTTCAGCCATTTATTTTATCACTGCCTGGTGTTTACCCCTAACAAGATTACAGGAGGAGTTACTCATCTCCTCACATTCAGAGTCCTCTCTTGTATTGTTTTCCCTCTTGTACATGGTATGAGATTAAAGAAGTAATATATATCTGGAAATGAAAAATCCTATATAACTTTAAGCTCCATTGTTTCCTTCATCAACTTATTCCCTGAAACTCTCAAAGGCTGACTTTCTGAAATGAAAAATGTCATCTAAAATTAAAAAAAAAACAAACAAAAAACAAAAAGCCAACAATCCAAAGGAACAACTCTATGCAACTTATTTTATCTATTCTTATAGTAAATGAGAAGTTTTCCTACAAAGTGTCCACTTGTTAAAATTAAATCTGTACTACCATTAGCCCTCTTTATATTTATTAGATTATCTGAGATTTGGAGCAGCTTCAACAGTAATTCTCATTTAAGAAGATTATTATTCTGTATGTGAAACACTAGTTTTCTCCCCTAATTGTAATTTGGTTGGGTTCAGTTAACCAAACCCAGTGTTACTGAACCAGTGAATATCCTGCAACACATTTCTGAGACACAGGTTTCTGCTCACAGCAGCACTAAAATTCTGTCTTTCTGACTTCTTTCTTTCCTTGCCTAATTTATGTGTTCCTGCCTAATAAAATCAGGCAAAATATTTATGTAACTCTCATCTAGACATTTTTCCCACCATGATATTTTTTCTAAAGTTCTTTTTAGCAGTCATGGTATGTTCAGACTCTTAGAAAGCGAGTACATCAAATACTCAAATGCTACATATTCAGTCAATTTTTCTGGGGTTTTAGAGGTGTTCAATGCCCAAATGGTCTCTAGACTTTTACCCCTGATCCATAAGTGTTACTTGATCTGAAAGTTTTCTACTCTTTTATCCTTTGGGAGCTCACCCAAAGTTACCGAAGTTTATGGGGAATATTTGTGTTTCTGATTCCCAGATATCTAGCCTTGCTCTCTGATAGTTGATCTATTTCCCTGGATATTTGATGATTTAACCTGTTATGCTGGGTAGTTTATTATTTTTTTGTTTCTTTTGACCCTTAACCTGTCTCTTAGGATACAGCTAGGACTTTGGTGGAGCATGTTTGTATCTCAAATATTATGTACAGATAGCTATTCACAACACCAGAGGTTTATGTCCAAAAAGGAGACAGATGAGTGGGATAATTCATTATAGGGGAATTTTAGAGGTAATTAGAGACAAGGCCTCTGAATTGTTTTTAATGATGTTTATTTTCTTATCGTCTACGTAGGCAGGAAGGGTGAATTAGGTTCACATTGTTACAGCATGGTTCAGAAGGTTCCAAGACCCTTTGTTAAAAGACCTTTTAAGGAGTTATTGACCAATAAAAAACTGCCAATAAGGATATTCATGTTTTTGACTCAATCCTTAAATATTTCATCTTAAGGATTTATGTTGCAGTATAAGCTTTCTTAGCCAATCATGTTATGGCAACAAACCTACAGTACTGCATTCTAAACTACTTGTTTACCTCTGTAACTACTTTTATTTTTTCTATATCTTAAACTCTAAACTTTCCTTTACTTAATGTGTCTCTGTTTTAAAGTTTAAATCCACATTCTTGCTTCTAGCACCTGAGTTTGGAAACCTTCCCAAGGTCTCAGATCAAATCCTGCGTTTAATTCTAAGTTTTGGCTTAGAGGCCCAAAGTTCTGAGAGCTCCTTGCATTTCAGATTCCAACAGAGGAGTCCTGGAAATTTATTTGAATAGAGGCAAAGAGTCTGCTGGGGTGAACAACTTCCTTTGTTCTTTCACACC
The DNA here is from genome assembly GCF_028769735.1 of Zonotrichia leucophrys gambelii. Taxonomy (NCBI): domain Eukaryota; kingdom Metazoa; phylum Chordata; class Aves; order Passeriformes; family Passerellidae; genus Zonotrichia; species Zonotrichia leucophrys. The sequence continues at coordinate 4,922,838 of NC_088178.1, read as the reverse complement.
CTCAGCTCCAGAACCATCCACACAGCAGGATCCAGTGGGATCTAAGGACTGCTGATAATCTCTGTTCTCTCTCCCTTTTCTGACTATTTCTCTCCTGCTTGCTTTGTCTTGGCACAGCAGGGCTCCCATTCTGTCCACACTCCCTGCTGAGCTGGGTTAGGTGTTCAGATTCAGTTCTGCTTTGTGAGCTTGTTAAAAAAATAATGTGAATTTCTGTTTATAAAGGGAAGGTATTTGGAGTGATATGTAGTCAAGATCCAGGAAAAACACAGACTGCAGATCTTCATACTTTAATGTTGTGTGTATGGAAACATGAACAATTTGGCTGCTGTTAGGATCATTTTGGCAAATTGTTTTCTGCATTATTGACACAAAGTAAGAATGAATTATAACAATTAGAATGATTGAAGTGTAATATAAGATGGTTGTTCACTTTTGTTTTGGACTAAATGGAGCTGGAGAGGTGAATATATTTGTGCACGGTCAGTGATTAGAGTTGTTAAGGGACAATAATAGTAGAAATTAAACAATAAAAGACCTTCAGATATGATTGTTTCTTCATTAATGCCATTTTATGCTAATTTGTCAATGGTTCCTGATGGAACAATCACAGCCTTTTCTGTAATTGCTGAGTACAAAATATTATATGTATTTATTATGGATGAGAATTCAAGCAGACAGTGGTAAAGGGTTTGCTTCCCATCACTTTTTCTTTTCTTCTAACTAATTATCCACTTTTAAAGTGGAAGTACAAGAAAAGGAGGGAATAGAGAAAAAGGAAGAGAAAGAGGAAAGAGAAACTGCAAGAGTAACTACTGCATAGGCAGGTGTGAGAAAAGAAATAACATTTTGCTTCAGCCCAACAAGATATTGGAGTAAAACAAAAGGTAAATTTTTAATTCTCTTTCCTACTGGTGGTTATCTATGTGTTTTGTTTAATGAGTTCATTGCACCTGTTAAGTGTTTTTGGGAATCAGGGTTGAAGATGTGACCAGAAGGGGAAGGGGGATGAGAGGGAAGTGGAATAGAAGAGCAGGAGGACACAAGAGAGTGCAAGTTCCAATCGAAAGGGGACAGCAGCCCCAGGGTAAAAAATGTAAACATTTAACAAAGGATGTGTGTGCTGACCTCTCAGGGGAGAGACAGACACCCAGCTCAGCTGACTCTTGACACAAATAGTTTTTCCTTTGAGGACTTTTCCCCCTCTCAATTGTATAAAAAAGTGAGTTATTCCTAACACAGGAAATTCAAATTACTGTAAGCATATCTGTTTAAAAGTACCATTGAAGTACCATCTACTTCTAAATGTGAGAGTTTATATAATCTAGAGATGGAGAGAATTTATTAGGTCATTCAATCCAGTCATGATGAGCAGTACCATATGGTCATTGCAGTTTCATCTTTGTCTTCCTTGTCTTATGATAATCTAAGCAAGATTATCACTTTTTTGCATTTTCTGGCTTTGTAAGTACTTTAATGGTGGGTGCCATGTAAAGACCAAGACACAGTTATCAAAGCTTTTATTATGGATTGCTTATATTTCAGCGATAATCTGTATTTAAGGTCACATTTCAAGACCTCTTTAAACCATTATACAGTCATTAATGTCTATCTTCTTAAACAGCAGTGCTTTTGCATTAAAGGATTAAGTTACACCAGAGCCACTAAGAGTTTGAAGATGGGAGTGTGTCACTGCAGCTCATTACAATAAAGTTCCAGCACTGTCTGGAGGAATCTATAGCTAGGCTCAATTCTACTGTGTTCTGACACTAATGGACAAATCCCTGTAGAAATGTGAATTAGATCCCCCCTCTGAGCACTAACTTGCAGCGTGTCCCTGCCACTTCTGAGTTCATCATTTCCCAGTGAATCTTGCATTCCTTTCTATCTGTTTGTGGCTTGTCCGAAGGAATTGCTTGCACATCAGAGATGGCCAGCATTCTGTCTGGGTGCATAAGAACATTGACTTTTGAATGGCATAGAGACTTTTATTCAGTCATAACATATCTTTCACGAAGTACAGCCCTATGCTCCAATTACCTTTCTTTATTTTTTTTTTTTTTAATTCTTCTGATGCAGAACATTCCTTGGAAAAATATGAATTAAAGGGGAGATCCACCAAGGCTTGTAGTCATGAGAAGGTTCTTTAATTTTCTGCTGTCACATAATGTGAAGGTCATCAGAAGAAGGCAGTCAAAAGAAGGCTGACTTCTGCAATTGATCTGCTACTCTACCAGATGATAAAAATCAGATGGTCACCAAATAACTTGGCTAAGCTTTGTCTTTTAACTCTGCAATCCTATTTCTTGATGAAAAAAAAAATCTTTATTTTACCAGCATTACTCCCCCACAGGAAGAGGCAGGGTTTTCGGACAGTGGTTCCATGGTGAGGCACTAAAAGCAGCTGTGGAGTATCCCACACCTGAATTCAAACCAGCTTTGTGGTGACTGCATCATGCTGGAATCTCCTGTTCAGCAGTTACACATCATCTAGCATGTACACTTCACAGTGATGCTGTTATCTAAAGGTGAATCACATTCTGCAGCATCAATGGCCCCAATCAAAAATCTCTCCAGCCTCTGCACCAACAGCAGTTCCTTCAGCTCACCACTAAGTCATGAGCTTTGAAATAAGGGATTGGACACAATGTAAGGGGCAAATGTGAAATGTGAAGTATTTGGGAGCAGGAGTATTTGGGAAAAAAAAAACAACCAAACCCAAAGGAGCCTCTGTGACATAAACTTTTTAAACTAAGAGTAGGTTTAGATTGGCTAAAAGGAAAAACTTTTCTACAAAAGGCTGGTGAGACACTCAAATGGGTGCTAGAGAGAAGTTGTGGATGTCCAATCATGTAAAGTGCTCATTATCAGTTTGGGCAGTGTTGAGCAATTTGATCTCTGCTGCCTTCCTCTGATCTCCTCCTGCTCATGGCAGGAGGCTTGGTCTAGAGGAGCTTTAAAGATCAAGCCAAACCATTTTATGATTATACTAAAGTCTACTTATTAGAATGGAGAAATACCATTTTCCCATAATGTAAGCAAACTCCCACTGCTTCCAGAAATTTTATAACTTTGATTAAAGTTCTTCGGTTCTAAATAACATAACTGCCACGAGCAAATGCTAATACAGAAATTGAGGAAAATGGGAACTCCAATGCCAAATCGACTTCCTTTCTTGGTTACCATGGCAATATAATCTTCCTGTGGGGGAAATTGTCTCATGTTATATCTATATGATTGCAGGAGGCCTCTTCAATACCAAAGCACACACTGTCTCAGCTTTCTGTAACATACAGGGAAGGCAAAGAATATTTTCTCAACGGTATCTGATTGTCTGGTTGTTTGGAAAGGACTCTGTGTAAGGATTAGGGATTCAGCAGTTCTGGATAAAGCATGCACTCAGACAGAGAGTTGATTTCAGCAGGATCCATTGTTTCCTAATTTTGTGAGCAGTGCAAGCTCTGATTATTAGGAAAACAAATCAGCAAGCAGCCTGCTGAGCAGCAGGAGTGTCCTTATCCTGCATGTGCCTGGTGCACAGAGCTCAGATGCACAACACAAGCTGATTTGTGGCTTGAAGCAGGAAGCAAAAATGTCTCCTGGATGTGGAGGTTTCTGAAAGATGCTGCTTATCAGTTTTTCTCGGTCTGGATTGGAGGCACTTGAGACAGTAGTTCATGTTGGGACTCAGGTGTTTATTATTTCTTATCAGTAAAACAGTCTCATTACTGTGATTTAGGCAGTTTTTCATTAGAAGGCACAAAATGGCCAATAATCTCTTGTAACAAGGTCTTTGAAGACTAAACTATCCAATTAAGAGATGACACCTGGATTATTTTCCCTTTTAACCCAATAACTGATCCCAAAGAGCTGCAATGGGGACTTTTCTGCCCAATTACAAAATGCCACCTAAACCCATGGAGAAGAACGAAGGAGAAGGTAGAGAAGAACAACCTACCTCCACCCTAAAACCTCCATCTTGCTTCATGTTTATTTCTATATTCTAAAATCCCAAACTCTTAAGTTTTCCACCCTGTGATATTACACAACTTCTAACCAACTCCACACCCATAATCTCAGTACTATCAATCAATTTTGGAAACCTTCTTCACAGCCTCAGGGCAAATGCAGTGTTCTCTTGTGGGTCTGTGCCTTTAAGCACAGAAACTTTAAAATTTTCAGCATCCAGGATTCCAACACTGCTCAAAGACTCTGAGGAGGCATCAATATGCACTGATGTAGCTTGAAGCAGCTGAGTGTAAGGGATGAACCCAGGATCATTTTTATCCTTGCTGGATTTGTTTGTTCAACAAATATATAGTCTCAATCCAAGTGACCTTCTACCTCCAGGCACAATTCATCTAGCAACAGATGTCAACTCATGTGTGAGAAACCCCTGACATCCATTTAGTCCAATTTTTGTCTCCCCTTTCCTTCTCCCTCTCTTCTGTATCTTTCTCTTCTCTTTGGGTGAATTATACACCTATTCTTACTCATTGGCAATGTCTCTAGCACACCCTGAAGCATTTCATAAAGATCAAGTCATCACAATTACATCATTATTGATATGATACATTTCCAGTCTAATTCCAGTCTCACTAGAGTGCAAATGATCATGTTTTTGCATCTGTCCATGACAGATGTCCTGGTTTTATTCAGTTTTATTTACTTCATTTTTTTCTAAAGGATGTCTTATTACTTCTAAGTATTAAATTATTGAGGAACAGATTTTTTTCTCTATGTGAGCTATAGCAGCAATGAATTATTGTGCTTGACAACCAGAAATAAATTATCCTGGTTTTATCTTTTAACCTGCAAGATGTTGCAGAAATATGCCTAAATGTCAAGTCATGTGGGATGAACGTGAATGGAGTCACCTAGAATAATTTCAGCACCTTAACATTCAGATAAAAAAGTACTCAGAAGATATCTCTGGATTATATCTGATTTCTTCTATTTGATAGGCAGTAAGAAATTCTTCAATGATAACTCAGCTACTTCTGCAGGGGCATAGCTGTCATGCTCTGTTACTGTTCTACAGGTAAGCAAGAAATTTTTTTTTTTCTGGATTCATGATAATAAATTGCTCTGGTTCCAGCCCAGAGCAGCAGGAGGGGCCATGCCCATTGTGTTATAATATTCCTCCTTAGGTCATGGCCAGGGCAGAGGAAAAGGGAATGTGTGTCTTGGGAAAAGGGTGTTGAAGCTGCCAACCACTGTTTTCATTTGTACCAGCCTGGTAAGCATTTTGCATGTAATCACCCTCTCTTTGTACACCTTTGTTGTTAAAACTGTTGCTGTTACTGCTTTTTTTATCTCATTGCTGTTTCCAGGAAATTGTTCTCAGCTGGGGATTTTTACCTTTTGTGCCTTCACTTCTCAACTCCATCCCCAGAACGGGGAAGGGAAAGGTGGGGAGCAAGCAAGCAGTATCTGGTTTGGGAGGGTCTCTGAACTGGGGAGCAGCATTCCTAAACCACAACAGAAATACAGCAAGGGAAAAGACTCTATTTCTTCAAAAACAAATTAATATTGGCTTGACAGTGTCTGCTTAACATCATCAGATACAGGCAATGGAAAAAATATTCAGTCTCAACTAGTTCTGACAGAAGGCATCTACTTCATGCTTCTGTATTTCTTTTTTTTTTTTTTTTTGAGGAAGAGCTAGACCGATCTCCATGTAGAGCTATGGAAAACCAATTTTCAATACATTTGAGGTCAAAGAGTGCAGAACTCTGAACTGGTGGTGGCTTAGATCATATGTGCCCACACAGCAAAGTTAGGGCTTCGTAAAGCACCTGACACATAACCAGCTAAATTTGTGCTGCTATGTGTTAAATGAGGTTTTTTCCTTGGATTCAAATTCCACTCAAATTTACCTACTGACCTAAAGAAATGTTTCCAGATGCATATGCTGATGTGTGAACAATAATGTAAAAAAAAAAAAGTGAAGTCCCCAAGGACATGATCTGTTTGGAATATTAAATCAGAAATTCATGCCCTCAAATTTCAACAGGGATTGTATTTTCTGAGGTTCTTACTGTGTAGGTAGGTTGTTAAGTGCCAGATATTAAATAATGACTGCAGAAACTTAAAATTCACAGATAACTTGAAATTAAAGGCTGTAGTTTTCTTTTGAGTGTACTGCTTTATGGGAATAATGTTACCAAAGCTTAGCTGATCCATTGCAGACATTTCAGAAAGTGAGGTTGCTGATTTTAAAGCTATTTTCCCACTAGTTTTCATAAGATTGTAAACTGCACAGCCACATGGGATTTTTTTATTCCTTTCTTTGCATAAGATCAGGATCAGAATCAATAAGAACTGGAAATCCGAGAAAAAGCTACAAATCTTATGAGAAGTCTATCCAACTTTTTGAGTCTCAAACCAGCACAAATACTTCAGATAAATAAACACTCAGATGCTACTTTTTCCCAGCTTCTAGTGTATCTTTTCAGATTCTTTTATGAAGATATGCCGAAACATATTTTGCCATTACAGACGCTTGTTATTTAATTTTGTGTTCTTAAAATACGTAAGATAAAATCTTACTCCGTGCTGTCCTCTTTCTCCCAGGCCGAGTTCCCAAATATCTGTACAAATGTGAACTTCCACTCTTAATGATTTTCACACTCTGTGAGCATAGTGAGAGCAATCCTCCACAACAGCTCTGTGCCAATAAGCACAGGCTATTTTTGCTTGCAAGTCGACTTTGCTTACAATTGTCTGGATGTGAAGAAGAAATCATTAACATAGTGGATTTGTTTGTGTTATGCTGTAAATTTCAACAAATTCTGCTTGCAAATATATCTTTATGACTACTTTTAGTCAATGGACTTTAGGGAAATATTCAGATAAAAGAGATGTACTTGGGAACAAAATGCTGTAATTCCTTTCACCAAAGGAAAAAATATTAGCTTATTAGCTATCTTTTTCAATCAGAAAATTTGGTTTCTCCCATCAGCATGTCCATGGGGAATGGATAATTACCAGTGAATCTACTACTAAAAGGGGTATCACAAACATTGAAAGGAGGTCTGAAGGGCTTTCCTTCTCCTCTTTGGTGGTTATCTCCACAGTTACATTCTATACTATCCCTAACCTACAATGGGCTGGCAGTTCTGAATGCCAAATATCACTCTTGGAAGAAACAAATCAGTCCCAAATCAATCTCTAGAAAGAGAAAACATGGGAATTTAATGAAGGTATTCATTCCAAATACGTAACATGACCTCAAGAGAATCTATCACATAACTCAAGATGCAAGGGTTCAGTGAGAAGGTATCTCAATTCCTACCTTTAAAGCCAGGGAAATTAGTTTACAAAGGAGGAGGTATTGTTACCTTTTAAGTTGGTCATGTATCTATTCAAGAATTAAAGAGACTTGCCATGATTTTTAGTTTACAGATATATATATTTTGTAGCTTAATGTATGATATTTTGAGGAAAAGGCTCTCTTTCTCCATCTGTGTCTACTACCATTAACATGATATACTAAATCTCACTTGTAAGTATTTAAAAGGGTATATTGATTACCAAAAGTATGTCATAATTCCTTCTCTAGCAAATGGGTAAATGAAGGTAAATATATTGAGTCTCTTTAGAAAAACATCTTGTACTTAGTAAATATTCCTCCTGAATCATTCCCTTTAGAAAGCTTTTTTGGGTTTTGTAAGCCTATTCATTAGATGACAAAATTTCCTTTTAGATTCTGAAAAGACGTTGGCTGTAGTGTTTTCTCTCTCTGTTCCAAAGCAGTAGTTCAGTATTTATTTTTTTTTTTACCAGCCAAGGCATAGCAGAAGATAGACACAAAGCAAGGGGGAAGCAGGGCTTTTCCAGGAGGCAGAAGAGTCTGAAGTGGAGGATAAAGCTTCAAGGAGTCTGTCACAAGGAATGATTTCATTGCAATACCACAGTCCAGGATGCAAGAAAGAAGAGAAACCAGGGAGCCTGATCACCATTCCCAGTCTCTGGCTCTCTGCTGACACTTCTGAGGCAGGACTCAGCAGCAGAGAGCGTCTGCACCCTCTGCTGCCTCCTCTGCCCTGTGTGAGCAGTGCACAGCAGCTCTGGCAGGGAACCTGCACTGCAGGGGGCTTGTGCTCTTTGGCTTTTCACCTTTATCAAATGATGCTCTGGCTGCTTAAACTGCAACCCCAGGACACTCCTGTGCCGAGGGAGGAGCAGCTGCCACATCTCTTATTGTTCCCAGCAGCTGAGGAATTGCCACGGAATAACTTCCAGCACAGACCTTTCAGCTGGGGCTCGCTGTTCCCTCTCCCGTGCTGGGATCCCTCACCTGCCCTTCTGGCAGCCGGTGCCCCCTCAGGTGTGAACTTCCAGCGGCCATCCATCCCTCGGGGACACTTCCAGCGGCCATCCATCCATCCCTCCATCCCTCGGGCTGCCGGGGAGTCCATTCCCTTGAGGAGCAGCAGGGCTGGAGGCGCTCCGAGCGCTCTGCGTTCCAAGGGGGACCCCGGGCGGTGGCTGCCGGCACACACCGAGTGCTGCCCGCTCCTGGCATCGATCTCCTGTCCTGGCACGGAAGGACGGGAAAATCACTGATCTTCCACTTACCATGGAAAGCACCGCTCCTTTGGAGAAGTAAAAGTACTTCGCGCAAAAGAATTATTTTAATAATTCTATTAAAATAAAATTTTATTTAATAATTATTTTAATAGTTATTGCCTTGTAGCACTGCTGTTAGAAATTTTAAAATTTTTTTTGTCTATTTCTTTGGTGCTTTTTTGGTTGGGATTTTTTTGTGTTCTTGTTTTGTTCTGTTTGCTTTGTTATGGTTTTGTAGAGTTCTTTAAGCAAGATTAATTTGAAAACTGAACAGTACTGCACTATACTCTCCTGAATTCACCTGAGACTCTTCCTAGGCATCTCCCTGCTCCTTTTTGCACTGAGTCCCACATCATTCTCCTGAAGGAGCCGTGTGCTGATGGTTTGGATGGGTGCCCTGTTTGCTGGGTGATAAACTGGGTGATGGCCAGGCCCACAGAGTGGTGGGAAATGGAGTTCATGCAGCTGGTCCTGTTTGATATCTTCATCAGTGATCTGAACAAGGGGATAGAGTGCACCCTCACTAAGTTTACAGATGATGCCAAGCTGGCTGGGAGTGTTTTTCTCTTCTGGAGAACAGCAGGCTTAGGGGTTCTCTACAACTACAATTCTACAGAGTCCCAGTATGTGCCCTGTGCTTACCCCTTCATCCAGGTAAATCTGTAACCTCTACACCAGCGGCCTTTATTCATCATTGTGACTGACAGTTCTGGACATGGAGAGCAGTTTGTCACTCTACTAAATGTCAGTCTTGGCTGTAAGACACATGCTACTTATAAATGTGGCATTTTGTTAATGCTCCAAATAATGTTTTGCTGTATACTGTGCATCATGCAGCTTTGAAAGAAAAAATTACCCAGGCCAGGAAATAGATATAAAATGACAGGAGATGTAAACTATTTACTTTTGAGAGCAGTCTTTTAACTCTTTGTCCTTCTTTCCCAGCTTTGTAAATGTTCATTAAATACTTCATAAAATGTTATCATAGTATAGATACTTCTGTAAGGAATTAGGTAATCCTGATGGTTTACAAGACACTTGATTTGGCCCAGGTAAAATGCTGCTCACAATCATTTGTCAACTTAATTGTCACTACAAAGAGCTTTTGTGCTGGTGGTTTTTGGGTGCTTGGGTTTTGATTTTTTTTTTTTTTTATTTTTTGGAAAGGACTTTGCTAATTGCACAAAACAGATGTATTTCAATTTATTCTTTCTCTCTATGAGTTGGCTGATTTTAATTAAATTTTCTCAGTAAAAGGCATTAATAGAAAGTATTAGAATAGAACTTTGTAAGCTTTCTTACTCATTAAAATTTCAGTTACTGAATTTTTAAGAAAAGAAGTGTACATTATCTACTTTGTCATATTGGTAAACTTCATAAGCAAAATATAATATGTAATTGAAGTTGTAACTTTTTATCTGGAATGACTAATAAAGGTATTTAATTTGCTAATAATGTACCAAACCAATATAGTTCTGAAACAAGTATCAATGGAAAGAAAACATTTGTTTTTAAAATTACCACAGTTTAACTATTTTCTTAAATGTCAACAAAAATTACTTTTTTGCATTTTCTTCTTTTCTTTTAGTTTGTGAACAAGTTTGAAAAAGAAGACTGTGTCTCAGCAGCTTTTCAATAGCTTTAAGGAAGACTTCACAACCACCCTGGGCAACCTGTGCCAGTGTTCACCCTCACAATAACAAAGTGTTTCCTGGAGATCAGGGAGAACCTCCTGTATTTCAGTTTGTGACCACCATCTGGTGGCGTCACTGGGCCCACTGAAAAGACCCTGGTTCTATCTGCTTTGATCCCTCCTTCAGGTATTTATAGACATGGATAAGATGTCCCTAAGCCTTCTGTTCTCCAGGCTCAATAGTTCCATCTTCCTCCCTGGAGGAGTTGCTCCAGTGCCTCCATCATCATCTTCACAGCCCTTCACTTCTTCTGAGCTGGGAGCCCCAAACTGGAGCCAGCATTAGGGGTGCTCACCAGTGCTGAGAAGAGGAGAAGGATCCCCTCCGCCAGCCTGCTGGCTGAACTCAGTGCACCTCAGGATCTCAGAAGAGTGCATATTTTGGCTTGACCTTGGTGCTCTCCAGGACCTCCAAAGCCTTTCCTGACAAAAGCTTTCCAGCCCAGCTAGGTGGCCCCAGTATGCTCTGCTACCTGCCTGGTAGAGTTCCTCTCCAGAAACAGGAGAGGCTTCCCCTTCCTGGACTTGTGATGTTCCTGTCAGCCCATTTCTCAGGCTTGCCAATGACACTATTATCCTTCATCATTCCTTTGAATATTATCCAATATTCATCACTGATGTTGAGCTGTTCTGAGGAAGAGAACCACACCAGACTACAGGATGAGAATTTTTGTGGCAGTAACTGCTGTGTGCAAGAGTTTCCATTTGTCTTTCTCAATTAATATATAATGAAGCTGTAATATTCAGCTGGCCAAAGAAGATGCTCCTTTCAAGGCCCAAGCCACCCAGAGTGGGTGTGTGGTGGAGGGCCTGGGCCACCCCTAGGGCTGGCTCAAGAGTCTGTAAGTGACTTGGGGAGATCAGCACTGAAGGTCAGGCTGGATGCTCTTCATGGGCAGAAGGTAAAAACCCAATATGTACAATACTGGTTTGTATTGTCAGAGGGAGGTTCAAAGAGCTGTAATACCTGTTGAAACAAAACTTCCATTATGAAAAGGGAAGATCTTTCACTTTGTTTCTTGAATTTCCATCTTATTTAAAGCAAAAAAAAAAAAGTTCAAAGATAAGCAAGTATGAATCTCATAGAACTGATTAGTATCTATGTTTCCTAATTCAATTTTTAAACTTGTGTGTTAAGCAACTGAATTAAAACATGTTGCTGTAATTGTGGGTTGAGGCATGTATTATCTCCATTAATAGTCTTTATTATTTATGAGATATAGGCAATATTCAAATCTTAGCGTAAAACTTTTGGCTAATGCAATCTAAATACCTAAATATAATTAGTGGAACAGTTTGTTAGCATAATCATTGCCATGGGCTGTAATTAACATAAATTTTAATTTCATGACCTTGTAGAAGAAATTATAATTGCACAAACCATCATTGTGCTGAGAATGTTTTCCTCTTGAATATTGTTTCTTGATGACAATCACCAAAATGTTTTGAAATTATTACTATTATTGTAGTACTCATCTGCATTCAGAGAATGGATTGGGTTGGAAGGGTACCTTGTAAATCATCTGATTCCTACCTCCCTGCCATAGGCAGCAACACATTCCTCTAGACCAGTTTGCTCCAAGCCCTGTCCAATCTGGCCTTGAACACTTCCAGGGATGGGGCAGCTATCTCCAGCTGACCCATCTCCAGGAAACCTGTGCCAGGCCCTCACCACCCTCAAGTGGAAGAATTTCTTCCCATCTAATCCTGCCCTCTGGCAGTGGGAAGACATTCCCCTTTGTCTTGACACCCCAGACCCTTGGAAATAGTCATTCTCCATCTTTCCCATATGCTTCCTTCAGAAACTGGAAGGCCACCATTAGGTCACTCCAAATATGCCCTGGCTACTGTTCTTAGGGACAATCTATCAGAGACTTTCTAGCTGGGATTCTAATTTGTTAACTCATACATATTACATGCTAATGAATGTTCAAAGGTAACAAATTCTTTGATTTGTACTCAGCATCCTGGGCACCAAGAGTTTGTGTAGTGGGAATGATGAAATTGGGGGAATTGTGGGGTGACACACATAAACCTCTCAGGCTTGGGCTCATCTCGCGAGCACCAACCATCCACTGCCATCTTGGTGAAGAGAATTCTACATCCAAATGGAATTTTTCAGGCTGTGAACTGCAAAACATGCAGTGGTGTCCATCCTGCACCATGCAAACAGGCCATGGCAGTACTGACAGCTGGGCTGAACAGCACCATGGACTGCCACCAGTGTTTGCTGACGTCAGCAAACAGTATTGACTAATCAAAGGATCAAAGTCCTAATCAGTATTGGCTGTGTGGGAGCTGTGCCAAGGAAAACATTCCGTGGAGTTGTCACATCAATGTGATGAACCCTTTAGCAGAAGGAGGATCCTCATTCCATGGCTATGGATCTCTTATCAGGAGAAAGGAATAATAGATCTATTGGGTACTCAGGAAAATATTGCAAATGGAACTGCCACTGCCATGCAAGCATTTCACAATAGGTGGCTCAGTATCACAGACTGCTGCTCAGAAGTTCCCAGCCTGAGATTAGTTGCTGGCTACAGGAGGAGGTGTTTGCATGTTAGTAAATACTACCTGCTGCTGTCTCTGTAAACCAAAATCAATGCATTGAGACCAGTCTGAAATTCTGGAGAAGACTAAAGCCCTCATCTGATGTGATAACCAAAATTAATTAGTGTAAAATAGCTGTTTTGTGGACATGGCTTAGCTTCTGTTTCCCAGGTCTCAGGGCAGCTATCAACAGGTGGCAACCAACATACAGGAAGAGTGAGTCACCTGTAGCCAAAATTAGGTTCTGTTCCTAATTATTTCACAGATATTTTGGGAGATTTGAACACACCCTCTAATACCTGCTCTTTTTATGCGGATGTAAGATGGAATTGTTTTAAAAATTCCAACTAAGAGTGCTACAAGGTAATAACTATTAAAATAATTATTAAATTTTATTTTAATAAAGTTATTAAAATAATCCTTTTGCGCGAAGTACTTTTACTTCTCCAAAGGAGTGGTGCTTTCCATGGTAAGTGGAAGATCAGTGATTTTCCCGTCCTTCCGTGCCAGGACAGGAGATCGATGCCAGGAGCGGGCAGCACCCGGTGTGTGCCGGCAGCCACCGCCCGGGGTCCCCCTTGGAACGCAGAGCGCTCGGAGCGCCTCCAGCCCTGCTGCTCCTCAAGGGAATGGACTCCCCGGCAGCCCGAGGGATGGATGGATGGCCGCTGGAAGTGTCCCCGAGGGATGGATGGCCGCCGGAAGTTCACACCTGAGGGGGCACCGGCTGCCAGAAGGGCAGGTGAGGGATCCCAGCACGGGAGAGGGAACAGCGAGCCCCAGCTGAAAGGTCTGGGCTGGAAGTTATTCCGTGGCAATTCCTCAGCTGCTGGGAACAATAAGAGATGCGGCAGCTGCTCCTCCCTCGGCACAGGAGTGTCCTGGGGTTGCAGTTTAAGCAGCCAGAGCATCATTTGATAAAGGTGAAAAGCCAAAGAGCACAAGCCCTCTGCAGTGCAGGTTCCCTGCCAGAGCTGCTGTGCACTGCTCACACAGGGCAGAGGAGGCAGCAGAGGGTGCAGACGCTCTCTGCTGCTGAGTCCTGCCTCAGAAATGTCAGCAGAGAGCCAGAGACTGGGAATGGTGATCAGGCTCCCTGGTTTCTCTTCTTTCTTACATCTTGGACTGTGGTATTGCAATGAAATCATTCTTTGTGACAGACTCCTTGAAGCTTTATCCTCCACTTCAGACTCTTCTGCCTCCTGGAAAAGCCCTGCTTCCCCCTTGCTTTGTGTTTATCTTCTGCTATGCCTTGGCTGGTAAAAAAAAAAAAGGAATTACTGAATGGCTACCTTGGAACAGAGAGAGAAATCACCACTGCAGCGAAACATGAGCCAGCACATGCCCAGGTGTTCAAGAAGGTCAAGGGCAGCCTGGCCTCTACCAGCCATATGTGGCCAACAGGACCAGGACACTGACTGTCCCCCTGTTCTGGGCACTGCTGAGGCCAAACCTCAAATCCTCAGGTCATTTGTGGGACCCTCATGGCAAAAGGACATTGAGGGACTAGGGTGTGTCCAGAAAAGGGAACAGACCTGGTGAAGGGGATGGAGAACAAGGCGCAGCTGAGGGGACTCAGCCTGGGGAAAAGGAGGCTCAGGGGTGAGCTGCTGGCTCTGCAGAACTGCCTGATAGGAGAGTGTGATCAGGCGGCGATTGGACTCTTCTCGCAAACAAGTAAAAGACAAGAGGGAATGGCATCAAGTTGCACCTATGGGTATTTATCATGGAATCATTGAAGAGGCTGTGTTGGAAAGGACCCACCAGCATCATCTAGCCCAGCTCTTGGACCCCCTTGAAACCCCAACAATCTCATCGCATGCCTGAGCATTTTGCAGACATTTCTTGAACTCAGACGGGCTTGTTGCTGTGACCGCTTCCCTGGGGGAGCCTCATTCCCCTGCTGAGCTGGAAAGTGCGGACGTGGGAAGTCTCGCCTGCCTTGTGCAGGGACGAACAGAAACCGGGGCTGTGAGCTGCGGTTCCGGAGCTCTGGTCCCTCCCGGGGCTGCGGGCCGGGACGAGGCGAGGCGGCCGGGACGAGGAGGGATGGCCAGGATGAAGCGAGAAGCGGCCGGGTTGACGAGAGACGGCCGGGTTAAGGTGAAGGCAGCGGGATTAAGCGAGAAGCGGCCGGCATGACAAGAGACGGGCGGCATAAGGTGAAGGCAGCCGGGACGAGGAGAGGCGGCCGGGATGAAGCGAGGGTCGGCCCCGATGAAGAAAGGCGGCCGGGATAAGGTGAAGGCAGCCGGGATGAGGAGGGACGGCCGGGATGAAGCGAGAGGCGGCCGGTATGAAGCGAGGGACGGCCGGAATGAGTGAGGAGAGGCGGCCGGGATGAGAGGTAGCCGGGTGCTGCCGGGAGCGGCCACCGGGGGGCACCGTGGGTGAGGCTGTGCCGGCCCCGCTCCCCCCCCCCGCCCCGTTGGTCTGACAACGGCACGCGCGGCTCCGCCTGAGGGCCCCGTGGGCGACGGGGATCGACCCCGAGCGACAGCCGCAGGGGCTGGAAGGTGAGTGGTAAATGTGGAGTTTCACTGTTAGGAGTATCCCGGAGCTGCTTTGAAGGCTGGAGCGCCTCTGCTCTAGACTGGGAGAGCTGGGGGGGGGGGTCTAGTCTGCAGAAGAGGAGGCTCCAGGGAGACCTTAGAGCCCCTTGCAGTGCTTAGAGGGGATCCAAGAGAGCTGGAGAGGGACTTTGGAAAAGGGTCTGGAGTGGCAGGACACAAGGAATGGCTTCAAACTGCCATAGGGCAGGGTTAGATAGGGTATTGGGAAGGAATTCTTCCCTGTGTGGGTGGTGAGGCCCTGGCACAGGGTGCCCAGAGAAGCTGTGGCTGCCCCTGCATCCCTGGAAGTGCCCAAGGCCAGGCTCTACAAGGTCTGGGGTAGTGCAAGCTGTCCCTGCCCATGGCAGAGGTTGGAAGATGATCTAGGATGATCTTTAAGGTCCCTTCCAGCCCAAACCATTCTGTGATTCAAGGAACAAGGACGGCCCCTTTCCAAGTGAAGTGTTGCATCTCCTCTTGGCTCCCAGCTTGTGGTTGCCATTTCTTCTGGAAGCCGGCCCGGCCAGTCAGCTGCAATGAGCCACAAGTTCTCAACAGGACGGGACTGACGTGCTCACAGAGAGGAGGGCTGCAAACAGATCTTCAAGGCCAAGGTAAAAAAAGCAAAGGATTTGGCAAAAGCCAAAGGAGTTTGTTGTGTTAGTCAGTTTCCTGGCTGTTGAAATGACCCCAGGTCAATTTCAACATTTCTGGTTTTGGTTTGTTTTAGTGAAAAATGAATGTGTTATCTCCAGCATATGCTCTCCAATGCATCTACATGTGTTCCTATCTCTTTGTTGGATATCAGGTTATATTAAGTCAGAATCATAACACAGCAGTAAAACATTTAGTGGCATAGTTAGCCAGATTCAGGCATTTCTCACTCTGCTGTTAACTGTTTTGGTAACTGTAAGCAAGTCAACACCATCCAGTTACTCCACTTTCCCTCTCTGAGGAAAAGATTATCCTTTTTTTTTTCTCATTTTGAAAATAGTCTTAGATGAAAATGATTGTGTGTGTGGCATGTAGGGTTCATTATTTTATCTTTCTCTTCTGCTGTCTTTCCCCTATTTTTTATTAATTATTTTGTTGCTGTTTTTCATTCTGTAGGTTTGAAGGAATTCGGATTGTTGAGATTGTGGTTCTTGGAAGGCACACTTAGCCCACCTTTTGGATGAAGCAAAGACAAGGAGCTCTAAGAAGAGTAAAAAGCTCACTGTAAATAAGCATTCAGAAATGTTTGCTGATGCCATGCCATCCCCAAGTAATCAACAGAAAACATGTTTTGTAAAAACACCCATCACTAACTTCACAAAAACACCACAGCCAGACAGGTATGGAACAGAAGCATAAAACCCCAATTATATGTTCATAACTAAAGGTATGAAATTGACAGATCTTCACTGGGAATTAGAAACTCCTGAATTCTTGGTCATAACACTAATAATGCGCAATAGACTGTCTCCTTGCCAAATGTAAATTTAGTATAATGAACTGCTTGCTGCCCGTTGAAGTGCAGGCTAACAGACTAATATTTGCAATGGCAGGCATATTGTATGGCTTTCCTTTTAAAAACAAATAGTCTTTGCTCATAGCAATCTAGATAGACACCCAGTCTGACACATATTTTTTAGGCTGTATTTCCAAGTAAATGGCTTACATGATGATGCAGTAAGATAATGTAATGAACAACCATGAAATTAATGCGTCCATCCTTTTTAACCCTAAGCCAGCTGCTGAATAATGATACAGGAATTCTCACTGACCCCAAGGAGAAATACAGTGCCCAAGCTGTTGGGAAAAGCACTGGGCAGATAAATGCTATTTCCACATTTCTTGCTAGTGTCTCCTTAAGAGTTCACAGGATTTTTACCTTTTAGAGCTGTTCTGTAAGTCTCTGTAGTTTACAAGTTCTAAATCTAGCATGTATTGCTCCAATGCCATCCTAATAGATTTGAAATTGGGATCTACCTAGACTTGAGTTTGTCTCAGAAGAAGCAACTTCGATTCTTTGAATTATATTCTTTAAAGTTAGAATGATGCTTATGTTCACTTTAATGTTACATTTTTCCCATTAAAGTGTATTGTGCTATTATGTTAGTCCCTCTTCTGGTGCGTTTGTAATACAAATTGAAGCTTTATTCTCTTTCTGTTTCAGACTACCTACAACTTTTCCAGAGGCACAGGGAAAGGTAGATGCAAGTTCAGCTGAGGAAGTCAGAGGCCTGCCTGATGTAGTTGGTAAAATTGGTTTCCCTTAATGCTTTATTTTAATTTGCATTCACAGGAGATGTGGTACATGTAACAGGTTTAGCTGAACAAGGTACAAAGTTGTGCTGGTTTGAAAATAAACCAGCAGGAGAAATTAACCCCACACAGATAACCTTGTAAGAGATTTCAAACTGGAATTACAATTTAATAGAAAGATCACAGCAAATGCAATGATACAGAAAAACTGGTTGAAAACCACAAAATCAGAGTACAGCCTGGCACCCTGTTGGTCAGGGCTGCAGTGGTTACAGTGCTGTCAGAAGCCGTGGTCTTGAGGAAGTTCAGGACTTCCTCTGGGTGTCCAGTGGTGGTGATGTCCCAAGTCCCCAGACTGCTTAAATTATAAACAGGGGGGTTCAGGTAGTACATCCCTCAGTGCAGGGAGGTTCTCACAATGATGTAATCACAATGGAATTATGTAGAATTTTTTTTTTTTTGAGTCTATGGCATTCATTTCAGCTGCCCATTCTGCTGTCAGTGCATATTCAGTTCATCATGTCCCATTAGCACAGATGACCGTCACTGGATGGATGATGCTGCTGCTTCCCCAGCTGAGTTATTTTAAGAATAAAGAAACACCACTTCGCCTTGCAGGGTTTGCCTGTCTCATTTTCACACCCAGCTTGAATCCTGAGGGTCAGGTGTGCACTGAAAACCACCCATCATTAACAGTTCATCACAAAAAAAGATGAAGAGTCTTCTAACAGAAAAAAAAAAAAACCAGTTGTAAAATTGTCAGTCAATCACAGGTTATGTTTAGATGATAAATTCCAGTTTTGATGTAATCAGATCTCATTCCTTAATTGTTGCAATTTTTTTACATCATACCTGAGCTTAGTTGATATTTCCATGCTATTATCCTTATGGAAATCAAAAGTTAATAAAGAAAATTTTAAAATATGCCCTAGTATTCTTAACCTCCATTTGCTAGGATTGCACTTCCCATGGAAGTGGAAATCCTTCTGAAAATCAAAAGTTAATAAAGGAAATTTTAAAATACACCTTAGTATTTTTAACCTGCATTTGCTAAGATTGCACTTCCCGTGGACAGATGATGCACACTGTGAAAGCTGCCCAAACTACAGCAGTCATAGTGCAGATTTAGGGATTTATTTTTCATGCATCCCATGTTCAGCAGCAGCAGTTGCAGGCTATAGAATCCTCATTTCTTCCCTGGCAGTTGCTGAGGAAGCAGGCAACAGTGCATGGAGGTATCTGTCAGAACGGCGGCAGAAGCGTCACGATGGGGCACTGACCGAAATGCAGCAGGAGCTGGACTGCATTGGCAGGGTAAGGCAGGAGTTTCTAATCCAGTCATGAGTGCTCTTCTAAGGTTGGGCCCAATATTCAAATGATCACACTGACCTACCATTATAGGAGATGGAAGCCTCTGTTTTGAATCTTCAAGAATTCCTTCAGCTCAAAGTGATGAAATCAGATGAAAAGAGTAAACTTCTGTTTGAAAAGATTGCATCTGACATGGATTTGGAAGGTTTCTCATTTGAAGTAAGGCAGCTCAGAGCATTGGCTCAACTTCAGTTCTTTGTATCTGCTCTGTGTAACATCTTCTTATGGCTCACTGGAATCCTAAATTATTGGGGTTTTATTTTAAAAAATTTCTTTTATATATATTTACTTTTCAGTTAAGTTGACAGTCAATTTGTATTGCAGGGTTTGGAAGAGCTCTGGAATATGATCCATGAGGAATCCTCAAACAGAAGGAAGTGGATTAGGGCAGTGGATGAATCCCTAAAGGAGATTGAAAGGAGTCGAGCCATGAAAGTGAGCTGCAGTCTTGATAACTGTTACTTAAGTATAAGATTGTTATTTGCTGATTTAATGCTGGGTGCAGAGCAAAGAGTAGCTGGTTTCCACAGGAGTCACAGGTCTGCCAGTAGTTTCTGTTGTGTGGTGATTGCTTTCTTTTCACCAATAAACTATTCACTCATTTTACACCCACATAATCAGGAGAAGCTCCTCTTTTCCTAGTTTGAAGGTGTTCTTTTCTTTCACAATTACCTATACTAAAGGTGCAAGTAATATGTGAGCTGCTTTTATTTCCCTGGAGGGTTGTGTGGGTGAAACTTTGATTTGGTCTGTTATTTTTGGTGGGCCATACCTATTCTGCAGTTAAGAAGGAGCATATACATAACCTAGCTGAATTTTAGTTTGGGTTGGCTGGGTGTTGGTAGCAAACATGTTGCAGTTTTGTAGCTTTCAGCCTAATCTGTAAAAGTCATTGCACATCATAGGAAATGTTTGGTTACAAAAATGGATAGACTGTGGAAGAGCTTACTGCACTGTCCTTGTAGGCAAAGGAAAGCTGTTTGTTCTACCAGTGCCAGTTTCTCCTCTCTTTGTAATTCAGGTATAATGAAAAGGTCCAAGAGTATCACCAGTAACCTTTCTGTTGGATTAGTGACAGCAAATGTCAGAGATGAAACATTTGCTTTCATTTTGTGTTCACTTAAAACAGGCCCTGGTGGATTCCCGTGGATTCCCTTCAGATATTTGAAAGGAATTTGGTTTGATTTTTAAATTCATGTTGCAGCCTATCTGCAAAGCACTCAGTTATCACAGATATTAAAGAGAAATCAGCTGAGTAGTAGCAAAGTGGAATGTTTTAGTTATTATTTTTATGAATTACTGAAAAAATCAGTCTTCAAGATAGCTAAGATTAAGATTTTAAAATTTACTTCTCAATTTGTGTCATTCACTTAATTTTAATTCACTTTAATAGATTTAATTAATGAATAATGAATCTAATGGATTTCATTTTAATGGAAAAATTGTTCATGTAGTTTTTTAACTTGGGAAACTGATATTTGAGTTAACTTTGAATTGTTGTTTTTTCTTTATTCTTTTATTGCACAGATAGCAGATGTACTGACCAAGTATACTGTGAAACTGGAGGAAATTTCCTTCTTCTTGGAAGCTGATGTTCACAGGCTCATTAATGATAAGGCCATGGTAAATGTTTTACCTGGGGCAAGATAGCAGTCTGAATATTCCTAGAATGTCTTTTTTTCCCAGCTGAAATCAATTATTTCTGCCTATCAATCACTGAAATATAGAGAGATTTCTACTTTGCGTGGTATTTGTTACCATTTGTATTCTTTTTTCCCCTCATTTTGTGTAGAAAACAATTTTTTTTTTGGTTTTGCATGTGGTATGCTGCTTCTACTCCTGGTTTTATTTTTTAATACACAGACTATAAACAGAGCGCTGCTGGATAATGAGAGGGCAACTGCCAAGCTGCTCTTTAATCTAATGAAATCAGAGCTTGAGAAAGAAAAAATGCATCAACTGAAATGGCAAGAGAGAGTCAAGGACTGGAAGCTCATCCAAAAGAACTGTGTAATTCAGAGTTTCAGGTCAGAAATTTTGCAGTCTTATTTTAGACAATGAATAACACAAAATGACTCGTGTTCACTTGTGGTTTCTATAAAACAACAAGTTTTAAAAAGTTATTTTTTCTTTATACATATCATATATGATATCATGCTTCCATTATACATATCTTTATTCCATCCTGCAGAGAATTTATGGCAAGTGAAGAAATACAGAATCCCCCAGCAGTGAAAATGGAAATGGAAAACATGATAAAGGAGCAGATTGTACTTAGTGAACAGAGACTGAGGGTTTTGCAGCACATTGGGTATGGCAAAAGAGGATATAGCATAAAGGAAAACAGTTCTTTCTGGAGTTAATGAGGGTCTTGGCTGCAAAATGCACTTTGCTTTCTGTCAGTGTGTGATTGTTAAATTCAGCAGTAAGACAGGGTCTAAACCTATTTTTCTACAGCCATTTTTAGTGGGAAAAATGCTTTCTTGATTTTCACTGCACCAGCTACAATAAATAGGTTGTAATCGAGGGCTAAAATGCAGGAATGCAAAAGTAAATCTTAACTGACATTTGAGATGCGGTAGAGATGGGCAGACAAATATGGGTGGAGAGCTAGAAGTTGGTGGGTTTTTTCTCCATGAGATTTAATTAGTGTAATAAATTAAGAGAGGAGTCTGGATAGAAATCTAACACTGCTATGTTTGAATATCCATCCTGAACACAAAAGCATTTTAGGGTGCAGTGCATTACAATATTTATAGGGAGTATTTTTACAGTGCATGTAGGAACAAGGTAGATTACAGTTCCTTGTTGGGTAGTAAACAGTTGGCCTCAAACAACAACAATCTCTTTGGTTGATTTTCATTTCCAAGATGGGTGTAAATAAAATAAAGCACAGTAGTATGGATACTCTGATTCATCATTTTGTATTTTATAATAGTCTTATATACAAATGACTAGTTTGTATTTTAAGATCCTTGACTCTTGTTTCCTGCTTTGATAGCACCTTATTGCCTCCAACACATACAAAATCTGATGTAAATGAATGGTACAGAACTCTGGAGAACTTAAACAAAAATATAGGTAAGTTGGGAAATGATAAAAACAGTCTGGAATTCAAGCAATACTTTCTTTTTTCCTGGGAAAGGAGTTGCTTTGAAAGTGCATGTTTGCTCTATTCTTTGTTCCACATCTTCCCACATACCTTCTCAGTTGCTTTGACCTGGCAATAAGAAGAAAAAGAAGCTGCCTGTGACATCACTTTCCTTTGGCTGGTACAAACACTTGTACAGGGTGACATTTAGCAGGAACTGGCTTGGTTAGAATTAATCTGGGGAAATAAAAGGTTAATTTTGACATGGATCAGTTCTCAATCATACAAAAATACTTTTTAACTCTTGGAAAAGGAGAGGGGAAGAAGTACTGGAGGTAGTTCCTTTCTCTATGTCCTGTACTGTGCCTATAAACAGCTGTGTGTCACATTCACATTTTCTAAAAATTCCCTTCGCCCAGGATTTTTCTCCTGGAAAGCTGAGAAGACTCAGAGAAAAAGAAAAATAATTGTTATCTCATTTGCTTCTGCTCTGTTTTGTTCACATGTGGAATGTGTTTGGAGATTGTTTACCCACAGGTGATTGTTTCCTTGCATTCTGCTGTGAGTTGTTTTGACTCTTTGCCCAGTCAGGGCCAAGCTGTGTTGGGGCTCTGGAAAGAGTCCCAAGTTTTCATTGTTATCTTTTTAGCATTCAGTAAGTATTCTTTCTATATTCTTTAGTATAGTTTAGTATAGCATTCTTTAATATAATATAGTATCATAAAATAATAAATTAGCCTTCTGAGAACATGGAGTCAGATTCATCATTCCTTCCTGCCACGAGATACAATAATGTGTATTAAAACATCTTATTTGATTGGTTGTTAGTGTCACTCAGGTGTGCAGACACTGCTGGCATCTGTTCCCTCTGCTGAGATTCAGCACAGGGCCTCTGTCATGTTTCCTTTTCACACTGCACTGTGAAATACAGAATTTTGACTGTGGTCTGTTCCATATCATTCAGACAGCCATAATGCAGAGTGTGTGGAGAAAATGCGTGTCCAGTATGAGCTGGTCCAGGAAAAATGTCAGGAAAAAGTGCAGACCTGCAAGGTGAGTGTCCCAGCTTTGGGTGTAGTAGCCGTGGTACAGTGTGTCATTACAGTAAAATGTGTTTGAGGATCCACCAGACATTGAGCTAACAAGTGAAATTAGTTTTTAACCTCTGCCTTATTCTGTTCAAAGAGTAACCTATTTGGTTTCACAGTAGTATTTGGTATTTGTACTTGAAATGTGTAAAAGTAATGAAGGGGGTGCTGTCCTGCATTTATGTGCAAGGACTCAGTCTTTGTGCTAAATCTGTCTTATGTTGGCAAAGAAATTCCACCTCTCTGCCTCAATTTCTCCCTCTGTATTAATTGAAGTGTAGTGTTTACTAACAGAATGTGGGGTCTAGGAGGCTGAGTCTTTCTCTGTCCATCACAAGAAAAGAAACACTAAGTTTAGCCATGCTCTCTGAAAGTCATGCATGTCAATAATTTGCTATTCTTTTCATTTAGATTACTCTGTTGGATAAGAACATTTGCCCAGCAGAAGATGTTGAAGTTGTGCATTCCAAAATGCTTCAGATGACTGAGAAACTAAAAAACAAGTTTGAAGAAGAACTGGAGCACATGGATGTATGTTGTTTGCATTTATTTTTATCACTCCTTGGGATTAGTCTCTTCTTCCTGTGCTCCCTGCAATGCCTTCTGCATCCTAGGCTATTGATGTCACATTAGAAAGAGGTCCATAGGGTGACTAAACGCTGCCAAGAAACAAAGTTTGATGTGGAAGAATTTCACATGGAAGTGTTCATAATTACTGTGTTCATGATTTGTGATGTACTGTATTTTTATTATCATTTATATCTGAAATACATATGATAGAGATGAATGAGGTATGGCCCAATCTGCCAAAAGGCAGAGGAGTAGATTTAAATGATCTCCCAAATGTCTTCCAGTCTGATATCTTGTGATTCTATGCATAAAAATACCTGGGCAGTTGTTCATAAAGAGACAAATTGTAGAATGTGATTCAGTGCTTTACGATGCCAGAATAAACAAAAGTTTTGATACTCTTAGCTTGTAGAATAAAAATCCACATTCTTACTCAGTTTACTTGGATTTTTTTTTTACTCTCCACACAGAAGACACCATTTTGAATACTAGTCATGTAATAACTAGGCAGCCTTTTATCATCTTACATATTGTCTTACTCATTCGTTTCACCTTCCAGTAGTTTAAAAAATAACTTGTTCACTTGAATGTTTTTCTTTAGAGTGATTTTAAGGTGATGCCTAGATGGCATGAGCAGCATTGTCAAGGCTTGTCCAGCTGTGTTCAGGAGGCCATGGATATCTGGGATGTTCATCTACTCCAACTGTCCCAACAGGATGATGTACTTGAGAAGAAAGTAGATGAATACAGATTGGAACAGGATAACATAATACAGGTATAAACATAAAAAAAAGGATGTGGCATAATGTAAAGAAAGGATTTCTTAATACAAAGAACCTTCTGGAATTCAAAATAGCTGCTATAAAATGAAAAATATAGTATGTGACTTTTATACTGGAATTTCTACTTTGCAGTTTCATTCTGTCAGGTGCATTTTTGCTTGATTCACACTGAATGGACAGTCCTGTCTTATTCTTGATATGGCAAAAGTGATAAAGATCACTGCTGCTTTCTGTACAAAGTGGCTGCAAGTTGCTATTATGAGATCTTGTGCAGCTATAGAGTCTGGTTGGATGCCAAGTTCTCATAGTAAAAACAGCCAGCTTGGGGTGGCAATGTCACAGCTGTTCGTTATCTGGGAGCACCTTCACAGGTGATAAGTTTTGCTAAGGTCTTGGTGTAGAATATATGTACATAATCAAATTACTTGAATCTTAAATAGTTATGGAGATTTTAGTATATACTAAATTGTTTTTACTAGCTTTTTAATGTGGCCTCAGGTGCGGAAAGATAATCTGGATACAATTTTGGAAAAAATGAAAATGGCCAGCAGTGAAGAAGAGCTGGAGGAATATCTGAAGAATGCCCTTTCTTCTTTAGATCAAATTAGAACTAGGTATGAATTTTGTATTGTAAATTTTAAAAGTAAAGCATATTTTTACGTAGGTGGTACTACTTACACCTCGCTTATCCTGTTGTGTGAAGGTATGGAATAAGACTTTTACTTCATGTAAGAATATAAAATAATGTACATATTGAACAAGGTTAAGGCAAATAATACCCACAGTTTAGGAATGGGACAAAGAAAGACTCTTATCATTCAAGAACCATACCCCATCAGTATTACTGTGCATACCATCACATCCATGCCTTATTCAGAAGGTAAAAGTACAGATTCTTGAATCACAGCAATCAGAAGTTGGTCTGCGCCATCACATCTACAAACTTGATCTCATTCAAAGTTGCAAGGACTGAGATTTTTAAGGTAGCCAAAGCATTTATTTTGGTAAGGTCTCTGTTATCCGTCTTGTGATTAGACATTTGCAACCTTAAAAACCATTTAAAAATTGGTACAATACTGCTTTCCTTGCAACAGGTGTGAAACCTGAGAGGAAGCAGCTCTGTTATCACACCCAGGAGGTCTGTCCTGCCTGTTAGATCAGAGGCACATGGGAAGAGCAATATGGACATGAGGGGCACATGTCCATATTCACACACCTTCACACACCTCACAGTGGATTGTGGTTAGAGCTGGGGGTTTGATACTCTTAATAATCATTCAAACAATTTTTAAAAAGCCAGAGGTAACAGACCAAGTGAAAATACAATGTAACCTGAAAATACAGTGAACAGGTACATAAATTGCCCATCATTGTCTTTGTTTAGGAGACAAAGCAAATGTAAACATAAATGAAAACAAGTATGAACATTGATTCTTTTTGAATCTAGACTCAGCTTGAAACGTTAGTTTTTATTTTCAAGTAAAATGAAAATAAACCAGAAAGGTTCAGTCACAGCTGAGCACAGTGCAGAACTAACATGGAAGACAGTAATTTGACCTCTCTTATGTAAGCAGTTTGAATGATTTCCCATCGAAACGGAAGGATGTAAAAGGTTTTATTGTAAATATTTCTCAACTTTTGTGCATTTATTTATTTGTAATGAACTAATCTCTAGCAAGGCAGGATGTGTTTGTATTCAGTATAAACAGATCAATGGCAACATTTAGCCAAAAGGTTTTATGAGATTGATCAAAAAAGTTAGATTTAGATTTAAAGGCACTGTAGTCACACTTAATTTTATTTCTATACATACTTGAGTCTCTTAAACAGTGATCTTAAATTTGACAGGTATGAGACATTCAAGCAGATTGTAATGAATGAAGTAATGGCTTATCCAAAAGCTATTTTGTGGGAGTTGATTTCTTACAGTATATCCATCAGCCAGCATTTTAGTAGGAAGGAAATCTTCAAACAGGTAAAAAGAAAATTTCTTCCTGTTTAAAACCTTACTGCTGTATTACTTTGGAGAAAATTTACATTACCTTTAAAATTCAGATTATATAAAGTGCTGTTTCAGCCATTGAGTAAAGTGCTTTTGTTAGAGATAGCAAAGGGATACCAAAGCATTTCTCAGTTCCACACTTTTAACTCTGTTCTTGTTACAAACAGAATTTTAGCAAATTCACTTGGCTTTTGAATAGAAAACTACAATGTAACACACAGTAATTGATTTGAGTGTTACAGGTTCTTAAGCTAGTGAGTGATCTATTCAAGACTATCATATCTTATTGAAATAAATACATTTTGAGAAGGGATATGGATTTCTTAGAAGAAAGCAAATCTATATTTTAGAATGGTGTGGTGGATGTTTTTTGTTGTTTTGCTTTTAGAACTTGCAAGGCACGACAGACTCCACAGTTGAAGATCAAGATAATACCTCAACAGTCCAAACAGGTATTTCTGCTTGGTTGTTTTTCAATCTGTATTTCTTTGGATTGTAACCAGAAGAACTCTGCTTTAACTGTAAATAAGTAGTTGAGGCTTCAGAAGGTCAACATTTGGTGGAGCAGCAAGCTGAGAACATCTTGCAAGGAGAGGAAGGAGAGGAAAATCACAGTGTGTCCTGAGTTGGAAGGGACCCATAGGGATTGTGCAAGTCCAACCCTTGGCCCTGCCCAGACACCCCAGCAATCCCACCCTGCATCCCTGGGAGCATTGTCCAAACCCTCCTGGAGCTCTGGCAGTTTTGGAGCTGTTCCCATTCCCTGGGGAGCCTGGGCAGTGCCAGCACCCTCTGGGGAAGAACCTTTTCCTAATATCCAGTCTAATCCTCCCCTGTGCCTGCTCAGAGAGCAGAGATCAAAGCTGCCCCTCTGCTGCCCTGAGAGGAGATGCAGCTGCCAGTGAGGTGTGACCTCAGTCTCCTCTTCTCCAGCTGAACTAAATGCCCTCAGCCACTCCTTGAATGGTTTTCCCTCCTGAAGCCTTCACTATCTCTGTGTCCCTCCTTTGGAGACTGCTCTAATAGCTTTATGTCTTTCTGACATTGTGGCATCCATAACTGTCCCCAGGGCTTGAGGCAAGGACATCCCAGCCCACAGCAGAGCAGGATGATCACCTCTCTCAACTGGTGCCAGAAGATAGGGACAGTAGTAAAAAATCAGCTGGAGAAACAAAGCTAACAAAGAAACAGGTGATCATGGCACAGGAAATTGAAGAAACAGAGGAAATAGAAGACAAGGAGAGTATTCCTCATGAAAGTGAAGAAAATGAGCCTGCAGAACAGGGACTAAGCATTACACAGGTGAGCAAGAGAATAAGTTTGAAGGTGAAGGCAGTGTTGTCCAAAATAAAGAGGAATAGGAAGTCTTTTTGCTGAGAATGAGTAGAAAGTCCTTTTTTGCTTAGTTTGCTTACAAAGCACACAGGGCTTTAGATACTTTTATGGGAAAATGGAGTGAATAAAACAGTTCACAACCATTCTTTTGGATCTTTTACCCTCGTAGACACCCTTTGCATAATTTTCTTAAATCTGTCTTTCATCACAGCCTGTGGTGAATGTTTTTAGCTAAGTATTTGTACCTAAGTATTAATTTTTCAGTTTCCATGAATTTATTACCATAACAAAAGCCTTTTAAAACATTGTTAACTCTGCCTATGTCTTGCAGGCATATAAATATATTTATATATAAATATATAAATAAATATATAAATATTTCCAGCACTGTGTAAATGTCCAGATTGAGAATGAGAACATTATTCTAAATATCCTTAGGATTCTTACACCTGCTGGTGCACTGTTGATTCTATGCTGATACCTTTAAAAGTAATGTGATAATTTCCAACAATTTCCCAGTAAGTGTCCAAGAGCAGTGAGGGATAAAGTGTTGAAATTGCCACGGAGGTTTTTTCCACTGCTAGTGGAAATTCTTACACTGTTCTTGGACTTGAAAAGGCAGGAAAGACTGACATCACAGAGAGATACTTTACAAAATATGAAGAAGAAGAATCACTTCCCATGTACCTGAAATATGTACTTATCACAGAAGCCATGTTTGTCGAACTAAAAGAAAGGTGAGCCGAGAACAATTTCTGTTCGTTCTTTCTCTTTATGTGATGGACAAATTTCAGCTGTTTAGAAGAAACATTAGACTAGAGAGTCAAATTATTAGTATATAATTACATATTTATACAGTTAGATTTTTAATTATAAAATTATGATCGTACAATTATTATGTTATTCCACTTGTTAAATTGATATAAATATGAGAAAATATTTACATTGCTTTGTATCCATGGCTGTCAAAGTACCACAGAAACATTAACCTTTACAGAAAATTCATATTTTATGGAAAATTATTTAGTGAGAAAACATATTACAGAAAGGCAAGTAATTTGCCCAAATTCCCTGCCATGAAGGTAAAATGCCTGATACTCAGCAGTAAGCAGCTAGCTCAAAAACGCTACCAGTATTGTGCAAATGGTACTGAAACAGCACCTTCCTATATCCAGAAGTTGAATTCTTAGAAATAATAAATTCAATAAATTCTTATTCATTATGTACTATTCCTCACTGTAATATTTCTTTTTCAATCATAGGATTCGCCTCTGCTTCTTTGAACACTTGGAGAAATGGTTTGCAGAATCCTTGTCCAACTCCTATGTCCTTGTAGCTGCCAAGAAAGAGGAGCTGAATTCAATACTCCTGCTGCATCTTAAATTGCATCAACAAAAGCAGGAGGAGATACAGACAAACATCTACCATGTTCGAGCTGGTATTGACATTTTTTTGTTTTCTGAACATCACCTGTCTTCATTTAGAGATGGTCCTAAGTGGGCCAAAACCTGTTTCAGCAGTAGTTGACTCAGGTATAGAGGACAAGAGAAAGCAGTTGAGTGTCTATGAATTCCCAGTATATTATGCTACTCACATATTTTTTAAATGACATTTCTATAGCTCTTCTGGTTTGTGCTGTGTTATGTTTGGAAAAATACACAGCACTGCCTTATCAACTGGATAGTAGATGTTGAACATCCTGTTGTCAATGTTTGTGAATTCTAATCCAACTTGAAATTATTTAACAAGAGTTAGTGGTGTACAAAAAATATTTTAAAAAGTGTTGGAGAAAAAGAAATTAGCAAGTTGAGAGAGCCAAAATGTCAGGGTGAGAAAACATGAGAGGGAGGATTTAATTCTGATATATCACTGAGTAGCTACAGAGCATCTTCTAATCTTTCTGCATTTTTCTCACCATAAAAACCTGAAGTGTGAGGTTTTTATGGTAAGAAAAAATATTTTAGACAGGTTTATTGGTCTTTAACATATAAGTTAAAAAATTCTTTGTTTGGAGAGTAGGCAAATTATTTTTCAATTTCCTTTTTTCTACAGAGAGGACAGGTTCTTCTTCTGGTAGCTTTCTTGAAGTGATTAGCTGGTTCTTGATTTATGCAGCTATCATTCCAGAAGAAATACCAAAACTGATTTTTTTCCTTTCCATCACAAAACCAAGGTTTTTTTCCATTAAAAAAATATAACCTTTAGTTTTGTTACAAGACTGGCAACAGAGAGATAATGGAGATGTCAGCAATGACCAAAAATTAAGGAAAAAGAATGCTTAGAGCAAACAAGAGGCATTTGTGGTTTGAATGGTTTAGGAGCTGTTAAGGATATACATCTTTCACAGGAGAAAAGTCAAAGAAACCAAACTGAATATATTTAATTTGTATATTTTAGCTACTATGAGCTCTGTCTTTGTTTATTTTGCTGCTGCAGTTGATCACAGGTTAACTGGGCATTGTGATAGCTCACAGTAAAGAGGAAATAATGTCCCTATTGTAAACTTCCTTTCTTCTCAGCGAAGCTGTCACTTCACAAAGAGAACCTTGAGTGCCACTGTAAAGTGCTGGCAGAAAGCCTGGAAAAGGAGAAAGCTGAATTCCTCAAATTTTCAGACCAGCTACAGAACCTGAACACAAACTTTCATTCCCGAGTCCAAAACTTGGAGTATGACTTGCTCCACGCTCCTGTGACTGGGCAGTAAGTGTGCCACTGCTGTTGCTGTGAATCTGCCTAGTTAATTACTCCTGATTGCTGTCTGAGATGTTTATGGTTTGCATTCTGAACC
Source organism: Zonotrichia leucophrys gambelii (assembly GCF_028769735.1). Taxonomy (NCBI): domain Eukaryota; kingdom Metazoa; phylum Chordata; class Aves; order Passeriformes; family Passerellidae; genus Zonotrichia; species Zonotrichia leucophrys. Next base: position 4,892,195 of record NC_088178.1, on the reverse strand, counting down.
TGTTTTGTGTGTCATTGCTCTTCAATGAAGACTACTTCATAACACTTAAAAACGTAAAGAGTTTCATTCTCTTTCCCTGAAGAAATTAAAATCAGGACTGAACACATGGAAATTCTCATCTCCTTTCAAAGTGCTGGCAGTCTTTAAGTAGAAGAGGTGTTTCATCTGTTTAGATTTTATCCAGTTTACTGAATGTGCACAGTAATACCAGTTGACTGTTTGTTTTTGAAGAGAAGTGCCAAATAGTATCAGCTGTTGCTGATATCTTCCATGGGTTCATCCAAACCATCCCAGCTCAGGGAGCTGCTTTGAGAGTCATAAATCACTTTGGAGTCCTCAGTTTTTTTCATGTCTTTACAGCCAGAACTTGCTGAATCATCCTGTGTGTTCCTCTTCAGACAAGTTTTCTCTGTTTTTTATTATTTGCTGTTAGGTCAGTTTCTTCTAGCAATAATCTGGAATCAGAGATCCACAACCAGCTGGAATCAATCAGAATTACTGTGAGAAGTTACCAGCAGCACTTGGAGGAAGCTTTTGGAAAACTAAGGGATTCGAATGTGGATTTTCTCAAAAGTTGCAGGTACATAGATTTCATGGAAGTGTTGTTTATAAATGGTGACCTAGTTCTGGGAATTGGTGTTTGATGCATAGGCAGAACAGTAAAAGTAAAGTTTATTTTGTTATTCATCTAGTTTCCTATTTAGAAAAAGAAATGTATCTTGTTAAACCACAATTATTATGCTGTTTTCATCACATTTGTGTTGTTTCAGGGCTGCTTAACTAAAATGGTCTTGGAGTAAAATGACTCACAGCCAATTGTTTATATGTTTGCTTTCAGATTATTTTCAGAGAATGGTGACTTTACATCTGAGGAGGTAAAGTTTTTCAATGAGTGTCTACAGAAAGAAAGTAAACAAATTGACTTGATTGAAAGTTCAATCAAGAAAGATGTGGAGCAATTAAAGTCGAGCTGCTTGAATCAGGTATGCAGAATGATAATATTTCAAATTATGTTTTCTGTTGACATATTTGATGCAATTTGCAGTCAGCCTGCTTTCAGATTAGAACTGTCAGTCTGTCTGTTTGGCAGTCACGTGGTGGAAAAAATTGGTAGAATGGCAAGTTCTATCATTTGAGTTTTAAAAAGTGAAAAATTATCTGTCTTTGGTTTCTGACATTCTTTAAGGCTAATGAAGTTCTCAAGCAGTGTGGAAAAAAGTTTGCTTCTCTGTCTCTGAGCCGAGCCTTTATGGAGAAGGTCCATCAATGTTTGAGAAAGCTACGACAGCAAATCAAATCAGAGGTACAAACAGGAACATCAGAACTTTGCTTAAATTCAGTATAATAGTTTTCTGTTATGCTTTTGAGGAGATTTTGGCTGATTTCATAGTGGAGAAATATTACATAATTTTTTATGTTAATTTAAGACCGGTTTTCTGTCACTATCCACTTAAAAAAATTATTTTGAATATTGCTGCAGCTGTGCTGGAACACTATGGCCTTGCAGCACATTGAGTATTTACATCTGAATTCACCAATATTTTTGTGTTCTGCAGCTGCTTTTGTGAATTACTGTTTTCAGCTTCTCCTCTGAGTACCAGGGATTTTTAACCAGTTTTTTTCAGTGGTTCTAATGGTTTGAAAGTGGAGCCTCTGAAATTCCTGTGAATGGGGATTTTACTTTTCCAGTTTCTTAAAGTTTGCTTCTGCTTTAGGTAGCGAATTCCAATTTGCAGTCAGTCACATTAAAGTCTTACCTGGAAAAGATTCAGCAGAAGATAGATGCTTATGTTTATTCTACTGCAGATAAAGAAGTAAGTTCTAATCAGGATGTAATGGTATTTAATTTGACTTGCTATTAATTGTTATTAATTTCGTGTAAACCAATATTTTCAAGAAAGAATTATGTTTCCTCATATTTGGGGTTGGGCAGAAACACAGAATTTTTGTTCAGAAATTCAGCTGGAATATAGTTAATATCTTCTCAGTAGCCATTGCAGTGCTGTGGTTTGGATTCAGAATGAGAATGGTGTTGATAACTGAGTTTTTGCTAAGTCCTGTTTATCCTAAGCCAAGGACTTTTTTTTTCCTTGTCTCCTGCTCTGTCACTGAGGAGGTTCACAAAGGAAACTGGGAGGGAGCATAGCTGAGACAGATGACCCAAATTGGCCAAAAAAGGGATATTGCAGCCCATGGAATGTCATGTCCAGTTTATAAACTGGGGGAGTTATCTGGAAGGGCCATTCTGGCCCCCCAGGAAGGGGGGTTTGGCATTGGTCAGCAGGTGGTGAGCAATGGTATTGTACATCACTTGTTTTTCCCTTTTTATTATTATTATTATTTACCATTATCACTGAATTTCACTTTATTTTAAATGATTAAATTGTTCTTAGCATACAAGTTTTGATTCTCCTCCCTATTCCACCAGGGCAAGGAGGGTTGAGCTGTGTGATGCTTCATTTCCAGCTGGGTTTAAAACCACAACAGTCCTTTTTGGACAGTCAGTACCTGTTTTCCTGTTTGCCAAACCAAAACCTCAGCCCCTTGTAGAATCTCATTGCTTCCATGTCTGTGTACATAAACTGGTGACAGAACAAAGGCAAATAATATTGTTTGCAAGAGTCAGCATGTGTGAAAAGGTTAGAACAGTCAGTTTAGTAAATACCATCTGTTTTATCATATCTTTTAGGCTTTAACCTCTGAAGAGTTGTATGCTTTTGCCAGAGAGATGTTGGAAGAGCTGGAAAAGAGGAGCAAGTATCTTGACTGCTTTGTAGTAAAAGCAAATATCCCACCTGCCACTGTAAGATAACATTCACATTCTCTGTATTTTATTTAATATTAAGAGAATTTTCACATGTACATGTTTTAATGGCTTTTCAGATTTTGTGCTTTCAGTTCTCAAATGAAAAAAGAATCTGCATTATGCCAAGGTGTCAAAGACACTAAGATTAGGACAGCCCTTTTTTAGAGGTTGAGTAAATCAGCAAGTTTCCAAAATGCTGAAGAGATACATGGCATTGCAATGAGTTGCTCAGTTCTTCACAAGAGTTTGTTTTCAAGGTGTAGCACTATTCAGAAGTAAAGTACATATTTCACAGGTTTCTTTAAATTATTTTTTAAAAAAATCCCAAATGTGTCCTGAAGGGATTTTGTTTTTATCAAGCAGGTTGTGTTTTCTTTCCTCCCTTTTCTGGAAAGTCTGTCTTTATTTTGTAATCTCAGTGGATGATTGTTTTAAGAGTATATCCTTAAGTAGTTTATGATTATTATGAGAACCTACTTTTAACTGCTTTGAAGTGTTTTAGAGCTGAATAACTGTAACAATATTGCTGTTAGAATGACAAAAAGTTTTTTTCAGCCTGTGAGCAAGGTATTGTCTGTTTAGAAAATCTGCTCTAGTAGTCAGTCATTCCATGGAATGCTTTCACTTACTGCCTGCTGTGGTCTACAGGGCTTCATTTTTCTTCCCATTTCAGGAGGCCCTCCCCACTCCTGGCACAGATGGGACATTGCAGGAGCACTCAGCCACTCCTGACGTGGATCGGAGGTCACAAGCTTCCTTTGCTCCTGCTGTTCCAAGGGACAGTCTCAGTTCTGAGAGCAGAAGGATGGTGATGGGACTGGATCCTGACAAATTCCCTTTGTTAAATCCAAGTGGAATGGGTACATCAATATTTGATGATTTGGCAATAAAAGTTATTGGAAATTTAGCTGGGTAAGGACTTTATTTATATTTTATTTTATATTTTCTTTGCCCAGAACTAGTGAATAGACTGGTCATAGGTAATACTACTAGGAATTTCTTAATCAGTCTAAATTTAAAAATTAGTCTAGGTGAGATTGCTTTCTTTTTGAAACCAAGATTTCTCATAGCCAAAAATACCCCTTTGTGAGTGACATCTAGTAGACAATGATAAATTTTAGGTATTTTATTTTTCTCTTCTAGAGCCTTATTTTAGTTAAAAGTGACTACCTGCTACATAGTTGACTGAATATACAAAGTGTAAAATTAAGAGTGTGACAAATGTTTGATTTCCAAATAGTATTTGAATGCAGTTTTGCTTGTAGAAATTCCAAAATTCCAGTTAAATAATCAGTCCTATGAAATTACTTCTATAGACGCTGTCAGTTGTAAAAGTAACCCTATCTTTTAAATATGATCTCAGAAATTTAACTCATTTAGCACATGATAGGGATAGAGAATTTGCTATATAATATAGTATAGAACATAAAATGACAGGATATGAAGTAGTACTTAGCTCTTTTTTTTTTTTTCTTTTCAGATTTGACCCATCAAAAAAATTGCGAGACCTAAATCGGGGGAAAAAGATTCCAGGTGTGCCTGTATTTCTTTTAATATTTTCTTTTCATCTAAATTGCAATTCCTGGCATGTGACTTCTATGCTAGGAACTCTGAGATAGTTGAGCTTCTCAGCTTTTTCCCTGAGCATCTTTATTGAGATAAAGATGATTTTGGGCTCCTAAAGTGATGAAAGCTGCAGAATGAGATGATAATACTATGAAGAGTGCCTGTGTTTGTGATAGCAAAAGGGAAATGGGTTGAGAAAAGAAGCAGAATAGGAATCATGAAGTATATAGGGAATCAGGGATCCTTCTGACACTATGTCATCATCTACTCAAAGGTGAGCACAGAGGTAATCCTAGATGCTCCCTACCTAGTGTTCCCACTTCCTCATCTCTCTTCTGCAGACTTTGACATTCCAAAGCTTTCACATCTGCAAGTCCCCATGCCCACCAATACTGTCAATGTAACCTATTCATTCTCTTTCTTTCCCTGCCTCCATTTTACTTTAAATCTTCTCCACCTACCATGTATTTTCTGTTACATTTCTGGGACCTTTACTGCTGTTGCCACTTCTGAGTTACTTCAGGTTACTGTGTGACAGAAATGATTGCTCCTGTAGTTGTCCCTTCAATCTTGTAAGGAAATGTTACAGAAATAAGAATACATGTATACACATACAAAATACATATATACACAAAAAGCACTTCAGCTGGCATTTGTGCAACATTCTTCTTTCCTTGTTGACTATATGCTGTTCTTCCCCCAGGAAAGAAGAGGGTATCTGATGCACATTCTCAGAAGTCTTCTAGCAAGAGGTCATCTCGGGATGAAACCAAGAGAAAAAAAAGGTGCGACCCCTAAAAGGAAGAATTCCACTTAAAATATTCCTATGCAAGAATTTACCTAAACTTTGTCTATCCATTGAAAGATTCTTACTGCTTGTTTGTATAGCCTTCTTTCCATCTGATGCTTATCACTTGGAATCTCTTACCTGTTTATGTCCCCATGATCAGCCTTGTGGGGTTTTTTCCCCCAGATTTTGGCTGGAAAAATATTATTCTTCTCTTTCACCTGGTGCTGTTTTGTATTTTGAATTTGTTGATATATAGACTAACTCTTAAATCAATGTGGCTAAATTTTCAGGTGTGACTCAATCGTTTGTCTTCAGCTTTGTCCACAGATTGATGAAATGAGCTACTGTAATAGTGAAAACAAAAACCTGTTGAACAACTGAGAGTTTAGAAGAGAATTCTGAGAATTTTTTCCATCAAAATACCGTCTTTATATTGTCATGGTTTGGGAATGGTATTTCCAATTTTGTGCTCCTAGCAAAACACTCCAAAACCTGTGCTCACTCCCTTTTCCCTGCAGCAGCTGGAGAGGGAAAATTGGAGCACAAAAGGTGAAGATAAAGTTGAGATTAAAACAGTTTATTAGGAACAGCAGTGAGATAAAAAAACTAATAGTAACAGCAGCAATGTAAATAGGAAAGTGTACAAGACAGGCAAGAGATTCATGTGTGAATGCTTACCACGAGGAAGCCCCTGAGACTGCCACCACATTCCCCAAGAGCAGGGACCCTTCCAGCCACCCCCACAATGATGAGAGGTAGAGAATAACCTCCAGGTCCTGGCCATTCCCCCTCTTGGCTGCTGCAGAAATTAACCCTGTCCTGACCAGAACCAGGACACATAGAATACTGGTTCTAGAGTTAGGATTTTACCAATTTTTCTCCAGTTTCATCTCTGTCATATGACTGACAAGCTCAAATCATCAGCCAGAGATAGAAAACACTTGTGGATAGTTTCAAATTAATGTTTTGCCTTTCCAGTGAAAAAGGCAGAAAATCTCTTACCAAGGATGATAGATCCCAGATATTTGGAAAGACGCCTACAGAGTCTGAGTAAGTCATATATTTCCAGAACAAGAAGTGAATCTATAAAGACCCTCTATGTTTTTATAGAGGTATATTCTATATACCCTACATGTATCTATGGATCTGTCTATGTATCTATCTGTCTATCATTATGACTTAGAGTTCACCATTGAATTTTGAGGTATTTAGCCTTGATATTTATAGGTCAGAGTAGTTCCGGAGCAGTTCCTTTTTGCAGTGTAATAATAGTGAAGATGCAAGGCATCTGGTTCATTCTGTCCAATGCCTGAAGTGGAGATCTTATTGGAGTCCATTTTGTACATTTATAAGAAGTGGGTGAGGAATGTAAAATAGCCTCTCTTTCAATTATTTTCACACCTAAGAAGACAAATACATTTTATATCTTTATTCTTGTATTCTGTATTTATTGGAATAAGCAAGGTTCCATTCCCCGTCACTAAGACAATTATCTATTGTTTCTTCATATGTGCAGCTGTAGACTAGAGACCTGAGATGTTTTGTACATGCCATGCAAAACTATTCAAATTAATGCTTAAGCTGTTTAAGTGTTTGGGAATTTTATTCTATAGTGTTTCAAAATGGTTCCAGTAAACAGCTAGTCTCACCTTGAAATATTTTTGCTTTATCTAAAATGCATGGTAAGCTCTTTGGGCACAGGAATTTGGCTAAGATTGCTTTTTTGTGACAGTGACATGGCTGTGCTCTCCAGTGAGCAATTACAATAGCCCCTTGTCCTGGCTGCATATGAAGAGAAGCTATGCTAATGTGGGGGAAGGTTCTTAGGCATTCTGAACATTGGTTTGTGTATGCTCTGAAAAATGTACTAAAATTAACCTGAACAAAATACTTGAAAAACAGTGAATATTGACAGTATGATTATTTAACAGTGTGATGATATTTTAAAATTTTAATTTTTTTTTTGTTCTCAGTACTTTTAAGGGAATTATTTTGAATATTCTCTGGAATGGTAACAACACCTTGCTCTGTCTTGGTGAGGTAAGGAAATGTCATGTTCTTTAGTCAGCTCTGTTTTCATAGTTGTGCTCCTGTGTCAGAGACATTATTTGCTTCTTTCAATATTTGGTAGTCCATACATTTTCCTTTCTTCTCCTACTGTTGTTTACCTAGATGTGATGTGTTTAAATGTGTTATCAACATTTTTCTGGTTTATTTTTCCCTTCTGCAGGAGTTCTATGGAGACAAGAAGAATCCTTACTTGGGGATGCTTGAAGATCTGCCAGACACATTTGAACATTGGGCAGACATGATCAGAATGAAACTACTGTCATACCAAAGGCAGACAGATGATTACTACAATTTTTGTCTTGGGGGTAAATTCATTCAGTTAAGACTTGCATTTTCTTGTGTATGTAATTTTCATGTGTATATAAGGTGAAAATTTCAGTGACCAAGAATTACATTGTTGTCGTAATCCATCACACTCAGTGGAAAAACTCCAGTTGACTTTACTGGAAATTGAGCCAGTATTCTTTTCGTATGTTTTATCAGCTACAAAAATTGTAGCAAAGGGCACTTGACTAAGTTAAAAGACCTGTCCAAAGTCACATCTTTGAGCAAGTGTATGTTTCTCAAAGCATTGCACCTAGAAAAAGGAATGTCAGGGACACAATCTCTGGGAGAGAAAATTCCAGGCTGTTTGTGTCACATGCACACCCTGTCTTTTTCAAAAAGAATTTCAGGATCAACTGAAGTGGTTTGAGGAGGAGCTCTCTTCTGTTTCCCAACTGGTTGTGGAAAGTCTTTTAAAAGAACACGAGCAGAAGCTCAGTTCTTTTACTGGGCGTATTCAGGATCTCTTCAACAGACAGCTGAAAGATTGGGAAGATATGAAGGTATGTACCATGGACATACTAGAGTGCTTTATAGTGTAACCCATGGTAAGTGCATCAGAGTGATAACATTTCATTTTTCTCATTCTCACTGTTTGCTTCATCACTCTCTGCTGAGCTGACCACAGAGTTTTCTGTGTTAGTAAGCACTTAGTCTGCTTAGTTCTCCTGGAAGCTTTGGATTTTGTGGAACTCTGTCCCTTCTCTCCCAGCTTCCAGCACTGAGCTGCCTCTTTCTGATCTTCTCACCTCTGCCTTTCATCTTACACTTGGATTGTCAACTCTGTGAGCTTGGAGTATGGCCAGACAGCTCCTACTGTATGGGTGCACTCCTCTGTAAAAACTGTGATGGAGGAATAATGAAATACTATATTTATCATCATCCATAAAAGAGGCATATTTTGTCAAATAATATCAGAACTGAGAACAGAATCATAATGGAGATCACACAGAAAAGGCTAAAGTGTCTTGAGATTGTGTCTGAGTATTAAGAATTAGGTAAAAATTACAAATATAGAGATGTAAAAATTACAAATACAGAGATATAAAAAGAACTTTATTTACCACATGGTAGAAGAGATGATTTTTTATTGAAAATAAATCCCAGAGTGAGACCAGAGGCCAGCAGACAGGCAATTTGGTGCATATTGCACTGCAAAGCTTATATCCAGACAGCCAAGAAGTAGCTCCATTTTCCTTGTCTTTCTCAATGCCTTTATAGAAAATGTTTGGGGTTTACTTCTTCCTTTTTGTGACTCAGTATATTCCTTACTGAAAGCATCTCTTTCTTACCTACTTGCTTAAAGACTAGGCACCGGAGAAAATTACATTACTCCCTGGGACACCCAAATAACTGCCTTCAGCTGGAGGCTTTGTGCCAAGAGGAAATGAAAAGGCAAAAAGATCAAACTGATGGTGTTCACCTCAACACAAAGATGCTGCAGGTAATTGTAAAGCCCCTGCTTAATGTGAACTTAAATGTTTTATTTGGAAAGAAGGGTGTATTTTGGATATTTCTTCCTCCCCATCCAAAGGAAACTTGAAATTTTTTGCAATTTTAAGCAATACTGTTCATATATTGCTAAACTTTTAAGTGGTATATTGTCAACATTAGATCAATATAGACATAAATATATCTGCACACATACAGCTGCTTAGATACATTGTGGAACTTATTGATATTTTATATCATTCATAGAATCTACTGGCTGTGAGCTTAATGGTGGGAGGAGTATTGGCTGTGGTGGTGACATCCTCTGGTTAGTTCTCTTACCTCCAGACAACAGATGCCTGGAAGGGCTTCTTCTCTCTGCATTTCCTTAGTAAATAATGTCACTTTTCTACATAAGATTAAGAACTGAAATAAGCTGAATTTACAGGAGAGATTCAGGAATCAAAATACTTTTCCCCCTTTGCCCCCTGGGTTAATTGAAGGTTGGTTCCCCAGCATTACAGCCTGTTGTTTTGTTCTCTCAGGCCACTTACTCCAAATTCTACACTGTCTGAGAGAACTGATATTTTTAATTCCATAGTATGTCCTTCTGCTCCTAGCTCTGCATACAGACACAGAAACACAAATACCTGATTGAGAATAACACCTGGGCTAAGCACTTCCACCCAAAGTACCTGAATTCCAAAATGATCTTCTCTTTGGCTAGAAGCTGTTTTTATCATGTTTAACCCAAATGTGTAACTACTAGGTACCTGTACTCAAAACTCTACAGTTTTTTGATCTTTACATCATCAGGCAATGTTAAGAATACTGCAGAGACACTTTAAGACCCTTTTATGTGCAGCTTTGAGCCTTATGTCTATTATCTGCAGCTGCTGCAGAATGCCAGGGTTTGATATTTGTGTAGTCTTTCAGAGCCAAGTTAAAAGGAGAGGAGATCCAATTATCAAAGGAATTCCTCTCACTTGTCTCCAATGTTGCAACAGGATTGTGCTGCTGAATGTGCTCAGAACTTTTTTTCTGCACTGGCTGCCCTGACTGAAAAGCTCCTGTTGGAACAAGATGATACCATCACTGTTGATGATGTAAAAGCAGCAGGTAAGAAAAGAAGAGATTGCTTGTTTAGGCCTCCTCTCCCTTGTCAAATATTGCAGCAGTCTGTCCCTAGGAAGAAGAGGCTTTGACATTAAGATTATTTGATTGAAATTAAAAGATTTGCAAAATAAAGTATGCAAAGCTATTTCATGAGTGTGAAGAGCATTGAGCTGCACAATTATTCCAAAACAGTTATATTCCTGACATTGTTTTGTTTCTGCTGAGCATATCTTCTGTTACCTCCCAGCAACTGAAATACCCACAGAGAAGATGCCAACTTTAATGTGCCGTAAACAGTCTGAACTTCCTCCAGGAACCTCCAAAGTTCAACAGTCAGTCAGACGAGGAAGGAGGTAGTATTTGGAGATACTGAACACTGTTCTAATTCCTCTGCTCGGAACTCATAACAAGCCCTGTCCTCATAGTTTTCTGCTGCACTTGTTGAAACTGCAGCTGATCATTAGTAATGTCATTGAACTAGTAATGAGCTAGTTGGAGTGGGTAATGATTTTAAAGAAAGAATTGCAATAGATCCAAATAAAGGTGAATTACATATAGTATTGCAAAACAATACCATGTCACTGCTATTGCTGTGCCACTTGTTTGTCACTAGTTATCAATTCATTACATTCACATCTATAATTGTCTGTGTATTGTCATTTAGAAGAAATTAATTCTATATTGTGGAGAGATCCTGATGCTTTCAAAGAACAGGTAGTTGTACTAAACAAAGACGTTTTTAGGGTAAACCTTTAGTGGGGAAAAAAATAAGATTGATCTTTGGCACCTTAGTACAAGCAACATGAATTAATATGATCTGTTTTCTAACTTCTTTTAACATCTTTTCTCATATGTTTGTTTTGGTTGGTTTGTTTTTTTTATAGGTCTTGGCCAGGAATACCTGAGACTTCTGTTCCTGACACTCCAGACTATATTCTGTGCCCAGGAACTGCATCGGTTTCAACAGCTAAGACTACCCTGGGCCATCTGGCAGTGGTGGATGCAAGACAAGCTGCATATGAGGTGCGTCTGTGGGGAAGGACTCTTGAGTGGGCTGCTGCTGTTGTGGGTTTGGTTTTTTAAGAAGACAATTACAGAATCTTAGTTGCGTGTGTAAGTTTTTAAAGTATGCAGTGTTTGCAGATCTTAAGGCCGTATTATCTGTGTGAAGGAATCCTTTCTCGTGTCCATTTCTTTGTGATGCTGTCAGAAGCAGACAAGGTTGGTTCCTCATGGAGTCTTCTCATTCCATGATATAATACAAAGAAATTGTTTCAGCAGAGAAGCATGGATGATGTTAGAAACAGGACACTGCATTTTGCAGCATCATAGTTCCAAAAGCAGCTGTGCCCCAGTGCTATTGCAGTCCTGCTTGTTTTCCCTCACCTTTCTTTCTGAAGCCTTTAGCTCCAGCCTTAGATCACAAAAGCTGATTTTCCCATAAAAGATGAAGAGTTGTAAAATATTTCATACATATCTTATATCCACAACTATCACAGATGACTGTTTCCACCATCAAAATAATCACTCTTTCTTCACTGAGTCTGTTAAAAGAATGCAGACAACTCTGCCTCTGACTGGAACAGACAATGGTTCTCAAAACAGCAGTGCTCAGCAGTTAGGAGAATATTTTTATGTTAAATCACTTGGAGATGTCTTTATGCATCTGACCTGGAAGTAATTGTACTCCCACTGAACCAAATTAACTTTTAAAAAATACCTGGTTTTAATAGGAGAATGTAAAATATACTGTCAATGATGGCAAATGCCATCAAAACTATCAATTTGCATGTATGTTTTATGCATCTAGTTCTGGTGCCCAGGAACCTGATTACAGCACAGATTTGAAGGGAATGTGGTTGTTTGGATACAAATGGTTGGATAAAAGGATTGGATATAGAATGCACGCACACAGGAGTATTTTCCTGCATGTTTGTTGCATTAAAAATACAGTACTTTATGTTTTGCAGCATGGAGTCTTTAAGAGTATTAAAGTGCCTTGAGGTTTTTATGGTAGTCTACAAGTATCTGTCTAGAGGAAATAACTTTTTAGCAGTTTTGTAATAGCTCAGTTCATACCTTTGAGTTAAGAAGTTCCAGCAAGAGCCCGAGTGCATCCTGTGTTGTCTTGAGAGAAGGCAACTCCTTACTCTTAGGAACTAATGGAAGTGAGATGAAGGTCTTGCAGCATTTTAGCAAAATTTAAATATTGCTGATAATTCAATTTCAGAAGTCTTTAAAAGGAACACAGAAGGAATAGTTAATTATTCATATAGTTCTGTTGTTAAAGGCAAAAAATAAATGGCCTCTATGCAGTCTTCTGACACAATGGATCAGGACCTGGATGTAGGCAAATAAAATGATATTTCATCACTACTAATTTTGTCTTCTATTGTTGGGATTTTTTATACAGAAATACAAAAGTAAAGTTGAACAGCTGTTTGCCCAGATCAAGGAAGAAAGTGCAGCTCAGCTGCTGGCAATTCAGCGTTGGAGTGATTGGTGGGAACAATCTGTCCGGAAGATAAAGAGACTCTACATCTGAGATCAGTCACATTTTGCTGAGCTTTGTTGGTGTAAATTGACAAATTTGTATGAATGTCACTGATATTTTTAATCTTATTAATCTGTCGCATTGAAAGAAGCTACATTTTGCCATGTTTTTGTTTGTTTTTCCATGTTACCACTCATTTCCTCATGCAGTCTTATGACTACTACTATGTTCATCTTTACATAACCACCTGCTTTGGCTTTCAGTATCAGTATGTTGCCATTCACATGTGTTTGTGCACATGAACCCTCAGTGCAAGGGCACTTAATGCATATTTATTAGCAGAGTTTACAGGATTTTGTTGCAATTTTGCCCCTGAGAGGTGGTTTGGTCTGAAAATTCCCCAAGGCATGAAAGAGAACTATCCCTAACAAAGCACCCTGGCATCAAGGCCCCTGTGCCCAAGCACCTCTGCACGGAGACCTCGGATTGAAGATAGACAGCCTGAAAAAGATACACATTTTTTGTTGTCTTGGTTCAACAAGCTTTGACTTGCCTACCCTTCCCACTCCTTGCCTCTCCTCTCCTATCTTGTGTTGCCTGCTCTTGCCTACCACTTTCTTTCATTGCCATGCCTTGCCTGCCCCTCCCTTGCCTTTCCTTCCCTTCTCCTTTGCCTTGCCTCTCTGTTACCCCTTACTTTCATTGCTATGCTTTGTTCCTCCCTTGCCCCATTCTTTCCCCTCCCTTTTTCCTTCTCCTGCCTTATATTGCCTCACCCTTCCTATGCCACTCCCTTGCTTGGCTTTACCTAGCCTCTCTGACTTACCCCTCTTTGCCTTTCCCTGCCTCCATCTTGCCCCTCCCTTGCCTTGCCCCTCTTGTGTTTTCTCACCTTGCCTCTCCCTTGTGTTGCCTTGTTTTTCCTTCCTTTGCCCATCCCTTACCTTGTCTTTCCTCTGCCTTACCTATCCTTGCCCCCCCATGACCCCTCTTGCATTGCCTACCCTTGCCCCTCCCTTGCCTTATGTTCGCTTTCCTTTCTTTGCCCATCCCATGCTCCACACTTGCCTTACTCCACTCTTTCCTTTGACTTGTCTTTCCTTTTCCCTTCTTTACCTTTCCCCTCCCTTGCCTTGCCTTGCCTTGCCTACCTCTCCATTGCCTTTTCTTGCCTACCTCTCCCTTGCCTTGCTGTCATTTTCCTTTCCTTGCCCCTACCTTGCCTTGCCTTTCTTTGCCTCTGCTTTGGCCCTTCTTTCCTCTCTGCTGCCTTGCCTTCCTATTCCCTCCCTCCTTTACCCTGCCTTTTCTTTCCTTCCTTTGCCTATCCCTTGCCTTGCTGACCTCCTCCCTTTATTTCTTTGCCTTGCCTTAACTTCCTGTTGCCTTTCCCCTCCTTGCCTTTCATTGCCCCTCTCTTGCCTGCCCTTGCCATGTTTTGCCCCTCCCTTGTTTGGTTTTTCCTTCTGCCTTTCCCTACCCCACCCCTCCATTGCATTGGCCCTCTCTGTCCTTCCCTTGCCCCTTTTTTGCCTCATCCTTTCTTGCCTTGCCTTGTTTAGATTTTCTGTTCCTTCTGTTTATTACCCACATTCATACACCAGCGTGCAGTGCCTGGGTACAGTGCCAGGGATACTCTCTTCTTATTATTATTTCTCTATTGCCATAGTCATTAAAATAATTTTCCTCCTCTCTCCGAATTCTTCTGATTTCCCCATGCTTTTGTGGTTTATCTGAACCTGTGGTGGGATAAAAGTAATCTGGAGGTAATTGAATTTACACCATTAATAGACAAATAGTAAGAATTCTTAAATGGGGAGCTGGCCAGAGAGTCTGGCTTTTCTTTTTTTTTTTCTCCTGTGAAATGCTCTCCTTTGCCTGGTTGCCCGCTTGCCTTTTTTTATGACAGTTCAGCTCAAAAAAGACCATGTAACAAAGAAACCTCTCGACCCCAGTGACAAGAAAACAGCCTAAAATCAATGCCCACATGGGCAGTCTGGCTGTCCCAGGGGCAACAGGACACAGCCCACTGGCTTTTATGCTAAAGTTGTTTTTTTGAAGGCTGTGACCTGACACTCCTTAAGATTTTGCTGAACCGCATCTGAAAGAAGGAGGACACAGACAAGCTGGATACATGCTGGGGGTAATTTAAATGTAATTTGTTTCACACTCAACCCAACAAGACAAGCTGTCGTAATTTAAACATATTTTATTTAAACATAAACAATGGTTATACTTAATTAAGCATAGATATTTACTTTTTAAATATTTGTTTAACCACACCAAACCACCAAGCAAACACAATCTATCCCACTTGGCAAGACCAGGGTACAAAATCTGAAGGCAAGCTTAATTCATTTTTGCCAAAGAGCACCATGATTTAGAGGTTGCTTCCATTGTCCTGCAGTTGTGGGCGAGGATTTTGACACGTTTCAGTGCCTGCTGGATGCTTTCTGACAAGTGGGAGAGAAGCATTTATCAAAATTAGTGTGGGCAGCAGCAGAGGGGAGGATTCTGCCCCTCTGCTCAGGTGAGACCTTGCTTGCCTCCAGCTCTAGGGTCCCAGCAGAGGAGGAATATGGACCTGTTGGAATATCCAGAGGAGGCACCAGGATGATCAGGGGGATGGAACACTTCTGCTGTGATAAAAGGCTGAGAGTTGGGATTGTTCAGCCTGGAAAAGAGAAGGCTTTGGGGTGAAGAGAATGCATTGTGGCCTTTCAGTACATGAAGGGAACTTACAGGGAGAATTTACTTGCAACAGCATGTAGTTACAGGACCCAGAAGAATTGCTTACCACTAGGGAGCAGGGTTAGATTAGATATTAGGAACAAATTTCTCCCTGTGAGAGTGGTGAGGCCCCGCTCGACGTTCCCCAGGGAAGCTGTGGCTGTCCCATCCCCGAAGTGTCCAAGGCCAGGTTGGACGGAGCTCGAAGGAACCTGCTCTAGTGGAAGCTGTCCCTGTCCATGGCAGGTAGCTGGGATGAGATGGTCTTTAAGCCCGCTTCCAACCCAAACTATTCTGTAATTGTGTCCCAGAGGGGCCGCACAAGCCAGCAAGCCGGGCTGGGCCGGCCGCGGAGCCGCTCCCCGAGCAGCGCGCAGCGGCCCCGGGCTCCCGGCGGGGCTGTCGCTGCCGAGAGCGGCTGCCCCGCCGCCCCTCCGCCGTCCCTCCTTCCCTCCCGCCCTCACGCCGTGTCAGCCGTGCGCGCGCACCCGCCCGCCCTCTCGCCGCCGGAATGTGGGCGACGCTGTCCCGGCCCTGAGGCGGCTGCGCGGCCCCGCCGGGCTGGAGGCAGCGGCAGCGCGGGGAGGACGGCCCGGCTGCACCGGTGAGAGATCGCGACGCTGTCCCGGGCCTGCCCCGCCGGGGCGAGCGGGGCGGAGCGGGTGTCATGAGGGGCGCGGGCGGGGAGGTCGCCGCTCCTTCAGGAGAGCGGGCGCGGGAGGAGAGGGAGCCGCCGGCCCAGCCCGTGTCACGGGGGGATAGACAGATAGATCGTGCCCGCTGACCTGAGGTGGCTCCTCGCTGGCCGCGGGCCGATGGTTCCGCCGGTTCGTGTTATTTGGTGTTTGTCTGTTCGTGTGGAGTTCCCTGGGCAGTGGCGCTCCGGGAGGAGAGGAGCTGAAGCACAGTGCAGGATTTAAAAAATAAAGTTGTTTTCGTGGTCAGGAATGCGAGAGCGCTGTGGAAGCGTTCATCTCCCTGCCTCCTCTGCGGGAAAAGTGAAGTCACTTCCCAAGAGCCCGGACTAGCAAACTACTGTCCTAAATTTGTGCGTCTGCATGCGTCAGTTTCATTCCGTTTTAGTAAATTTCATTCAATTTCATCTACGTTATGTTTTGTTTTGGGCTGGTTGTCTGTTTCTTTCTTTTCTTTTTTTTTCCCCCTGGTTGTTTGTTTTCTTTCTGGTGGTTTATTTTTTTAAGCCCTCTTCCACTCTCTCCCGACCCGTAAGCTGGTACAAAATTCTTGTCTTTAGATAAAAGTACTTGAAAACCTGCTGTCACCACCTGAAGCAGGGACGGCAGTGAAGGAAATGGACTTGCTGACTCTCCTCCTGGATAAGTTCCTGCAGTGTCGTGTGTACTTTGCTCCTGCTGTCACACTCAAAGCTGTGTTGCCACGAGTGCTTGGTTTGATAGTGCTGTGAATAAGGAATATCCTACCACGTTTCACAGCTGTATCCATCCATCGTGTGGCTAAGAGGGGGAAAAAAGATTCAAAATGTCAGTTCTTCTTTAAAACAGAGAAAAAAATTGAGTGACAATTAAGAAATAACTTGCTTAGGTAAGCATTGCTTCTCTCTCTCACTGTCATGCTCTAGTCTCACCACCACGTTGTTTTTCAGCTAAAACTTTCAGAAGGGCAGGTGTGCTTTCAGTTTCCAGAGAGATGTCTTGTTGATGGTACAGGCAGCATTTTGTTACTCCTTTAAGTGCAGAAAAGGTGCTGTGGCTTTATTTAACCAAACCTCTATGATATAGGCCAAATCCTGACTGCCTGTCAGACCAGCCTGCCTCCAGCTTGTATGAAGGTTTACTGGGCCTATAAGGTTGGTTCTGCAAATCATGCCTCTGCCTAGGTTTTAAGTAGGATTGTAGCTAACTCTGTTTATGTGGGTTAGACGGTAATAATTACATGATTGGTAACTTACTTTGTAGTTTAAACTTGAAAAGACTACAAATACAGTAAGCACAAATTGACTCCAGTGTTGTAAGAATGCTGCCAGTGAGTGTCCAGAGGGGGGCCAGCGCCAGCTGATGAACCCCAAAATTTAGTGAGTGACTGAGCCTTCCACTACTTCCTTCTCTTTTAGGCAGAGATGGAAAATCATTCTGGGTTAGTTTTGTTTTATTTATTTGATTTTTAAAATAACTGCTTTTTTCCAAAAGGACTCAGGGGCTATGAACAGCTTGGCTGTACATATGAGAACTGTAAAAATTGCTCTACAGTGTTTTAAAATGGTTACAATGAAATGCATTGCTTTGTTAAAAATAGAATTCAGTTCTTTAAAAAATGATTCACAGATGAAGTTGTGGTAGTATTATATTAGTAAGGGGATTGCAAAAAGATCAAGTTTATAATGTGGCTCTCTTGTGTTCCTGGTGTACTCCCTGGCATTTCAAGACATTCTGCGTTGTGGCTGCTCCTTCTCTTCTCTCATCAAAGGCACTTCCACAGTCAGGAAGTGAGTAAAAAGAACTAATCTGGTTAAAAGATATACTTCTATTTCTTCTTTTTTTGTGCTCCCTGAGGTACTCTGATTACAGCAACTTCCTGACCCAGCTCACTTGCCCGGCCATGTGGACGTGGGCTCAGTCCAGAGGAGGAAGTTGTGTTGGTAGTGGAGAGAGTGGAGCAGTCTCAGGTGTTGTGATGTCCTTAGCTGGGACCTGTCTTTGTGGTCACTGAGTTAATGGCAGAAGCCAGTGCTGCTGGAAGAACCTTCATTGTGGGTTTGATTGACTTGTGGTGAAGGTAGCAATGATAGTAATGTGTTTTTTTTTCTTTTTTTTTCTGCCAGTAATGTCTTAGATTGATTATGAAGCCATGGTAATTTTTTTGTTTGACTTTTGACAATATTATATGAACTCAAGAACCATCTATGTGTCTGTGTTCTTCCCTGGGCCCACAGAAATTGCTGTGGTTTTCTTCTTCCCTCTCCTTTGTTCATGTGTTCTGCTCTCTGAACTTTTTGGTGAGTTCTTAGTTTCAGGGAGTGATCTCAGCATTGTTAGGGGGTTTTGTAAATTTATTCTGCTCTAATTTAAAAATAATTAGTTGTATATTGCCATTACCTCTGCTGTAATAGGAAGGCTATTTCAAACTTGACTGACCTTAGTAATTACACACTTTCTGATTTCTAGTTTAGATTAATTTGTCATGGGATTATACTCATTTTATGCACCCCATGGACTGATAGGTTTTATTGGCACTCTTGATCTTGGTATTTAAAAAAAAAGGGCACTTTTAACAAAAAGGATGCAAAAATGTGTGGAAATACACTATGGAAGGTTTGTTTGCTCTTTGGGCCACCAGCTACACTAATCATTCCTGTAGTAATTCTCAGCTTCTCCCCATGAATTTTAATCTTGGCCTATTAAGTGAGAATTAAAATGCACCTTTCAGGCATTAACATTGAGCTTCCTGAAGGTGTCCTTTTAGTGAAGGTTAAGTTGTTTTCAAGTATATTTTGATAAGATGTGTTTTTTGAAATTCATACCTTTGGCAGTTTGTTCCAGTCTCAGTCTTACTCCGTTGTATGGGTACAGCTCATTATTGTAACCTGGATTGGTGAAGGGATTCCTTGTTCTTTGATGGAGTCCTAGTCCATAAAAAAGACTGGCATGTTTGAAAATTATTTTTTTCACCTTTTTCCTGTGTTCTTAACTTTAAAGAGAAACAAAACTGATGTGTAGATTATTAGAAAACCTCTGTGGCTGTTAAGATGTTTATTCAAATTTGCTGTCAGGAGTGTTCCCAGAGGGGACTTTGTGATGCTGACAAACTAGTTTGTTGGGTGTGACTGTTTGTAAACAGAACATAAATACATAAATGGGGCACCAAAATCTGCTTAGTAAAATAGATTGCTCTGAAAGGTGAGTAAGGCTCTTGTGGAAAACATCTGTTAGATTGTGTCTTTCATGGAATATTTCTTGTTCTTTGGAAAGAGTAGCAAAAGTGTCTTTCTAGTGTTTTTAAGTGGTCAGAGGGTAAAAAGTAACTTTTAGCACTTTGAGATGGGTCACAGCCATCTGCTTTCCTACTCTTGTCTCCCTGTATCATGAGCCAGAATACTGAAGAAAGTGTGGGGTTTTTTAGATCAAGTAAGCGTAAAAGTGCAGAATTTTTTTGATGCTGAAAACATATTCCCTGTTTGTGGGGGAAGCACAGCAGTACAAAGGGAAGAAGTTCTAAGGGCAAGAAGATAAGAGATATGTCCATTTCTGTGTACAACACTTGATGTAGGCTGACTGTATGTACAGGAGAACTCGAGTTTTTAAACACATGATTGAAAGTAATAAACCTGATGCAAAAACTGCTGAAGGAAAGTTTCTAATATAGAATAATTGGCAGGTCAAATAGTAAATTCCTAAAACAGTCATTTAGGTTGGAAGGGGCTTCTGGAGGTCATCTAATCCAACTCCCTGCATATATTAAAGTAGGAATAATTTAGATAAGATTGTTCCAGCCTTTAACACCTTTCTGGGCAATCTGTTTCCACATTTGACTGCACTCAATGATTTTTTCTTTCCGCCCTCCCTCTGTTTAAGGTAGTTGAAATTTACTTTCCAACTTGTGTCTGTTGCCTCTTAACGTGTCAATGTCCATTATCCAGAAGAGTCCAGTTCTCTCTTCTGCAGCCTTTCATTAGAGAGCTGACAGTAATAAGGATTCTTTAGAGCTCTTTTCTTGAGCAGATTGTGCAAACTCAGTTCCATCAGCCTCTCATTGTACACCATGTGCTCCTGCCATCTGGCCAGCTTGGCCACTGGACGTGCTCCAGAGTGTCTGTGTGAGTCCTGCACCAGGGAGCTGCACTGCAAACATGGGCTCACAGGGGCTCAACAGAGGGGACTGACCCTTCCCTGGATCTGCTGCCTGGACTCCTGCATCCAGCCCACGCTGTGCTCAGCTGCCTTTGCTGTGAGCATGTACTGGTGACTTGTTTTCACAAGTCTGTCTGCTGGGAATCTCCAAATACATTTCTGAAAAACTGAGTCTTTATCTAGTTTGTGTTCAGCCTGTCTTGTCACAGGAGGTTGTTCTGCCACTGATACAGGACCCACACGTGCCTTCGCTGAGCTTCACAAAGTCTTACTGGTGCCTTTCTCCAGCTTGGCCAGGTCTGAGTGGAGCTGACCACTCCTCCCACTTTGGTGTCATTGGAAACTTCCTGAGGATGCAGCCTGTCCCATCATCTAGATGATTCCTGAAGACATTGGGTGGTACTGCTGGTTTCATCCAGGTGATCCCTAGGAGATGCCACTGCAACTGCTTGCATGGAGCTTGGTACAGCTGTGGCTGTTCTTTCAGCTCAGCAGTCCTGGCAAATTCCCAAACACCTCACTGCTCCCTTACCCCTGTCTCACCAGTTTGGCTGTAGGGATGCTGTGGGAGACTTGTTACTGGCCTTCTGTGTCCTCTGCTCTTCCATCCTCTGCTAAGCCAGACATCTCCTTGCAGTAATCTCTTGTGTTCTTCAGGCATCATCAGTCCTTGCTAAATCCATGGTGGCTATTCCCTGTCATCTTCCTGTGCTCCTTGAGCAGAGGGATGCCTTCCAGGGGAATTTGCTCTATAATCCTCTCATGGACGTAGGTTAGGCTGGCTGATCTGTGGTTGCCTGAATCCTCCTCCTTGCTCTTGAAATTGGTTGTGATATTTGCCTTTTTTCTGGTCAGAAGGAGCCTCTCACAGTCTCATGGCCTTTAAAAAGTGGTAGAGTGTGATAGCTCAGCTACACTGGCTTGCTCCCTCAGGCTTCTTAGATATAGCCCATCTGGTTACATAGATTGTATGTTTCCCATTTTCTGAAGTGCTTCCAAACTTCATCTTTCTCTTTTGGAGGGGACTTCTCACTCCAGCAGACTGCTACTGGGCTCAGGGGTCTGGAAGGCTTCTGAGTGGACCTTGCCAGTGAAAACTGGGGCAAAAAAGCTGCATGTATGTCATCCTTTTTCATGTACGTTGTTAACAGGTGACTTGTTCCACTGAGCACAGAGAGCACTTCTTCCTTATCTTTCCTTCTGCTACCAATGTTGATTTTTCCTAATGCCATTCTAAACCTTATGTCTTTGGGCTGCTCTTGGGTAGCTTCTCCAGCATCTGCCTGCTGGGTGCTTGTGAAGCAGAGATCAAACCTTTTCTATCTGTGAAGAGGTAAAACTTTGAAATTAGTTGAAGTGTTGGTTAATGAATGATTCTAACCTCAGCTTGTTGTGGTTGAATGGAAGATTTCAGTTCCCCCTAAACAAGCAGCAAGCAGTATCACGCTCTTGGATAAGGGGATAAGCCCTGTCTGAGATGCAGAGTGCAATTTGTACCAAGGAGACAAAGCAATGAGAAAAATGATCCACATCTCTCTCTTTTTTTCTTAATTAATTTTCTTCCCCCATCACTAACTCCATGTAGAAATGTACATCTTCAGTGTATGCCCTTCCCTTTTCATTGAAAAGATGTTAATATTTAACAGCAAGATGGGTGGATAAATACTTGATGCCATCTGTACATAAATGCTTCCAGTTGGAATTAATTTAATTATTTTCTGTTGATTCCTAAATCCATTTGAGAAATCATTGGGATAAACTAAAATTTTGGAAATTGAAGCATTTTTTATTCAAGATAAATAAGGGGATGAGTTCTTGAGTTACAATTTGTGTAGACAGTCTGAAATTAAGTTCTTGGTTAGTTTAAACCCTCTGCTCATGCTTGATGTATCCTACAGTTTCCTGACTGGTGTAAGTGTGATTTGTGCTGATGTTATGGTGATTCAGTGGTATGAAGGTAAAGCCTTGGGTATGTCACTTACTGGTGTGGCTGCTCTGTCCAAATAGGGCTTTGGTATGGATAATATGGGGAATATTTTTCCTCTGTGTGGACTAGAAATACCCTTTTTAGCATGGTTGGGAGTTCTGAAGTGTTTTCTGCTATAGTAGAAAGATTCTGGAGTTACACTTTGATGCAAAACAGTGCACATTAACTCTGGTAATTAATGGTAAAATTATAATGTGCACATTTGCCTTCATGTGTGATCTTTCATTTTACATTAGGCTACTGGCAAACTTTTAAATAGGAAAGCTCATTACTAATGATGGTGGACAACTTCCTGTCTTAATTGCTCAAATTCTTGATATCTCCCATATGATTTCTAACTAGAGAAGAAAAGGTAAAAGGGCAGAGAAAAGGAAAGAGAAAGGTGTTTTTAGAAGCAGTAAACTGTCAGAACAGGATTTTCAGTCAGTGAGTGAATCTAAGAGTGGATCTTGAAGGACATTTGCTAAATGGCTTAATAAGGTTTCCATGTCACTCTTGGGCTTAGAAGTGAAATAAGTTGGTTTCTGTCATACAGTGTATCAGTGACACAGGTGAGGAATGAAATCAGTGTGAATGTGACTGACAACAAAGTCCTTTCTCAGCATGTGCTATGAAACTTGTGCACTATTAATTCTTTTGATGAAAGGAGTCATTTTTGAGTAACCAGTCATGGCTAATCCGTGGTCTTCTCTTGCAGGTAAATAAATAAACATGACTCTCAGAAGGTCTCTTACATTTTGTGTGTGTGTGTGTGTTTACTATTTATTTATACTTTCATCGCCAAAACCTCTGTATGTTGTGTTGCAAGGTGTGATGGTACAAGTTTCCAGAAGACAATTACTTAGTCATTATGGGATAGTCCTGAGGTTACACTTCTTGTCAGTGGTAGGTGATGCTTAAACCTCTGACTTTCAGGGTGTTGGGCTAAGTTAGGTAGCTGTGCTTTCAGTTCAGGTATTGCTGACCTTTCTGATTAAGTCATGTCAATTGTATGTACCTTAAGTCACACAGCCAAAATTTTTGGGGGTAGAAAGCAAATTGCAGATGCTGATCTGTTGGAGTTGTCCATGCATATGACTTAATTCTTTGTTTTGGAAGGAAAAAGAATGGGAGTTGAGGCTTTGTCCAAGAATCTTACTCAAAGGATTGACTTTTAGTGTAAACTAATTGTATAGTTAGTTTTGATAATCTTTGCTACTGTTTAGGGAAATGGATCCTGTTCTGGTAAATTGGTTTTTGTTTTAACCAGAAATGAATTTCCTCTTTTGTTCCCTACAATGTTTATTTGAGAAGTAGTTACATTTGAATGCTTTGCTTTTCTGCTGAGTACAATTACACAGGAGGTGTTAGAGCTTCACAATGGTGTAAGAGTGGCATGTTTCCAGGTGGGTTTGAATGTTTTGGTTATAAATTCTGTAGCAATCTGCCTTTTCTGAAGTTCCTTCAGTGGAAAACAGTTTAAAGAAGATCAATTTAAATATTTTGACTTGATTACTGCACTTTGCAGAGATCTGGTGTCGTGTTATCCTCTATTTCAGCATAGTAAGTAAGACAGTTTGTACTTCAGTCATTTTAATCTTCTAGTCTTACTTTTAGTAAGACAGTTTGTAGTACAGTAATTTGTACTTCTATTGCCTATGCAAAATATTACTGTTTTTTTCTGAAATTTGACAGAATTATTTTGCTGAGATCCACAGATCTGTTGCAGTACACAAATTTGTAAAAATACAAATACCTATTTTAACAAATACATTACAATTCAAAAAGTATGTATGTGTTATTTTTCTCTTTGTTTTCTAACTCTTTATTCTTGTCCCAAGATTTTAATTAAGGGCAAAGGCTTTGCTGTGTGTTTTCAGTGCTCAGGCCTCTGCAGGCAAATCAGTGTGAAAATAAAATGCAAATATTCTTAGTCCAGTGCTTTCTCTCTTCCTGTGTGTATTTAGATACAAAATACAAAGTCCAGAATTTTAATTTAGAAGTCATTGTTCAAATTTAAAAGTTGACTAAAATTTGAAAATAATTGAAAAATAATTATTTTTTCTTTGTATTTAAATAAGATATTGGTATATTTCCCTTTATTAAGAGTTTGAATGCTGCAAGCTGGTATTTTTTTCCTTAGAAGCTTGGAGTTTTTTTAATTGGCTGTTACTGAGAAACAAATACTAGATTATATGATTTAGACTGACTAACCTGAAATGCATGTGGCAGGAAATGGATTTTTTTTCTCATTCTGTAAACCCTTCATTTTACTTTGTTCCACTGGTGTATACTTTCATAATTTCCTGTTATTTTGAAGAGAACTCTCAAATAACTGGTTGGTGGCAGTGCTGCATGGCTGCCCCCGGTGCTGGCTGCTGAGTTTGGTCTGTGTTCTGTGCATTGTTGTGCTCACTTTGGTGCTTGGTAATGAAGTGTGATCTTAGCAGAGGAGGCAGGAAGATTTGCAGCTTTTTTTAAGGCCATTTTCCACCTCCTGCATCTTCCAGATGCTACTGAAATCTGGGTAGCCTTTCAGTACTTCTGCTTGAACTGAAGTGTTTGTGAGCACAGGAGTGCAAAACAGCAGTGGAGTCAAGTGAGAAGTTTTGTGTGTGCCAGCAGTTGTTTCTGGAGTAAAACTTAAGCTGGAACTTGGATCAGGCAGTCTGGTGGCATTGGTCCCTTCTGTTTCTGTAGACAGTTTGTGTTTGCTCACAGAGGTACACTCATACCATAAGAGGTGTTTTTAACCCTGCCATACTTGATCTTAATTGTTAAAAATTAGTGTTGGCAGTCAAAACTCGCAAGAAGTCAGGAACTGATAACTAGAATTATTCTTGGACATAACTGTTAAACAATTCTGAGGAAACAAGTAAGAAATGGAAGTCAGCAAATGATTTTTACATTGTTTTGAAGGTTAAATCTTAGTGTTTATTCCTAGTAGATGTGGGTAAAAACTGTGAGGGGAAATGAGTTGATCAAAATGTCCAAGAAAATACTTTGTCAAGTTTTGAAACAGTAATGTGAAGTTGGAAGTTCTCCATGGTTTTTTGAGTAATAACTTGCTTTTGACCCTTATAGCTTCTCCTCCCTGGTTCTTCTTTTCTTTCATCATATAGAGACATCAGTAAGTCAGACTGAACATAAAGGGGTCAGACTGAAGTGTGGTTTAGAATCGAGCTTTTGACAGTAGCCACAGAAATCAAAGAGTGTAATAAGACCAATTTAAGTGATCCTTGTTCCAGCAGTCTCTCCCGTTTCTCTCTCTGGCCTTTGTGATTCTGTTTTTTGTTATTTCTGTCAGTAGTTGAGCTCAGGGGTCTCACTGGGGAGTATGGAAAGAGCAGGTGAGTTATTGTGCACATTGCCCAGGAAATTCGTGTGAGGTGCTGCAGCAATTCTGCGTTTGCACAGTGCATTTGTGCAGTTAATTATCGTTGCTTTTGCTGGGGCTTCTGAACACCCCACTGGTAACTTTGCACAGAGATGACTCTGACTCAGATGAGGGGTGGGATGCTGGTGCTCTTCTAGGTCACTCTTCATATTCAGGTTTGTGTAGGGACACAGTCTGGGGTAATTGGGAGTGGGGCTGGGCTGAGCCTCACCCCAATTGGTGACAGCTGTGAGCAGCAGGTGAGCAGCACTGACAGCAGTGAGCCATGGAGAGCCCGGGGCACTGACCAACCACCAAAGGGAGCAGGGGGCACACAGGTGCAGTGCATCAACATGAGGGGATAAAAGGCTGGGCTAAAGAACAAGAAAGGCACATGCTTGCAGCCTTCTGATGTGGTGTGGTGGTGCTCTGTGTGGGCTGAAGCTTTCTGATCTTGTACGGTGATACTCTGTGTCCTGGCCATCCTGACTGCAGCATGTGCTTTGCTTATTCCATGGGTTTGTTCCTGGCAGGGCAGCACTGCCCTCTCTGGCTCTGAGGCTGATTGAGACACTGCCTTTGGTAGTTGCAGTCTCTTAACTGTGTGTTTGACCTTTCAGTAGCAGCTTGTCCATAACTTAACACTCTTAACTTAAAGGAGAGAGGGGCGGGATGCTGAAAGTAAGGTTGTGGAAAGGACAGGTTTATATAACCACTTCTTAGAGCATGGCCTTTTTGTTTGACCATTTCACCTTTCTGTGATTTTCTTTTTACTTTTAGATTAGCTGCCTTTGACTTTGCTTCCTTAAGTAAAAGTATTTTGTGGGGGTATTCAGTATGTAAACATGGATAGTAAGCTTTCATGTCTACATTTAATAAACATCATGCATCATTTATGTTGAAACTGATGGTACGATGTGATAATATTTGGGAAGCTCTCTGAAACTTTGAGAGAGACATTCTGATTAAGAAAAAAAGGCATAGTAAACAAAGATTTTTTGGCTTCTCGTGTCTTCTTTCATACAATCAAGTGAATTTATCTATTCACTTGTGATGAAACACTTAAAATCCAAACTGCTCTGGATAGCCAGCCTCCTCAGATAGGTACTGGGTTTGTTCATGCTTCTTGGCTAATGTGAGATAAGAAAATTGCATCAAGAAAATGAATTGCTTTTGCTGTGTTTTTGCAAGATTTTTTGCCATTATTTATTCCCAGAATGCACACTGCAAACCTCAAGGTAATAATTGTCATAACTTCCAATTCTGCCTTGGAGGAACAAGGATTTTACTAACCCTGGAGGCAGTCAGTGCAGGGCAGGGAATCAGGATTTCCAGTGGGTTTGAGTGTCGTGGTGACACAGGATAAGGCACTCTTGGCACAGAAGAGGGCTGGCACCTGGGATCTCTGCTGCCTGGTCTCACACTGCTCTTCCATATGGGCTCTTTTGCTCTACATCATGTGATTACTTCTGGACGTAGAGGCATGTGAGGAAAATTCCTGGTTGAAATATTAAATTTATATAATGGGCAGAGGTTGTTCCACTGGTTGCATTAGACCCACAATGTTATTTTTACAGTTAGGGAATAAACCATTGAATAATCTCCTTAAAACAAGGATTGCATCATGCTTATGCTTTCATCTGGAATATAGGTCATTATATTTTTGAGTGGTGATACAGTTTGGTAACTTGGCTGGTGATTGGTTTCACTTTGAATGCTGCCTGCCAGCATCGTATAGCAATGACAAAAAAAGCAATTTGGGTTTGCCATCTCCAGCTTTGGAAAATATAAAGCAGCAAGTAAGAGTATGCAACTTTTCAAAGTTAAAAAACAATTACTGGCTGCACAAATTCAAGTGTTATTTTTCAGTTGGTGTCAGGGAAACAGTGTGAAAGTGTACTAGAGTTGCTTTATCCTTGAGGCAGAATGAGCTACTGCTTAAATGAATGAACCTGTTTACCAGAACTTGATGTATAAAGTGTGGTTCGTTGGCTTATTTTTGTTTTAAACACATAAAGACTGGTAACATCCCTATAGAGTAGCAAAACACTTACCTGTTATACTCTTTGGAAGGGAATAAATAGAGAAGAGAGGGGTTTCTCCTGAGTGGCTGAGAATAAAATATATTTCCTTAGGTTAGTTAAGCACTAATTGGATAAGCTCACATCCACTATACTTTGAAACATGAATCAGTTTGTGGCAGGAAGAGGCAAGTGTGTGCTCTGTTCTCCTGCTGATGTCTTTCTTCTGTGGGTGGACAAATCTTAGGCCTGCAAATTTATTTAAATAATTGTTCAAAAGAATCCCACCAACCTTGTTTTTAACTTTTTGTTTGAGGTGTAGCTTGTCATCCATGACTCCTGCTTGCTCAAATTGTACAAGTAAACAGAAGGAAGCCCCCAGTTTGCTGGGTGTCTGCCTTTGTAGCCAGCAGCTTTCCTGACGTGCTTCCACTTACCTGGCATTTCATCCAGTGTTCATGGTGCTTCTGCCACCCAATTTGTACATTTCAAGCCTTGAGATCAGTTTTTACAGTTTGCCTTGCTTGAGTCATGCTCCAGCTCAGAACCAACCATATGCCCACCATTCCTATGGGAATGGATCTTTACCTCTGTGGTTTTAATTTTAAGCTAAATAAAAGCAGTATTTTTTTCCCCTCAAGCAGCTCCACACTGTGGCTGTGTAATATTTAAGTGGTTCAGTGGGTTGTGTGTAACACAGAGGTTCAAGTCAGGAAAGCTGGTTCTCTCCTTTGCACTAAATGTCTCAGTATTCACACTGAGGTGTTTTTGACAAGTGCTGCTTATCATTTATTTGAGGAGATGCAGATGCAGTATGTTTTTGAAGGAGAACAGACATTTTCTTGTTTGTGTAGCTCTCTTTTGAGTCTGTTTCCCTTAAATTGCTCTTCTTTGGCTATGAGATTGATTTTGGCTATTGAAGTGTAAGAGGATCTGGAAAAACCTCTGTATCTAGGCACCCAGTACAACAATTCCAAACAGTTTGCCATCATGAACAGACTAATTATTTGCTGTTGGCTACATAGTGGGGGTTTGCTTTCTCAGAGGAGACAGTTGCCAAAATAAGCCAGTGGTTACTTTCTAGTTGTGGGGTTTTTTGCTTTATTTTTTGTGGCTTTGTTTTGATTTTTTGGTTTAGTTTTTTTTTTTTTATTTGACAAGATTTTTGTTCTTAACAGTGCTTTTCTGGAAATAAGCATTTTTTATCTACATATATGTATGTATTTAACATACAGTGATACTGCTCTGCTGCTCATTAAGTTGATTTTATTCCTGGGAAATCATATCAGTAAGCCAAATAAATGGTTGTTTGGTTTTTCCATTATGTTCTTTACATAGTATTTCACTGCCAGAGATAAGACTGGGAAACAATTTGTGGATAATACAACAGTTTGTAGTATGAGCTCAGAGACAGTTTCTCATAAAAAAAGGTTACGCAGAGAGAAGTTGAGATTAAAGCTTAAATTTTAGTGCTGTTGTGGTCAGTGAGATTTAAGCAAATGATTTTATGACATCTGGAATTTTCTTCTGCAAATGTCACTCAGAGTAGAGGGTTTTGGAGCAGCTGGTGAGTTGTAGTGCCTCAATGTAGAGAATCATGGAATTTTATCGGATTGTTTAGTCTTCCAGGGCAGAAGCATAGAAAGGTGAAGCTTTGTGTGTTTGCAGCACTTGTGGCTTTCTGGGGAAGGTGTTCCCATTAAAGGCAGGGAGCTCATGGGGTAGGAGCCAGGCTAATCCAGAGTTTAGATGCGTTTCTGTTCTGTGTTTGTGTGTGAGGCACTGTCCTGTTCCCTAAGGGGTGAGAGAGTCACCACACCACTTCAGCCATCTGGAAATGTGAGTCATGGAGTGATTGCAAGGCTCCTCAGTTTAATGCTCATTTTGCTGTCCTGAACTGTATCCTGTAGCTCAAAAAAGGGAATAAACCATGTCTTTTGGGGTGTTTTTCTGCTTCAGACTTCAGTTAGCAGAAGACAAATTTCTGCATAGTTCTGTTGGACTTTCCTCTTCATAAAGGTCCCAGAGATCCTCTTGGGGAACCATAGTTCTGAAAATAGGTATAACTTATTTCCCAGGTTTTGGGGGTTTTTTTGCAGTTTGAAATTGTCAGACAAGCTGACAATCTGCTAAAAAAAAGTTTCGCTGCTAAAAAAATGTTTCTCTGCTAAAAAAAAGTATGAATTAGCCTGTTTTTGATTGTCTTCTTTCAAGCAGGTAAGAAACTTCCTTTCAAAACCTATCTCTTGTTGCTTGCTTAAAATGGGTCAACCTTTGTCTCCCTTAATTGCTGTCTTTTCATAGCTCCACATTTTCTGATTTTTTGGGTACTTATAATACTCAAGCAAAATTTTTAATTTTTATTTTTTTTTACTTTCCACAAACCAACAGGGGCCTAGGGCAGTAACTTTGAAATATATATTGAACACAAACTGGAAGTAAATACAAAAAAGTCTGATGCCTACTTCAGAAGATTGATTCATGTAAAAATTATGTTTACTTTAGGAGACCAGTTTGCAGAGGAAGTTTTTCAATCTGTCAGGTCTGCAAAGCAGTTTCCTTCTGCAAAGCCAGTGGCTTTCCAGAAGCTTAGATTCTTTCTCCTGTGATGATGAGTATGCTGCAGCAGTGCCTTGGCCTGTGGTGCTCTGCAATCCCATGGATTCATGGTCCATCACTGCCTAGGTGTTTGTGTTCTGCATGTGATATGTTTTTGCAAGTCTGGGTTCAGTGTGAGTACATGGAGGAGTTATGGGGGGAAGGAATCAGGAGTGTTTCTGTCCTGTATCCTTGCTCTGATTCAGTGCTGAATCCCCCTGGCTGTTCTAGAATCACTGTTCTTCACCTTCTCTTGCTCTTTAATCACTTAGGCTGCTATACAAAGGCAGCTGTAGTGAACTTGGGGTGCCTCTCTGGAATGAAGTGGGGAAGCTGCTGGGTTTGAGCCTTCCACAGCTTAGTACTGAACATATATGAAAGTAAGTTTTGATCACTGGATCCAAAACAGTCCAAGTGGTAGGGCTTACTTACCTTTTATCCAGGACTGTGTGTAAGCAAACCACTGTGAGCTGATGCACATCACAGAGGTTGGCTTGACCAAATCTACATCATGAAGCTCACAGACAAAAGCAACTTTTTTCTGCAGACCTTGTGTTGTCCTTATGGCTTAAAATGTGTTTTGGAGCAAGAGCCACACATCGTACCACACCTCCAAACACACTCTCTCTTGAAACTATGTCTGAATAATTTCACTGTATTTCAAAAGTTCTTTGGTATTAAAATCTGTTTGTCAGAAAAACCTTATCTGAAATTCTTATTTTTAAAAAATGTAATTCTTTTATCATAGTAGGTTTTCTTTCACTGAGTTTAGAAAAAATTCCTCCTGTGTATTTGTTCCTGATTTTTGTGTGTGTGTGATATTATTCACCAAAGGATGGGGGGAAGATACCTTCTCTGTGGGAAGAAGCATGACTGTTCAAGGTACCTCTTTTGTAGCAATGACTTCCTCACAGTAGCAGTACACACTTCCCAGTGCTCCCTGCTGTGAGGAGAACTTTGACAGCTGAATTTGTTGCCATCTTTTGGAAGATGCTGTCGGAGGAGCTACTCTGACTCCTGGCTCTGAGGATTTGGGAAGGCACCATCTGACCTGAGGTTGCAATCCTTGGATCACCAATGGCAGAACAGAGATTGTATTTTTCATTTGGAACTGAACTCCACCAGTAGTTTAAACTAAACTCCACCAGCAGCTCAAGCTAAGGAGCTGGCTTGGAGCTGAGGCAGCTGAAGTGCTTTGGATTTGCTCTTTCCTGTCCCTGACTGGCAGCTCCTCACTGCTGGTTGCTGCCCTCCTAGAAACTTTAAGCTGGTAAAGCAAATGGTAAACCTAATTCCTCAGGATTCTGAGCCAGCATTCAGCTGTTGAGGTTATCAGGGAGTAAACCTGATGTGATTATGGACTGAACAACTTCTATATGTTCTGACTAATGCGGTCAGAAATAACTTCTTACATTCTTTAAACTTTTCCTCAAAAAGGACAATTAAAAAAAGTGAGATGCTTGAGTTTAGTAATAGGAGTCTGTTCCTAGATTTTGTTCATGTCTAGTATGTCAGCTGTCCTTTTTTTCCTTACATGTGTAGGAAAAGGGTGGTTTGAAGTGAGTAATTTGGTGGTGAGTAAAAAAGAGGGCTAGAGCCAATGGCACAAGGGAAGTGAGAGTGGCCATCACCTGACTGCTGATGACTGGAAAGTCCAGAGTGCATGGATCTCTCTTCTTGTTACTAAGAAAAAAAAACTTCAGATGTTTTTCTCTACCTCAAAAAATATTCATGCATTATTCTTTTAGAAAGATTTGTATTCTTTTTACTGCTTTTCCTCAGAAGCACTTGGCTGAAATATTACATCATATGTCTTTAAGGAAAAAATACAAAATTTTTCTCTTTATATAATTTTTCTCTTTTTTCTCTTCTCACTTAAGGTGACGTAAATCTCAGTAGTCTTCATGCGAATCACAGCTATACTCTCGAGTAAGGTTCATGTTAGAGTTGAAATTGTTTAGTTTGAAGGAGTGACTTGACCATGTTAGTTTGTCTCTGGCATTAAAACCTGTTTTTGGTCAAAGACTGATCATAAAATACAGTGAATAAAGCTTTTCCCAAATGCCTGACCTGCTTGTGTTTGTGTTTTACTGCCAAACTGAAGCTAAAGTTTCTTTGTTTGTACTGCATTGGGGTGGGGAGCACTGACAGTAGGTTGGAATGTAGGACTGGAATGAGGGGTTCTGGGGTGCTGATTGATCCAGTTCAGGTAGTTGTGTATAGAAAAAGGTGTGTGTCTGCACTGTCTGTGGTGGTTTAAGCTGCTTGTAAAGGCAGGCTTGGAGTACACTCTTAAACATATTAAAGGCCTTGTAACTCAATTTCACAGCATGCCATGCACTTTCTTGCAGTTGATTTTATCTGGCCTGAATAAGGAGCTCCTCCGTGTTATCTAATGTGTATAAAATTTACTTTTGGGTTAATATTTAGGAAGTAGAAATTCTCTTAATCTCCATTTACCCAATATGGGGCGAGAATAAGTATTTAGTGTGCCAGTATGCTTTTGTATTTGCATGACCCTACTTTTCTTTGGCTTTACAAATGGTACATTTTTCCTCCTTTTATTATTGAACTACTGCTACAGAAAACACTTCGTAGTTCACATGGTGCCTGTTGGTTCTTACTTGATTGCAGAAAGAAGAACTGGTGATAGTCTGGTGTTAGCAATCTACATTTGACTCATAATAAATAAAGTAAAACCATCCAAAGAAACCATTGGAGTTTCTGTGTTAATTTGCCATAAGTAAGCTCAAAAATAAATGGAAAATTAAAACACAAAAAACCTGTCAAAATAGGGTGTCTTGTGATCCCTCCTTTGTGCAGATGGGCTGGAAGCAGTGTTGAGGCTTTATTTTTGTCCTCATCAGGTGCAGCAATAAGAAGTGTGCAGTGGGAGGAGGTGGGGTCTCTGATAGTGGGGCCTTTGCTCCTAATGTGGCTGACAGTCACCTCTTTTTGTTTTTTCCAGTGCTGATGTCACTGCAAAAATAATGATTCTTCAGGATATACTGGTTTTAGGGACCTTAACTATTGGCCTTTCATTGCCTTCAAGGAGTTCTGTAATAGCTGTCCTTCACTTCCATATAGAAGATTTGCTTGGAATTAGTATTTTGAGCTAGATTTACTCTTTATTGCAGACAAGCTCTTTAGCAATGTTTTTACAACACTTGTTAAAAAAATACATGGAGTTAATAAACTTTTTGTGACATAGTTAAAATCTTGTGTGGTAAAGCCTTGTCTTTCTCTTGCCAAGGAAGTCTTTAAAGTAAAGATGCTTTAAAAAAGTTGAAGCAAAATCTGTTGTAGCAGTGAGTCCATTATATGAGCTGGGTGGAACTCAGCTTACATCATCTGTCAGGAAAATATTCCTGTTTGTGGTTGGTCTGGAGATCTGAAAGATGTCAGTGTGTGAGAAACTGCTCATCCAGATTTGTAGCTGCTCTCTGAGTATTCCAGCTGTTGTTTAGAGGCTTTTTTGGAAAGTGACTTCTGAGTTTTTATGCTGTACATGTCACATATCTAAAGAACTTGAATTCTTTTTTCTGGGATTCCTACATGTAATACCCTCACTGGGATTATGGGTGAAACTGTGGTTAGGGAGAGGGAAAAGCTTTTTGAGGAGTTGCATGTAAGTTATGCTAAGCCAAGTCTTTGAAAAGGCAAAAGCATGTTAACTGTAGTTTCAAAAATCATAGAAAATACTACAGTATTGAAAGTTGTCTAGTTCCTACAATTGCTTTTTTTGGTTTGAAATTGCTAAACTTTCTGTTCCTGCTAACATCATAAGTAACACCTGTTCAAAACAGTGGAGAACATGCATGTCTTTGTTCTTTCCTGTGCTGTTTTTCTGGTTCCCTATAGATAGACCTAAGTCAGCATTCTTCTCTTGATCCCTGGGTGATTGGAATTGGAAGAGAAGTAAAAGTGGTACAGTTCTGCTCCTTGTTGCTGCTGGGAAGGGCAGGGTGAAGCTTCACCTCCTCTTGTTCTGCTCACAGCCGATGTGGCTTGAGCTGTTCCTCCTTGGGCCCTTTCCTCCCATAAATGACAGTCACAGATTTTTTTCCCCCTGTGCTGTGACTCACCAGAACTCTGACTCCTGAGCACAATACATCCCAGCACTCAGCCAGAGCAGTGTTTTTCAGGAAACTGGAATGGAAGTAGACCATATGTTGAAGTGCATGCTCTTTATAAAATCTGAAAATATATTTTCCCTTTTTTGACACGGAAGATATAAAAATAGATAAGAAAAAAAAGTCTAAGATTCAGCTCTTTATTCTCTAAGGAGTGAGGGAAGACATTCTGAGTTAAGGTAGGTCATGCTGGCCGTATTTGGTGGATACCTACAATAGGTGTCCTTATGCCTGCAGGCTTGGAATATTTCAGCTCTGTATTTTTATATGAACTTGTAATGTATAGGCTGAACAGTATTTTGCCCTTTCTCTTTGTTTCTAGATTTGTTTTTTTTTCTTGTGCAGTGATAGGAAGACTTTTTCTTGGTTGCTGTAATATTTATAGTTTCACTGTTTATATTTTAGTTTTATGGTTATATTTATATTCTTTATGTTTATATTTTGAAATGGTGTGGTTAGTTTTACCTATTGCAGGTAGTTTCAGGGAAATTAGGTGAGAAGGGTCTGATTGTGATTTAGTATCACTTTTGACTTCACTACCTATAGATATAAAGGATAACCAAAGCCCCTAACATAAGTGATTGCTAAATGATGTTTTTATGTGGAGAGCATACACTTAATATGCAGTTTTTGGGAAATTAGCCTTCAGGTAATCTGTATCTTCACATGACATCTGTGACACTCTGGGTAAGGCAAATACCTGTATGAGGGAGAACCAGGGGCACAAATTAGGGAGGTAGAGGAAGCAGATTCTGGAAGATGAAAAACAGGGGAAGTCAAAGCTCTGGGGTGAGCCCTCTTCATTTGTTATCTGTATGCATAGATAACAGCCACTGCTGTTAAATCACAGATAAATCAATTCATATACCAATGAAATCAGAGTTTGAGAAATACAGTAGTATAATCTTAAGTATTTTATTATTCCACAATATCTTTATATTGTATCTATTAACATACTGTGTACAACTTCAAAACTAATAATTTGTTTATTTATTTTTCATTATTAGGTTCTGGTGGCAGGAAGAGAATACTGACCTGAGATGGAAGTCAAAACATCATTTAGCAAAGCCAGCAGGATTCCTGAGACTGTATCCACGTTAATTAATGAAGAATTTGTCTTGGTTCATCAGAAATCTGAGGACGCCTCTGGAAACGATGAGAAGCCACGGCTAAAGGTTTGCTCTGATTTTATTTTTAAATGTGTGGCAAGGTTTGTACTGATGGAAAGAGTGCATAATTGGTGTGTGCTTAAGGAGAGTTTTAGACTGTAATTTTTGTCCTTGCTGACTACCAGTGAAATTAGCAGCTTGGATTAAACAAATCTGTCCAAAAGTGACAGTTCAGGTTTTCTTTTAATAACTTCTTTGGGAGTTAGCTTTGTTGTATTCTGTGGATCTATACATTGGTAAAATACTTTACAAAGAATGAGATTTGGTTTAAAGCTTAATATTCTTTATTTAGGGATCAGAGACTGTTATCTTAAAAGCATGTAATTAGACTATATAGGAATAGATTACACCATGTCTTGCACTTTAGTTTCTAATTTAGTTTTCCTGCTTAGTGCTACTTTAGGCACGAGTAAGACCTTTTCTAAGAGATTTCTACCTCTAAATCGCAGAATATTTTTGCTCTTGGGTGACAGCTGATTGGCTACTACAGCTTAAATGGCTAAATTTGTATTTTATCAATGTACTGGTTTTGCTCTGCTTGGAACAATAGGACTTTGTTCCCCCTGAAATGACAGTAAGTACCTAGTCTGTCTTTGCTGTACTGTTTGACAGTTATTTACAGCTGATAATTTCTGTCTGTATTAGACATTATCTGCTTCTTTAACCTAGAAAGAGGCTGTTGGGCTGGAGGCAGAATCCATGATGCAGCATTGGCTGTGGTTTTCTTTTGTCTGAAAAGCTGGTAGTTGTGAACGATTCTATTTTTCTTTAAGGGAGTGTGTATCTCCAATTTTTTTTCCTTAGGCTTGCACCACTCTTGTGTGGGAAAATTGGTGAAGCAACTGAAATGGGCTGGATATGACTAAGAAAGTAAAATTTTCTTTAAGACTAATTATAGCAAAGTCTATTGATCTCTAGTCTGAGTGGAGGCTCTAAATACACAAATCTGTTATTCTAAGAGAAGTCTGTAGTTTTTTGATGAATGGGTTCTGTATTAGCAATGAGGACATCAGCGTTTTATGCAAGGGGATGTGACACTGGATTATATTTAATTCAGTTTTATTGATTCTTGGTTTGTTGTCTCATTCAGCAAAGTTTCTTAACTTTTGCAATTAGTAGGGCTATATATTTGAAAACTGATAGTGAAAGTAGAACTAAAAGTACCTTCAAAAAATGTCATCTCTTTCTGCTTACAGATATTTTCAAATGGAGATGAGGAACTGGAGAAGGCAATGGAAGAGATCCTGCGGGATTCTGAGAAGGACCAGTATGTCACTGCACTCCCAGAAGGATTCAGTGATGGCAGTGGCCAGGCAGCTGCAGATGGGTCAGCAGGACAAACAGCCCAGCCAGCTTTGCAGCTTGTTTTAGACCCTTCTGCTACAGGTATTGCCTGAGTGTTTTCTCCCTTCATCACACATGGCAGGATTTTTCTTTATGCAGTTTCAAGTTGACCCTAAAATAAATAGAAAGCTTTCCAGAGCTTCATTCCAAAATTATATTGGAGAATAACTGGGGCCTTCTCTTATTTTTAGTTGAAGATTATAGATAAGAATAGATTGTTACCAGATTGATACCTTGAACTGCTCTGCTTTGGTCAAAATAATGTTCCTTTTTCCTTCAGCCAAGGCTTAGTTGGGACTGAGGATTGTGTGAGTTTCTGAGTGTGTGATAATTGAGGTGGATCTGCTGCTGCTGAAGCTCAAGAAGTTTCAGGGCAGTGTTCATGGATAGTGCTACCTACAAATGAAATATGCCTTGAGCAAACTGATTGAACTGGCCACCTCTGATGGTGTCACCAGGTAGCAGTAATGCTGGCTTAGGATTTGATATTTGCTAGGAGTGATTATGGTACTTGCCTGGTGTATGAAGTTTTCATGGAATGGGGAGGACTGAAAGCTTTTAATGTAAACAATATTGTATATATTTTAAGTAAAATATATTGTAGCTTTTATAGATACATATAGAAAACATGCAGTATAAAAACACATGCATTCTGTTACATATAATAGGGATACAATGCTGTGGTCATTTTTTGTTCTTTAACCTATAATTCTTTTTACCTCAACAGCATGCAGGGCACTTCTGTGGTTTTCTGTCAGCTAATTCCTATAGCATCTGTTGGAAATAAAAGAAATAATTTATATGAAATGGAAACACCCTTCTCTTCATTACATATCTGCTGTATTTCTGAGAAACGTACCTTACTGTCTTCCTGTTTGACATTCTTCAGACAGAACCCAACCCTTATCATGAATGAACAAAGAAATACTTGTAGAAATGTTTCTCTTGCCCCACTCCAGTCCCAACAGGAATAATTCAGTTTTGCACCCTTCATGATTCTAAGTATTATGGCAATATGTAGTAAGGAATAGAAGTAACAGGGCACAGACTAGGTGATCTTCAAGGTCTATTCCAGCCCCTTCATGTTCTATGGTTCTGTGATTCTGGGGCTGCGCAGAAAGATTCAGAATGTCTGTGCTGTGTTTCTGTGGTGCTAAAGAGAATCAAAATGCAGTTTGTCCCCATGCCACCCTTGGAAACATGAATTAGATTAGAACAGACTTCACAGTAATATTAAGCTGTCAAATGGATTTGTTGCTATTGGAGCTGAACTGTCTGCTCTCATGTCCTTTCCTGGAAGATGTAGGAGATTTGGCTGTGGAACTCATTGGAAAGAAAAAGTGTGTGGAAATAAAAGCAAATGGCTAAAGAAGTGTTTTCTTCATTTTCAGAAATCTCTGCACCAAGGCCATCTTCTCCCAGTGAACCCCTGGAAGAGGACAGTGTGCTGTTTAACAAACTGACTTATTTGGGCTGTACAAAGGTGTCAGCCCCACGGAATGAACCAGAAGCTCTGCATGCCATGGCAAACATGAAGTCCTCAAGTCAAACCCCTTTACCTGTAACACTCTATGTCCCAAACATTCCGGAAGGCTCTGTAAGGTAACACACAAGAGTTTCATTTGTTGCTTAAGCAGACACATAAGAAGTGGTTTCTCACTTTACTACTTGCACAAGGAAGTAGAATTGCTGGATTTATGCCTGAGGTTCTTGCTGAAGAGAGTTAGTTAATTTTGAGCAATTCCTCTGAAGCAGCAAAATGTGTGCTCATATTTACCATGCAGTACATGGCTGCTGTACCAGCTACCACAGAGTGTCAACAAAAATATCTCTTTCTACCTTAATATCTGTTCCAATATGATAATAAGAGAGGTAGTGGAAAGGGCGAGCTGGTAATACCTGTGCTCTCCTGACCCCCCTAGTCTGTCGATGTCTCCAAGGTCCATGAGTTGCAGGAGTCCTTCTGGTCTTGGGTTGGCTGCAGGACTGTCAGTTTAGACTCTCCCATCTATGTTTCAGAATTGAGGTGCCAGTCTCTGCTTCCAGCCATTGCTGTGCAGAAGCCAGCTCTGACCCATGTCTGCCTCATGGTGGCAGTGCTCACAATCTCCAGATTTGAGCTAGAAAAGATTTGCTTTTACCATGTGAGAAGGGTCTTTTAATTAGTCATGAGGTAGTCAAAGGTTCTTGATCAGGATGTACCTGTAGCATTTTTGCATCCAGAAGTAGGGAACATCTCAATATCCAAGATATTTGTTTTTAAGCTCTGATATCAAGGTATCTGAAGGATATGATTAGATTTCCTTTCTTGCCTGAGCTATGTTTATGTATTGACTATCATGTTGTAGAGGAAGAGAAAGCCCTTCAAGAATATTTATTTTCTTCCACTTTTTTCTTTGAACCCAGTTTGAGTTCATTTGACATCAGAAAATACTGTATTTCTGTACTTCTACAATGGCAACAGTCACAACAGTAACAGTAACACCCTTACACAAGATGTAAGGGTGCCTATTTTTTGTACTCAGTGTGGCCATTCAGGAGGGCTGTTTTGCAAGTGACCCAGAAGGTTCCTTTGGTCTTTCATTTCAGTTGAGATCAGTAATTGTGGGACTGCCTAAGAATCTACACAGAACTGAAAAGTTGAATCCACATGTGACATAACACATTCCATCAAAGTTTAGGTGATACTTGTGTTGGCTTTGAGGAGTGTGTTCATACCTGGTGTCTGAATACTTGTCCTGTGAGGTTCCAGTTATCATGTCCCACCAAAATTACAGTGTGCTGAATCCTCCCAGGGCTCTTCTTGCCTTTAGTTTAGGCCTATATTTTTATTGTTACAGGTTTGGGATTTTAGGTGACTAATTTTTATTAGTCCTTGATGTGAATGTGCACATGGACAAGTAGTGAAAAGATAGAGGATAACATTTGTTGTTCTCTAAAAGTCACTATCCACCAGTCTGTTCGG
The DNA here is from genome assembly GCF_028769735.1 of Zonotrichia leucophrys gambelii. NCBI lineage: Eukaryota > Metazoa > Chordata > Aves > Passeriformes > Passerellidae > Zonotrichia > Zonotrichia leucophrys. The sequence goes on along the minus strand of NC_088178.1, from coordinate 4,852,470 downwards.
AAACACCACTACCGCTTTTAAGTTTCTAAAATATTCCTTGGGTTTTGTGTTTGAGAGTATTTTAAAATTTTGGCTGAAGTCATAGATCTGTGCTAAATATTTTCCTGAATGTAGCAGCATTTGCTAAGCTGTGGTGGTGTTGTTTGCTAAGTCCTGTTGATTCGGAATTAATTTTCATAATGATTTTTTAAACAGATTTTTAGATTCATTTAATTGCATTTTCTTTGTATACAAATCACATTTTTAGGATTTTCTCTGGTTTCTAAATTTCTAGTGTGTTTTTCACAAACAATGGTCATTGTTTACTGTCTGATCTAGGTACTGTGTTTGTCTGCAATATGGCATATAAAAGAAATTGAGTCAATGTTACAACCAGGAACATTTACACCTTTAATTTGTAAAGCGTAACATTTCTGTTCCTGCTGCCTATCTCTTCTACTTGAATTTAGCAGTAATTAGAGTTTAGATTCTTATTTATCTAATTACAGGAAAGCCTTTTAGGTATGCCTGTCTGTTTTACTGACCTGTTCCTTTGATCTGCCCTGTTCCTTTTCTTGCCAGAATAATTAATCAATTGAGCAATTCGGAGATAGCCTCATTTCCCATCTATAAGGTGTTGTTTTGTGTGAGGGGACAAAATGGGACTTCAGAGAGTGACTGCTTTGCATTCACTGAGAGCAGCTGTGGGACAGAAGAGTTCCAGATCCATGTTTTCTCCTGTGAGATTAAAGAAGCTGTAAGTATTCTGTGGTGTGCAGTGACTGGGAAAAAGGATACAGGTGTTTGAAGAGGTTATTCCCAATGTGGAAATGATGTATAGTGCCTTGAAAAATGTGTTAGCACAAATGAATGAATTTTGCAGAATGTGCAGCTAGTCATATATTAATTATTACAATTTTAATAATATAATATTACATATATTATACATATTAAATAATAATATATTATAATTATGTAATAATTATAATACATATATTATAATTTTAAGTTTTTGCTTTTAGTATTTTAACAAAATTCCGAAGTGCACTGAAATAGGACGATTTGGAAAGCCTCATTTGGGGCTTTTGCAGGCCTCATTTGTGAATGTTTCATACTGGAATTGCATTGTATACCTTTGGAATTAGAAAGAACCATGTTACAGTACTCTGCCCTAGATGTTTTAGGAAGAACTATGTAATGGTCTTTTTAAGGTGGAAAAAGAAAAAAATCTCCTTGGGTTTTGACATCTGCCAGAGCAGGTTGTATGTTTTGTTAAAAACACAACTTGAAAAGTACATTATGCAGGTCCTCTAATGAGCTGCATTCCAAATCTCTGATCTAATTTATATTAACTCACTGAGCATGACATGAGCGGGGAATGTATCAGGAATGGAAATAGGAGAGGTTGTTACTGAAATGGCTTGGTTATTGAACACGTGATGTTGAGTGCTTTGTGGTACATGAGGCATGATTTGTGTTGAGTATAAGAGGCAAGTGATTTTTGACCTTCAAAAACCTCACAATGCCTCATTAGAAACACCCTTATTTTTGATCAAAATATGAATGATTTTGCTTTTTTGCAGGTCAGCCGAATTTTGTATAGTTTCTCCACGGCATTCAAGCGTTCTTCCAAACAAGCATCTGATCACGTGAAGGACTTTGTTCTTCCCACACCAGACAGTGATGTGTACACTTTCAGTGTCTCCTTAGAAGTTAAAGAAGATGATGGGAAAGGAAATTTTAGGTAATCAGAATGGAAAGAGAAAAGTAGAAATCTCTTTGGAAAAAGCACACAGCTACTTTCCACACACACAGCTAGTGTTGCAAAAAAATTCATTTGACCTCTTTTCTTGAGCAGAAATGCTCTAAATAGGAAACTACTCGTTTGATGTTACAATTTTCTTCTTTGTATTTTTTCTGTAAAAAGGTAAAAATTCAGGATACCTTCTTTAAGTGTATTTCTTTTCACTGCATCGTTTCTTTTAGGGATGCTCAATGGATGCCTATGTAAATGGAAAAGATAGTAAGAAGTCTTTTAAAAACTTTAATCAAGCTAAGTTTCTTGAGTAAATACAGTCTAGTGGTTTCTTGTGTTTTTTTAAAGCTAATGAATTTTGAATTAATTTAAAATTTAGACAGTATAATCTCTTTTCTGTATTTAATAATTCATGTTCTATACCTGCTGAAGAATGTTTCTATTCTTTTAGCCCTGTGCCAAAGGATAGAGATAAATTGTACTTCAAGCTTAAACAGGGAATTGAGAAGAAAGTGGTGATCACAGTTCAGCAACTTTCCAACAAAGAACTGGCCATTGAAAGGTAAAAAATCTTACAAAAACGATGAATGTTATATTTTTGAAAGAATGGTAATTAATGTTGTTTTCTCTGACTTGGCAAGTTATGTGATAGAAAGAAAATACTAATAACACCAAGTATGATTGCACAACAGAATTAATTCCACCAGATGGCAATCTTAGCAAAAGAGTAGCAATGGGAGAATTTGGTGGTAGTGAAAAGGAAATTCAAGAAAACAGAAGAATTAAGAAAACTTGCCCCCTAACCCTCCCAAAACCTGATCTCTTGATTTAGTTTCCAGCTTTTACTTCAGAATGGAATCTTAAGTTTTCGACAAGGACTATATAGTAAAAATTTTGGTCATTGTTTTAGGTTTTTGCTACTCATTGACTTAAAAAAAATTATCTATTTTCAGTGTAATTTTAATTTAAACAGTTTTGCCTTCAGGATTCAGTTAATGAGGCATTTATGAATAGCATTTGATTATTGCTTTTCTCCCCAGTGTAAAACTATCTTTCTTAGAAATTAGCTTTTATTTTGGTGATGTTTAGAATATTCATTTGGGGATGTTATTTTTATCCTCACAAGCTTTGCTGTGTAAAAGTTATTTAATTGAAATGACATACACAGGCTTCTAAGTCATTTTATCTACTTATCCCTGATAAGATTAAAATTCAAAACTGATGAAAGATGAATGCAGGTTACATCAAACTGAGCTTCTGTGCAATTTAATGTTTTTTCAAAAGTATTTCAAAGAGGAAGTTACAATGCAAAAAAATATTTCTGAGGAAATTTGGTCCCTGGTCTACAGATTTCAAAAATCTTTTCTCATGGTTTCAGGAGATCAAATTTGGTTGCTGCTGAGAGAATGTGCTCCCTCCTGGTGTTCAGCAGAGCCTGGGTTGAGTCAGGGTGATGCAGCAAGTTACTCTCATACATGGCTTTGGCCCTTCCTGCTCTTGTGTCCTGTTTGACCTGGGTTTTGCCAGTTTTTATTTGGCTCAAAGCAGCTGAAGAGATGGTGTTCATTTCTGAGTCATGTGTGGCACTTCATGGCTTCAGTCCCACCATGGGGACTGTCAAGTCTCAGTTGTTTATAGGATTCAGGAAGAAAATTCTGGTTAATGGTCAAGGGCTTTAAGGGAGCTGTTTTTAAGAGTGAAATAGCCTTTCATTCTCAGAGATGGAAGGATTCACACTCTTCTCAATACAGTGGTGTTTACATATAGTTTGCTACCAGTCATACAGGAGAGTGAATCCTGAGTTATGTAGGTATACCTCAGGTTAAAGTCTAGGCTGGCATCCTTAGCACTGCAAAATATTACAAAGTATTGGTTGGTTTCTCATTAGTAGTGGAAACTTTTTAAGATCACAGAATGCCAGAATGGTTTGGGTTGGAAGGGACCTTAAAGACCACCCTCTTCTGCCAAGGGCAGGGATACCTTCCACTAGACCAGATTGCTTCAAGCCCTGTCAAGCCTGGCCCTGAACACTTCCAGGGATGGAGTAACCACAGCTTCTCTGGGCAGCCTGTGCCAGGGCCTCACCACCCTTACAGGGAAGAATTTATTCCCAATATCTGATGTAATCCTGCCCTCTGACAGTGTGAAGCCATTCCCCCTTGTCCTGTCACATTGTTAACTTAATATTATCAGTTTTATCTATCGGTAGCATTTATATTTTTATAAATTAAAATATATGTTGTGAATTACAGTTCTTTCAAGTTTTCCTGCTGGTCTAGAAAGTAATGGAGTATGTGCAGTTGCACAGAGCTGCACCTTTAAGTGCAGAAATCCAGCAAATCTGAAGTGAGACGGAGGCCCACAACCTGTGCAGGTCATTTTAAATCCTGGGTGTGTGGTTGAGCCCACTCATGTCAGAGGCTGAATGTGCTGGCAACTGTTTCTGTAAAATCCATCTTCTGCAAGTGAGGGTTCTGACCTGGTTTGAAGTGATTTTCCTCTTTGAAATAAGAGGGAAGAGAAGCCCTGACTCTTCTTCAGCAGGATGCTGCTAGGTATCATAAGTCTGCTCCTGTGAGAGACAGGGGTTACTTGTTCCTGACTCCCATTCTTTTGGAAACATACTGACCAAAAATATTGTCTGTCACACATCAGAACTTGTGTATATTTGAGTGATGCACAGCAGGAGCAGCATCTGGGAGCTGTTGTCTGTGAAAGTCACAAATATTTGACCTGCCTCTGCATCTTGACCTTACATTTCTCTGTAGCAGCTGTAGCAGGAGCTGGTGATCCCCCTACTACTATGAGTTGTATCTCTCTCAGAGCCATTTCTGCCCCAGAAACAAGAAGTAGTAGGTATGCTGTTAGCTTCTGCCCAGCTGAATTAGTCTCTCAGAGAATCTGGTTTGTGTGGCTAAATCCAAATCCTGGATCTGAGCTGCCTGGGGTGCTTTACATGACACTGCATTATGGATATAGATAAATCAAAATAATTCTCTAGTGCTTTATTTACCACTTAGATTTTGGTGATTCTAGTAGTGAATGAGTATGGAAAATACTGTTGTGGATGTTAAGTGTAATGAGGTGAAAAATGAAAACCCTACACCCCTAAAGTAACAGAAGAAAACTAGGTGGGGTAGTGATTGCATATCTTGAGACTTTTACAGTTAATAGGATTATTAAAATTTTAATTGCTGGTGTCCATATGTCCAAGCAATATTGTTCAGCATATTGCTTAGTTCTAAAAGTCAGTGAGAAAAAGCAGTTTGGTTATCAGAGAACCAAACAGAAGAAAAATTCTTCCAACAAAACTCTGCATTACAAGCCAAATTTTCCATGGTATTTCAAATAGCAATTACTTTCAATTATTTCTTTTTCATTTGAGATCTAAGGTTTTTCAAAATCTATGCAAGACAGCTTGCTGTTTGTTGCACATACATAATTCTGTTTGGTGTTTTTATTCATAATGGAGTATATTCAGAGGAGAGAAATATATAGATGATTTGCAGAGACCTCAAGCCTGGATTTTTGCCTTCAGTAGTCAGGAAGTTTAAATATCTGAATGTCTGAGGAAATTTTTTGAGATGGGGTTTTTTCCCTCTTAAAAATATCAAGAACATTTTCTTTTAAAATGATGTTACTGGAATTCAAGGCCCTGTATATCACACAAGTTCAGATTTAAAAAATGAAGAATGAAGTCTTAAAATTGAGCAAATGGTTACTTCTTGTTGTTTTCTTTGAGGGTCTGTGATGCTTTGTGATTTTTTTGCAGCAGTGCTATTGTAAATAATAGAATGAATTCATTTGTATTTTTTTCCTATGATTACATGTGAACAATTTTTCAAATGAACTGGGGAGAGAGTGAATTTTTTCCTGCCAGTCTCCGTCACTAATGTGTAGGAATTGTTGATATGTTTGAACTCATTATTATAAATGGTCTTTAGGGACAGTTGAGTTTTCACTCAAGGCCAGATGCTAGTTTCTGCCATCTTGATTCTGGAAAATAATTTCATTGTCTTTTCTGTAACATGTGTTGTGTTGTTTCCTGAGCGTTGCCATAACAATAACAAACAATTCTCTGAAAGGTACTCTTAAAATTAGAAGCAGTAGGTGGCTGTCCATTATGTTCAAGCAAAGATTCTTGTATTGTGAAAAGCTAATATGTTCTTTTCCTTTGTTTTTTGTTTTAAATTAACTTCACAGGTGCTTTGGGATGTTGCTAAGCCCTGGACGAAACGTGAAGAACAGTGACATGCATTTACTAGACATGGTAATACTCTAATAACCTGTTAAATAAGATAAGGTGATTGGGAAAAAAGAAAACCCAGCAAGATGAGCTTTTAATATCTTTTGCTTTGTTTGTTTCTTAAATCCTGGGATATGATATCTACAATCATAAGATGGACAAAACATTTCAATTCTTGTCAAAAGCTGTGGCACCTGGCTTTTGTTCAATTAGTGAAGCAGAGATTAGGTTGTTACAAATAACTGATCTTTTTGTATTGTGTTAAGCATGTTCCCTGAAAATTTAGAGCAAATAATTGCTTTCATATTTGGGTGCCAGGGAAGTGCTGTTATTTTTCCAAGAGGCTAAAAACTTTGTCTTTTCCTTCATTTGATTTTAAATTCTTGCCCAGAGTTTGAAGTATTCCCTTGTCTTCTACAATATTCTATTTCTTAGAGTTGCTTCTGAGAGAACTGCAAAACAATGTGATCCTTTCTGTAATAATGCCAATTTACTTTCTCTCTGTGGATAATACAGCCATTTTCAAGTTATGAAGTGCTAGAGTGACCTGGTTTAGGGCAAATTTGAGAGTGTTAAACCCATAAGACCTGTTGTGGTTTTACAGTTGTCCCAGTTTTGCCTAGTTCATTTCTCAGTTCATGCTGCTGGTTCTATTTATCAGTATTTAGTTCTCTTGTCAGATTCATTTATTTGCCTTATTGTATTTACCAGCTCTTTTTTTTTTCTCCTGGTTTTAGTTGCTGAAATGAGTTCTGATTTTCCCTTTTTTATTTGATTATAAAACTGAATAAGTAAGAATGAGTTATGGAGTGTTGTTGTTCCTATAAATCTATACAACATTTTTTACTGTATTTGAATTCCTGTCTACACTCCACCTTGAATTTTTTTGTTTTGTTTTGTTTTTTGTTTGCATTCACATTCCAAGTACATTTAACTGCTGGATTTAATGAGTAGTTGATTTGTTTCTTGACTGTAGCACAGAAATAGACATTTGTGATTTCCTTTCAACCTCCTTTCTCCATATTTAAATCTGGATCATTCAGTCACTCATATCCCTAACTGAATTGCAGAGAGGGAATATCAGTCTCCTTTTATCTATAAAGGCTACCAAACAGGCCTGTGTGATCCATAGGGACTGTTCCTGAGAACTTCAGGAAGCATCTACTTGACTCATACTAGTAATAGTTCATTCCATTAATTAATTTTCTTTAGGTTCCTAGAAGTGTGTCTCATCCCCATGTCCCTCCTTTTGATCTCAAAGCACACTGTAATATAATCCTGTGTGATTTTATTTTTAGGAATCCATGGGAAAGAGTTCTGATGGGAAGGCTTATGTCATTACTGGAATGTGGAATCCTAATGCGCCCATGTTTCTAGTACTTAATGAGGAAACTCCAAAAGGTATGGAACCTAATCTGTGTGTTTGTTTTACCCAGCAGGGGTTTGGTGTATGCACTTTCTCTTGGCAGTCATGGTGCATGTCTAAATCCATGAAACATTGTTCCAAGAGTCCATTGCTGGGAGTTTTTCTGTATAAACATGCCCAACACAGAGTTGTGAATAACTCTTTATAGAACAGTGTGTGGTGCTGATTTGGAGATGTTACATTAGTGTTTGGGGCTGATGTGCCTGTCCCTGGTTATTGGGGTTTTGGTTCTAAGCATTTGCAAATTGTACTCAGCAAAGCAGTATGAATAGCAGGCATTGGGATTCTCCTTCTTCTAGTTGTGAGCTGATTACAAATTTCATCCCCTGCATCTTGGGGCAGCTGGCAATGATGCATACAAGTGCTTGATTATATAGCAGAGTTTCTTATTGCTGGAATTTATATTCTCTGATGGGATTAAAAAACTTGGAATGTAAGTCTGGAATTTGTTTCCTGTCCTGGGGCAGAGCTCAGGTTATTTGCTTAATGCGTACTTAATGCATACTTGCATATCCAATTACCTACAGCCAATGTCACTGTTGCTGCTGATGGATTTTCACACCACATTATTTCTAGTAGTGTGTAACAGAACTCCTTACACTTCACAGTGTGACCTTATCCTCTGCATAGTCCTTTTGTTTGATGGGGATTGTGTACTTTAATGGTGTTTTCTTTGCATGATGTCTTGCCCCTGTCTTTAAAACAAGGACATAATATCTTTGTTTTGGAAGTTATCAGATGGTTAATGCACACTTTCATTCTGTGCAACAGGCATGGAGGGTGTAGAACTCAGACAAATAAAACAGGTGCAATATAATCATTAATGAAAGGATTTTTAATTTGAAACAGGAGTTTAGATTTGAGCTGTGCCTAGTTTTTCTCATGTTTATGTTTCAGATAAGCGTGTGTTCATGACTGTGGCTGTGGACATGGTTGTCACTGAGGTGGTGGAGCCAGTCAGGTTCCTGCTGGAGACGGTGGTGCGTGTGTACCCTGCCAACGAACGCTTCTGGTACTTCAGCAGGAAAACCTTCACAGAAACTTTCTATATGAAGCTGAAACAGGTAATGCCTTTGGTTTTTTTAATTTGGAGCATTTGTCTCATGTCACTGACATATCTTCTGAAAAATACCTTTGCCAGGGTTTTTCTCCTGAGAAGCTGAGAGGCCTCAGAAACAAAATGTAAACAACAATTATTCCACTGCTGTTGAATGTGGCAGGTGGATCTTTGATTGGTCTCACGTGCATTATTTCTACTTGATGACCAATCAGGGTCCAGCTGTGTCAGACTCTGGTCAGTCACAAGATTTTATCATCATTCTTTTCTAGCCGTCTGATGTCTCCTTTCTCTTTTAGTGTAGTTTTAGTATATCATTTTCTTTTAATACAATATATATCATAAAATAAGAAATCAGCCTTCTAAAACATGGAGTCAAGATTCTCATCTCTTCCCTCATTCTGGGGACCCTCAAACACCACCACAGTCTCACATGTCCTAATTTGGCCTTTATAAAAGTTAGTATGGCACCTGCTCCTTAGCAGGATGTTTCTTTGAACTGTTTATTTCAGGGATGCTCTAATGCATAAGGATTAAGTAGCATGTGTATGGTTTCAGTGTCATGGTTTAACCCCAACTAGCAAGGCCCACACAGCCACTCGCTCACTCCCCCGTGGTGGGATGGAGGAGAGAATCAGCAGAGTAAAAGTGAGAAAACTCGTGGGTTGAGATGGAGACAGTTCAGTAGGGAAAGCAAAAGCCATGTGCTCAAGCAAAGGAAAACAGGGAATTCATTCACCACTTCCCATGGGCGGGCAGGTGCTCAGCCATCCCCTGGGGAAAAGTGTAACATTGGCTTGGGAAGGCAGATGCCATCATTCCAAACATCCCCCCTTCTTCCTGCTTACCCTCACTTTATGTGCCAGGCATGATGCCATATGGTCTGGAGCATCCCTTGAGTCAGCTGGGGTTAGCTGTGCTGGCGGTGTCCCCTCCCAGCTTTCTGTGCACCTCAAGCCCTTTTGCTGGTGGGGTGGCCCTGACTCTGTGTCAGCAGCTGCTGGGCAGGAGCTGAAACTCCCTTATGTTATCAACACCATTTCCAGCAGAAGCCCAAAACAGCCACTATGAAGGAAATAATCCTAACCCACCACACTTTGTAAACTGAATTGTAATGAGTTGTAAGTCATTGTTTTGTGGGCTTCAAGTATTTTGAACCTGCCTATTGAATTGTCTTTAATTCTCTACAATCACTAAAGCAAGTCCACGTGACTGGTGGAACTGGGCAATGGCTCTATAATTGTTCATTGTAAAATCCAAGGGCTGCTGACATTTACAATATGAGGGCAGATGGCTGTAAGAATGTGGCCAATTAAAGACAAAGGTGATGATGCTGAGATGTAAGAGAGTGAGGCTGTTATGATTGTAGCTCAAGTCCCTTCTGGTTTTGGCCTTGGCTGAGGTACATACAGGAGTACATCTGCCCACTCACTGTAGAATGCTGTGCAGCTGCATCCTCCTGCAGCCACTGCTCACCTCCTTTCTCCACAGACTGATGTCTTGGTATTGGCTCCAAAAGTGAAGAGCAGAGGCCAGGTTGCACCACTGTTCCAATGCCCACAGTACACGATCTTTAGCTAATGGAACCAAAGAGCAGGGATTTAATTTTACTGAGCCTAAAGGGACTGTTTGATTTGCTGTCTTTTTGTGGAGCATAGCAATAGGTCTGAAAAGACCAAGCTGTGTTGATGTTACATGGGAAAATTGCTGCTGTGTTTAACACTTAGGGAGTAAATAAATCTCAAGCAATGTTGTTTCTATATTTCTTCTAGAGATTAGCATAGCAACTTGGAATATAAGAAAATCTGAGAAAGCTGACTGTTACATGCAAATAAGAATATCTGCCTTTTGACATTAAAGAAAATACATTTATAAGTATTCTGTTCTCAGCTGTGTGATACTTATCTCTTATCAGTTCATCTTGCCTTTTAAATCACTTGCAACTGTACCATTTTTAATTGGGTAATATGGAAGCTTTCTTTTTCTCACCCCTTATAATGTGACAAACATACACATTCCTGTCTTCCCTGAAGAAACACGTGCATTTCTTCCTGCTGCAAAATTCAGAGTCTGTTGTGCAGATTTTTGAAAAAGAAATATTTTTAGTCCTAGTGATCCTTCTGCAAGATGAGGTCCTGATTGTGTTTGCCAGGATCTCTTTGGGTGACTTGTATCAAGTGTTTTTTCATCAATTCTCAGTTCTATTGCAGTAACTGCTCCTGCCAACACCTTTGAAAGATCCTGTACCTCAGGGCACTGTTACTCCTTGGGAAATAACTCTGCAGATGGCAGTGGGATCAGCCATTTGGGAACTTCTTGGGAAGGCAGTTGAGCATTAAGTAGATTGTAAAAAAATCATAACCCTTCTGAGGAAGGATTCAGGCACATTTAGTAGTCTGCACTGAGATGGGTAAGGTGTGTGCTCAGGTATAAAGAATGCTAAAAGCTGACAGAAATGCAGGTTAATGTGTCATTTAGGATTGTTCTTTCTGTCTGTCTTACTGTTTTCCTCATGCACATTTTCGTTGTTGGAACATGGTCCTTGTAATGGTGAGTTTGTGCCTCAGAGAAACCAGTAGTCAAATTTTTTACATTTTATACAGGTGGGTCTTGCAGTTAACCAGAACATGTGCAAGGAGCTGAAGATTTGTAATAATTTCAACATACAGCAAAACCCACAGTATCTCATGCCTTACTCTCTCAAAAATAAAAGCTATAGATAGCCATGCTTAATAACATTAGTGCTATCAATACTTGATTGATTTAACCAAGTACTTTGTAATTACTCAATAATGGTGTTATGTGAGAATAAAACAGGGATAACAGCTCTAATGTTACCCTACTTAATTTTTAGAGTTCAGGCTATTCATGCCCACACCCCAAAACTCATTAAGCTGACTTGATGAGAGATTCAGTCAGCAAACTGGCTGATAATTGGAACCTCTGCTTTAAGGGAAGTGGGTCTCAATTTTTAATCTAGAATAAATGAGGAAAGGTTTCTCACTATAAAATAACTTACACTGTGTCAGTAAAACAGTCCCTATTTAAGCTGCTCATTTGCATCATTTCACCAGGTGGTTGAGATTGGAAGTGTTGGTCAGTAGTTTGTGTATATCTCCTGTGCAGGTATTGTGGAGCCTTTCAACTTCATCATATTTGTTTTCCAACCAAGTTGAGGGTACTCTAACTGAAACTGTGTTATTTTTCATGAATAATTTGATGATTTTAGTATGTTCCAATAATTACCTTATTTTAATGGATTAGACAAGATGCACAAAGAAACAAAAGCACAGCATTTTGGGCTGCTTCATTTAATACCATCATTAGTTTACAATTATATACAATTCTCTAAAAATGTAGTCATCACAGCGTGTCACTGAAAAATAACTGTGTTCATAACTGTAATTCAAAGGAAAAACATATCTTCTTTTTATTTTAAATCTTGCAACTGCTTAAACTATAGTTAACTGGCTTATTTTTCTTAAGAAAGTAATAGAACTGTGGGATGGTGTAGGTTCACAGGGACCTTCAATATCATCTAGTTCCAGACCCCCTGCCATGGGACTCCATTACATTTCTCATTGGAAGGAGTATATTTTAAATTGTATTATGCTGAAGATACATTTTCCTGGTTTTTAGTGAGTAAAGAGCTAAAAAGAGATTTTCACAATTTAAGGCTTTTCTGAAGGGTGAGGTTTTGTTTTTTCTGCATTTTCTTCTTTACCTACAAAAAAAATTACTTTTCCCCCCCTCAGGCATTCAGTTCCTGTTTCACTTACTCCAATGTCTTTCCTCTTTGTTCTCTTCTATTTTCTTTAGCTGAGATTTATCTTTGACTTAATCTCATTATAGCTGTTTAAATAGGCAGGTTTTTTTAATCATTGTTCTGAACAATACTGAAAATGGTTGTTAAGAGGCAACTTTGGAAATAGTGCAGTTTTATTTATATTTTCTACCTGTAAAACTGAGAGAAACAGAACTGTCATTTGCTGCCATCTATTTTTGCCAAGGCAAGAAATCTGAGGCAGTCCTGACCAAAGTATTGTATAGCCTTATTTTTCAACCTAATACATATCCGTATTTTCATTTAGTCTGAAGGAAAAAGCCACACAAGTGCTGGAGATGCAATTTATGAAGTTGTCAGCCTGCAAAGAGAATCTGCCAGAGAGGAAGAATTAGTCACCCCAACAAGTGGAGGAGGGCCTATGTCATCCCAGGAAGATGAGGCAGAAGAAGGTAAGGATAAATGAGCACTTACAGTTTCCATGGATAGTATACTATTATATTTCTGCTGTTAATGTACTCAATTAATTCTTAATACAACTGCTTTGGACAAAAAAATTACCACTTTTTTTTTTATTAGGAGTAATAGTATTTTTACCAAGCCATTGTTTGGATGCCTTCTAATAGCAGCAGCAGATGATGTGTGTCCATCTTTGTGTGCTTCCAAATGCGTTGCTGAGGCACCTGTGCTCTGCCAGCAGGTTAGAAAATGCTTTTCAAAGGTGTTTTCTTCTGGTCAGAATGTGCTGTGCTACTGAAGAGGACAGCATGAAATTAGGCTTGAAATGGCAGGTTTTAAATGCCTGTTTTTAAAGAAAAACAAAAAAAATTCCCAGGCTCACATGGGGAATTTCCTCATCCCCTAACTGCTTAACATGTGATTTAGTTTCCCTCACTTATATCTAGGGTTTATTAAAATATCTCCTGGTTCAGTTGGAGATTGCTGCAGTTCATGGACCCAGTGTATTTGCCTGCCCGTTCCAAAGCTAACATACCTCAGTGTATTTCCCACTGTTGGAAGTTTTAGGGTTTTTTTCCCTCTTGGTGGGTGGAATTTTTTGTTTTGTTGTTTGTTTGATGGCCCTTGGCCTACTGTTGTCTCTTTGTGCTCTGAGGATTAGCCCATAGCATTCAGAATAGGCTTTCCCTGTGCCATTTTTGATCTGAATGTCTGATCTACCAGGAATTGTGATTATTTTTACCAAGTTATTCTTCAGATCTCTGCCATTCTTCTGTCAGTACTGTAAAAAGTCTCACTCACTACTGTGGAAAAATTCTTCCTTGATTCTTAGTTATTGGTAAGTGTTGGATTTTAGCTTGTGCAATATGAGTCAGAACCCTGGGATTAACAGAGGCTGGAGCAGGCAGGCGTGGTTATTCTCGCATATATGTAAACCCTTCTACATATCCCAGGTGACACCAAGCTTGCAAAACCCCCCCAGTCAGGTGCTCTTTGATCTGATTCCTGAAAGGGAGGGGAATGGGCACAGATCAGCGATGTACCCCCTTTGTATCAGGTGCTACTTCTGAATAGTACAAATGCTGTTTTCTCCAGAGGATTTCTTCTGTTTCTTTGGTATTTGGGATTGCTTTGCTGTTCACAGCAAGAATTAGTTCAGATTTGGCTTTTGGAACTTGTGGATCAGTGTAGTGTAATTCAGCTGTTGGTGTTCTTTTCCTTGCTGGATGTGTGAGTTGTAGAGCCAAATTGATCTTAAACTTGTTTGATAGGGTAGAGTTTAAATAATTAAATATTTTTTTCCAATATGGCAGTTATTGGGAAGGATGCAGCTGTTCCAGAATGTGGTGAATGCAGCGCAATTAGGAACAACATGCATACTGTCCTCTTGGTACTATTACAGAGTGGCTTTATCTTATTGCAGAGAACAAGTATTCCACTGGAGTATGAACCTAAGTTAACTTTGGTTTAGTTCTCTAATGCTAGTTTCCATATTTTAAATGTAGATTACTTCCTAAGAGAAGACATTAAAAATATGATGTGCCTCTGTTCTCATGGAAACCACATTTAGAGTTCTGTGCTGAGAAGTTCTTTATCCTGGAGGATATGCAGGTTCAATGAGTCATTTGCAGTTTTTCTAAATAAATCTCTTCATTCTTTTTTTTTTTTTTTTCTTTTCAGGGTACTAATTATGATGATGGAAAAAAACCCCTTGAGTTTACAATGTCTTGTCGTGGCCTTGGAAGAAGGCTTTTTCTTTTTTAATCTTAAGTGTGATAGCTACCTGGCTATATAGGTTCTTTTTACTTTTCTCCTTTTTTAATTTTTTCTTTTTTGCTTTTTCCTTATATGCCCACAGAATATTCTTTAATTGATTTCAAAAGCACTATACATTGCATTTTTCCTGTATAAGAATGCACTATTTGATTCCTGTGTACTCTGCATGCACACAGCTCACTGGGATGTCTTGTGCCATGAGTATATGAATAAAGATGGTCATAAAAAAGAAGGCATTTTCCAATATTCTTTTCTTTTTGTTTTAATGGGAGGCCAAACATGGTACCTGCCAAAAATGATTTTAAATAATCTCTATACTAAAGTTAGGCCTAATGTCTTTTAACAAGTGCTTGTAGAAATGAAGCTCATACAGTCTCTAAATAGCATTCTTAGCTATTGATACTTTTTCTCATTTTAGCTTGATTTTTCATGTGACCAGCTATATAAAAAATTAAGACCTTTGCTAAGATTGTGCAATTGTTACCTAGAGATATTTCAGGTCAACCTCACTTTTGTTTTTTAATTACTAATATTGTAATAGATATTTCTGGCAATCCAATCACTTATGGTTCCTTGCTTTGGAGGTGATAATTTAAAAAATAATTTTAATCTCTTGTTAAAGCCTAAGATGTAAAGCACACTCCTTAATAAGAAGCTTTCTATTAAATTATAAATGTAATTTTAAAAATATAAAATGGGATAATGAGGAAGTTCTTACCCTTTCTGTAAAGGTTTCAAATAAAGTGGATTTAAGTATCAACTTTTATTAATATGCAGAAAAGTTCACTGTTAACCTTAAGTAGAACCTTGTAAGCAGGTGCAGAGCACAGTTGGTTGAACTCCTTTTTCTCCTTTTTGGAGAATTAAGCAAGGTGAGAGCATGCCCAGAACTGATGGTGTGGATACTGCAGTATTGGAAAAAGCAAAGCTCAGAAAGCATTTTATTGTAGCATTGTTCTGCAGAGGATGAAGTGGCTGCACTTGTGAGCTTAAGGGTTGGGGGAAATAGCTTTCCAGCAGAAGCACTTAAAGGAAGATGTAGTCCCAGAAATAAATAACAAAGGGAGAAAGGAATGAATAGGTTGGCTGCTTTTAGCAGCAGTGCTTGCTTAGACTGTGAAATGATGACCTTCCTTTTGGTCTAATATTTGAATTATTAGATTTTTTTTTTTAATGAAACTTGACATTTCAGGAGAACACTAGATAACTCCATTTGAGTTTCTTCTGGAGTCAGGATGAAGTTGGAAGGTTAAGGATGACTGTATGAAGAAGTAGTTCTGTTCAAAACCAGAAAATACTCTTTAAGCTGATTATTACTGAGTTGAAGCTACTTTTGCTAACCCTTTCTGTCGTCCCTGGTGTCTGGTTAGGAGCTCTTGTTGCCATCTGTGAGTTGGCTGCAGAGTGAGCACAGAATGTTTAGGAGATATCCTGAAACAGGTAAAAGATGACTTACCTACCAAAAAGCTTCTAAACATGAGCTATGGGGTGCTTCTGGAACACTCTAAAATGACTTCCAGAAACACAGAACTGTTTCCATTTGTGTTTTGTTTGCCGAGGGAAAAAATAAAAAACTGAAGAAAGTAAAACTTTCATCTTCCTATTCCTATTAGCTGTCTGAACACTAAGAACAAAAAGAGATAGACAATAGAAAAATGAACTTCAGGAGTGTGGAAGTTCAGATGGTGGAGGATTGACATTGAAAATAGACATGAAAGAACAAGGGACCATCAAAGTTTCAGGAAAGCTCTGGGGGTGTTGTGCTGGTTCCACAAAAAGGTGTGTACAGGAGGGGAGAGGTGGACAATACGGAATGATCAGAAATGATCAGCCAGAGGAAGTTAAAAAGTGTGTCAGGTGTTGTGGGAGGGTAGAGGCTTTTTCAGTACTCAGGAAGGCAAAGGAGTAGAGGAGGTGATGTTTTAGGAGTGAATAGAACTACTGAGTATTTAGTGATAAAATAGGGGTTATGATGTGAACAAATGAGGGTGATTGTGTGAGAAAAATTGCATGACTAGTGTTGAAATAGTCAACTCTGCATTTTAATCCAAATTAAAAATAGCTTTGTGTACTTCACAGGAACTGTTTGTTATATTAATCCAATGCAGAGCAAAGTTGGGTCCTGAAGAAGATCAGTTAAATCTATCTTGGAGTCTTTTTATCATCTCCATAAATATGAACTAATATGTCACAAATCCTAAATTCATTAGGCCATTTGGCCAGTAGCCATCTCCAGACAAGAACCCTTTCTGTAGTTCCACAAGGAAAGAGTTTTAAAATACAGACACTACTTAGAATAGCGATTGAAAAGAAAATATTCTTGACAAGCCTGATGTCATTTTATGGACTCTGTCTGTAAAATAATCCAAAATGGATTATTTTTACACCTTACAACTTCAAAAATCATAAAATAAATGCACTCAGTTGACTTCTGGAGCTGTTATTGTGCTGCTAGGAGGAATGTGATCATGTGATACTTTCCTAAATAAATAGAAAAATACTGACTGTGGAGGACTTGTTATTTTTAACATGGTTACAGTTGATAGTTACAGTTGTATTTAGATTTGTTCATGCAAGTATGGCCTTTGTGTTACAAGGTGAGTACTTGAAATGTTTTGAACTTGAAGCACTTCTGTGGGTTGCAGAAGTATTTAATGTATTTGCAAGGTTATCAATTAAAAGGAAAATTGGGGGGTTTTTCAGGTTTTTTTTTCTGTTCCAGGAAGTGGAACACACCCAAGGAGTGTGACTTACCTTGAGCTCTTTTATCCCTCTCTTTTTCCCCAGTGTCCACTCGACACTCCTGCGGTGTGTGTGGGAACACTGTGGGTAGGGATGTTTTCTTTGATAAAATCTGTTCCTCACACTTCCTTTGTGAGGTTCAAGGCAAAACATGATTCCCTAATTCTGGCCTGTGGTTCATGAATGCTCCAGAGAATTCTGGTGATGCCTTTGGTTTTTTTTTTTGCAGAATGATAGTAAAGGATATTTTCTACTAAAGGTAGGTTTCAGCTCTGTGGGATCATAGTCAATTCTGTTTCTTGGATCTCAGGCTTTTTGGTTTTTTATAACTTTCATAAAATCTGTTCAGATTGTGGTACAAAATAGACACAAAATGAGCATAAATTGGTGTTTTCATCTTGTCTGGAAGCAATTGCTGATTATTTTGAATAATTTGGATGCTTTATTTATTAGTGGTTGTCTTTCCTTGTCTATCTGTAATCAGTTTGAAAAAGGATTTGCAATCCTGCTGGCTTATTCGGAATTCAAACTTGCTATTGCTAAAGGATCTTCTCACGTTTTTCAGTCATCAGTTTTGGGTGGCCTCAAGCTGCCACTGCTTAGATAATTGCACAATATCATGTAATTAAAAAATTAACCACTTTTGTATAAAGATTATTAAAAAGACTGGTTTTAACCAACAGCTTCTCTAACCTCAGTGTGAGGTACTTTTTTTAGTATTGATCATTAGCTTTCTGGTATTTTTTGAGTGTAAGTGATGTCTAATCTAAGCGCCTGGCATGCTGCCTTAAATGCCAGGCAACACATAACTTCTGAGTGTTTCTAACACTGATATATCTTTTTTCTCATTGATTATATCAAAGATGGAAGTAGATTGTAATCTACAAATTGATAAATTACTAATGCATTGCCCTAGAGTTGTGACAACACCTCCAGTTTTATTTCCTTGCCTGTTCTCTGAGATGTCAGGGATCAGACAGCATGGTACATGTGGAACGTGTTTGTGTTTACCAGACTACCTCCACTGTGCAGCATTTAGTTGGCTTTGTCATCTGTGTGGGAGCAAAACTACTGAACTGAAGCAATAATTCTTCTGCACTTTCTTTTATTCAGCTTTAAGCATTTGTACATCAAATTTAGAGATGTCATGGTGGCTCAATTTTATGTGCAATACATGAGGGGAGGATCATCTCTTGGATGCCCAGTTAAGGTTTATTTTTGGGACATATAAAAATAATTGTCATTTCATATGACAGTGATGCAGGGCCTGTGTTGAAAGTATATGACATAGAACAAAGTGTTTTAAAGGTAGGGCATATCAGATATATATGAGGATATAAGATAGGATTTAAAATGCAGAATTTGTTGTATTAAGAAGAAAAAGGTCATTTTGGCTGTCCATTGCACACAACCAACAGGACAGTTTGTTGTATTTTGGGAGATTTTTTTCCACAGTCCTTAACATGTGAAAACAGTGAATTATGGTGTGCAGTGAGGGAAAGGCAGAGGTCATCCAGCTGCATGCTGTGCCACCCTCTCTGTGTTATCAAATACAGGGTTTGGGATTCAGATTTTGTGTTGCATAAAGAAGCAATTAAATCTGCAGCCTTTTGAAAGGTAATCGAAATTTTGTGATTTTTCAGCATTAGGTTTCATTTGAATGATTCTAAGTGAAAAATGTGTATCACATAACTCCTAAAAAGGAATGAAAATCAAAATACTGGGTTTTTCTATTACTGGTTTGCTTTTAGTGAAAAATTGTTACCTTTATTTTTTGATTTTGCTCTCTTTACATGTACTTCAGTAGTTGCCAAATTAATTTTTCAAGTTAGTTATGTAACTAAGGTAAGCAGAAAATTCTTGTGAGCAGAATTCAATGCAAGTTCAGATTCATTAAAACTGTATTTTTTTGTTCTTGATTATTTCTCTTCCCTCTAAATAAGAGAATATACTGAGGATTATAATTTCATAAATAAGTTACTTGGAAGGCATTTGGAAATCATTCTGTGTTCATCAGAATATTTTGTAATGGTAAAAGTTGGATGTTTCTGAAAATCTGCCTCATTTAATACAAGAATGACTTTCGTGACTTAAACTTTGTTTCACTCTCATCCTCCCTGGCAGAAGTATAGTTCATGCTCTATAATTCCCTGTTACCTTATAAATGAAAATTTGCTCTTTTTGTGGCCTTTCTCACGATGCTTTTATCTTGTATGTATGGAAAGGTTCCATGTCAGTAACGCTGTGTCTTGTGCTCTGATAATATGCTGCCAACTTCAGCTCCTCCTTCAGGTTTGTTCTTCTCTTACATAAAAATCAAACTGTTCATATTTGAATTATTCCAGTTTTGTTCCCACTTATCTTAGAGACCTGACTTCCTTCTCCTTCAGACTGCTCCAGCTATATTATTTTTCAGTTCCACCTACTCTTTTTATTTCACATGTTACAGCTTCTAAATTAAAACACATTAAATATCCCTTTTCTCTTTCACATCAGTGCTCAAATCTCACCTGTTCATTTTTTAATCTGCTTTATTCATGAAGATTTTCTACACATTTTATGAGGTACTTCACTTTTTTACTTCTATGCTTAGCATCTCTGAAACAACTCTGTAAGTTGTTTTGTTGTCAAGTTTTTCACCTTGTTTCTGTTAACTGAAAAACGAGTTTGACTTTTGAGCTATTGTCATATTTCAGATGGACTAGTAGAATTTCCTGAAGAAGGACTTGAACCACTCAGGGAAGCTGCTCTATAGCTATATAATTGGTGTAAAATATGGTTGAAGGAAGTATTGTTTAAAGCCAAATTTTGAAGTGTGATGCAAAAAAATGGCCCACTGAAAAAAACAAGCATCCTAAACCAACCAAACAAAACAACCCTTTCACTGTAAAACTGGGGAGATGAAAAATGAATTTCAAGCACATTAAATACCTCCGTTTTTGTTGGTGTGAGTCCTTCACCAGAATTTATTTCTGAAAGCCAAAAAACAAATTTGATTCTGTTAATCCCTGATGGGAGAGAGGAACCTCTTTGCTGACTTTGTTCGGAGTTGGTTTCCTAAAGTATTTTTACAGTCTTTGCCTCACCTGTTAGCGCTATCCTAGGTACTGGGGTTACTCTCTGAGCATGACCTCTGTTTGATACCCTGGACTATCAAAATAAGAGATGAGAAGCAGGCCAAGATTTTGTGTTCCTCTATGTATGTTTTTTTTTTCCTGTGGGGTATTTGCTTAGCTAGTTAGTGTGCAATTCTTCTGGTTTGAACACTGGATGCCTCAGTATTTTGTTTGAACATCTCTTATCAAGAAAAAATACAGACTGGGGGAGAAAGTGGAAAATGAGCAGAAGTGTGGAGAATTTGTCCTTTGAGGAAATAAGTAGAGTGTCCTGGACAAGAAACAATAACAGTTAAGGTTTTGGGATTTTTTTTTCTTTTTGAGATGCGCTAAAATTTTTCAGGAGGGAAAAGAAAGTAAATGGCATAAATTGCAGGATAGAAAAAATTAGGCTTGAGCTGAGTCAAAAGAGCAGTAAAATCCTTGGAATAAACGGACAAAATTCTGTATATCCATAGACTGCCAATCTTCTGTGAGGGTTCCATCATATGTGACAGTAGCTTGGGAAGATGAATGGCATCACCTCAAAGTTTCCTTCCTGCCCTGCATGCTGAGCATGATGCCCTATGGTCTGGAGCATCCCTTGGGTCAGCTGAGGTCATCTGTTCCAGCTGTGTCCCCTTCCAGATTCCTGTCCCAAGTTCCTTTTGGTGCTCCCAGCCAAACCCAGCACACCTCTCACTCAGATCCTGGAGAGACCTGATCTAACCAGAGCTTGGAGTGGATCAGACCACCTGATCTCCAGAGATCTCTTCCAGCCCAGAGTATTATTCCATGCTGATTCCATACAGAGCAGTGCTTGCTGTGGGAGTGTGATCCTTCAGGCTTACTTTAAAAAGGCTCTAAATTCAGGCAATTGATTCATGAGGCATGACCTTTTTGTGAGTTTTGTGAATCATGATGCAATTCAAAGCAAAGCAGAAAACCTTTGAGATTTCCTGTTCCCTGGGGTTGGACTTAAAGCTTCTTTATGTGCACACATTCACAACCCCAAGGTTTGCTCCCTTGAGATGTCTTCCATTGTCCACTTGCTCTGACAAAGTTTTATTGCCCAGGTGATGGCTCTGAGAGGTCACGGTAAATCCAGGAAGAAGGAGAAATACACAGAACATTTAGAAAAAGGCATCTGTGCTATCCCAGCAGAGTAAGGGTGGATTAAATTATGCTTTGGCAAATTCTGCTGCCTTATAGATGCTATGGAACATGGAAAAAAATAATGTAGAAATACTCAGAGAAAAACATCTAAATATCCCTCCCATCACATCTTTTATTTCTTAGCTTATACCTTAATGCTCTAAGAGGTTAGAATTTGTAAATAGTCTTTATAATGGAAACAAAGTAGAGGTTTTTAAGGCTGTTTATTCTCTTCTCTTTGCCCTGTTCTATTTTGAAGTTTGACATTAGCGTCTTTTGAAAGCGAGCATATGGCATTTCTAATTAAGGCCTGAGATTTTCTGACTTATAACTGAATAATACATTTCAAACACTGCCAAGCCTTCCAGATGAAAGACTTTTCTAGCTGAAGCACTGGAGTGTATGTGCTGTGTAACACTGGTCTCCTTCAGAATTTGGAAGCATTTTGCTGGGAATACCAACTCAGTGAGAAATCTAGGGGTTTGTTTCTGTAGGCTGATGTCAGTATTCTTTGGCAAGCTCAGGTTTGGATCCAGTAAGAGCTACTGTGCTTTGTTGCTCAGAGGATTCAGTGGAGCTGCATTTTGAAATGGTTTGGTCTGCTGGGGAATTTTAGTCATCTTTATCAGATTCCAGGCTGCAGGGTTTGTTTGTGTGTGTTTTCAATGTTAACTCTTGTAGAGATATGCTGGGTTTATTCAGTCTCTCCAAAGAAAGTCTAATCTCTTCCTTTTGGTGTTGCGTGCCAAATTTTCTTCCTTTGCTTTGAATGCATAAAACCTTTCTGAAATTGTGGTTTGTGGTAAATTCCTGGTGTGAGCTGGGTTTCTTGAGATTCTTAATACTTACCAGTATCATTAACATGTACTTTGTGTCTCTGAATGACAAATGGGCTCATCTCAGAGGTTTTCTCAATTTTTTTTTTCTTCCTTCCTTGGGAAGTAGAAGGTTACATTTATTGTTCGTCCCTCTGACCTAGTTGTGCAATTCAAGAGTGGAGAGAATTAAATAGAATGCATTTGGTTCCCTATTTTTTGTTAGTTATTGCCATATCTGTGTGGTAAGTGAGGAAATTGGCCTTTGCACTATTTTTGGTAGTTTTAAGGGGGAAGCTGTGTCTTCAAATACACGTTTTCCCTCAGGACACAATTGATTCCTTTGGTTACTGGGAAACCTGTCATTGTGATAGAAAATTTTAATTAAAATTATAAACTTGGGATTTTAGATCTTATTTCCATCTTTAGGTCTAGTGAATGTGTGCAAAAGATTGTGTAACCTTTAAAATAAATTTTTTTGTAGATTTGTGATGCAGGTGGGTAGTTATTTTGATTGGATTCTTTTTAGTTGTAATGGGGAAGTATTTGAATGGAGGTTGGGCTGGTATTTGGGAACTGTAAAGCTGTACAAACAGGTTCCAAGCTGAAGCCTTTCACTAATGTATTGTTTATTTTGAAACACAGAGTTTTCTGATATGCTTCTCTCAGGGCAACATTTTTACTGTTAACTGTCCTTGAAATACAGTATATGCTTTGTCCTCACAGCTCACTGTCAAATTCAAGCGCTGATATTTTATTAATGACTTGTATTTGACAACTGCTGAGAATATAAATTAGAAATCTGTAATTGAAGTGAAAATGATAAAGATGAAGAGTTAACAGGGTAATTGCACAAATACTGAAGATCCTCTACCTGAACTATGCTGTCGACATAAAGCTGGAGTTGAAGTGTTTAATGCACCTAAGGGAATTCAGGGTATTAGATCAGCAACAAGATGTGACAGAGCTGTGTGGAAGAGAATATTGAAGGGATTTGGGGGGCAGATGTAGCTTTGGTTCTTCTTTTTTTTGTTGCATTTGAACTTGTGGAGAGAGTTCAGATCATAGGAAGGAGCAGTCTTGGAGCTCTCTAACATCAGACTGGCCATGGCTTCAGCATGCTCTGAAGTTGACTGGTTCCCAGAGGAGCTGTGGTTACCCCATCCCTGGAAATGTTCTAGGCCAGCCTGGACAGAGTTTGGAGCAACCTGGGCTGGTGGAAGGTGTCCCTGTCCATGGCAGGAGGTTGGAACTGGACGTGCTTTAAGGACCCTTGCCAAGCAAACTCTTCTGGGATTCTGTGATGATGACAAGAGGGCTGTTCCTGTGTCTCTTTTTGTGTTTCCTGCTAAAGACACTGAAAGCTTGAGCCTCTCAGCATCTGGTGTTGGAGTTGCACTTGTTTAATTCTTAGTATTTTATTCAGATAAAACTGGATAAAAGTCAAATACCTGCAAGACCATATTTGCATGAGGATTTGCCATATGGAGTTAGACTGTCCAGCTTACTGTGGGACACTTGGTTTGGATGGTTTTTTGAGCATGTTATTCCTGGCCCACATGATCCCCTCTGGGTTTGGGTGTTAGTCATATAATGGCATATATCCCTCTCTAAGTGTTTGATTTTTATTTATGAGCTTTAATTTGAAGCAATCCTCTCTGTTCCATGCACTATGGCCTTTCATGTCACAGTCTTCTTTTTTTTCTGCTCGTCCATGAGCTTACTTCAGTATAAAAAGATGATTTTGTGGCTTAGAGGAGGCTTCCTGAGCTCAGGGTACCTCAGGACAGCTAAAGGGATGTGATGTAACAAAGTAGCATTATCTACTATGCTTTAACAGAGACTTCTCCTTTTGTGAAGTCTGGAGTGGATGTGACTTGTAGGTAACACTGTCAAATTTCATTTAATGGAGAGTTGACAGCCTTGAAGCTTTTCTCACATAATGCTTTTCTAGGACCCAGTCCTTTCTCTGGTAACACTGCTGTGAATTATTCCCTAGTACTGTTCTTGTAAACTTTATGGTAACTTCATTAATACATTTGTTTGGTGAAGTCTGCTAAACAGTCTTTATGATTCCATTCAAATTTTGTATCTTTTTATGCTTTTAAAACTGATATATGAGAAAAAATTGTCTGAGCCTTGTATGTATGCATGTCTAGTGTCTGTGCTCTTGGGTAAACCTGTGCATGCTTTTGTTTTCTTTTGTTTTTCTTTATTTTTTACAGAGAGTGATAATGAACTCTCCAGTGGCACTGGTGATGTGTCAAAGGATTGTCCTGAGAAGATTTTGTATTCCTGGGGAGAGTTACTGGGGAGATGGTAATGCTTAATTTCTTACATTAGATTTTAGATATTAACATTTTATTTGGTTTGTGTATATTTTATTTGGTTTTATGTACTCCTGAGCAGGAGGTTTGACATTCTTCTGCTTACACAGTTTAAAAACTAAAATGCAAGACACATTGAAGTGTAGTTTTGAATCTTAATTTAAAAGGGACTGGTATTGATAACTTGGGGGTTTTTTTGACAAATCTTTCCTGTACTATGTGCAAAAGTCTGGTTTTGTTTGGTGTTTGAGAGTATTTGTATGTGCTCACACAGCAGGTATGAGTCTTCACAGGCAGAACTTTGTGGTCATTTGGGGCTGGCTGTTAAATCCTGAGGAAACTCAGTGCCAGGATGGGACAGACACAGCAACTCCCATGTGTCCTATCTAAGCCCTGCGTGCCAGCTGGTGTACATTTAATTTGTTTAGAAACACTTTTTTTTTTCTATTTTTGTAAATGTGCTGTATGTAAGCACTTGAAAAAGAATCTAGAAACTGTGAATCCTCACTGAAACACTTTCTGTTGGTGTATAAAATGAAGAGTATTTGTAAGCCCAGACTATATTCTCAACAGTGTTATTTTTGTTGTTTAATTAAGTGCTTCAGTAGCAGTGCATAGAGTGCCAAGAGAGGGAAAAGTGTGTTTGCTGCCTCAGAGAGACCTGAGCAAGTGCCAGAACCACTTACTTGCTTTTCCCTGTGTAAGCAATAGCTCCTGCTGCTGGAGACAAAAATAATCAGAGGCCCTTCATCTGGAATTGGCTGTTTCCTTTTCCTAACTCCGAAAAGAGAGATGAACAGCATTTTAGGGATTTATTTGGGTAATTCCTCCCTTGACTTGGCTACTCTGTATCTTTGGAGAAACAGCCTCTTGCTGCTGACCTCATCAGTATGGAGATCTCACCCAAAGGTTTCTGCATAAGGCATCAGGAGGTTTTACTGAGCTTAACTAAACCCTCTCCTTCTGTTGTTTTCACCTATTCTGCCACCCACGTTTCTGCCCTTAATCCAAGATTGGAAGATGCCAATTTTCAATTTAAGCTTTTTTAAAATTATTTTGCCAGTCGATTGTTCTGTTTTTGACCTGTGTCCTTGATAAGTACCTGGACTCTGTGGATGAGCATGTAGAAGTAAAAAGACACCCACAGCTCATGGTCTTAAGTTTCATGTATCCAAGTGTTTCTTCTGGTTACTCAAGTATACTAATCAATAAGACAAAACATTCAAAACTTTTGGCATAAACTATTTTGGAATCCTAACATAACTTACAGATAAATCAAGAGAAATTTTTAGTAGTTAAAGCAGCTTAAAATTAGTTTAAAGTGGGTTGAGAAATGAGTGGTCCCAACCTGTTTGAAGTCTAGCAAACATTTCTTCAGGAGTGTCTCAAGCAGAATTACCTGTGGAGAGAAATTCAAATTTGTAAACTGCTTGAGTTCTTGAATAGCGTTATGTTACAGTCTAAGAACAAAACTTAGAGTAACAGGTGAGAATTGGTAAGGATTTGAAAACTAAAAATAAATCAAAAGAAAATCTTGTAGTGTTGTTGAAAACAGCACCATATGTTAGTAGAAGATCTGTGCACTTGTAAAAAATGTAAATAAACAAAAATTAACATTTCCACTTGAGGAACTGGTGTGCTGATTTGTCTCTTAAATGAAAAATTTCTTGCTTTTAATTGCTTTTTTCATTTCATTAAAATGTCACTGTAACCTATTGGACTCAGCAGAAACACTGCTCCAGGACTCTCCTTCAAGGATATAAGCAGAAATGAGAATAAAATAATTTACCAAATAGATAGAACAAACAATTGAAAAGTGATGCTATATCTGTTTGTTTTACTATTTACTGCATCCTCAGCATTAAAGTTGTTCTTGCCAGCTAAGCTACTTCAGCTGACTGCTCAACTATTTCTTTAAAAAAAAACTAGTAGCAATGATCAATAACTGTCTTTGATCAGAAACATATTTATCAAGTTGGAGCGTATTCTGTTCATTGCTGTTCTGTGTCCTTTCTCTCTGTTATTTTAAAATTGTATTTATGAGTTTGTGCAGGAGAGTTGCAACATTTTGTAGCAAATTAAAGATGTCAGCATCCATGAATGGTGTCTCCCCCACATGATGAAGAGTAAGGTTAGAGTAATACAGGCTTGTATTTTATGCTCACTTCAGTTGTTCTGAGCAAGGATTATGGAAGCACAAGCTGTTTCCCAAAAAGCCATCCAGTACTTGGAAAATTGGCTGTAGCATTTGGTAATGCTATCCATCATGGACTCATATTGCTAAAGTATTACCTCAGGCATAAAATACAAATCTAGGACAGGGCCAGTAAAGTCTGGTTGTTTAATTCTCGGTTGGGATTATGTTCAAGATGATGTTATAGCATGTGTTAGTTGTTGCCTTGTATTGTTTCCTTGGTTTGGCTGAAAATTTCCTTGTTATGTTTCTATGGAAATTTCCCTTTTATTTGATCAGCTTGCTCAGTCCTCAGGGGATGACACATATGACCAGAACCGTGTAATAACCAAACTAATCCACAACTAGAGCTTCAACTTTCTGATGTGTTTACTATATATCTATTCCTCCACATGCATGTCATAATTCTGTAACTGTTTAGAGTATCTGGTCATAGAATCATGGAATAGTTTGGGTTGGAAAGGACCTCAAAGCTCATTTCATTCCACCCTCCTGCCATGGGCAGGGACGCATTT
Source organism: Zonotrichia leucophrys gambelii (assembly GCF_028769735.1). NCBI lineage: Eukaryota > Metazoa > Chordata > Aves > Passeriformes > Passerellidae > Zonotrichia > Zonotrichia leucophrys. The sequence goes on along the minus strand of NC_088178.1, from coordinate 4,825,144 downwards.
CACTAGCCCAGGTTGCTCCAAGCCCTGTCCAGCCTTGCCTTGAACACTTCCAGGGATCCAGGGCCAGGCTCAGCTTCTCTGGGCACCGTGTGCCAGGGCCTGCCCACTCTCACAAAGAAGAATTTCTCCCCAGTACCCATGTAACCCAACCTCTCTGTCAGCTTAACACCGTTCCCCCTTCTCCTGTCACTGTCTGTTCCTAAAAAGGTTCTTTCCCTCCTTTTCATAAGCTCCTTTAAGGTACTGAAAGGCTGTGATAAGGTCTCCCTGCAGCCCTTTCCGTCTCCAGGCTGGACACCCCAAGCTATCCCAACCTGTGTCCATAGCAGAGAGGTTCCAGCCATTGGAACATGTCTGTGGCCTCCTCTGAAGCAGTGCAAGTCCTTGAAGTGTTTAGTGCTTTTAATATTTCTGTGAATATTGGTTTTCTTTCTAGCTCTTTCCCATCACAAGACTGTTGAGCTAATGTGACTGACTACAAAATGGACTGAAAAAGATAAAAGGAACTAGTTTTTATTTGGGTATCTGAGGGATGAAGATAAGGATGAAATTACTTGTACTGCACTGCACATTTAAAAATAAAAATAATTATTGTTTTCTTAAAGAATAAGGGTGTTATATAATCACATACTTTTTTTAGTTCTCAGGTCATTAGGAAATACAGGGATATCATCCCCAAAGCATAGGAAAATGAAATAGCTTAGAGTATCTTTTTTATTTAAACAGCAGTGATAACCTGTTCATGTCCTAATGACCTGTTTCATAGGTTGAGCACTCTAAATATTCCCTTCAAATCCAGGCTCAAATTGCAGGTGATTTAATTAATCATGGCTTGCTGGCATTTGGCTAAACAGCCACTCTCACTACTCTGCTTCCAAGAGAGCTGGGAAACACCACAGTGGTCAAAGCACTTGGAGAGCACAGCACTTCCTACAGCAGAGAGAGCCAAAAATCAGTTTGGGCAGCCTTCTGCTGCGTTGCTCTGAAAATTGTCACGAGTCTAAGAGGGTTTATATCTAGATCAGCAAATACTGGTATCTCCAAAAGAGCTTTGCAGCATCTATGATGGAAAGTTCTGTAATATTGTGCATGTGCAGTGACTTTTGTATTCCTGTATTTCTTGTTTTGTGTGTGTGTCTGAGCACCAGCTCAGACCAACAGGCAGATTTATTTGAGGTACTACTGAGGTAGTAGGATTGTACAAATGTGTGTGCAAGTGTTGCTGTTTGTGGCACTTGGAGCAATCTTTGGCATGAAGCGTGGAACTAGAACCTCAGTCTTCTTAATACTACTGTTAAATTGTCTTTTGTTTTCCAAAATTTGTTTTTTCTGTACAGCTTAAGTTATTTTTAATTTATTTTTCTAAACCTGAGCTAGATATATATGTTGAACAAATATTTAAATTTAATTGTCTGCACAGATGGCATATTTTTCTCTTTCAATTCAAGTTGTTCTTTATTAGCCAGCTTATTTCAATTTCTGCAACTGCTTATTCTTAATTTTCCCTGATGTCTCCACACCTAGAGAATTTATATATCACTACATTTTGCCACTGGTTCTTACTGTAAATCCTTGCAGAGTTTTTGCTTTCCATCTGACAAACACTAACTACTGTAACCAGTGGAAGAAAATTTTGTGTTGCCAATTGCTGACTCTGCTTTAGTAAATAACTTTAAAGATTTTTAATGTTTTTAATCTTTATTTTGAGTCCTGTAGTGGAAGTATAACAGGTAAATGATTATTTTTGTTTCAGGCACAATAACCTTGTTGTGAGACCAAATGGGCTGTCCACTCTGGTGAAGAGTGGTGTTCCAGAAGCACTGAGGGCAGAGATCTGGCAGCTGCTGGCAGGATGCCATGACAACCAGGCAATGCTGGACAAATACAGATTGCTCATCACAATGGTATGGGATTTATTATTTGTTCTTTCCTTCTTTTATTCACTCTCCTTTGGTGGAGATAAGTTCTGCTGGGCAGCAGTCTTAGTCAGTGGCAGGGTGGCAGAAGAATGAAACAGTTTGACTTGTTTTAAGCAACTGAAATTATGATTATGTGACTTTACCTCCTGCCATGGGTACCTGCTGCATGGCATTAGCAATAGAAATTACTGACCTATATCTGTAGTAATGCTTGACATTAAGCTTTCTGTTCTCTTCCTGTGTTAGTGACAAGAACATCACCTTGTTCAGGTGTTTCCTTGTGGGTTTTTTCATAAACTCACATCCATCACTTTGTTTTTTCAAAAGTTTGTTTTATGTTTGTCTTCATTTTAGGGGTTTCAATTCTTAAACTCAAACAAAATGGCACAAAATTGAGTATTTCTTCTTTCTGTTGTTTATTTTAAAAAAGAATGTTAAAAGCATTTGGACCTAGAAGAAAACCAGTCTCCTTGCTGTATGGGTGAGCAGAGAGGATAATGCTTTTAGGAATCAATTCCATCAGTGCAGTCAATGAGCATTCTATGTCTGTGGAGCTGTTTGGTCTGTGATGGCACAAGTGAGGAGCTCTGTGCAGTGTCAGAGATAATCTCAGAGTTTGGGTTCTGAGGCTCTGCTCCTGCAGGGCTGTTCCAGCTCTGGGAAGTGCAGCAGTCTCCAATACAGTTTTAATGACTGAAGTGGATGAGGATCATTTTGTGTGCTGCTCAGAGCAAGTGCTGCGTTTGGTACCTGGCTTATGAATATCTGTCCACACAGAAATTCTGGGGTAGATGTTGTTACTCAAACTTTCCTTTCCTAATGTTTTCATATTGTTTTGCTACTTATCCTCTTAATTTGACATAATTAATTATGCTTGGGAAGTTTAGAAGCATCCCCAGTGTGAGAGCTGTCCTAGTGGCTACTTTTTTCTTTACCAAGGAAGAATGTTTTGCTAGTGTAAATTTTTCATTTTGATGTTGTAGCTGTGTTATATTTTCCTTAGAAACCATTCACAGGACATCTGTCAGCTGTATGGTGCATCAAAGCCACCTCCATTATTTGTTCCTGCTTTCCAAAAGTGGGAGAGACGTTTGTTTCAGGGTGGAGGAGGGAATGGAAAACTTCTAAAATGCAAGGTTTATCTTGATGTTGGGGCCTTGTGCCTTAAAAATACTTTGTAACACTTGGCCTTTTCACTACAGAGATATTGCAGTGATGAGTATTTTGGAAGATGATATTTCATACAGTATTTAATATAAAATATTGCAGTTTTACTGATGAAAAATTTAAATCCTCTGCTGAACAGAAGCATTTATGCAAACAGAGATTTTTTTCTCGAGTGAATAATTTTCCTTCTGAAGTGACAAAACTTCTTCTGTAGTCTATATGTCTAAACTGCTGGCAATCACATCATTTGACAGTAAAAGACTCATGAAAGAAATGAACAGGAGAGAGCCTGTTCATACCAAAGCTAGGGCCCATCTTTGGGAAGAGTTAATATGCGATGCTCCAGAAAAAAATGTCAACTGATTTTTTTTTTTTTTTTTAATGAACTATTATCTGATATTTATGTCTCTGAACAGAACTTTTCAGTTTCATTTTGGTATGTCAGTGATGTGAATTAAGGAGAGAGAGGAGTAGTATATATCTTTTAGTAGTAGATGCTACTAAAATCTTTGTTGTATGTGTGTCAATAATAACCTAATAATAATTTAATAAGCTTCAGAATTATTTGGGTATTAATGACTGTTCACTTGCTTCTCCTGTATGAGAAAGCAGAACTGATTTCTTTTATCTGCATTTTCGTTATGCTAACATACCAACAACACAAACTTTATTTTTTCCACAATTACTTAATCTTCCCATCAAACCCATCATTTTCATCTTGATTCTTTCAGTTTATGTGTATGTTTATACAAATTCATTGTCTCCTTGTGTTTTGGATTCTGCTTGATGTCTCTCTTCTGGAAGCTGGATATCTTTGTGGGGTGCCTTGATTACTTCAGCATATATTCCTTGAACATATCTGTTCCTGAGCCACTCTTAGGGGAGTGGGGAGAGCTGGTGATTCTCTGCACTTGCAGTCCTGGGAGTGAAGTGGGCTCAATACCAGAAGAAGGAGGTGCTGCAAACATCTGTGAACTTGCACCATTGCCTACTGACACCCCTCAATCCCCAGAACCTCTCTCTTTTCAAACAGCTCCCCACTGCTGCCCAGTCCCTGAGTGAGGTTCTGTCCTACGGTATTAGATCCTTCCTCTGAGCCTGCTCTCCGAGCACTCCAGTCCTTCCCTGCTCATCCAGCCTGACATGTGCCCCTGTGTTAAATTGATAATTGTGAGGAACAGGGCACTGGAGACCAGTAGAAAAATCTCTGCCATGAATCTGTCACAGCTTGAAAGATGAACACAATACATAGAATTATTAGTACTGAAAATGTGATTTATGGTTGCCTCTTCTGGGGACAGAGCTAAATCTGGTAAAAACTCTGATTTTTGTACAGTGTTAGTGGTTAACTTCTGGTGAAACTAGTGAGAGTTGTGTTGTTGGCACACCAAAAATGTGTGCCTTGTGATACTCTCAGTGACAGCAGACTCTCAGCATTTAAATTTGGTTTAGAGACCATGGTGTAGACACATTAGGTGATGTGTTCCAGTCTTGTGCAGCAGTGCTGTGTTAGATTGGCCAGCTATCAGTCCCATCACCTAAGAAATCTGGCTGTGCATCTATCCTGTGTTTATCCATCTGTATGCAGAGCTCTGGAACCTGCTGCAGTGTTTCTCAGCGACAGGAGTGCTTGCAGTGTGTTCTGTAGGGGAGGGTAATTTGGGGCTTGTTTTAGAGTCTCAATTCAGCACTGAAAGAAAAATAAAATGTCTCATTTAGAAAAGTCAATGCTGCACTTATTTTCTCCAAAAGGCCTCCATGTCCTCTAATCCAGAAGTCTGTCAGGAACGATCTTATGAGCTGTGTTCCCTCTTCCCTAGATCAGAGCATTCATTTTCCATCTCTAGGTGAGTTGGGAGTTCCAGGAGGGAAGGGAGAAAGAAATCCTTGTGCTCTCACAAGTACTGACAAGCACTCTCTTAGGTCTCCTGCTGAGTTCCAGCTTGATGATTACCATGAGCTGCTCAGGAATTTTGACTGGAGCACAATAATAGGCCTTGCATACAATTTTAGAGAGTGGGAGTTGTGATTTGGCAGCTGTTTCATTTCTGACATATATGTAAATGTGTTCTGTATGACAATCAAAATCTGCCTTACTTCCCTTGCCACGGGCTCTTCACATTGCTGCACGTGGCACCTGACAGGAAGGGAGAAGTCACATACACATCAGTAGGGATAAATGTCTGTTTTTATTTATGTAATTATTGCAAGGAAAATAAAATCAGAGTGAGAAAAATCTGCTTGTTATAATGAAGAGGTAATACTGTACTTAAAGAGCTTTTGTAAAATCATGTCTGATCTGTTTGTTAAAGAATACAGAAAAATGTGCACAAGCTGAAGTCAATTCATTGACAGAGTGTTTTCTCCTGCCCTCTTGGCATTATGTCATCTTCACTGGTTCCTCTCCAGAGACTGGAATGAATTTTTCCTTGATGAGGTGTATTCAGAGCTCTGATAAACTGGTGACTGCCAAGCCCCAGTGTAGCCTGTTTAGGACTGGAGTGAGTGGTGCTTGTCTGCTGCAGGAATCAGGGATGGTGCTCCCCTTGCCCCAGTGGGTTCTTGTCAGAGCAGGTGTCAGGCACTGCCACTGTGTGCATGAGGAGAAATTTGCTGTCACATGATGGCAGTGATACAGCAACTTAGCCTAAAATGCTTGTTGCCTCTGCATGGGGACAGATGTTTTATTTATTGTCTCTTACTTTGCTTATTATCAGAGTTTTGCTTCTCTGTTTGAGGTGGTTTCATTCTTGTAGGAATTCTCAGTGCTGAATTTCTAGGGTGAGACTTATTTCCTGTCAGAGCTGAGTGTAGTAGTGTAAGTAAAATGAGAACAGGAACAGGAGGCTGTCACTCATGTTCTGTAGTTTGAAAACTTTTGGGTGGACTGTTTTAAGGTAGCATTTCTGGTTCTAAACTGTATGATTTATTCATAAAAGGCTTCCAGTTTTCAATAGAAATTCCCTTAAGAAATGAACTGTATGTTCATCTATCAGCATATATAAATTCATTTTAAATGCAGCTACTGCTGTGGTTTAAGGAAGCAGAATTTTTTAAAATTTATTATTATTATTATTTTTAAGTAAGATCAGAAAAATGAGCCTCAGATACAGCAGAGGTTAGTAGTGTTGTATTACTCAACACAATGAAAGTTTGTGTAGGAATGAGAATGCCTCGTTTTGAACAGGGTGGTGATATTGAGTTGAAGTTCTTAAAGAAAGATTGAATGGCTGTCCTTCTAAATGACTTGTAAGAGAACCAAAAATAGGATTATTTGTTTATTGTCATAATTTCCTTTGGCAATATGAGCATGTGCCCAGGACAGTTAGAGATAATAACTAATTAAAGGGTCAGGCTTCAAAGCCTTGGCCAAAACCCAGCTTTTTCTGCTGACTGTATTTTTTGGTGGCTTATCTCTGGAGCAATAACATTTCAAGGCACTCCACATATGAGTGAAAATCCTAAGAATTCTTCCAATCTTTGAGAGACATGAAAATAACAAATCTCAGTAATTTAATAATTTGAAATGGCACTAATCAGAGGGATCGCTACTCCAGCAATTTAATTCTCATGCAATGGTGAGCAGTTATAGGAAAGTATTTTCCATTGCTGCAGAAGGTGGAGCAAATGGATTGGATTTGGGGCTGGATGAAATGAATCAATTTAGAGTGAATGTATGTAGTTTATCTGTTCAGTTTGGACCAGCATTGTTATTGCTTATTCCTACAAGACAAATCCTCTTTTTTTAAAGCAAAAGAAAAAAACCCAGAAGTTAAGCTTGCAGGTTTCTGGAATTGTGTCTTGTCCTAAATCAAGAGTTAGAAATAGCATAGAAGAAAATAGCAAAACCTGTTGTTGAAGTTTTAACACAATCTTCCATGTATTGAATTGACTCTAATTATTTGTTTCTTGGAGCATCTCTCTTCAGACTGAGCTTCAAGCACTGAAGATCAACTTTCAAGTAAACCTAATGCAGAAGTATATTTATTTTTTAAATTTTGAATTTATCCAAACTGCTCAAACACTAAAAGGTATTCACTTCTTTGTTTCACACTCAGTATTTACTTGGCTTTTTAATTTTGATGGCCAGTTTGCATAGTTAGGAAAAGGAAAACTGAGGAGATCACAGGTGAGTCACTCTGTCTATCCAAAGAAGATTAAATGCAGTTGACTTTGAAACTGGTGCCTTGATGCCAGGTTTGTGTGGTCTTGTTCATTTAGATTTTTAATTTATTTTATTTGTGTGAAGCAAATACAAGTTGTGTGAAACAATTTACCTGGGAATTGAGAGAATTCCTTACACAGGAAGGCTATTTTAGTGGGAGTAGAAAATGAATCCAGCTTGTTATTTGCAGCCATACCAAAGGATGTGAAGTTAGCATTAAGGAGGGGAAGAGGAATATTTTTTGTCCCAGTGGCATTGTGCAGGGTTGCACTGCTCAGTCTTCTGAGACTAATTAATCAGTAAGGGTGTCTAATTAAAAAGATGACTGTTCACCAGCTGCCACAGCAGGCTGGTTAATGGACTGAAACATTAGAGTATTTTTGTAGGAAATATTTGTGTTCAGAATGCTGCATCTGTTTGTCCTGATTGAAAATGGGGGAGTTTAGGCCTCCCTAGCAAGGAATAGATTTATTTTGGTTTCGCATATTTATTTTGTCGCCTTACTAATTAGGAGTTGTCTCCCTTGACTTTTAAAGGAAAGAGATATCAAGGATGGCATAGCAGTATGCTAAACAGCTGTAAAAGATCCTATTACATAAGGATCAATGATCATTGTAATAAAAATGTGAATTTTTTTCAATTGATTGAAAAGAGAAAAAGCTAATACCTGTTACTTTGCCTTTTGAATGAGGCACTTGGGCATTAAGCAGAATAATTCTGGAGGAACTGATGACTTTTTTGAATTTCCTGTTTCTTTGAAATTCTGTATATATAGGCAGTTTCTTAGGTTTTACTTTTCCCACCTTTTCTCAAAAGATAAGGATAGGATGACTGTTACTCAACTCTTCTCTAAAATTGAGGTAATTCATTTCATGGCAAGTACAGTCTTGATATTTTTGTAATGTAATGTGGTTTGTAGAGACAAATCAGCTCCTGCTGGTTGGAGTGATCAGAAGCTTCATTTTTGGTGTAAGCTGATCTGTTGGTGCTGACAGTTACAGTCACCTACTTTGAATTATTTTAGTGGTGCTGCAACACTGTGGGACAATAAAGTATATAGGAACTGAAAATACTTACTAGAAATCAGTGAAAATTATTGTCTCTGAAGAGTAGAAGTTGATACAATTTTAATTCTTTAAATAGCTTCATTTAAATTCAGACTTCAGATAAAAGGTTTAGTTTATGATAAATGTACCAGGGTACCTAGTTCCACAGCAAATGTTAATGTTTCTCTTACAAACTCAGGAATAAAATGTCCCTAAGGTGAATTTAATTTGCTAAGTTTTGATTCATTTAGCACTCATCTGGAAAAAGTCTTTCAATTTTGTGTGCACAAAAGGGAAAATGTTATGCTAAGTCTTCATCTTCAAATGAATTAATCAGTTTAGTGACAAATCCCTTCAGGAAATAAAGGAGGAGCATCAATTAGTAATTTTTATTTTTATGTAATCTAAATTTTAATGTTTCTGTATGGTACTTGAGGTGGAAAATATCACAGTAGTATTTTATTTTCATGGCCTGCATAAAATGATAAAATTTTCTGCTGCATTTTTTCTGCAGCTTGTTTTCCATACATAACCACATATAAGAATATTAAAATAACACAATACAATTCCTGGCTCTTGAGGTGATGTATGACCTCTCTGCCCTTAAAGTATCTTCAGTTGACACATTTATTCTGAAGGGTGGAGTAGAAGTGAGATTTGCATGTGCCCTGTTGGAGCCTGTTCTCTTTTGTCTGTGTGAATTTATGATCCATTATCTGCAAACCAGGGGAGCTGAGTTGCCCATCATTTCAAACAGGGATAAAACCAAAGGAGTATCAGTATTATGGCCTGAATAAGTTTAAATGATGGTTACTGGAAGAATTGATGTTGCACTAGCTAGTGTCATAAGCTCAGGATATATGAATATTGATGCAGATAACAAGTGGTTTTTAAGTAGGATGGAATTGGGATGTGTCATTGCCTCGCTGTTCCCTCACAGTGTGGTAAGAGCTGCTAGGACTTGGCACCTCAGTGCTGGTTTGAAAATCCCTGCTATTCCTTCCTGGATAAAACATAAATAGATATCCCAGTTGAGTTTGAACGTTGGTTTGTTAGTCAGTGTTGTTTCCCTCTAGCAGTAATGATGCTAATGCTGAAAGAGCAGCTGTACTAGAGACATTTTAAACCATGGTTTTCAGTATTTGAGTAAAACTGGATTGTTTTAGAAGTTCCCTGCAGGGTGTGTTGCTTTATGAAATTGTGTGGGTATGATCTTCCCTGTTAGCAAGGGCACTGCCTACCTGAAGGAAAAGTTAATGTCTGTGTCCACTGCCAGAGCTGGGATTGCTGAGGGATAATTGTGTTTGAGGCAATCAACTTGCTCTTGGTATTCCTCTTTCCAATCCACTTCTTCCTAACAAGTCTCTGTTTTCGAATAAAGATTGCATAACTGGGATTCAGGAGGCTGCAGCACTCCAGAGCTGGAGCTTTAGAAATCTTAAATACCTTTATTGGAGAGAGCAAACCACCTTTTCCTGACTATTAGTTGCTGATTTCAGTATGGTAATATTTGATGCTATAAAAATTGAAGAGTGCACTAAGAATCCAAACATTTGGTGTTTAAAGTATCTTAAAATGCCTTTAACACCAATACAGGTGGTCAAGACACTAGTAAAGCTTGTTTTACCATAGCTGTGGACAGCAGTTCAGAACAACTGGAATAGTAACAAACCCAGCGAGGTTTGAGCTGCATGTGTAGAATATTGAAGTGTACAGAAGTGATGAACGCATCTCCTAAATCCCAACTGGAATTTGATATAGGAGTGAATTCTGAACCTTTATGTATGACTTGTTCATGATAAAACCCCAAATGACAGGGTTACTTATGTGTTCTGTAGGATATTCTTCTAAGAGCCTGATCTAGTATTAAGGTAGATTTTACAGTAATCACTTCAAAAGAGATTAGAAACCTGTAGATCTTCTTTACAGTCTGTATCCATTAAGGAATTTTTTCCCTTTGCAGTGATGAATGTGGTCATATAAATGAAGAGTCATATCTCCTGTCAGCAAGCAAATTTGCAGCTGCTGAGGTACACTAACCAGAAGGAGATTGTTTGCAGTCTGCTATTGCATATACTCTTTCCTAACAATCTTTTATGTAAGTTTTTGTGGACACAGACAAATATTTTGGCAGCTAGGATTTTTTTTTTCTTGCTGAGGATTTTCATCAGTTGCTTTTTAAACTGGCAACCAAATGCTGATGATATGGAGTGTCACATATTTTAATCATATCCTGCATATGACAAAGCTGTCTTCAGATGGGTGGTTTGTCTTCAAAGTAATCCAGTTTCAAAATACAACTTTTTTTTTTTTACTCTGTAGTACAAGATACAGCCTGCATTAAAACTAAATAGTCATTAATGGGGATTGCAGTTTCAGACAGTGTGCTTGCCAAAGGAAGTTTCCTATACTGCATGTTCCGTCTCGTTTTTATACCCTTAGCTAGCATTTGCAGGGCTAGTCACAGTAATTGTGGAGTTTTGTTTAAACAATTTCTTTCTCCCCCCCACTGCTCTCAGAGCGGATCACTGTTCAGGTGTGGTGTCAGGGTGAAATGGGAGCAGGAACTGGGGCTGGGCAGGATGGATGGGTGAGGCAGCCTTAGGCAGGTTAATTACAGTACCATTGCAGTCTGATTACACTTTTTGGTGCCTGTATGGCAGAGGAATTTGAGCTACCTTTTGGATCCATGCCCCCTTTCTTTCATGAGTTTGTAAACGTGATTCCAGAAAGTTTTTAGGCTTTTTTGTCACTTGTCTAGATTTCCTTTCTGTAAAGACTCTCCAATTCTTCTTTAATGGACATTTGAAAATGTATAAACACTCATTAGGGATAAAATACACCCAAAAATGCTGGAATGAGTATTCTTTGGGTATGCTTTTATACATGCATGTATATGTGTTCAGTGCAGAATGGCTGCCCCTGATAAAAGAAGAATGTTGATGCTGAATGCCAGCAGTGGATTTGCACAGCTGGCAATCAAGGAGTAATATTTGGATGTCTGCTCATTTATTTTGAACTCAAAACGATGAATTTCAGGCAGCCATGCACTTGATTAAGTTTACGCCATTACACAATGAGGAAGTTAATTTCATAGAAAGCTCAGAGCAGCAGTAGCTGGTTGTCTTTTCAGGACTGTCTGCAGTGTCTGGTTGAGTCAGCAACAAGCCTTGGAAACAGGCAGCCAGGCTCCTTTAGCCCAGGCAGAGCCACATTTCTGAACCTCGGATTTAAAGTCTTTATATCCCTATGTCTAAGATTTATCCTGACTCCTGAAAATGTATGTAGAGTGAAAATTGTACATGGAGTTTCCTTTGCAGAAGCTGTTGACTTGGTCACAGATTAGGTAAGATATTTACCTACATAATTTACATTTGTAGAAATGCTAGCTTCACATGATGCTTGGGAGGAGATGAGTTAACTGTGTGTCCAGCCTCAGGGATTAATACTGGGACTGGGGAACCAAAACTACAGAAATCCACTTGAATTTTCAGTGTTAACCTTGTTGCACAGCCCTGTGTATTATCTGAATTTCCAGTGTACATCTGATTTTTTACTTCAATAAGAAATTAATCTTATTATTTTCCATTTAGTGCAAGCAAAGAACCTGACTTTGAGCTCTGTTTTTTCCATGCTGGTTCTGCTCATTGGAAGCTCTTGTGGATTGTGGTGAGAGACTTTTCATCTGGGTCAAAAAAAGATATAAGTACTCCTAGAAGCAACCTTAATTTTCAGTGCAGTGAAGCCAAAATAAAAGATGCATGCTGTGTTAAAATACCAGCTTACACTGGGATCCTAGCACATGCTATCTACATGGTTTAAGTGCAAATATTTCCAGTACAAGTTACTGTTTCTAGTCATAATTTCCTGAAGTATCTGTTAAATACTTTGCTTATTATTAATTAAGGCTTGTCTCAGTATGGCTTTTGAAATATTTCATGGAGCACACAGTACTGTTAATTTTAAATAGAAGTAGCAGTTTTGACAGTCTGAGGAATAATGGATAGGAGAAGATTTCTGAGATTGAAAGTGCTTGTATAATTAGGAGCCCTGAAATGGTCATCAAGGATGTATCAGAAATTTAAAGATACGATCATCTTGCAGTCATAGGTGCCTTTAAAATTCCGTACATACAGAGACAGAACGCTGCTGCTTCAGACAAATCAATTTTGGTACTTCCTAACTTTCAGTACTTAATTTAAAATCATTAAGTAACCTTTATCATGGAATCTTAGAATGGTTTGCGTTGAAAGGGACTTGATATCTCATTTTCAGTCCACTCTCTGCTGTGGTGGGCAGGGAGAGCTTCCACCAGCCCAGGATGCTCCAAGCCCTGTCTGGCCTGGGCATGGACACTTCCAGGGATCCAGGGGCAGCCACAGCTTCTCTGGTACATTTTATGGAGCTAGGTAAGGTCACTGCACATCAGAGAAGTGGTAAAATGTGTTTGTTTTTTCCTCCTGTGAGAACTTGCAATGTGCAATTTTCTACTCACCTTGAGATGCTCCCTTGCATTCCTTAGAGTTCTCTGGAATTGTACTAATTGGGATCTCTAAAGCAGAATCCCCCCAAAAAACCCAATCTCTGTTTGTCTCTGAAGCTCTTCCTGTAAATTGAGTCATAGATGATACATTTTAAGCCAGTAGAAGGTTTGATTATTCTACTTTTGACTGCCTTTAAAATTCTAGTTGCCATAACAACTTTATTTCTTTATTTTTAGCACATCAGTTGCCATAACAATAAAATGTAGCTTTTTGAATGTAATCATTTTCCCTTACTTTCTTTTTGCTTTGTTTTATAAAGAACCTTCTTGGGGGGAAAGGAAATGTGTTAAAGCTCATCCCCTGTGAGCACTTGGGTTAGAACATTAGCTGAAAAATAAGGCTTTTTAAAATCTAGCCTTATTCCATTTCTATGGCATTTTTTCCGACTACTGAGTATTTTCATAACTTAGGCAGAAAAATGAATGCAAATCATTTTCTTCAAATAATTTCTACTTGTTTAAAACCTTTCTTTGTAAAAAAATTGCTTTTCCTCATTCTTGTTTCTTTTAGTTAGCGTTATTAGAAAACCTTAGCTGTTAAGAGGACAATTTCTAATATATTTTTTCCAATATACAGAATGTATGTAAAGTCACTGAGTAAGAGGCAGTGTTTTGTTCAGCATGTTTGGGGCAGTTTGATATCTTTAAAATATATGAACAAAGAGATTGATTTCCAGCTTCAAGCCATAATCTTGAGCAGAGGGGAGAGGTTTATGTGGGAATTTAATATTGGTGAAAGAAGTTGGCCTTGAATGTAATCTGTAGATTTGACTTCTCCATTTCCTGATAGTGTTCTTTCCAAAAGGATTTGTAGATATCAATGTTGTCTTTATATTTAACTTCTTCCTAGTTCTGATCAAGTATATATTTGATTTCAGTTTTTTTAAGATATGGCAGATAATAACAGGTTTGGTATTTTTTCTAGAATAGATGATTTCTTAGCTCACATAACATTTTACATGTGCCAATTTCTGGCTATAAATATAAATGTCCTCATTATCTAATAAGACAAAATTTTCTAGTTATTGGAAGTTGAATGTATTTAGATGTCATTAATCTTGAAAAATAGTTATCAGATGTATGATGACTTTATAAATTTTAATTAGCTAATTTTGAACTCAGGGCTGTAGGGGGCAAGTCAGTAAGTCAGTAATTCTTGCTTTCATTGGCATTTTCCTAACACCTCTCATTTCTGGATTCCATGTCTGTGAGTTACCAGGAATGTTCTTCCACTGTTACTGGCAACATTTTCCCTGTAGATCATTCTCAGCAGGAAGCTATTCCTTGTCCTTTCTCATATATGGATATTGATGCAAGTGTGTTTAGATCCATGCTGGAGGAGAACAGAAGTGATACCTCTTCAGCACTTCCAGCTGGGAGGAAGATTTTGTCTAAATGAAGCTGAGCTTAAAATCCATAAAAAGAAATTGTGCCACCCTTCAGGTTATAAATAGTTATTGTGCCATATCCTTCTCATGTTCCTCTTTCCTATTTCTTCACAATGTGGTAGAATAGTAATCCTGAGTAACACTTAGTTTAAAATAGTCTCAAAAATCCACTATTTACTTTATTTTTAGCTTTTTTGTTCTCGTGAAGTAGTGGAATTGGATTTACTGGGATTTGAGGTTGGTACCACCTGCTCCCCAGTAGACCCTGCACTAAAACAAATAGCAGCTCTTTAGTTCTGAACTGCTTCTGCCCCTACCAACAGCTGGAGCTGTGCCTTCATCCTCTAAATGATCCTGATTGTTCAGTGCTTTTCTGAGCCACCTCTCGTGTCCTTGAGGAAGAACTATTTTTAAAGAAATCTATTAAAGGAACAGTTTTGGGTGGAATGTGTCAGTTCTGTAATCAAGTAAAGCATAAATTGTTGGTGTGAGCAGGCACGTGTTTCCAGCCAGCCTGTCTGGGTTAGACTGGATGTTCTGGGAGGATGCTCTATGGTGGTTTAACCCCAGCCACATCCAGGGAGAGAGGATTTTAATCTCTTCTTGCTGTCTGAGTGAGTTTGTCACATAAGAGCTGGCAGTTCACTAAGAACTACTAGAAGAAAATACTTAGAGTACTAAGAAGAGAGAATTAGACTGAAGTGGAACATCCAGACTTTTGGATTTGAAGGACAGGTGTATGTGGGTTCAGTCCTCATGTTCTTTGTAGTTGCTTTTGCATGGGCCCTACAAGTTGGCTGCCTAATTAAGGCTGTGATAAATTATTCATCAGTTGAACTCATTAAATCAAAATCGCTTGCCTTTTAAAAGGTCATGGTGTAGTTTAAGAAAACTGTTTGGCTTGCAGTGTGTGAAAAATTGAAGCAGGCGATCACAATGTTTGGAATTTTTGTTTTAAATAGCTTTAAAGTTTCTTATTCTAGCTCTGCTGAAATGGAATTACTGCTAATACTGACTGAGCTTATGCTCCTGCCAGGCAACTGGAATCCTTTTCAACATATACTTTCTTGGTGCCCACTTGAAATATGCTTTTAGAATACCAATATCTATGGAATGTAATTCCTGGCTTCACACAGACCAAAGTATTTATAAAAGTACAGCTATGTCAAAATATGTATCTAAAAGGTTTGAATGAATGCAGTACTAAAATCTCTTATGTATTATTTTGAAATACAAAAAATTATTCTCACAGGAAAGGGCAGTGCTACCTGCACTGTGCAGACTATTCTCTACATTTCAGCATTTCTTCATTTACAGTTCTCTTAATTGCTTTGTCCTGTGATTTAATATTTTAATTGTCCCTTGAAAGAGGGGAGCATTAAGGGATAGTAAGTTTTGTCAGTATTCTTTTCCTTTTCTTTTTCAAACTGCTGCTAGTGGAAGAGCAGGTGGTTTAATGTAAGTGGCACATGCATGAAACTGTCAGAGGGCACATGTTTAAATTTTTGCTTTTTGTGCCATCCTAAGTTTATCTGCTGCTTCTTATCATATATGGTCAGTCAGTAAATAGCATCCTTCTGTAGCTTATGTGCTGTTGAAAGCAAATGCTCTTTGGCTCCTGAAAAATGTTAATTATCACCATTCAGTTGGCTGCACAGCATTTCCCTGAAGTAAATTCCCTTCTTGATTGATAGTTTATTGCATAGCGTTCTATTTCCATTGATTCAGGGCACAGGAGTTTGGTGGTATTTGTTATCTGGATTGAGCTTGTAAAGTGGATTCAATTTGTTGTAGGACCATCAATATTATCTTGAGGGAAGCTAGAATTCAGAAATTCAGAAAAATATTTGCTTTGTATGCATCCTTGAATGGCATCCCTGCCCTTGGTGGGGAGGGTTGAAACAAAATTATCTTTAAAATTCTTTCCAACCCAAACCATTCTTTGATGCTATGAAATATAATCCATGAGATCACAGGCAGTAATGTTTAAAAGGAGATTGTAGCAATTTACTCCAAAAGCTTGCATAATATTTATTAAATACATGAATAATATTAGGAAAAATTTGAAAGTTTCAAACTTTAGAAGCATTTGATGTAATTGTTGCTTAACAGCATGAAAAGACTGCACAATAAACTTGCAAATGTGAATGCCCATCTCTCTCTACTGATCGACATAAAAAAAATTATTTGCCTATTTCTTCTTGTTCTGCATCACAGCATCCTAATTACCTAACACTTGTTTGATGCTGGCTAATATTTGCATCATTAGAAACAGTGCTGGAAGAGGACTGGGCTGTGAGTGCAGCAGAGGATCAGGCTGCATTCTCCTGAGCTGCCCCCACCCTTGACTCCAGATTATACCAGATTATACTCCTCTCCCTTCTGCCCCACCTTACAGAGCCTGCTCTGCTGCTGCCGCCAAGCCCAGTTTTGCAGAAAAGGCCTGTGCTGACTTTTTTCCTGTACCAGGAGGTGAGGGCTCCACAAGAGCATCTGCATTTCAGAGCTGCAGCTGTACCTGATGTCTCTTGATCTTTCTTGCAGCACCAGCTACATGAGCCATAGCAGTGTAAAATGATTTATTGCATGCTTTAGGATCATAGGTTGGGAGGGAGAAGGAAAGGAACTTGTCTCTGATAGCAAAACTGAAAAATGGGACTAGCAGGTGGAGAAATGGTTTAAAAGTTTCTACAATATACTGTTTCCTTCAGTATATTCTGAAGGAATATCTATATTCTATATAGATATTCTATATATTAATATATTCATCTACAGAATATATTCATCTATACATTCTGTATATATTAGATATAGATATAATAGTAATCTATATATAGAATATATATAATATATATAGTCTATATATATGTAGAATATAAAATATAGAATGTGTTATATTCTAAATATGAATATATATGAATATATTCAGCTGTTCTATAGATGAATATATGCCTTATATTCTATATATGGATATATATATTCTACATATAGAATATATATTCCTTCAGAATATATGTTCTATATGTAGAATATGTATATTTATATATAGAATATATATATTCATACATATTCTACAATATACTGTTTTCTTCATTGCTGACACTTGTGGGTTTTTGCCACTGGCCCAAGTGTGTTTAGTCTTGATGAGGATGAGTCAAACCACAGCAAGAAAAGTTCTGAGCTGATGGTGAGACTTACAGGGAGAGTGAGACATTGGAACAGGGGCTCAGTGTGAAAACTCCATCCTTGGAGAGGTTCGTGGCTCAGCTGAATGTAGAGCCCAGCACAACTTGGCTTAAATTTGGTGTTGGACCTGACTTAGAATTTTGTCCCCCCGCTTTGGACCAAGACATCGGGTCAGATGGTATCTACAGAGTATGAGGGGTTTAAGAAGCCCAAGCTTGTTTTGAGAAAAAAGAATGGGTTTATTTATAAATATATAGACACTTGTTATGTCTCATCATATGCCTGCGCTGAGGTCACAGTCCCCCTGTGTTCTGTGTGAGCGTGAGCTCTCCAGCAGGTTTTAAATAGACAGCTGGAGTGGGTGGATCTGGGGAAGAGGCTTTATATTCCAAATAACAAATAGAACACATTTCTGCCTTAAATACAGCACTAATGTGACTTCATAGAGCAACTTCAAACACCATATGATGTAGAAAACCCTATCTATGCACACATATACACACACAATTTTTAAGGCAACAAATGATTTTTCTTTTGTTCTCTGTTGCTTTTAAGCTGCACTACAAATGCAAGCTTTATAGAATAGAATTATTCTGGAGGCATTAAAAACAAAACCAGGGTGTCCATAAGATACATGTAAAAGTAAATAATGCCAGAGGTAGTTAAGATTTTTAAAAAAGCAACCTGAAGGAGCACCTTTATACTTTAGGTTTAGGAGAAAGTATATAAAAGAAAAAAATACTGTAAAATAACAAAAAAAAATGAAAGAGTTGGGCAGAAAAAATAGAAGTTGATGAGCTGGTATGTATATCAACACTGTCATTCAGGTCTGCATCTAAATAAATAACTACTGTGTTCCTTATCCCTCACTCAGCTCGACCTCCTTGCTCTCATCAATGCCTTTCAGAGAGATTTTACAGAAATTATTTTTGTCCATTTAATCCAGCTGACCATCCAATAATTTAACAAGGGAAAACTTCAAACTAGAAATGAGTGGTGTGACTGAGAAGCTGCTTTGTGCACTGCAGGGATTGCTTCTATCAGCCTTATTTCCTTACAACAAAGGATTTAGCAAACAAATATTGCTATTCCTTTCCAAACAGAATGACTAATAGATTGTTTTCTTGCTTGGAACTTCTAAATCTCATTCCATATGGACTTTTTCTGTCTGAAAAGCTTTATCTGGTTTCCTTTCAGGGTCACACATCACCACTGCTTTCATTGCCTTACTTTGCATATACAAAGCTTGTGCTCCTGCCACATCCCCTCTGTTTTCAGCAGGATCAGATGGTGTGAGCCTTCTAGTTTGTGTGGTGATTTGTATTGTTTGTAGCTGATGTAATTTATAAAGAAGGTGAGGAATTGCTCCTTCTGTTGGGTCTGAAGAGTGCTCAGGTCCACCGGCTGGATGTAACCAGCTGTGGAAACATGTGCACCATGTGGGATGCTGCCTTGATGACAGTAAGGCAATTTTTCCAATAGAACTTTTCTCTTCCTCACTTCCTTTTCTTAAAACACAAATTAGAAAAAATCCTGAAACAGGTTTTATTTATAACCCTGCCAGAGGCCCAAATGTGCCCCTAATCTCCAAATTAAAAACTTGCCGTAGGGCTTTTAACGTCCTGTCTCTGATACAACAGTCTGGTATTGCTATATTTTGTAAAATTCCCTCTGTAACTGCATAGTTTCATCAGGACTAGCTGATTTCTGATTAATTTTCACTTAAATATATTTCACTTATATATATTCCTCTAAACATACATAAAACAGTACAACTTAGTGCTGTGAGCATGGTGCAGTTTACAGCGAGTGGCTGAGGTGATAAAGCCGCTGGCAGCATGACTGTTTTTTTTGAAAAAGTGAAGGAGATGAAGGAAGACTGCTTATATTCCCAAAGAAGTCAAACTTCCCTGCTTTTGAACCCCTTTGTCCCTTCAGTTAAAATTTCTCTAGAGCACACATTTTACCTGTGTCTAGAACCAGCCAGCAGAGGTTGCCATTGATTTTACTGTTATTTGCTCAGCGGAGCCTGGACTTCTCCTAGCAAACCTGAAACATATGGCTGCCAGGAGTGCTTGTTCTCAGAGCTGAGCACTCTGGGCACACACAGCAGGCACCAGCTGGGGCTGACCTGACACCAAGGTGACTCGATGGTCACTGTGACATCTGGAAGCTTAAATAGTTACCAGTCCTTAAATCTGTGTGGAGCAGGATGTACTGAGCACAGAGTTCCTGTAATCTGCTTTGTCAGGCTGTACCTTCGCTTATCTCATGCCCCTGTGTACCTTTGGGCTCCCTAATGTCCATTTTAAGGTGTTTTGGCTGTTCACATGCCTGGTGCTAAGCACGATCTGCCCTAAGGAGAAGTGCTGGTCACTGCCATGCCTGTGCACGCTGTCTGTTCTCGTCCTCCTCCCCTACAGGAGGAGTGGGAAGAGAAGGAATAAAAATTGCTCCCTCTTGTTCTACTCTGGTATGGATAACTGGGGCTTAAAGCTGTGCTCAGGGTCTAAATTTAGTCATTAAGTCTGTTGTTACAGCCATTTACTATTCTGAAGTATCGGAGATAGTTTAATTTTTTCTTAAATCCTCTGCTAGAAGACTTGGAAGGATCACATGCCCTTGCTGCAAACTACACTGCTGCAGTTTGTGCTGCCTCACATTGCTACAGACTTGTCATTCAGACTTGGACTCTGGCTCCAGGCAATACTCGAAATACAAGATGTTAACTCAGGAAAAGGTTATTAAAATTTTGCCTTTGGTTTGCCATGGAGCTAGAAGGACTTAAATCACTGTAGTTTCCAATGACTTGTTTGGTTAAAGCATCCAAGACACATCTTCTGCTGGTCAATAGCCCAAAATGCTGTTCTGTGGTTGGTGTTTTGGTATTCAAATTTGCTGTTTCAGTGTCTGAGGATGCATGGAGTGTCTGTAAGATAACTTTGATGCTTGTACTTCTGTGACTGGATTTATTTGTAGGAAGCACAAAGTAACCAAAAGTTCTGAGTACTTAATCAGGGAATAGCTGCATCTGTTTGCAGGAGTAGAGAGCTTAGTTAATTGAAAAATTATGTGTTACAAGTATTTGTATTTAAACGGATGTTGAAGCTATTAGGGTAGTGATAATACTGGTACAGTATCAAAAATTGGTAGAGGTGAGTTTTGTAACATATATGTGTTAAGTTTGGAAGTAATTAATTTCGGGATGTAATTATAAGGGAGACTAGAAAATGTGTGTGGCACTGTAGCAGATACTTTACCAAGCTAAGCCTCAGAGGTGGTCCTCGAAAGGTGAGTGCCCAATGAATAACACGTGATTATTTTAGCAAACAATTTCAGTGGGGCGATGACGGTAGTTTATGAGGTTATGTCCGGATTATGTATGCACATCTCTCTAGGAGGGGCGTGTTGGGGTTCTCCTGAAGCACCCGGAGCGATTCGGGAACTGCGGGTACCGGGCTCGGTGGATCCTGCGCGGTTCCCGGTGCCGTTCCCATTGCCGCTGCCGGTGCCCGCTCCCGTTGCTGTTCCTGTTCCCGGTGCCCGGGCTCGCCGGTGCCGTTCCCGTTCCCATTGCTGCTCCCGGTGCCAGCGGCGGCGCCATTGGATGTGCCAGGAGCAGGGAGGGGAGCGGCCGGCACCGCTCCAGCGCCCGGCGGGCTGCGGCGGGGAGGAGGAGGAGGAGGAGGAGGAGCGGGCTCAGGTGCAGGCAGTGATCGCACGGGGGGAGCGGGGAGGCAGCGGCAGCCGCTCCAGCCGCACCGCGGTACCAGCGCTGACTCTCTGACAAGTATTGGACATAGCGGATGCGTGTAGGTGAGAAAGCTTCTCTATTGCTTTAGCAGGGAATTGGAGAAACGAGTGGTTTTTGTACGTGCTCTGTTGCTTATAGACAAAGGGAGCGAATAGGCGGAAATATTCGGGGATATTATAAAATCTGAAAGGACTTTCTGTACAGCGTGGCGGTGCACGA
Source organism: Zonotrichia leucophrys gambelii (assembly GCF_028769735.1). Classification (NCBI taxonomy): domain Eukaryota; kingdom Metazoa; phylum Chordata; class Aves; order Passeriformes; family Passerellidae; genus Zonotrichia; species Zonotrichia leucophrys. The sequence goes on along the minus strand of NC_088178.1, from coordinate 4,803,757 downwards.
CAGGAAATTAACTCCAAAAAGAATGCTTTCTCTCAAAGTGCTGCGACAGAATTGAACATTTGGCTTTTCTAGTGTCTGAAATTCGTCCTGAAGACACGACAAGGACTATCAGAAACATCTGAGAGATCCTGGTACTTTTTAAAGAGACTTAAAGCAAATGCCAGCTGAATGACCTTGGAGATGATTTTATGTGGATTCATTAATTTTCACTGCTGGTCTTCTAGTCTCAGGAACTCTAGGATTAATGATGGTTTTAACGTTTTTGGGGCCTTTCAAAAAAACAAGATTGTATACATTTAATTACCTGCCTAATGATTCCTGAACTAATCAAGCATTTACTTAAAACTGAACACAGAAGATGCTTTTAATGTTTTCTGTCTCCATAGCTGTGAATAAAATGAACAAGGTAATGTTCTGCAAATAGAAGAACAATTTTTTAAGCAACTATTTATTATGCAGATCATCTAATAAATATAGAAACCTTAAACCCCTGAGAAGATGAAGCTGAGCAACAGAATAATGGAGTAGTAAACAATGGCAGCTTTTCTAGTCAAATCAGCATTTCATTAGCTTCCCAGCAGAATGCAGATGGAAGTTTCTGAGCTCGTTGTGTGGGGTTTTGTGAAATGATTCAGTTGTTGCTACAGAGGTGAGCAATATCATGGATATACCTATGAACTCCTGGGTGTTGATCCACTGTAGTAGATATGGCAGAGTTTCTAAAGATGATTCTTTTAAATTGCCATTGCTGAAATGAAATTCAAGAGTTTTTATTTTGTCTGTGGGGACACGGAATTATGATTCTGGCATTTGTAATTGTAATGGACTATAACTGTTTAAAGGAACTGTAAATATTGACATGAGCCTCCAAAATCTATTTTTAAATTATTTTCATTTTTAAATGAATAGATATGATCTTCCTCATTGTATGTGAGATGTATGTTTTCTTTCTTGGGAGCCAGAGGACAAATCTCCTTCATCCCCCCCACCTGTCTCCCTCTAAATAAAATTCATTATTCATACCCAAATAGTGGTGAGTCTATTGGAATTAACCTTGACAAAGATGTTTTCCTTACCTTTCCAATGAATAGCATGGGTAAGATAGAGTACCATCTTCTGAATCGAACAAGAAATGACAGCATTAGAGGATGAACTTTTTCCTTTAATCTCCAGTCAGTCTGTGATTTAAACTAAGACATAAAGATTATCTCCAGTAACTGCTGGTCCAGGAAACCTGAGCTGTACTGAGGTTCCTCCTTCCCTTCCTCTCCCCAGTATATTCCAAAGTAAACGACTTTCTCAGGAAAATAAGTCAGAGATTTCCCCCCCCCTCCTTCCCTGGGAAATGAATGTGTCTCTTTTGTCAGTTTTTATTTCTGTTTGTTTTAGAAGTGCCTTGTGTTTGCTAAAGATGGGTCAAGAGCACTGGAGGAGCTGATCAGTGGCCTTTCTCTTTCTGGCTTTTGTTTTTCTTTTCTTTCTTTCTCTCTTTCTTTCTTTCGTTCTTTCCTTCAAGCCAAGGTGTGCCAGAGGTGATGCACTGATGCTGAGGAGGCATCAACAGCCATGGGACTCTAATCCTCTCCCATGTAAGCACTGGCAGTGTCTGCAAGGAGAGACCGTGAGGCGCTGAAGCAGAGTTTAGCTGCTGTTCAGCAGGTCACCTGCTCACTAAGGCTCAGATTGCACTGTTCCCTAAGCACAAAACATGAACCAGTCCCGATGGATTGAATGGAGGACTCTGAATATGAGCAGTAGTGTTATGAACATATCTGAGCACCTCTCCTGCCCTCTTGGATTTGGTCACTACAATGCAGTTGACATCTGTATCCTTGAGACAGTCGTTATTGTCTTGCTGACGTTTTTAATTATTGCGGGTAACTTAACTGTGATATTTGTTTTCCACTGTGCTCCACTCCTGCATCATTACACCACAAGCTACTTTATTCAGACCATGGCCTATGCTGATCTTTTTGTTGGAGTCAGCTGCTTGGTTCCTACTTTGTCACTGCTCCACTACTCAACAGGTGTCCACGAGTCCTTGACTTGTCAAGTTTTTGGATACATCATCTCTGTGCTCAAAAGCGTCTCTATGGCATGTCTTGCTTGCATCAGTGTGGATCGCTATCTCGCTATAACAAAGCCCCTCTCCTATAACCAACTGGTCACACCTTGTCGCTTGAGAATCTGCATCAGTCTCATCTGGATATACTCTTGCCTGATCTTCTTGCCTTCTTTTTTTGGTTGGGGAAAACCTGGTTACCACGGTGATATTTTTGAATGGTGTGCTACCTCCTGGCTAACTAATGCCTACTTTACTGGCTTTATTGTGTGCTTACTCTACGCTCCTGCTGCCTTTGTCATATGTTTCACCTATTTCCACATCTTTAAAATCTGCCGGCAGCACACCAAAGAGATCAGTGACCGCAGAGCTCGGTTTCCTAACCACGAGGGGGATGCTGCTGGGGAGGCTGGGCACAGCCCCGACCGCCGCTATGCCATGGTTCTGTTCCGGATAACCAGCGTCTTCTACGTGCTCTGGCTCCCTTATATCATATACTTTCTGCTGGAGAGCTCCAGGGTGTTGGAGAACCCAGCACTCTCCTTCCTAACTACGTGGCTTGCTATAAGCAATAGTTTCTGCAACTGTGTGATCTATAGCCTCTCCAACAGCGTTTTCAGGCTGGGACTGCGGAGACTGTCAGAGACAATATGTTCATCTTGTGTGTGTTTAAAAGACAGGGATGTACGGGACCCTAAGCCAAGGAAACGGGCTAATTCCTGCTCCATTTAAAGAAAACTGGTGCATGTAATCAAATGCGGAGTTTTGATAGTATTTGTGGTGTCTGGAAACTTGCCAGAGAGAAATGTTTACTTGAACAGCTTGCCGTGGTGTTAAGAGTGAATTTAAAAGGGATCCTGGTGGAAAAAGCAAAGGCAGCTGTAAGAAGGGTCACTGAACTCCTGTGAAATTGTCAGGAGAACAAGTCAAGAGAGATGATGAAGAAAGTCAGAAATGAAAATCTTCTAAAGGGCATGAAGTAACTAGCACATCAGAGGAGGTTCCTCATAAAACAAATTAGTTAGTTACTATCTTACATTTTCCCCCTCGTAGACAAGTTGTCTTTGTGTCACAGTATACTGTAGCCTTCAGATTTTAATGCATTTAAGAGGAAGCAATCAACACCACAGTATGCAGCTATCAGTAAATTATATACTTGAGGACTGTAGTAGATACTGCAGGTAATAATCAGCTCTACCTTTGCTCACATATTGTACAATTTCAGTTGTACAAAAAATCTGCAGTGCATAAACCCTGCCCTGGGCATGATGACGCTTTGGGATAAACTGGCGCCTTGTGGTACAACTTACACAGAAGCTCTCCCTCTCATTTCCCCTTTCTTCCCATGCTGTGCATCCCTCTATTCCATTGTCTGCAGGTGAGTGAGTTTGAGAGCACCTGTGAGGTTACCTGAATTCCAAACCATTCTTTCTGTAGAATGCAATGGCCCTCCCTGGCTGGCTGCAGCTGCCCATGTCCAATGATTTCCCCAGTTGTTCACTCTCTTGACCCATTTCAGTCAGCACACAGAGTCTGTGTAGTGTCCTTTAGGGTGTACTGAAGTTTTTCCTCACTGGTTCCACAGGTGCTCCTAATGCAGATATGATAATGGCACACAGCAGTGTGCAGCACTGCTTAGAAAATTAAAAATAACTGACCCTTTTCTTTGGGAAATCTAAAGAGCTTACTGTTGTAGCTGTCAGTCTGTTGTGTGAACCTCCACTTGCACATACTGTATTTTTTTAAGAGAAAACATAAATTGTGGTCTGTGCCTAATGTTTTCATAGCACATGGCGTAGGTCAATGCTACAGGATCAAAAAATTTACCCTTGCTTTAAGATAAATACTTCTGTGCAGCTCTTTGTTAGACAAGTGTTCTCAGAGGAGGTAAACAGAACAGTTTGGTGTTAAATACAGGCTGAGAGCTTTGGTATGTCCTTTTGTACTGAACTGACTTTCAGGTTCACTGATGAAATCTTTTTGATTTTGCAAGGGCACACATAAGGTTTGTGTAATAAATTGCCAGGGGTTCAGATGCATGCCAATCAATACAATATTTAAATTATAACTTTGAACCAAATGTAATTTTCTTAGATGGTTATTGGCTTTTAAAAAAGGCCCAATTATTGATAATTGGTGTCTTTTAACACTGCACTATTATTCCTTCTTTCACCAAAATGCGTATGTAAAGATTGTGCCTATTACTTTTTGTAATGAAAGCTGACCACGTGTGCACACTTGTGGTTTGACTCTAGAGCTCCCTTGATACTGTACTCTTTGTTCTGTTGAGGTGGTTCTGAACCCCTATACATATTTTTTTTAACCTGTAAGAAAGTTGAAACAATGGAATAAAGTAGTATTATGTCAATCAAACTCAGCCTTGGCGTTAGTTCCCTGATGTTACACTCTGTTGTCTGGGAAAGTCCTTTTGGGTTAGGACTTGAGTGAACTATTTCAAATCCAAATGTCAAAGCTGCTTACTTGATGTCTAAAACGTTCATATTCTGGTTTCTGGCATTCTACATTTTCAAAGTAGATTCATTGAAACATTCCTTGAGCTGAGCTGTTGCTGACACCCAGGTCTCACAGGTATTTGGGAAAAATTAGTAGTGTCCTTTGCATGGATCTCATAATGCTCCATGTCTACAGGAATGTAATTGCTGCCTTCTTTTGCCAAGTTCATGTTTATTTCAGGAGGCTCTTTTGGCTCACTGCTGCTCTGTATGGTTGTGTAACCCCAACTCTTCCTATAAACATGACTTGGATTCGTTTAGTTTTGTCTTTTTTTTTGTCTGTTTTTTTTCCAAGCGAGGCTTAGACAAGGAGCAACGAACTGTCTTATTTCTCACAATTCCCAGGGCTGGTTTCTTACCAGTAAAGTCGTTTTATATCTGTGCTCCAGAGCTGACCACTCAGAGCTTCTGATTTTCATTGGTGTTTCTGGTGACAGGTTTCTATGGGACCTCCTGGAATCTAAGGAAAGTTCTAGCAGGTGCTTAAAGTCAAACTGACATTTAGTGAGGCCAGGCTGTGGGCAGCAGATGTGTTGTGACTGTGATGCTGTAACTCCAGATGTGTCAAACACCTGAGCAAACTCAGTTGTGCCTTTGTTGAACCCTGTTTGTGTGACGTCAGCAAGTGCAGTTGATGTGCAGCTACTTCAAGGTTTATTGCCTGAAAATGGTGGGTCAGGGCTAGGGCTTGGCCTCAGGGGCTGTACCTCAAAGTTTGCTCACCCCGAGGGGCACAGTCAGCAATCTGTTCCTCTTTGCCATCATGTTTAGTGTGTGGAATTGTCAGGTGGAACCAGAGGTTGCCTTTTTTCCTCAGGCTGTTCTTGGAGGGAGAGAATATGAGAGAAATCCAATGCCCTGGAACCAGCTTGTAAGTTCCAAGGTTCTTCACCCTCTTTTAAGAGTTTTTTGGTTTGTTGAGCACTGGCTTCATGTTGTTGGTGCAGGAACACTAATTTACTTCCCTGGACTCTGAATTTCAGCTGCTGTAAAGTCATATTTCACCCTATTATTTATTAGTCTCCCGGAACCTGTCAAATGAAATCCTTAGCAGATTTAAGTTGCTTTTCTTCTTTCTGTTTCCCAGGTGACAGGATTTGACCTGGTCAGTCACGTGAATCTTTCCATTTAATATGTGTGTTTCATTTTATGGTAGTGTTTTCTAAACTGATGATTTAAAATTTTTATTTGAGGGACATTTTATTACTGTTTACTAATGCTGTCTGAGGATTCCAGCTGGTGCCAAATTCTCTTCCAGAATTAGAAGGCTGGGCATTTTAATGGATTAAAAAAGTCACAGAAATTCCAGTCACCCAATCTGTCACTTTTGATTTTTGTTCTGCCATTATATAAAGCTGCATTTTCTTGTAGGAAAACTTAATTAAGCAATGGTGCCTTTAAAGCTGGTTCCCACTTCCATGTGCCTGAGGTTCTTTATGATTTATGAAATACCTGGTAAATAGGAGACCAGACACCAACTAAAGAAGTTGATGTGAAAATAATCATTGTTGATAAGACAGGTAATGAAAAGGAATGAGATGTAAAATACTAAACAAAAATAAAATGAAGCTATATGCCTGATAAAATAAATATAAATATAGATACAAAAAACTCCTTTAGGCAGGTAGATGATGTTGTGCTGTTACATTTCTCTGGAATGCTTGTGTTTGCAGCATATCAGGGGCAATGTCAAGGTCAATTACCTTACCATTTTTGGAACCTCATGTCTGCAGCCTAAGGAAAAGTCAAAAAAAACTGTGTAATGGCAGCAAAACTACCAGAGAAGTATTTTTTCTTCACTAAATTCTATGTGCTCCCTTATTTTCTGGCTAAGTAAATTTCTTCTTAAAGTACTATTCTTTAACAGGAAAGAGAACTATAGTGATAAAAACCACATTTATATCTTTTAAAGTTTGCTTATTGTCTTATAGTAACAAATTATTTCCCTGTTGCTTCTTAAGAATCCATTTTATAATTATACCTGATAAAGTATGAGGTACTATGCAAGTTTTATTTTTGTGCTTCCTCTGTTGAAAAGTTGGGAAAAGTTGCTTTATTGACCTGCCTTTCACAGGTAGTAGTAAGACCTTTTAAAAATAGTGGGTTTACTGTTTTTTTGATTAATTTTTATTCATTAGTGTCTGACAATGAAATACCGTGAGTACACGTAGTTTTTACATTCAGCAAAAGCAGTAAAATGTCCTTTTATGAATAAATGAACTTAGCAGTCAATATTAGAAATCAAGATTTAATGATGAGTTATTTCAATAGCTATTCCATTTCAACGTGGAGCCATTTTCTCTTTCCATATTACAGCACATAAATATACAGATTCTTTCTTTTTAGGAGTTGGTGTTGGGATGCTGGGGATCTGTATCTCTGAGGCCAAGCTCTGCTGTTTCCAGGGTGGGAATATCCCTTCAGCAGCTTTCCAGCTCAGTTGCAGCACGCTGGGCAGCACCAGGGTCTGGAGCTGAGTGTGCCAGGGGGCAGTGCCAGGGTTTCAGCAGGCTGGTGTTGTGAGAATGTCAGAATGTCACTGAAGGTGGCAGTGGCCTCCCCAGCCATCCGCCAGGACCAGCTGATTTGCAGATCTTCCACTTTTATTGTCCATGTCACCAAAACGAGGAGTTTAAGGCTTTGACTCTCCCCTGCCCCCTGTTCCCTCTGGCTCTTTTACTTATGGATGCATCTTTCTACTGAAGAGCTGAATTTGATTGATTTTGTTGGGGTTTTTTCACTGCAAATTTTCATGTATGTCATTTGAGTGGCCAAACCAAACACTGCTTTGTTAACTAGGTGCCAGTTAATTAGCAGACCTTTCCAGAAATGGCAGCATCACTGAGATGGTGTTTTCCTGTCTTTTGCAGCGTTTCCTAGAACATTGCTTAAAGGAAGCACTTTCCAAAGATTACATGTTTTTCACTAAACCAAATATAGAATTCAAGTAAACCTGATTTTCCCCCATTTTACATAGACATATACAATTTTTTCTGAGTATGTACTGAATTTATACATAGATCTCAGCGTTTTTAACCAAAGCTTATGCCATTATTGTTGATGGCATGAAAGCAATGTGTAAGGGTATTTAAGAGGGGCTTCCTACACATGTTTTTTTCTAATCATTCTGTAAAGAAATTATTCTTTTCCCCATCTGATATTAGGACAATCTCCTGAGCTCCATGAGCTGTAAGTGCTAAGAGAGTGGGATGTGAATGGAGAAGAAGCTGTTAATGGCTCCATGCCCCAGCGCAGCCCTGGGAAAATACTGAAAAGCCCTCATTTTTACATCCAGAATTTCTTTAGGCTCCTCCTTTGTGCAAGTACTGTGAAAGGTAGGATGAATCTAAGGAAACCTTAGTGCTTTTAGCTGCACTGATGGGTGGATAGGAAAAGTAATTTCAGGCAGTAAAATCTTTGGGACTTTATCCCAGTCTTCCACTGCCTGCTGCCAGCCTTAACCCTCTGGAGCAGACTGTGACAGCAGGGCTGCAGGGAGTAATTTTAAACACCATGTGACTCTGTCTGGACAAAAAATAAAGGTGACTGGGAGCAAAATGAAACTTCTCTAAGTGCAGTGATTACCAGGGAAAAGAGTTTCTTTTTTTTTGTGTGATGTTCATCCCTGCCTCAAAGCTCACAATCTAAAATTGACAGCTGGCAGTGTTAGAAAAAGAGACAAACACCAAGCTTTTGAGAAGGGGAAGCTCAGAGATGTCAGTGTCCTCATCTGAGGGCACTTCTGCAACTTGACAGCATTATTCTTTGTTTCCTTTGAATGAAATGTCTCTTTTTTCCTTCTTCTATATATTATTTCAGTAAGCACAAATTCTTGTCATCGTGGAAAAAGTCCATTTTTTGAGATTTTAAATGAGGGACAGGGTAGTGGTTTGGGCAGGTATAACAGAGGGCCCCAAGTTCCTTGTGAAAACATGTTCTACTTCAAATTTCATACACTTTAGGCAGGAAAATCTTCAAATACCTGTCCCAGGTGAGGGTTTCCAGTCCTTGTATCATCTCTCCAGCATTGTTTATGCTTGTGCAGGTATTATGGAGAAGTCCTTCTTCTGAAGCAACTAAATTTAGAATTGTAAAGGGACAAATGATGTTTTCTGTGATAGATTTCTGTGTTCTGCTTTAGGAAAGTCACTGGCTGAATTTCCTCATGGCACAGCTGTTTGGGGTCATTAGCAGCTCTGCACAAACCCAATTTTGGGTACTGGTGTGTGGGGCTGAACTTATGCATGTGCCTATCATCCCCTACAGAGGGGGTGAGAGACAGATGGAGGCAATAATGCCTTAAACTGCCTCAGCAAGACTTTTTCAGAGCTGTGGTTATCTGGGTTCTTAATGGTACGGAAATTTATTGTAATTAAATTAGAGAGATCTATATGCTGTGAGTAATGAGTTGTTATCAGGTCAAGAACAGAGTAATGTGGTTTTCATCTGTGTCCTCAACATGCCAAAAGGATCTTCATATGGAGAACTTTATTGTAATCAGGTAGATTTTCAAGCACTGCATTTTTTATTGGGAGTTTTAATGCCACTGTATGTACATAAGGACTGTAAGTAGTCATATAAGGCAAGGTTCCAGTGGCAGCTTTTCCTGCATTTCAGGGGCTTTGGGGACCGTTTGTGGCTCAGGCTGGATAAGTTGTAAGCACGTGCTGAAATTACCAAAGCTAAGCTGGCAAACACAGGCTGTAAATACAGGGTGTTTATCCAAAACTGCTTTCCCTGTAATACTGGATATTTGATATTGTTCAGGCAATTATCTCATGCTGCCTTACAGAAAAGAAAGAAATCTAACACATGTAAGCAGAGCTACATGCTGACATAATGAAATTATGTTCAAGGTTTTTGATTTTTCAACTCAGGACTCCCATATTTTCTGTGATCTCTTACTTTGGGAGCTTCTAACCAATTCATTATTTCCATTTTCTGGCTGTGCTTTACTTGATCTCTGGCTTTTGAATTTTGGAAGTTCAGTTTTAAATTTGAGTTTTCAATCCAGTTTTGCTGGTTTGTAGCTGTGTTCTTCACTTGACTTGTGCAAAAACTTTTTTGGAGTATTGGAAAGGTCATGTCCTTGAAGGGAACTGCATCCAGTCTGAGATGTACTCAGGCTGCATTTCATTGTGTCTGAAAGAAGGATTGCTGTACCTTGTTCACCACATTTCAGGTGTCTTGGCAAGAGCATCAGTGACAGATAAGTTCTCCTGTTGGGCTGAAACATTTGCCTCTGATTGTGTTTGTAAATGTTGCTAACTAAAGAAATTCTATTTTGCTGGTGAATCAGTATTTTGGATGGGGTTTATGGAGATAATTTATCTGTCTGTTGTGTTTCCTCTGGTTCTAATGGTGGAACAGGAAGGTTATTGCTTAAATGCTGCTGGAAGTTTTGTCCACTTCCCCCCTTTTTTTGGGAAAAGTATGTCTGTGATGGTTGGTCATTGATACAATTGGACTTCAGTGATCATCTTATTTTTATGAAATTTGTTGCATTAGTAATGGCTGTAATTTGAAAATAAAAATCATAACGAAGTACTTTTGTAATAACGGTAGTGATTTTGTTTAAAAATAAATTGTATCAAGATGAAAATTCTTTACAATGGTATAGAGACATTTGAAATGTGTTGTATGTGAAGAATACCTGCTGATAATTTGTTTTGGGAAAGATTTGGATTCCCACGGGCAGATGAAATTCAAGAGATTAAATGTAAATAATAATTCTGAAGAAAAGCAGGTCTTGCTTTTCATACAATGACAAATGAATTGTCAGGCAATTTTGGGTTTCTGTACATGACCTTATAGAAATGGTAGTTTAAGGAGCCATGGCTTACCAAAAAGTGTTGAGATATTAGTAATTATAAAAATAATAATAGTATTATTGGAAATCATCTCCATGATGTGCCTAGACCTTGAACCCCAGCTGTGACTAGTCCATGGTAGCACAGCTGCAAGGAATTCTGAGGAATGGCAAAGGGAGAGTTAGTCTCTAGGATTTCCAGCTTAGAAAAGAGGATTAAGGTACAGGGGAGTTTGAGAAATCTGGGAGGCTGGGATTGTCCTGGGGGAGAACTCTGTATAATTGCTCACTGTTTCAAAAAAACCCAAACAACCAAAACAAACAAACAAACAAAAAACAAAAAAAAAAAAAAAAAGAAAGAAGGTAGCACTATGAAAACAAACTGTGTTTATAGTGAATCATGGGATGCATTGACCAAAAATTCTCTGGGTGGTAAAGGCTGAAGTGGGTTTAAAATTCAGAGGCTTTAGGGAAGAGTGTGTCTTTGTGTGTGTGTGTAAGGTGGCAGTGGGGGAAGTGTCACTATCATCAACTGTCTCCAACTTTTCCTGCTCCAGAAACAAAATACCTTTTGGAAAAGCACCAACAAAGCAGTTATGAAGGGGACTGTATTGCTAGTTCAGAGATCAAGTATTTAGGGATATACTTAAAATAAATATATATATAGTAGGTTCGAGCCAAGCTATTTTATAGGCAGTCATGGCAGAAAGTGCTTTTTAACCCCATGTAAATAGCAGGGTTTTTTAGAAGCCAAAGGGATGCTGCACAAGCAGGGTTGCTGACCCTCCACGGGGTAAGTTGAGTGCCCCAACCAGTCTGCAGATGGTTGAGCAGAAATCCAACAAGTCCTTCCCTTCATCATGCCACTGGCAAATCAAACCTGCAGGATAGAAGAAAAGGCAGGGATTGAAGTGTTGTATTCAAGAAAAAATTAAAAAATCCTTGGTAAAATCTCTTTGCACTGACAGCCTGTTGTGGGTGACCTCACAAAGTTTACAGTTCCCAACAAATAACTGGTGTTTTCTCAAGTATTCCTGCAGTCCCCAAAGTTAATAATGAAGAACAGCTAAGATGAGGCAAGTACCCTAATGAGCCGTGATGAGGATCCCATCCAGCAGCACTGTTGCACTCCTAATCAGCAAAATGTTACCTGTTTTCTGAAATGATGTGTTATCTATCATGAAATAAAACCAAACTAGATCTGGAAAGAACTGTCACTGATATATTTATAGAATTGGAAATAGCTCTGCCTGTCAGCAAATCTCCAAAACTATATATCCATGTTAGTTTTTTAGAGAGGAATGCTGTTCCATCTAACTTTTTCATTTTAAAATGGATCGGTTAACATAGTTTTGCCCCTAATGACATTTTCTCTTTTGCTTTTAAAGCCAGTATTGAAAGTTATGTTCTTTGAATAAAATGTGATTTTATTTTATTTTATTCTTGGTCCATCCTTTGGTTTACTTGAGTGCCTAAATCATGAAGTGGATTCTCTATGCTCCAGTTTGTTTTCCTGTTTTGCAGCTCCATGTACTCCTGCACCTTCAGGCTAGCTTGAATTGCTCTTCTTCATGTTGTGGAAAAGACGGGAAAATGTCAGACAAAATTGCAGTTTTGGATGTCAGTGTTTAAGTTATTTTGATGACTGAGTTTGTCTTTTTCATTTTCATAGAGTACAATTTCTCGTCGTGCTTGCAGAAGCCTGAGTATTTTTGTTTATTTCTTACAGTGTAATTACTATTTGAAAAGAAAAGTGCTTGTACAGAAAATCTTGATTCAGGTGGATATTTGGATTATACTGTAGGTTTTTTTTCTGTTACAGTTCTGGAAATATTGTTGTCACTGCCAGTTTAAAGTACTGAAAAAGGAAGGTGTGGGCACTGGCAGGCATTTCTAATATGTCTCCTAACAATGTTTGCAGTCTATAAGTCATCAAAACCTGGCAATATTTTTATCCAAAAGCGTTTCTGCAGCTTTTAAGTATAATTGTGTGTTAGTGTTGCTAGTTATGTACATTTTTATAGAAATCAAACCTATCACAGGTGAATATAACTCAGTTATAGTCACCCTTCATTCCTGCTGCAAGAAAATTCCCATTCCCTCAGGGGAACCTTGGAATTTTAAGGAACTTGCACTCAGTTTTACATATTCAGCCTAACAGTGATATGGCAAGCCCTAAACTGATTTTTTTTCTGCCACTACACCCGTGACTCACTGGATCTCCTTCCCAGCAGCCTGGAGTGGAGCAGGAGCATTGCTAATGAAACAAATGTGCATCTGTGTTTGTGCACTCAGCTGGAGACAATATGTTAACATATGTACCAAAAATCCCATTTCTCATCTCTGTTAAAAAATGCTGCTAAAAAATCATAGACTGTGAAAAAGGAAAGGGAGAGAGCACTTAGCTCTAGTTTGCTACATTTCACTTCACATTTTCTGTCTATTTTTGCAATGAGCAAATTGACAGGCAGGATTTGAAAACAGCTTTAATTTTTTGTGCATATAAAAATGCTAGTTCTGGGAATATTATTCTGTAGTATTTCACATTAGTAAAAAAAAACAAAACACCTTTAAAAATAGAGATTGTTCTGTGTAAGCACAAAGCAGCTCAAATATCCTCAAGTTATACTTTTAAAAACTTTGTAGCTCTACTTTGTATCTCCAAAGAGTTTGGCTAAATTTTGTTTTAGTTTCTTTGTTGACTCTTCCCCCTCCCACCAAATTGCATCGCTTCGATTTTTTAAAATTTAACGAGATACTGCCATATTTCCTTGGAGTGAAATATGATCATATGAAAGGCATTAAACCATTCCATGACTGGATGAAAGATTCAGGATTCAGTCTCACTTTTGTTGCTATCATCAGTTACTGTCCAGTTTGTCTGATGGACCATTTGAAAATTCAGAATTAGAGTTGAAATCTCAACTGCTATAGGGAGTATGTAGGGCACTTCCTGTGAAAAACCTTCTTTTCTATGAGACTATAATCTTAAAACCAGAAAACTGTTCTGTAACTCTTTTATGGTGTGTAGAACTTTTGTTAGATATTTGTTTCCTTGGCTGTTGCTGCAAGAAGCCTTTTTTCATCCTGTGAGAACTTCGTGCATAACAGAAGGTTGTTGGCCACACTTCAGTTTATTATTCTTCTGTCTTAATTGTCCACAACAAAATAACCTCATGCATTTAAATCAAGTTCAGGTTGTGGCTTTTGCTGTTAGACCTGGACAGAATGATTTCTCTTGATTGAGTCTCCTTACTTCTTTTGGTTCTTTGCAGCAGCATCTCTGGCAGTGTTTGAGTTGACCTGCTTTCTTATTAATCATTTCCTTTCAAAATTAGGGCAATATTAGCATACATTGTGCTATATTTAGATTCCATTCTTCTTGGAGTTTGATGAATTCACAGTTAGTTTTAGAATGGAATTCAATATTTTGTGTTGTGGAATTGGATCCTGATTTGATAACTTCAAGTTTTTAGGCCTGGTTCAGAAGATTGGTAGCATAATCTTTGCTCTGAACCCTAATAAAGTTATATGTTCATAATATTTATAATTATTTTCTTTTTAACGTATAGAAAAATGACACAAACATAGACCCAGTTGTTTACTTCTCCTAACAGAGAAGTAGTTTTCATAAATCAGCATGATTGAAAACTTGCTTTCAACACTGATAGAAAGGGCACTTTCCTTCTTTTTGATTTTGGTTTGATCTCTTGTTTTTAGAACAAGAATTATTGTTCAAATATGTAGTGAAATGCTGTAAAAATGGGCAATATTCCATTCACACTCATTTCACTGTTAGTTAAGTAAGTCACAGGAGGTAAGTATAGGATATAGGTATGGTATATATAAGTGTACTTATCTATACCTATTTATATATATATGTGTATATATATGTGTATATATATGTGTGTGTGTATGTGTATATATAGGTATAGGTAAGTATATGTAAGTGTATAGGAAAACGCACAAATCCATTCTGAGCTAGGGTGAAGGAGAATGTCCTTCCTCCTCAGGCTGTCACATGCAGAGATCCCATCTGGGAGCATGGAATGGGCTCCAGATTGGGATTGGAACTCATCCAGTAGCTGTAACCAACACCTTGGAGCAAACAGAACAAAGCACAACCAGAGCAATCCTTTCACCAGCACTGACCCCTCCAATGACAAAATGGATTTTAATCAGTGGTACTGCAAAGCATTCATTCCCTTCACTCATTGTGGGAAGGTGTAAGTTTGAGCTGTGGTCACAATATTTTGCCTAAAACCTTTGCCTTATTTGTGAGGATGTTTCTTTGGGTTGTTATCAAATATTGGCTTCTGGAGCTGTTGTTTTTTACACTTCTGATTAGCTAATTTATTTCTCTCAGTAGGGCAGAGCATGAAAGAAAAGAGAAGCCAGCTTACTTATATTCACCTTTACTAGGTTTAATTTCTATAATTTTCTCTTTTTTTCTATGAAAATAATTTATTTAGACCTGTGAAGGGGAAAATTACCTAGAAATGCTTGTTGCTTTTTTAATTCCTTAATTTTCTTACTAAAAATTACTTGGGAAAAAAAAAAAGATGGGGTTTTTTTGTAGTTTCAAACCACTTTTTCTACTTCGTTATGCATTATTACTTTTATCTTGAAGAAAATACCTGATGACCTAAATTTGATCTGTTCTGGCACTTTCTCAGTCTCTAAGCTTATATTCTCTTTATATTGTTTAAACTTCAGCTAATATTTTTTCATCTTTCAGGAATAAATTCTCCATCCTGTAATATACCTAAGATAAATCCACCTTCCTCCCTGCCTCCCATTTATTAAGCTATGACCAAAACTTTATGACCAAAAGCTGATCCAGATGGGTTCTAACCAATTTTGCACTTCTTAATGGTCCTTTTTTGCCTCTCAGAGTTTCCCTGTTCCTGGCGCATCAGTAACCACACTGCTCCTCTACCAAGCTTCAGTATTGGAAGGCAGATACCCACAGGGAAAGATCTTCAAATTTAAAGGTTATTCTCAAATGGCTGTGAGAGTGGCAATAAATAATCAAGAATAGCTAGGGCTTTTGGAGACAAAAATTGTATTTCACGGCTTTTAGAGCTTTGGAGATTGTGAACTTTTTTGAGGTGCTGCAGAGATAGAACAGCACTTGGATATCTGGGGATTTAAAGTAAAATTCTCAAACACTCACTTGAAGCTCCTAAATAGACCTGGCCTGATTTTTCAGGATTGCTGAGCAACCCAAACTCTCATACAGGTGACTCAGCAACTGTAGATTTTGTACTAAAACAAGTAAATAATCTTCACAGATAGTAAACTTACTGAGGTCTGAAATTTGATTATTTTCTAACTCATATTTTACATGAAGATTGTTTTTTTAGCCAAGAGAGGGATTACAGTTATTTAACCTAAATTCACTTTCTGATTGTTATGTTGTCTCCCTGGAGCTGATGTTTACACTACTGACAGGAACCCTGTTATTAGCTAAATGTAATGGGTTGTTTTCATTCCTCCTATTTTTAATTCATTTATATATATATATATATTTAATTCTTTTTATTTTGTCATTCTTCTCTCTTTCTGATTCTCTCTTTTCCATGTGGTTGCAGCCAGGTTTTGTCAGGCTTTTTGAGCAAGCAGTGCTCCATGTTGTCCTGAGAGCATTGTGGGTGGAAGCAAAATGAGTGGAAGTGAGGAAGAGCTGTTGGGAGAGGGGACTGAAACTGATGGAAGTTTGAATTCTTTTCAAAGGTGTGTTTAGGTGGTTCCTCCTAACAACAAGGTGTCAAATAGCACATTTTCTACTTTTTAGTATAAATTCGAAACTGCAAGTCTCCATGCCATGAACAATTAATATAAAGCAGTTACAAATCAAGAAGGATTTTGGTCAACAAAAACTATTTCCAAGACTCAGAGTTCTACTCCAAAAGAGAGATTTTAACTGGGTTAAAGGTTGAACAATATGAGGGTAAATGAAATCAGGTGAAACAAATACTGGAACCTTTGTTTGCTATTGCTGGTGCAGTGGTGGTACCCATTGCACCCTCATGGAGAGCTTGGTCTTGCTGGGCTGAGTTTTCATTACACTTATTTTTTTAGGTTGCTCCTAATTATTTTTTAATTTATTTTTTAAGTTGTGCTCCTAATCTCAGCAGTCCCACTTTGTCCAGTTTCCAGGATGGATCACTTATGCTGCTCTTCATCTATTAGATATGAGATTGGTATAAGAAAGAAAACAGGAGGTAACAAGTGGGTGGGAATAAATCACAATTCTGCTCTGTTGGAATAGACAGCAATTTTTCTCTTCCTTCCATCATCCAGTAAAGATTTCTTTTTAACTTCTTGTTAATGTCAAGAAGCAGAAAACATCCATTCTTTCACTGTTTTTTTTTTTTTCCAATTCCACTGTTTATGGAACAAAACAGTTCTGTTAGAAATAAGAGTTTCTTAGAAGTCGGTACTGTTACATTTGTATGTGCTGTCTTGATTTGAGCAATCATAGCTGTAAAACAGGGTTAGAAAAGCATCAGCTGAAAAACAGTGTTCGGGAACACCTTGTTTGCTCAGTCTCTGGGAACTCTTGATGTGAGGCAAGACTGCACCAGAGTGATCAGCAGCTTGTCTAAGGAATGAACAATGTCTTTAGTGGGCCAGGTATGTCAATTCATTGAGATTAATAATTCATTTTTTAAAAAATTAAGTTTTTGAACTCCATTTCTCAATGTTGTCCCCAAAATTAACACAATTACAAGCTTTTATGGGACTGTGTGAAGAAAGGCTTTGCTAGAATAGTTAATTTTCCTGGCTTGTGGGAGCAGGATAAGAGGACACAGCCTCAAGCTGAGCCAGGAGAGTTTCAGGTTGGACATCAGAAGGAATTTCTTCATGGGAACAATGCTCAAGCATTGGAAGGGGCTGCCCAGAGAGGTGCTGGAGTCCCCATCCCTGGAGCTGTTCAAGGAACAGCTGAACGTGGCACTCAGTGCTCTGGGCTGGTTGACAAAGTGGGACTGGGTCATAGGTTGTGCTCAATGATCCTGGAAGTCTTTTCCAACCTAATTGGTTCTATAATTCTGTGAAACTGAAAGCCTGGGAGAGGATTTCTCAGGAAGGCTGTCAGAGTGTTTCTCAGGATAACCAGACAGGCTGATTTTCTGAGTTTGGAAATTTTCTGCCTTAAAGTGTGAAGAAAACTTCTGCTTCTGATGAGGCTGCATTTTCTACATATCAACCCCAAAAATACCTTGCAACAAAAAACAGTATGAAAAATCTTACACTGACATTACTGGCAAGTTTTCCCCATAAAAATAATCTGAAGAATCAGAAGAGTGATGTGAAAACTCTTATCCTGGGGAGTCAGCATGCTTCAGAATGGGCCTCTGTAAATTATGTGCAAAGCAGGAAAGCATTCAGCAATTCCTTTTGTTACAGCCAGTGTTCTAAAATCTGAGGGATGCTGCAGCCTCTGGCAGAGGTCACTGATGCTCTGTCTGAACTGTGTCATTCTGGTACCATTAAAAAAGAAATACTCTACAGTGAAAAATGAAATTTTTGATACCAACTTAACCACACTTCTCAGGCTGCCAGGTACAGTTAGTTGTTCATGTTGATGGCATTTCCAGATGAATAAGAGGATGTGAATAATATCCAAGCTATATGGTCAGGACCGTGAAATTCTAGTTAGAGTCTAGGTTGATAGTGCAGGAAACACTGGTTCACACTCCATATAGCTTTCTAAAGCCTGAGTAAAATAGCAGGATAATTCTAATACTTACATGGATGTGCTATGCAGGCTTAAATCAGTGTTTATGGGATTGTTGTAGCATTGCATATGGGAAGATTAAATGAGCAATAAATCGTACTGGTAGTGCGTTTATGGAGAGTGTGGAAGGGGATGAATTACTGACTGTAAATAAATGTAAGGCTTTGAAGCACTGTTTGCAGTGTAACTCATGATGCTTTCTTTAAAATAGGGAGCTGAGAAAAAATATTATTACTGTGAATAGATACTTTAGTGATTGCTGTAGTGCTGTTCCCCAGGTGCCTCATGTTGCACATGATGCCAATTATTGTTGATTATCATGTGCATTTTACTGTCTTCTGTCCAGGTTTAGATGCTGGAGGTCTTTGTCCTCCCCAAAAGAACAACTAAGTATTTGAAGTTAGCAAGGAAAGAGCAGAATTATTTTGTTTTAATAATGAACAAAACACAGCTGACCCCAAAAGTAACAAAAAAGAAGGTACAAAGCTATGGTCAGGGGCGTAATTGTGGTTCCCTTTGTGAAGGAAATTGTGCTGTATGTTTCTACATGAGAATTAATTTCAATCTTGGAGAAACAAGGAAAGTGAACAACAAAGAAGAAATTGATGCAAGAACAACTTGCTCAGCCTTACCTAAATATCAAGCAGAAGTGTGTCAACCACAAAGCAGAGGAGGAAGGTTTTGACCACAATTTAGAACTAGAGTGATTTTTGTCATGGATTTAAACTTCCCAATCTACCTCTCCTCAAGTCATCAGGACCACACACCCAGAAATAATAAAAAAATCCCACTCTAAATGTAGTGTTCCAGTCTTTTTGAAATACATGGGTGGGTTTTGGTAAGTAACTAGCTAGTTATTCACAAGTACTGCAAGTATTGGCTTTGCAATCAGTGCTGGGCAGGACAGATTTGTAGAGGCAAGGGTTTAGTGAAAACACAAATTTTGAAGTAATTTGGGTTTTTTTCTGACCTACTGGTCATAATCAGGTTTTTAAACAATATTTAAATGGGCTCCAATTAAAAATGCCAAGTGCCTTTCCTATATATGTCAGTGAAAATCTCCTCCTGCTGCCTGTGGCCATGGGTATTGGAAGGAGATACAAACTGAGAGAAGGCTGGAGTAGGTGGGAAAGATTCATTTCCATAAGAAATGAGGCTAAAAATACATTTTAATGCATTGCTAATAGTGATGGATTGGTGAGAGCAAGTTTTATGAGAAGCTGTCTTAGACAGTTAGAGGATAACATTGTTCTGTAATTGGGTACTGAAAGCAGCCTTGGACTTTTTGCTACAAATGTAGGGGAACTGAAAAGATAAAGGAGAGGTTGCAGAGTGGTGGTGTAGCTTTTACAAACAGATTTGAAACAGAAACAACACCCATGAACGCTTTTAATTACATGATGGTGTGTGAGTAGTGTCAGTGTTAACATTTAGTCACCACTATTGAAGTTACTGAAACAGTTTCAGGAGGGAGGCAAAGTTTTGTAAAGCATGCTCAACTGATTCAACAGCAAAACACCTGGGAGAATAAAGAGAAGGGATAATAAATATATATTGCAGGTGGAATGTATAATGGACTACTTTTACCTGAAGCACTGTGTGAGGATTCCTCTGGATATTGCTTTCTTAGCTTTTGATGTAGCTTTTTTCATTTCCAGTCTCCAGAAGAGAACTTTAAATTGCATGGGACTGAAAGCAGAAGAGAAGGCACAGGCTCAACTGGAGTAGTCTGGTAGTTCCCCATGTTGCCACATGCTGCTCTTGTTGTTTCCCTAGGAGGGAATAACTGACAGGCCACAGGTCTGAAGGAGCTTTCCTCCTGCCTCCCATGGCACACTTGGCTTTGTCCATTTGCCCAGAGGCAAATGATGGAGCCCCTGAGCTGTGCTGGGCAGCGCTGCAGGGAATGTGGGTGCAGTGTGCATCAGGATGGCTGTAGATGTGCTTTATCTGAGAGGATTGTTCAGTTTGGCCAGTGAAATAGAAGAACAATATTGCCCAGAAGGTGTCAGTTGGGATCCTCTCAGGCTACTGCTGAGGAGCAAAGGGAAATAGAGCTTTTTGGTTGCTCAAACCAAGGAGATTCCTTGCAGCAGAGTGTGGTGGTGTTCCAGGCGTCCCAGGATGAGGGAAGAGATGAGAATCTTGACTCCATGTTTCAGAAGGCTGATTTATTATTTTATTTTATATATATATATTATATTAAAAGTAAATGATATATTAAAGCTATACTAAAAGAATAGAAGAATGGATGTCATCAGAAGGCTAGCAAGGAAGGAGAAAGAATGGAATGATAATAAAATCTTGTGTCTGACCAGAGTCCCAACAGATCTGGACCTGTGATTGGCCACTAATTAGAAACAACCACATGAGACCAATCACAGATCCACCTGTTGCATTCCATAGCAGCAGATAACCATTGTTAACATTTTGTTCCTGTGGCCTCTCAGCTTCTCAGGAGAAAAAATCCTAAGGAAAAGATTTTTCATAAAACATGTCTGTCACAGCAGAGAGTGAATTTTCTTAAGGAGGGGTATCAGCTTCAATTATCAACTTCAGTTTACCTGACTTAATTTTATGACTTTATGTTAGTAATTATTTAAAGTAACTTCAGTTTTTTCTCAGAAACTGCTTTGTAATTTGCAGTGTAAGAGTGTCAGAAGACTTTCAAATGTCTCATCTTCATTTCTTGTTACAAACCATCTACCCTGCTGGTGTACTGCATGGCAGCACTGCTTCTCTCCTCTGTCATCTCCAACAGAGTAGGTGCTGGTAGGCAGAAGCCAATTAGAGATAATTGCTTCTTCTGAATGCTGCTGTCTAAAAGAAAATAACCTTTATTCCTCTTAGCATTGGTCATATTTAGTGCAGGTACAGCTGCCAAGAGATTTAACCACCATTAAGTGGAAATGGCACCTGTCTGTTTTAAGAAAGATTTTAGCATAAAACGTTCCAAATCCAGTGACAATATATGATGTTCTGTATGCTAAATGGAAATGTAGTGTACTCATTTGTCTTAATTAGAGCCAGTAATTTTCTCCTTACAAGTCAAATGTTAATACAGTTTTCCTTTTAATTTGTATACTGTTCAGATTCCTTTCGTGTCTAACATATTAAATACATATACATTCGCAATTTAAATCAAATGTTACAACTGTTGCACAAAATTTAATAGTTATTATCATATTCCCCATTTATGTTAAGAACTTTGGTGTCACTGTGATCTGTTGGCCGCTGATCTGGTTCTTTAAAGCATGCATCTCTCCATGTTCTGATTCCCTGTCATGCCAAAAGGCTTGGGAAATATTCCATGGTTATGTGAAAAGCCAGTAATTTTTTCTTAGCAAAGCATGTGTAATTGTGTTAAAATCAAAAACTAAAAGCAAAACCCAAGCGTAATAATGATTTAGAGCACTGCTCAACCTAAGACTTTGAAGAGTAATGATGGTAAAATGAGGATGTCTGAGTCAGAGCTGAGGTAGAGTTGTGCTGCTTACATGAAGCTAAAATGAAGCAGCAGCCTCATTGCCATCAGTGTTAGCAATGGAAATAATATGGGTTCTAAGTAGTATTTACTGACGTGGGAGTTCTTCTATTAGTGAGATGGAGGATTTGCAAACAAAGGGAGGAGTTTCCAGTGAGGCTGCTCAATAAGACAAGAAATAGCCCACACAGCACAAGCAAGGTCTGCTGTAATGTACTCAGATTCAGTGTTTTCCAGTAGTTGCACAAAACAGGCAAATGGTGTCATCACACTACATACATATAAAAATTTTGCTTGTTTTGTTACTGTTTGATGTGAGGAAAATTTTGAATCATTGTGGAAGTATATGCAAAAAGAAGTCTCCAAATTATGAGGAATGCAATTGAGTTGAGTAGTTTTCTGCTCTGAAAAATTTCAGGTATTTTTTCAGTTTTCTAAGCAAGGCCCATATTTTGTAGGTCACTGAACTGCTCAGTTCCAGTACCCAACATGGGGTGTAGTGTAGCTGCTCAAACTTAGGTATTTATGTTCAATCATTTGTTCTACTTTATATGAAAGATAAGTTATCTCTGTACAAGTCATTGCCTACTTAGACTCGGCTGGTCGGGTATATATATATATATATATGTATATATATATATTTTGTGGTTCCCAGAGTGTACAGCTACTGATAAAAGTAATTAATTTGCTTTGTGCAACTTCTTTACCAGCCAAGGCTCTTGCCTTACTCTTATTCTTTTATTTGGGGTTTAGATTTTCTTGTATGCATATTTGCTAAAAGGAATTATTGGTAGGAATCCTGGAAGGAGAAGTCTCAGGTGAGAGTTTCTCTTGAAAACTAACCTTGGTTTTATTTCTCTTCTAAAAATACCCCTCTCCTTCTTTTCACTGTTGTGAAAAATTAATTCAGCCCATTTGCCTGCCTAGTCTCTAGTATGAAAGTGGGAAAAATCTGTCTTGGTAGGATTTACCAGTGCTAATTCCATGTCCACAATCCTTTGAACAGTGCTATTTTCTGTTTCTGTTATTAGGTTTTTAGAAAGAAACGTTTGGGATTTTTTTTGTTTGCAAAACTTAAAAGCATTCTTCCTGCTTGAAAATACTGGAGGAGAAAAAAAAAAGATAAATTTATTTATGGAGCCATTTCATTAGGTAAAAACTGACTCTCTGAACATGTTACTTTACTACATTTACATGCCAAACAAATTCTGGATATGATCATATTATTAAAAACCAGAGAACTTTGAATCCACAAGGTCTGAGGATTTATTAAGTCCTTGATAAAATGTGTGTTTGCAGAGTTAAAAATTAATAGTTACTTGATTTTGTTAAACACATCTATATAGGAGATTAGGAATCAGGATTAAAAACTGAGTGATGGAGAGCCTTCCTCATATCAACAGAGATTGCTGTTCTTTAGGAGAAATTACCAATCACTGTTTTTGTCTCTTTAATTGCAACAATTGCTAAATAATTGCTGAAAAATTGCAGAACTTTGTCTGTAGCTTTCAGTAAACCCTTCCATTATACAAAATCTATTCTTAACTAAAAAGCAAAGTAGAAATGTAAACAGATTATCTACTGTCTGCACATAATTTGTGTTTGTTGGTCTCTGTTAATGTCAAAGAGATGTATGTTGGTATTAGCAGTCTGACATGGATTACTTTCAAGTGCATTCCCCTTTCTCCTGATTCCTGTCTCCTGGGCCTGAGCCCTGACAGAATTACTGCTCTTTCTCCTTGAAAAAAAAAATCTGCAAGCTCCTTCCTCTACAGCCTGTGTTTTGGCCCCACAATGTTATTTTCATGCACTTCAACTTGATTTAAATGGCAATTTTTTTTGTATTATATTTCACTTCTTTCTTTTAAGTATAAAATGCTACTTGTGTATTTGATGCATATAATTTCTTTAAGACTCTCTGTATTCGACTTGCAGATAGTGATTTTTCTAAATTTAGAGTTGAAATACAGCATATTGTACATACTATTGTCTTTTAATTGTAGGGAGCGCTGAACAATTTTTAGTCCTTAGAAAATTTAGTTCTTATTCTTCAAATGTGACCAATTATCCAACACAATTCGTTGTGGGTGTGGGTTGGTGTGGATGTGGCACAGCGAGTGGTGACATGCAATATCCTTTTTGAGGAGTGTGCATTGTACTTCTAAAATACCTGCTGACAATAGCTGCCAAAATTAGGCAGAAAATTGAGAGGAAAGTAGATATTTGAAGCAGCAACTCAAAATCTTGCCATAGATCTGTACATGAGCATCAGTTAAAATCTGACCATGCTGGACACCATCATGCCTATTCTCTTTCCCCATTTTTAAGATTCTTCCTGCTCTCAGTTTTTATTTCATATCATGAGGGCACTCTAGCAATATTAAGAAGAAGACATGCCCTCAGAGATTTGAGGGAACCCCCAAGGCAGCACAGATGGATGCAGCACTGTTGGTTGACACAGTTCACACTTCACTGTGGGGAAAATGCAGCTTCCCCTCAATTTGGTTAAGATTTTCAGCATGGTTTGCTGTCATTTCTATCTCCCATAAAATCAAGGTGTAGTTTTCCATCAAGACATGAGTAGGAATGTCTCAAACTAGCATGGCTGGGGAGTGGCAGGGTTCTGGCTCCTCTCTAGTGCCTCCCCAACAGTTTTTTCTTGCCTTTCACAACTACAAGTTGGGCTCTGTTTTTCAGTATGGAATTAAAAATATAGTGGTTTAAATATTGTGTTAGATACTAAAAGCAGCACCAAAAATGAGGAAAAGCCTTTAAAATGTAATTGTACTTAGCAGTGAACTCCTAAGAGCTGCTCAGCTCGTGTCATTAGTCTTTAATTACAGAAGTTAAAAGATTGGTACTTGTGATTTTCCAGATGATTGAAGGCATTCAGAGCTTTTCAAGTCCATGGCATTTCTCAACTCCCCTCCCACCTCTATTTGTTCATTCTCCTTTGGTCGCCTCAGTGTGTGAGTCAGGGAGAGATGAAAAGAAATAATTATCAAAGTAGAAGAACATAGAATGAACAAATTAGGTATTTAAAAAAAAATATTGTCAGGATTTGAGCTATACTTAGCATTCCTTTAGTTTTCCAGAACAATGAAGAGTTGCATTATATTTTGAGTTTGCACATATGTGCAAGTTACACAATGCTAAGAATATTCCTAAAAAGCTTTATTTCTCCAGCTCAAAATGTGTAAAAGAGAGAAGCCTTTCAAAGCAAACAGCATGAATTTTTTATGTTTTGGGATCTTTGCTCCTTCTTTCTATTCTTCACCTTTTAAGCTTGTGTTAATAGACTGTCTACCAAGATTTGGATTTATTAAAAATAGTTTTTCATGGTAATAGATTGAGTTTTTTCTCCTTCCTTTGTCCATCCTTTGACCCCCCCCCTTGTGATGATAGTCTGGTTTCTTTGAATGTTTGAGAAAGAGCTGAATGTTTGAGAGAGAAGCCTTTGAACACTCACTGGGCTGGATACGGAAGAATTGGATTAAATTTTCTCCTGGGCTTAAGAAGGATTTAAATAGATGTTTCTCATGTCTGAAGGTCCCAGCTTTGAGGCAGACAGCAGATGTGAGATGGGTGTGCTCTGCCTTTTCTTGCTGTGCTCAGCCATCAGGCATTAAAAATTGTAAGGATTGTTTGGCCAGAAAAAGCCCATCTGAACGTGAGTCCAAATCCTTGTTAGGACCCTGCCCAGAGAAGGAAATTTTTGGAAAAATCTTTTGGCTCTAGTTCCAATTTGTGGTGCTGCTTGTGTGTGTTAGTCCGTGGCAGTTCACTCATTTTTCTCCCTGTGTCGCTAATTTTGGAGCTAGATGCAAACCCTGTGTTGGTTCTGGCTGGGCTGTGCCTCCTTACATTGTTAGTGGGCAGCTTCTCCTTCCTTTCCAGTGGGCTGCTTTCCTGCCTTCTCTCAGTATCCAGGTGCACAGTTTCCCTCTCCACAGAATAGAATGCCAGGATTATTTAGACTGGAAAAAAGGCCTCCAAGGTCAGCAAGCCCAGCCAGTTATCCCCACCTTGTCACCAGAACAGAGCACTGAGTGTCATGTCCAGCTATTCCTTGAGCAGCTCCAGGGATGGGGACTCCAGCACCTCCCTGGGCAGCCCCTTGCAATGCCTGAGTATCCTTTCTGTGAAGAAATTCTTCCTGATCTCCAATCCAAACCTCCCCCGGCTGGATTAAGGCCATTTCCTCTTATCCTGTCACTTGTTACTGAGAGCAGAGCCTGATCCCCACCTGGCCACAATCTCCTGTCAGGGAATTGAGGAGAGCACTGGTCCCCACTGAGCCTCTTTTTCTCCAGGCTGAACAACCCCTGCTTACTCAGCTCTTCTTCATAGGACTTTTTTTTAGGCTTTTTTCTTCTAAATTTCTCTTAACAGTTCAGAGTTGAAGATGGCTTCAGTGCTGGACACCTATTGTAAAAGCAGGGCATCTGGACACCTATTGTAAAAGCAGGGCATCCCTGACAAAGGGAGAAATGACACATCTGACTCCATGGATATCAGAAGGCTAATTAATTACTTTATTATACTATATTATTCTATACCATATTACACTATATTACACTGAATCTGCCAAGCACTCAATTCAACTGCCCAGAATCTCGTGACTGTCAGCCAACAGTTCTGACACACACACACATGGGTTCAATTGGTCAAAGAATCAAAACACTCACACCAGAATCCAGTTACCAATTCCCTTCAGGTAAACAGTCTTCCACAGTGCATTCCACTTGTGAACAACAGGAGGAGCAGCAATTGAGATAAGAATTGTTTTTTCTCTCTCTGAGGTTCAGAGAATGTGAATCCCAGAAATATCCTTGGGAAGTTGTGCCTTGCTTTTCTCTGTGAAGAGAAACGTGGCCACAGACATGTTCTATCCAGGGCCTCCAGAAAGACTCATCTATCTAACTCAGAATATAGATCTATCTAAGGGAAAGAAGCTTGCTTACAAAACTGATGATAAGTAAAACTGTATGTTTTTAATATCAATCATTATGATTTAATAAAAGAATTTCACAGAATTCATAGAATGACTAGGTTGGAAGAGACCTTTAAGATCATCAAGTCCAACCCATGCCCTAAATCCTGAACTAAACCATGGCACCCAATTTAATAACCTTCCATGGCTTTTTTGGCAAATATTACTCTTTTAGTGGCAGATATTAACTCTGAAAGTGATGATAAAAAAAGAAAAAGGTGTTTTCATTGTTTTCTTGAGGGATGTGTAAAAATGATACCACATTAGTAATACTAAAATGACACTATGTCAATTTGCATTTGCACTATTACAAATTGTATTTCCACCACATAATAGGAAATCTTTTAATGACCACTCATCTCTGCTATTGAAGTGCTAAATCATTTCAGTGTAGCCTTTGGTTTTCTTTTGTAATTTGTAGGTGTTCAACTGACAAGTTTATCTTCAAGTTGTGTCTGGAAGTTACTGTATTCAAATTGGTCGGTGTGTAAATACCCTGTTGTACTTTCTGCACAAATATATATTAAGGTTTAGTTAGGGCAGACCTGTATAAGTAGAGAAGAATAAAATCTGTGTTAAGTTAATGTAATTACAGAATCAGTGGTAGGGTTTAAAAATAGCTTGTCTCAGTTGGCATTTGATAAAGGTAATTAAAGCGTGAAGAATAATGATAAAACCCTTTGTTCTGCTTCTCTCCTGTAGTGCTTCAGGCTTAGTATTTTACAAGCAAAATACTGATTTCTGGTCTGGAAATCTCTCTGTGATGGAAATTTCCTGTCTGATGCAAAAAAGAAAAAAAATGATAATCTCCTCTAAATACAGACATTATCAAAGAAACACTGTGTTTCCAAAGGTATTGGTTTGAGAGCTTGGTGTGTTTTACCCACTCAATAGCAGTGTTGCAGTTTTGGAAGGTGCAGTGTCCAGAGGGAGCTGATGTGCTCAGAAAATGTGACCTCTTACTGACTGCTCAGGTTTGAAATGTTAGTGCCAAATATATCAAGGGCATGGGGAAGGGGAAGGTCTTACCCATGTGTACAAAACCTGATGACAGGGGCTGGTAAGGAGGTGAGGCAAACACAGTTATCCAGTGACAGGACAAAAGGCAGTGGTCAGAGACTGAAATACAGAATATTCTGGTGAATGCTCAGAAAAAACATGTTACTGTGAGAATTGTGAAATAAGGGAACAGGCAGCCAAATCTCTATCGATGGAGATATTCAAACCCTGACTGGATGTGGTCCTGAGCAGCCCTGCTGTGAGCAGAGCTTGGAGTGACCAATCTTCAGAGGTCCCTCCCATCCTCAACACCTCTGTGATTCTGTCATAGTCAAAGAACTCTAAAATTGCAGATGAATTTGGCTGTTTATTTCTGTACTGATAAAAGACTTTTTAAGCCAGTTGATTGTACCTCCAGTTTTCCATGACTTACTGTTTCTCTGTGCTTAGAGAAAAACTCATCTGTGCTTGTTTTGCTTATTCAGGCAGGTGAATTTATCTTTTCAGGAATGAGATGAAAGTTAAACAAAGGATTCATTTTATCCAATTTGGCAGTCTGAACATATAATTGAAACAAAATCGTTGATAGACTCATTTATGAGAAACTTCAATTCTGCTGGCTGCCTAGAGAACAGTCATGTTCCTATTTCACTGGCTCCACTGCTGAAGCAAAAATTCCCATGTGAAGCAAAAGTGGATATTTAAAGTGCCAAGATTGCACAAGTTAACAGTACGTGGGTTAGAGTACATTAGAGATTACCTTGTCAGAAAGATTGCCTTGGAAAAAATACATGTGAATATTTGTTATCTCCTCCTAATGGCTTGCTCTGTAGGTACTGAAGTGACTTCTTAGGTACCTCACTACTGACAAGTCTCTGTGTGCAGGCAGAGGTGTATGCTCGCTCAAAGGAAGTGGGAAAGCTTTGGAAGATCCTGGCTGCTGTCAGGAGATAAAACACTGATCCCCAGCTGTCATCTTCCTGAACCAGTGCCTCTGCTGAGGCCCTGGCATAGGCTGCCCAGGGAAATTGTGGCTGCTGCATCCCTGAAGTGCTCAAGGCCAGGCTGGATGGGGTTTGGAACACTTTGGTGTAGTGAAAGGGGTCCCTGCCCATGGCAGGGGGCTGGATAAAGATGATCTTCAGGGTCCCTTCCAACCCAAACTGTTCTAAGATTCTGCAAACTAGAGAGCTGAACTGGAACATATTCTCAGCCCACACAGCAGTGACTTTCATTACTTAGTCAAGTTAGTAGCATGATTCCCAAGCAGAATCTTTATTTACCAATTTTTTCTCTTCTCTACTCCAAGTGTTCCTGCTCTTTAGATCTAGAAATCTTTAAAAGATGCAGAGACAAGTCAAGCTTCATGTGCCTGCAGGGTGCATCCAGGAGGCAGAGCCAAAGGGGGAGAATGGGTGTCTAAAGGACATGCAGTAAGGCCTTTCCCTGGGAGCAGGACTGTTGGCTGTCACTAGGTCAAGGCAGCTACAGCTAGGTTTAGGAAAACCTGACAGACTTCTGTGAATCCACTCTGGATAACGTGCTGGTGCTCTGGCTTCTCAATGTCCCATCACTGCACAGCATGAGTAGAGGATATCTCAGAGGAAAATAGCGTGGGGTAAATAAGATTTTGTTATTCTCACATCTCCTTTGGGAAGGTGAGTGGCAGCTGTGTTAATGTGACTGTGCACACAAAGCTTTTGGTGGGAGCAGTGCTGGCAATTCACTTGGCCTTGCCTGGCATTTAAAACTGGGTACAGATGGGTCTGAAACTCCAGCTCCCATTCTGCACCTATTTGATTTTATAGGTAGAGGAAATTAATATTTTCTTTACAATTTGACAGATCCCCAAAAGCTGGAAGACTGCAGGCAAAATTGAGCTTAAAGTGCATCATCATAAAATGATGTAATTAGCATGGTCTTTTAGGAAAACATAAGGAACTATTGCTTGATTTGGTGGCAGAACACTTAGGGTAGGTTTGAGCCCTGCTGGAGGCATTTATGTAGAGGCTATAAAGTTACTCATTTGTTCAGAGATATTGCTATGATAAACAAAAGGTTATCACTTGATTTTTTTTTTCTAACTGAAGAAGTTATGGTTTATGTCAAAACAGTTTTTGTATCAGAATGATAGAAAATTGAAATTTCCTGTACTAAGAAAATACAAGTGTATTATATACCAATACAAACAAGCCATGTCCTAATTGCAGGAAAAAAAAGTGCTTGACTTAAATAACTTTGAAATTCTCTTAAGTACAGAACATAGAGAATCAGAGCAGGATGTTTTCCTCATGATAGACTCCAGCTGGTTTGCACTTTGACCTTCTTTTTTTCCACTTAAACCAGGCAGTCCTGGCCTTTTCTTGGGTCACAGGCTTTAGCCTTAAGCATTCCTGGTGGATCTCTGCTGCTCCCTCTCCACTTTGTAGTTACAAAGAGATCAAAATGATGGACCTGACCAAGGGCATGCAGTATTCCATGTGCAGCACCACAGGTGCTGAGTACAGAAGGATTACCCATGGTAATATGGGTATATTATATCCCATCAATATGGGATGAACAAGGAGCAAGCAGAGAAACAAGAGATGGATGTTTAAAGCATCAAGAATATTGGGGGACCCAAGGTACTCAGAACCACATAATTTTTAAAAGTTAAGCAATGTGTGGTGTTTCTGAATCAGTTGGTTGCAAGTCTACAAGGATAGACATAGAAATATACAGTATGCATTGCTGATTTTTACATAATTTCTAAATAATTATGTCAAAATCTTTATGTAGATGTTGTTTTTATTTATGAACAGTGTGGCTGTAGCATAGCTAAACCAGTAGTAGTTCTGCCTCTGGCCACAGTGAGAGCAGAATCAAGCCCAAAAGTATTTAATAGTGGAAAAATAAAGAGATCAGCAATCATAGAGCCATGGAATGGTTTGGTTTGGTTGGAACTCATCTGGTTCCAACCGCCTGCTGTGGACAGGGATATCTTCCACTAGGGTTTGTCCAACATGGCCTTGAACACTTCCAATACAATATTTTTTCCCAAATTAGCAATGTTATTTGGCAGTGCCAGACAATAATTTTGTAGCCAACTCAGTGCAGTGTATTGCACCAGTGAAATCAGGGGTTTCTCAGCTATGGTGGCCACAGGTGCTCAGAGGGGTCCCATTGTTCCACAGGATGGGCATTACATGAATGTTGAACCACAGACATGCCAACAGCATGAGGGTTGCTTCTGAAATTCCAGGCTGTCTGGATTACTCGTCGAGGGAAAAGATGCTTTCCTGTCATCACTGGGTCTGCCCCAGTGTCTGTTCTGCTGTGGGGATGGTGGACAGAGCAAAAGGGCAGGAGAGGGCAAACCCCAACCTCTCAACTCGCTCCAGTTTCTTGGTGCTGACTCACTCAGATCATTAGATTAGGCTCCCAGCTGGATTATTTTTGGCTACTGCAGTTGATATTTGAGGTTTATTTTTACCTATTACTTATTTCTATGAAACTGGAAGCAGGGATGGTGTCATTGTGAGGAACTGTGTCTGAACTCTACAGTAAGAGAAGCGCCTGCACACGCTGTACACAATATTAATTGTACTTTTACAGATTCTCTTAGCAGTCATCCTAGTAACGACTACCAAAGCAGCAGTTAATTACAGTGGTCCCATTTTTGCTCCTCACCTCATTATCTGTGCCTGGCAGTGTGGTCCTGCAGGCCTGGCAAAAAGTCTGGCCATGCCCTGGCAGCACAGGGATAGTGTGGGACAGAATGGCAGATGGTAGCAGCACTATTTATAGCTCCAGCCGGGCTGCCCAAGGTGAGTGCTGCCCAGAGAGTCTGGCACAGTTGTTTTTAGCTATTGGGGCACCAGGAAGGCAATTTCAGATGGGGGGAAAAAGAAAAATAACTCACAATTTGCATTCCTCACAAGTCACCCTGGAAACGCCCAAGGCTCGCTTAATATCGATTCCTGCATTTTCTATCCAGTGGAAGCTATTTTTTCCTCATAATCTCTGCCCTGTCTCCACTGGTTGCCCTGAAATGTTCCAAATCCAGCCTGCCTCCAGCTTTGTAGCCTTGGCCCTGACTGAGCTGGAAGAATTTATTGTGCTGTGGATGTTGTGCTGCCATGGCAACTCAGGCACACGGAATTTTAATTGCAAAGCACAATATATATTTATGAAGATAATTAATAAAAATGCTAACAGGCTGTTTTTATTACATTCACAGTATCTTTTGTAACGTGCTTTTCACTCTTGTTTGCACAACAGTTAAGTGAGGCAGGGAGGGTTAAAACCACTAATTTTACTGTTTCCATCATGAAGTTTGGGGATTTTGTATGTTTTTTTTTTTAAATTTCAAATCAGATTAGATGAAACATGGGGTTTTTCAGTTTTTAACCTATTTGTGTATGGTTGATTTGGGATTTGATGGCACATTTATAAAGAGATGTAAGAAATATTTCATAGCGTCATTCCATACCAAAGCAGCAGGACTTGTGCAATTGGATGCCTGCAGTCCTGCAGCTCCAGGTGCCTGCCTGATAAAAGCCTGTGAGGAGGCAGAATAAGGAAAGATGACCTGAAGTTCTGTATTATCCAAGGAAAATGCCCTTACCTTTGCTAGGAAAATTAATCCACAAATATCAGAGGTTTAGGTCCAAAAAGGAGACAGAGGAATCCTTTTACTTTATTGGAATAAAGGGAGAGGCCATGGGGCATTCCCCTGGGATCTCAAATTTTTGGAGGATGCAGCCTCCCTTTTTATCCCAATTTCCCAGCCACATTTCCCTTCTCTCTTTCCCCGTTGGCTGAGGTACTTGAGAGGTTCAGACTTCCTGGAATGCCTGATACCATAGATTTCCCTCTAACGTACAACCCTCCCTTTTAATTTTTAATTCTTATGGAATTTAGGGGTTTTTTTTCCTTCCCCATTGTTACTTTTATCTTTCAATGTCTAATTTCCTTTATCAGCAAACCTAAAGTTTATTTGTAAAAGCAAATATCTTTTTCCATATATGAATCAGTGGAATCCTTCCCATTGTTTCTTTAATCTCCCAGTGCTACTTTATGTACCAGCAGACCCACAGCTTGTTTGTAAAGACAAATCCCTCATTCCTCTCACCTTCCAGCCACTCCTGCCTTTCCAGTGAAGTGCAGGTGTTTGCCAGGTGGTTGCTGGTGCTGTTGTGCCTGAGCTCCCCGTTTGCTTCCCTCAGTGCCTGGGGCAGCACAGCCGTGATTTCATGGAATAACATGGAACTGCAGCCACAGCTTGTCAATAACTCAAAATGGAGGCATAATGCACTGTGCCTGATCTGTGTTGGAGGTGAATTTTCTTGCTTTATCTTATTGACAATTAAAGCCCATTGTATTGTTTTTTTATTGATTTTTTTTTTTTTGGACTGTAAGCCATGCACTAATTCTGTCTTCTTTTGGGTAATATTTTTTGTTATGAAATATTCTAGATATTTTTATTTTGAAAATAATTAAAGAAACCCAATAAAAATATAATTTTTTTTCATTTTAATTGTATGCAGCACTGACATAGTGATCTAGATGGAGTACATCTGTTTAGTTATTCCAGATTTTCCTTGTTTCTCTGACCCTCAAGCATGAAGATTTTAATTCTGTAGCTGCCAGCAAAGTGAAATGTCATCTAAGTCATTACCATAATTTTTCCCATGTATGTGCATTATATGAATTTAAATGCTAATGGGGGTATTTTTTTAAGTGTGTTGCCTGGTAAAGTTTCTTTTAAAAATAAAAAACTGAACAGTACTTCTTTGTTTAAAGATGAATGGTATGATACCAATTGATCTTTATATTGGGACAGGAAAGTTACCTAAATTCAATTCAATTTTATCTCTATATTTCATCATTTACTACAAGCTTTTTCAGGTGTTCACAAAATACTACCTCTGTTATAATGCATTGTGCATTTATTGTGCTGTTCACATTATTTTATTGCGGTGTGATAGCTTTAAAATGGATGGGAAAACAAAAATACATTTTGCTCATTAAAGAGTTGTGTATCAAGTTCAACTTCATTAGTTTTGATTAGGATTGAGTTGGTGCCATCTGTGCTGTCAGCTTTGCGCATCTTTCACTGAAAAGATGAGAGATTGGAAATCCAATTCTCTGCTTGGTGTGGTTTGCCCTCTTCCTTAGTGTGGTTTTGTACAAAATTAACTTGGCTGGACTCCATTTCTTTGTAGCTGAGGTTTTTATTTTTGGCTTCAGTTACCTGGCAGAGGAGTCTTTGGCCAAGGTTTAATCTTCTGGTTACTATGTAAATTACTTTTTTTTTTTTTTAAAGCTTCAAGTGTGTTGGTTTCAATGCATTTTCAAGATTAAGAAATACCACAACATGTTACTGCTACATTTAGAAATATTGTCTGTGATACTACTGAAATACATTAAAAACTAGTTAAGGGAGATAAATAAAATAGGATTGGCTGCTAGAGATGCAGATAACTTTCCTGAGTGGAGAGCTAACTAGTATTATAGGGAGCACTGCTTGAAGGTAGGAGGCACTGAAATCTCCAAGAGAAGTTAATGAGCAATCAAGCAAAGCCAATCTCTGTTGATAACAGATGTCCATTCCTACACTGCTTCAGCAGACAGAATTCTTCCTATAGATAGACACATATTTAATAATATACATAATATTAGACTTATGTATAGATTATAACATTATATTATGTATAACAATATGCATAATATTTTGAGGGGAATAGAATGTAAGAAAATAAAGATAGTGCAGAAGGCAATCTCACACCTGAGGAGTTGCAGCTGCACTAATTATCAAAGATTAGGAGCAACCCTGCCCTTAACAGGCCACAGCTGTGTCTAATAAGGATGGGGGCTATAAAAGAGTGGGTTAGGTGAGGAGAAAGCTGGAGTTTGGTGGCTGTGCTGTGAAGAAGAGGGAGTCAGCACTGTGAGGAGCTGCCCATGAGCAATCAACAAGAAGGTATGTATGCAATAAAATGACAACAATATTTAATAAATAGACACGTATTTAAATGGTAGATGTAAGCATAGCAGGCACACAGGTGATCTGAGAGATCCTGTGTCACAGCTGCTAATGAATTACGCCAGCTCCTGTTTAGGGCAGCAGCTCCTGTACTCTGTTCTTTCCAGTACTTTCAGTTGCAGAGAACCTTTAAACTTTTTCCTCCATGAAATATGAAGTGGCACAGAGCTGCTGCTTTTGGCAGAGATAAGAGGGAGTTCCTTGAGAGCTCCAGCTGCTCTAAATTGGGCTGGCTGCAGCCCTGCCCCCTGGCCTGCCTTGCTGACCATTGCCACCTCCTCTGCTTTTGCACTGCCACTGTGGCTTGTGTGAGCAGCCAGAAAAGTCATCAGGGAGCTGACCTGGATGGAAATTAATGATGTATTTTCCTCTGGGGTAGCTGTGGCCTAGATTAGTTCAGTGTGTGATCAGATAAGTGCTGCTGCTGGCTTGGGGGAGTGTGTGGGATGTGCAGCCAAGGGGAGGGGCAGCACAAGCCATGGCCACTGCAGTTGCTATGTGCTCCTTACACAGCTGGGATGCAGCGTTGCAGAAGGGGATGGCTAATGGAGGCAGGGGTTAATTTGTCCTTTGACTCAAAGTGATGATCAGTATGTTTAATCCCCTTAATTTCCAATAGGATCATCATTTTTTGTAGGGTTAAATTGCCATCGTTTGGCCCCACAAAATTAGTTCTGAAGTATAAAACACAATTCTACAAGCTGTTGACTTTAATTTTTGTGAGTGGCTAAGCAGGCTAGAGCTGCACTGTGGTATTTGTAAGGTCCCTAGGACGAGATGAGAATTTGATTCTAATTTCTCAGAAGGCTGATTTATTATTTTATTATAGGCTTTTTTATTTTCTTATATGGTATTATATGAAGGCTTTATTGTTTTATAATATGATATGATATTAAAGAATGCTATATTAAAACAATACTAAAGAAGAAGAAAGGATACATCAGAAGGCTAAACAAGAATGATAATGACAGCTTGTGACTGACTCCTCAGAGTCTGACACAGCTGGCTGTGATTGGTTATTAAGTTAAAACAATTCACATGGAACCAATCAAAGATGCACCTGTTGGTAAATGATCTCCACGCCACATTCCCAAGCAATCAGATAATTATTGTTTTCATTTCTCTCTGAGGCTTCTCAGCTTCCCAGGGATAAAATCCTGGGCAAAGAAAAGTTTTCAGAAAATGTTATAGTAATACTGCACACTTTTCCATAATGGTAGTTTTATCCTTAGAAATTAAAAGATTACTTTCATGTTACAGAAAATCTTTGAGATCTTGAAGAATTCCGGTAGTTCTATTGACAAAAAGTAACAACAGAACCCAGGCAGTATCTTTAGTGATTTCAGTCATCCCTTGGTGCTCTCTCTAAAAACCCCTTCAAATGTGGATTTTGGACAACTCCTGGATACAATTTTATTTTGCTTAGCTGGAATAAATCTCTTTCTTGGCTTTTTTCTTTCTCTTTGAGGTGATGTGTGGGAACCTCTGAGCAGCTTCACGTGTTCCCAGCACTCAGGCTGTAATTGCAGCCTGCTGCTAAGAGCTGCTCTTCTCCTCTCTCTGGGAGCAGCTGGAAAATCGGTAGTAAGCTTAACAAAGCATGAAGAACTATTGGCATACAAATTAACGCTTAAATACTTAAGGGTCTGGGCTGTTGGTTTGAGGGGGTTTTTTTGCAAACTTCTGAAATACATGTTTATTCTCTCTAAAAACAACTCTGCAACATCATTGGCTATTCCTAGGTTATCCACTGGAAAATAGGTGTGAAAAATGCATTTGCTTTGCAGCTGCAGTGATGGTAATGCACTTTGATCTGTGTTTAGTGTACTTAGAGTGCAATTTTTTTTTATTTCATGAAGATAGAGACTCCTACCAGTCCTAAAGACCTGGTTTGCTGCTTCACCCTATGATGGTCAGTGCCAGTGATGAGTGATGATGCGGTTTATCTTAACCCACATGAGTGTAGTTCCTAAGCACTTATTTTGTATTTTTCTTCCTTTTCTTGCCCAGAAGCTTCCCAGCACTGTTTGTTTGTGTCCTGCAAGGTTCCTCCTATCATCCTGTCAATTATTGATGAGGTCTGCTCTTGGACCATTTGTTTGTTGTGAATAATTTCAAAGACAAATAAAAGACCCCTCTGCAAATTTAATGTATTGCCCTTTTGCAGTGTGTTATATTGTTTTCTTGGAACAGTGCACAGGGAGAAACAAGCCAAAGCTATTTTGTTTGAAGTTTTATGCATTATATATTTTTTTCTGTGAAGCTACAATATGTGACATATCTTGGATGACCAGGAATTACATGATTTGCATATGGGATATCAAATGCTTTTAAGTTAGTAATTTAGGTATTAGTATTCTGGTTGTGTTAAAGGACAAACAAGCAAAAGATGTGTTGTTTAATTACATGATGGGCCTGAGAGTTAGAGACAGTGCTGTGAGTTTTAACTCTTCATAGCCCAAACCAAAATGTGCCTCATGGAGGAAGGGATCATCCCTAGGTCAGCTGGGAAATATGCAAAGTTGATTTCTCCTGGACGCAGTGAAACGGCATTTTTGTGTGTGTTATCAGAGGAAAGGTGGAGGCTCCATCTGCTCTGTACTGAGTTTCAAGTCATTTTTCAGGTGAAATTGGGATTTCTTATTTTTCTCCCCACCACTTTGACACTTTGATTTGTGATGAGCACTTTAAGCACTAGATGAATTAATATATATATGAAGTAATACAAGACAACTTAAAAATTCCAATAATTGTATTTGAGATATGATCAATCCCTGGAGTTTTAAACCTGGAATCTTACCTCCCCCATCTTTTTTTTTCCAAGTTTCTTATTACTTTAATATCCCTTTTTTCAATATGTAGCTGACACTGCTGCTCAGATAGGGCTGAACTTTTAAGTAATTTTTCTAGCACTTGCTTTGAAACAGCAAATTTAGCTTCAAGAAAACTATAGAGATAATTTCAAAATGTGTCTTGAGACTGAACTTCTATGTTTTGTCTTT
The DNA here is from genome assembly GCF_028769735.1 of Zonotrichia leucophrys gambelii. Lineage (NCBI taxonomy): Eukaryota > Metazoa > Chordata > Aves > Passeriformes > Passerellidae > Zonotrichia > Zonotrichia leucophrys. The sequence goes on along the minus strand of NC_088178.1, from coordinate 4,766,121 downwards.
TTACCTATCACACAAAGCAAGGCTGAACTGAAAATAACAGGCTGTGAACTTTAATAATGTTAACTGCTGATTGAGCCACTGTGGCACTGCATTGGGAGGTTTAATGGGGTTAAAAAAAAACTTAGATAAAATCATCTTCAATTATAAAACTAGAATTATCTGTTAAATTATTAGCTCCCTACCTTACACTGAGACATACATAGTAATTTATTTATTGAAATTTCCATTATGAATAGAATATCCTAGTTTCATGTTAGATTTGTAAGAAATTATGCATCAAGCCAAATACTTTTGGAATCTTTGCTGATAAAATATTTTTTGATTAAAAGGAAACTTGGGTAAATGGGCACTGTCACGTAGGAGAGCAGAAGGCTGAGACACTCCAGGTGTTTCCTGGACACACATTTTTTGGTTTTCCTATAAATAGAAACCTGAATCATTGCAGAAAAAGCTGCAGGTACTTTATGGAAACCTTCTACCATTTTGTGTTTAGACTCAGATCTGGTTTTATCTAGTTTTGAGTAAGACATTTATATAATGGCACATTAATCTTTTCCCTCTGCTTAATCTCTCAGTGAAAAGCTGTTACCTACTTTCTGTAACAGTACATTTATTTTTCTTTCTTGGTCTTGGGAAGGTGAAACTGCTGTTGAGACTCAATTCTGCTAATGCCCTGATCAACATTTGTTCTGTCTGTTGGTACAAAAACCAGACTCATTATCTTAATAAAGTCATTAGATGAATCCTTAGACAAAATACACCTGCCTTTTGGGTCATTGTTATAAAACAATTTGGGGAAGTTTACAATGCCAAAATGCACATTAAAAATGTTCACCGTATTGATGCCCTGTAGTAATTAGCATATCCACAAAGAAACGTGCTCATTTTGTCTGATTTTTTTCCTAAGTAGGGTCTGTTTGTGGGCCACTAGGTTGGTAGAAATGTCCTTGTGACTGTGCTCTGTGCTTGTATGGGCTGTGTGCCCTCAGGGAGTTTGCTGTGCTTTGGGAGCCTCTGTGCTCTGCTGAAGGGATCACACAGGAGGATTCAGATGAGAGGTGTGAGTGGAAGTGCATTGTGGCTTGGAGGTTTAGAATAAAATGAAATAAAGTGGTTTGATTGGAAGGGGCCTATGACAATCATCCAGTCCAACTAACCACTTCAGGGCTGAATAAAGGTTAAGGCTTGTTTTCAAGGGTGTTGTTCAAATGCTCTTTATAAAACACTGGATACACCCTGTGTAAGGCAGAGACATGACATGCCAATTCCAGTGGGCTCTGCAGCTTTATCATCCATGTCAGGGAAGGTATAGGTTGGATATTAGGAAGCAATTTTCCACTGAAAGACTAATAAAGTACTGGAATGCTCTTTCCAGGGAGATGGTAGAATCACAATCTCTGGATGTGTTTAAAGAAAGTCTGGACATGGCACTTGGTGCTATAGGCTAGTTGAGGTGTTTAGGGCATAGGTTGGACTTGATGATCTTAGCGGTCTCTTCCAACCTCATTATTCTGTGCTTCTGTCATCATCCTGCTCCAAAGATCAGGTTTTATTACAGTGATGTAGTTAGTTAGCTGTGTTGCAGTCCTTATTAAGACTTAATACAATTTTTATGGCTTTTGAAATTATTTTTTCCACTGTTTCTTACACGTGAACTAAAGTTTCAGCAGCTGCCAGCTGCACATACAGCCAGTGTTAAATATGAGACCTCTTGAGTGAGGAGAGATTTCTCCTTCCACTGAGCTGAGCTCCCTGGCAGGTTTTTCATCCTGCTCTGAAGTGAAGGCATTTCTAAGATGAGGTTTGGCCACAGTCTGTGATGGAAGAGTCCCAATTTCACAGATTTGGTACATGGGGTTGTTTGTATCTTAATTTAGATGCGCATCATATTTGAAGGAAAGGGTGCCAGCTCTCCTGCTTGTTGGCAGTTTTTTTATTATTATTGTTATTAACTTGCTTGCATATGTCAGCAATAACAATAACTTTTGTAAAGTAGTTTTCTCCTTTTTGCCATTAAGAACAGAATGTATTTGAGTATCATGTGATGTTCTTTGTCTTACTTAATCCTTTGGCCATGCTATGTGCTCCTTGAAAATGGTGATGTACACACTCTTACAAACCTATCCTAGAATAACCTGATTTGGAAGGGACCCACAAAAATCATCAACTCTGAGTCCTAATCCCAAGCTCTAGTTGGGACCTTACACTACAAGGGGTGTCATGCCACTGACTGAGCACAGTGTATGGCATTCAGTTTTAAATCAGTACTAAATAATAGAACACAATGGATTGCTTTTTATGTTCTCAATTGAACTCTTCATATTTAATGTTCTAAACCTCGTGTGGATCTCATTTTTGTAAGCCAAGTGACCCAAACCAACATAGTCTCTTAGTCTGTAAATGCATGGATACTGAAAGGCTTTTCTAGAAAGAACAGCCTCTGAAAATACCAAAAAAAATATAAACTGCATGTGACTCACAAATACTGCTCACCTGGAAATGTGATTGTTACACATAAATGGATGGAAATGGATGTATGAATGAATGTGATGTTACGGAAGTGTGGATTCATAGATAGTAGAAAGCTATCTTTATTTTAATTTTCCCTGATATGCATTTGTGAACTTTTAAATGGTTCTTCCAATTAATATTTCCTTCACTTTGTGAGCTAACAGTTGCCCATGGTGGTAAAAGCGGCAAATACCCCATTCCCTGTGAGGAGCATTGTGGTTTGTTTTCATTTTATCATTACAACTTTCCTTCACTCTTCTTTGCCTGGAAGGGTTTATACTGAAATGAGTTAATTGCATTTTATGACGATGAAAGCAGTTGGTTTTATGTGTTTCATGGTTATTCCTTGTTTTTTATGGGATGGGAAATCATTGATTTTCCCTTTTGTATTGCTCATTGGCAGAAATGTCAGAGGTGCCAAGGAGACAGTGTTGGTTCACTTTGAATAAGCATATTTAAACAGATTCACTTTTGTCATTGAGAGATTTTGCACAGAAATCAACAGAAATTTTGTTCATGTCTTATTTTGAAAATCAAGGGAATCAGTAAGAGATTATTGTGAAGTAACAGGATTATGTGTAAGTCTAGATAACTCCCCCATTATAGTCTAAATAATTGGAATAACTAAACATAATCATTAAATAAGAGATGCACACAGGGTTCTTTGATTTCTGACAAGCAGACAGAACTGTTCCAGTATCCCTAAAATCTAGTTTTTCTTATGCTCTGCCTGTATGAAGTGCTTGAGAAATGTTCAAATACACTAAAAAGCAGTATATAGAAGACTGGTAACATTTGAAATTTGAGTTTGGATTATTTCTGTGTACTGTGCTGTCCTTTCACTGTCTGGTCTTGGTGGTTGTGACCCATATGTGACCAGATAAATCCTGTCTGATGTCAGTGCTGTATTGATCTGAATCTGAGGAGCCAGTCGAAAGCAAATTCCAGTTTTCCAACAATAGGAATAAACTGGATCAATATAAAAAAGGCAAAAATAGTGTTTCTTGTGGTGATTCACACATTGCCCCTACAGGCCCCAATTACATGCAGAGGTCTCCATCATGGCCCTTCCTTTGTCCTGTGTGGTGCTGTTCTCTCTGCTGGGAAATGGGGCTTTGGGAAATTGGGGAAGCTGGATCCAGAAATCTCTGTAGCCTGAATGGGCTGGTTTGCCTTGAAGACACAGAATGAGCTGGTGGGCATGGCAGTTTGTAGCACCCTGAGAAACTTGAAGTATAACAAAGGCCAGTGAGGAGGTGAAGGTTCTGGAACATCTCTGCTGTGGGGAAAGCTGGGACTGTTCAGCCTGGAGCAGAAAAGGCTGGAGGGGATCTTACAAATGTGCATAAATACCTGGAGGGAGGTTGTAAAGAAGCTACAGCCAGGCTCTCCTCAGTGGGCACACAGGAGCCTCATCAGAACATGTGGAAAAACTCCTTTACTGTGGGGTGAGCAAGGACAGGTTGTCCAGGGGGATTGTGGAGTCTTCACCTCCAAAGCTGCCTGGAAATGGTCCAGGACAACAAGCCCTGCCCTGCCAGGCAGGTTGGATCAGATGACCTCCAGAGGTCCTTTCCCAGACAAAAATTTGCGATGCTTGTCCTTGCAGTATTTTTCTTCATTAGTTCATCTAAAGTTGTATTAAAGACTTGTAAGAATAAGCTCTGATACAACTAATTGTAAACAGCATCTGCCTATACCTGCTTTTAGCTGTATGTAGTGCCTCTGTGCACTGCATTCCCTCTCCTTGAAACCAGGAGAAGACTTGAGGGAAGGGCTGAGTACTCTCCTCGTATCAGCATCTCTAAATTGCTTATGCCCATGCTTCATCCTGCAGCCAGCTGCAGGGATGCACTCACAGTACACGCTGCCTGCTGGTTGCTCAGCAGACACCTGAAGGGATGCAGGTTCAGCAGCTGTCCTCAGTGTCTCAGCCACTGTGAAGGATTCAGAAATTGTAGAAGAATAGAAATTTTTAAGGTAAATTCACTTAGAAACCAGGAATAAAATAGAATGAAGTGTTATGGGCACTGATAGCTGGCCTTATCTAACTTTTCCTTTTAGTTTCTTCTTTCCTAAGATACCATTAGCAGTGTTAATGGTATCTTTGTAATTGCTTCCACATTCTGACTGAGGCAGGCACAAAACCCACGTGCTTACATTTTTCTCCTTTTCCCTAACTGGCTGGCTGGCCTTCATCTTCTTCTGTGCACTGTTCCCTCAGTCTGGAGTAAAGATTTACAGATCTTGTTGAAAAGTGATTTTGATCTTTTATGCTCCCAAAGAGCCTGAATCTTTGGTCTGGTGGGCTGATGTCAGTGTTCAGTGGTGCAAAGGGCTCTCAAGTCAAAAAACCCACCAGCTTTTGGATTTCTTATAAAGAGAATTGAGAAGATTGCTCTATAATGGAATCCTAATAGTCCTGGAAGGTGAGTGGTTGTAAAAACTCCTTCCAAATAATGAAGTTCCTTTTGCAGCAAAGAAAAGGTGAAGGTGATGTTGTGGCAGCAAGTATTAAAGTAAAGTGTCCAGGATATCAAATGATTGCTGAATTACAGAGCTGTTGTCAGGGAGTGGGTCTGGGATGTACCTGAACTGGTATGTAAACATTCCAGCTTGCCCTGGGTCTTGCTGAAGTGTTTCTGCCTGGATTATTGGAAGAACTCCATTGTTTAAGAAGATGAGGGACAGGAGTTTCCTTTTTGAAGAAACAAGTCTGTGTACTGCAATGACAAAAAGCTTAATGAGCTTTTAAAAGACAATATATTGGCAATTCTTTATGTGCATGCTGCTGCAAGGCATTTCCTCCTTGTTAAAATCAGTGTCACTGAATTGGATAAACTTGCAGCACTTTCTCCTTTTATTAATGTTTTGCTAGCAGCAAGCAATACCAGATGCCAAAGGTCTGGGTGTGCTAGTAGGGTATAGCTGTAAATTTTATTGGAATTCTTCCTTAGACCCAGTTTGTGAAGGACAAGTCTGGAAAATGAGACTTGAACTGGTTACACTGATCACATTATCTTTTGATGGCAAAAGTAGGCCTAATTTCAGAACTTGTAAAAATGTTACTAGGTAGATATCTGCTTGGTCAGTAATGCTATAGGAAACTTACCTTCTAAGACCCAGGGTTTTCTTCTTAAACGTTTGATTTTTTTAAATAATTACAATATTTTTGGCGTTTTATGCTTCCTGTAATGAAAAATCATTGTAAGTTTTGGAACACTATCAATTGGAGTAGATAGGTAGGAGTCAAGGATTTAACTACACAACTTGTTCCATTTCCTGTGAAGTTTGACATGAATTTTCCACAACTATCTGATACTGCGGCAGTTACGGATTGCTTGTTAGAAACAGGCCTTAACCTTTCCACTTGCTTCTGGAGATTATTCTGAGTTAGAGCTGAAATACTCGAATGTCAAATTTCAGGTTCATTACAAGAACATTTTTTCTGATCTTTACAAATACATTTGTGGCTTTACCAGAGGAGACATAATCAGGAACCTAATCTAAAAATCAGCAAACCAGAAAGAACTTGGGCAAAATTACTCGCTACATGGATGAATCTGTTGGCTACCTTTTCATTGTTTGTCTGTTTGTAAAGTAAACAAAGTATTTATTGTCTATTTAAATGTAGACATATCAGAGGAAAAGGTGCAATGCTCATGAATAAACTGGATAATGTAGTATTTACTTGTGCTCATTTATCCTCATGTCCTCCAGGGAGCCAACCTTGGGGAGTGCTAGCCATTAAAAACCAGATCAAACCTCAGACAAAATCCAGTGCTTAAACAATTGTCTTCAGCATTTAACAAAAGAATGCTTGATATCATACCTGCTAAAGATCACATAAACCAATAAATAAAGCCCCAATGTAGTAAAATAGAAATGGAAATACTGTGGAATCTACAAACAGATGTGGGGAAAAAACATATCCAAACACCATCAGGGGTACAGAGCACCCCAGCTCTTGTGGGAGATCAGGGAGCTTCCAAGCTCAGTCCTTGGGAGTAACTCTGAATTCATCTCATTCCATGCCTGTAGTAAAACATCAAGCCTGGTACACTCAGAAGTTGACCTCTTGCCCAGTAGCACAAATAGTGTTTTTCTTCTGTCAGCAACATTCAGAGAGGATATGGGAGAGTAAGGAGAATAAATTATGTATCAGTAGCACAGGAGAGAGTGTGTACAGAATGGCAGAAGGAGAAGGAAAACAAACCACAAAGATGGTAAAGGTCACGGATATCTTTTATTTTTCAGAACAACAGAGTTTATGGAGAATTGTTTTGTGTCTGATCTAATTTTGTTGGGATTTTTTTAGAGAAAAATGTCATCTCCTCTGTTGCTGATTGATGACTCAATTCTGCTAAGGGCTGAGCTGTTTTCTACTTCTGTGACTGTTACAGTATAGAATCCCAGAATGGTTTGCGTTGGAAGAGACCTTAAAGACCATCTCATTCCACCTCCCCTGCCATGGGCAGGGACACCTTCCACTAGAGCAGGTTGCTCCAACCTGGTCTTGGACACTTCAGGTGCAAACACAGCTTTTCTGGGGGACCTGTGCCAGGGCCTCCCCACCTTCACAGGGAGGAATTTCTTACCAATCTTCCATTTCACTCTGCCCTGTGTTAGTGTGAAGCCATTCCCCCTTGTCCTTTTCAGTTCCTGATGTAGAGTCCCTCTCCAGCTTCCTTGTAGCCCTTCAGAGACTGGGGCTGGGAGGTCTCCACACAACCTTCCCTTCTACGGGCTGAACAGCCTCACCTTTCTCAGCTTGTCTCCATAGGACAGAAGCTTTAGTCCTCTTATCAGCTTCATGGCATCCTCTGGACTTGCTCCAACAGTTCCTTCTCCTTAAGACTGTCATCACAACACATCACTTTCTCTTTTAAAGCTGCCTACAGAGTAGTATTGACATAAGAATTAGTATTATTCTCAGACTTCCTTTTACTTCCACAGTCTTTAAGAACCATGGAATTATCATTCTTTGTCACCCAGGTCTACTTTGTCCAGCATCTTGTAGCTAAAAACTAGCAGCAGCAGCTTCTGAGAGGGTTAAAAACTTTATGCTGGACAGGTGGTCAATATGTCTTCATCATCCTGCTCCCAAGTAGTTTTAAGATTGATTTAAGTGTTAAGAGAAACTCTGCCAGTATGAGAGGACGTGGCTTCAAGTTGGGCCGGGGCAGGTTTAATTTAGATATTAGGGAATTTTTTTTTTTCTCTGACAGGATAACTAGGCATTGCAGCAGACTTCCTCAGCAGTGATGGAGTCACCATCCTTGAAAGCATTGAAGAAATGTGTGGATGTGGCACTTGAGGATGTGATTTAGTGGTGAACACAGCCATACTGGGTTGTTGGTTGGACTCAATGATCTGTCTTAAAGGTCTCTTCCAACCTTAATGATCCTCTGGGTGCTGTGAAATACTTTGACAGCCTTCCAAAGTGAGCATCATTTCCCAGTTCCTTGGCAGTCATGTGGGTGATGCAACAGTTCCTAACAAGCTCCTGACTAGTGCAGTCCCACTGGTAATATGTGTAAAAGCAGCAGAGTCCCATCCCACCAGCTTTTTAACACCTAGAGAACAATCTATTTAGAAATTATAGGTAAATTTGCATACCAGGCCTAAAAAGAGACACGTTGTAGATTGTATCTGAGGATCCTGGGAATTCTCAAAATGTGGCCACTGCCTGCTCAAGCACAGCTTGAGAAGAATGGGACATAATTTGATAAAAGATGTTTACTTTCTTTGGGCAGAGCTATATTCGTAATCCAAAATGATGAGAGAAGAGATACTTTGATACTAAATTTACCTCCAGGTGTGACCTGCCAGGGCTACTCAGATACAAACTATTGATCTGGCCCTATGGCCAGGAATCCTTCTGTTCCTTCTGCTTCTGGAAAGCAGTTTTGTCCAAAGAGCAATAGATACAGCTGATAGTGAGCCAGAATTGGTAAAGTTCAGCTGACCAGGGTATTTACTGAATTAGCCTAAATATGTTGACATTCAGCATATTGATATGTAACTGTTAAAAAAAATACTCTAAAGAATAATCCTCTGGTTTTTTTCTCAGTTTCAGTTTCTCTGTTAATTAGTACTCTCTGAGTGTTAGATGCTCTCAGTTGAATAAAAGCTAATGCTGATTGAAAGAAAATCTATTTATAGACAGGAGTTGATTTACAAGATATATGTTACAGAAACACTAAAGAAGAAGTGAGCATAAGCCAGACATCTTTTATTCAATGTCTTTAAAAGGAAGAGCTATTGATTATTTTTTTTTTGAATACTGATTAGTAGGGAACCTGGGATTTTCTTGGATCATATGTTCTACTTGGACGGTTGTAATATGTGTGGAAAATGAGGAGAGGGATTGATGATGTGTATAAGATGTGTTGGCACCATGTGCTGTCAGATTTCACTGAAAGCAGGAATTTGGTAGGACATCAGTAATAAAGGAACAGAGCTACGTGTTGGTTTTGCAGATCATTTCAAACCCATTGATTGACCTCATCACTTTTGTGGATTCTGTATTTTTTGCCTGTTTTAGAGGGCTTCACATTATTATTCATATTCCCACATGCATGTGTGGGGAACTGCACAGAACCATAGGGAACTTTAAGGAACAAAATAAAACATACACCAAAAATCTGTTCCTTCAGCAAACACTTGGCTACTGAACCAATGTCATAATATCAGTAACATGCAGCTGGCAAGTCAGTGTTTAAATTTATGGCTTTTCAGGATTAGGAGGCAGTTTATTGAGGGTACCTCCAACTCCAGATATCAGCAGATGTGTTTCACATCCTGGATAAACAAGTAGTGAATGTCTCTGTTGGCCTAGGAATTTTTACTTTCCATACAACACGTGGAAAATTTCAGTATCTGATCCTTATGAAGCATGGCACACCAGATTTTCTGGGCATGGTAATTTTAAATGTTGAAAGCCTTTTTTGATTTTTTTCCCCTTTTCTTACTTTCCTTGATATTCTGGATGTAGCTTTTTTTAGCCAGTGAGGGGATGAAGTACAGGCAGGACAGTGTGCTGCAAAATCAGCTCTTTCAGCCTTACCAGAGATGCAAACCTTTAAAATGGGCCAAGCAGATCAACTTGACCTGAGTCTCCAGCACAGAGAATCCCAGACTGGTTTGTGTTGGAAGAAACCTTAATTTTCATCTCCTTCCAACCCTTGCCATGGGTAGTGATACCTTCCACTAGAAAATGTAAATCATATTTCCATGTGTAAACACATGTGGTAAAACCCAGCTTGAATGAGTTAAAGGTCAGAGATAAGCCTTTGGAAGTGAAGTACAGCATGAAAATTGCCTACTCATGTAGATAATGGTGTCTTCTAGATCCCACTGAGCTCTTTTGTTTTGGGTTGTTTTCTTCCTGGGATCTCTGCCTGGTTGTGCACAGAAGGAATAGTGCATATTTAATGAGCTGCTTTCTTTTTCTTTCCCCTTGCTGTTTTTGCTTTGTGTAACCCTATGCTTCACTAGACACCATTCAGATCAGGATTTGAGGCTGGAGTTACTATTCTTCCATTTAGCATTTCTGCAGGACTCATCACTACAGTATTTCAGTGCTTCAGATGTTAATTGATTTTCATAACACCCCACTGAGATGGGGAATTATTATTAACCAGGGAAATGGAGCACAAGGAGATTGAGGTCAGAAGTGCTGCCCAGTTTGAATGCCAGCTTTGAGACACCTGTTATCTGGTTTATTATTTATTCAGTAGTCACATTAAACTCTTCAATTCCTTTAATTGCAGCTGCAATTCTGCATCTCTCATACTGAGTCAGAAGTTGGAACACAGGCAGTACAGTAAGGAAAACTCAGCTGAGCACTTTTGGCATTCTTTTCGTTAGGGATGTGCCTGTTTTCATGACAGTAACTTTGGGCAAAAGTGGGACAAGTATTAAGTCTCAAGAGATTTTTTTCTTCCTTAATAATTTCTTCTGCTGATACAATGCTTATTCTTCAGCTCTTGGAACAAAATAAACAAGGCTCTACCTTGGGGAGTCTCTTCTGCTCCCTAATTGTAATTCATTACCAGAGTGGCTCCACTTGTGACAACAAATGAGTATAGAGGTTCTTTATGGAGTGTGAGATGTTCTTAATTAAAAAATTCCTGAAATGAATGCATAAAGATTCTTTATTTTATGATTGCTGATGTACTCCTAATTTTCTTTTAACTTTTATTCAACATAAACAGTTTTCTGTTCTCTCTGTTTTATTTCTGTGTTGATCTGCCTTCTGGCATCATTGGCCCATATTCAGCAGCTTCTTGATAGCTGGGAATGGCAGGAGTGTCAAGGACTCAGCATTGCTCCTCTGCAGAAATTCAGCTGTTCCAGAAGAGACAACTTGAGGCAGAGCTTGTTCAGCAGCATGGCAGCTGTCATAGCACTGGCATATGGAGATAATTCTTTTCCTCAGAAGAATATTTTCTCTGAGTTGACAGGAATTTTAGAAGTAAGATCATTAGAACCCTGAATGCCTTGATAGCCATCTCACCTTAGTTTTTTCCTGATAAGCTAACTAATCATGACTTTCAGAAAAGTCATGATTAGTTAGTGGTCTGAAAACCTAAATGAGGGTGTCTGTAAACTCATGTGCTTTGGTACTTGAGAGCAGTGCTGTCTACAAACTCTCCTGGAAAAAGATAGAAACTTAACTGAAGTATATTTTATATACTTTAAGAAGTAGTTCTAAACTATCTTCTCCCTAGATTAATTACTTGGTTTTCTTCCTTTATGAGTTTATCATATTTCAAAGATAGGTTGTCTTTTGAGGAGGAGTTAATTCTCCAGTCTTTGCATGTAAATCTTATTTTGGGCCCATTTAATAATTTTCCTCTAGATTTTTTAGACACAGCTTTCATTAGTAGGGCTGAATTAAGACTGCTTCAGGTTTCTTTTAACTGTGTAAAAGTTCATGTACCTTTGGGCCTTTACACAAATATTTTTGGCCCTAACTTGGGCATTCTCCTTGTCAACTTCTGTGTGCTCAGTTACACTTTGTCTTCCCCAGTCAAGACAAGTACTGGGCAGTCAAGTACAATGTCTCAGCTTGACTGGAAAACCTTGTGTGTGCTGGATGTGGTGATTTTCCTGAAACTTCCCCTGGATCTTTTCAAGTTCATGCTGAAAAATGTCTGTAAGAGATTTCTGTAGTAAATTCTGTAACTTTCCTGGTAGATCTTTAATGCTGCTTCAGGCGTTTTCTCATAATTTAACTGCATGGTCAGATAGATTTGGGAGGCAGACTGCAGTTCTCCAGCCTCTCTGGTATTTGGAAGCCATGTAAATGAAAATAATCATTAAAGAAGTCTGATTAGAGAACTGCTTTTTATAATTTTTTTGTTATTACTCTGTGTTTGTTGGCTTGTGATTTAGACAGTGGGGTTAATTTTGAAATAAGCTTTTTTTTTTATGGAGAATCCTGGTTAACAAGACACAATCTGAGAGCTTAGAAGCTTTTTCTGTAACAGAAATACTCTGTGTTCAAGATCAAAGTTATTTGTAAGGGATTTATATTCCAGGTTACAGGAGAAGGTTTTGTTGGTTTTTCCTTTAGGATTTCAAAGGTAATGGAGAAAAGCACCATTTGATATTTGCCAACCTGAAAGTACAGCACACTGGAACCTGAAGATAATTAACTGTTGTAGCTCCAGCTCTGACATTTTGATACAACTTCCTCATCCACACAGTGATGTTCTTTAGGTCTGTCTGCAGTGATTCCCATCTTTTTCTAGAAATCTTTTATGAGTTTTTAATTAACACTTTTGGTAGATTCATACATCCAGCATTTCAAATTAGTAGCTTTAAGCTTGCAAGACAGAGACAGCCTAATTTTTTGGTGGGTTTTTGGGTTGTGTTTTTGGTTTGGTTTTTTTTGATGTAGTTTTTGTGTGTGTGTGTGTGTGTGTTTTATTTGTTTCTGTGTTTGGGGTTTTTTTTATTTGGGTTTTTTTTACTGCCGGAACAACACGATTAGTATATGATCTGTGGTAAGAACTCACCAACAATTAATTTTGATAATGATGATATTATATAATATAATTATATATAATGATGATATAAAAATGATAATTTCCTCGGAGTTCTAAATCTGAACCTTTAAGCCTGCAGGACAGAAAACATGCCATATTGCTCTTGTTCAACTGTCAAGCTATAACTGCATGGGAGACTAAAAAGGATTTTAGTTTTCTTCTCAAAGCACTTTTGGAGAAGTCAGTAAAGCAGTTATCTAATGTATCCATATTAAGTACATGTTGAATTTTATATTACATTTGATTATACTGTTAATGGGTTCATGTGTCAGGATTTTTCTCTTTTTTTTTACAGGATTCTGCTCAGGAGAGTGTCATCAAACGAGATATCCATCGTACATATCCAGCCCATGATTATTTTAAGGATACAGAAGGAGATGGGCAGGAATCTCTGTACAAAATCTGTAAGGTACAGTCAGTACTCTCAATTTTCAAGTGCTGTATTTTGTGTAACTTTTTTGCCTTGCTAACCCTGTTCTGGTCCAAGTTGTTAATCAGTAAGATTTCAAAGCTTTGTTTAGATTGCATGTGGAGACTGTGGGGTTTCTGCATTCCCTTTTGCAGCCTTGCATTTGGTACCTCTTGAGGTGCAGGTGAGAGGAGGCTCAGGCTGGCTTTGCTGAGGTGAGAGGGAGGAACCTGTTCAGAGGGAGTGGTGTAGGAGCTCCTCTTCTGCTCTGAGGTGGAGAGATTTGCAGAGGAGGAGAAACAGACTCTCAGAGCAAGCTCTGCTGTGAGGTTAAACCAGAGTGTCTGTAGATAATTACCTGGAGAACAAGTTTTTGACCATTCCCAAGCAGTGTGTGAGCAGAGCTTTTCACTCACAGCTGCCAGATCACCTCCAATGAAAAACATTCTTTAATTTTTCCAATGTGCACATGGGAAAGTTGAGGTACTAAATCAATAGATTTGAGATCTTGTAGAGACAGACTTCTTTTGTTAAAGAGAGATCCAGAAGGTAAAATATTACAGCCATGCAGCCAAGCAGAGACTTTTCTGGCTGGCAGTTGTAGATGTTGCTGTGGTTTTGGCAGTCAGCTTTTGTTTCACTTTTTTTTTTTCCTAAAACTCATGAAATTAATGTAGAAAATTCTGTAGAATATTATATAATGCAGAATTCATTCTGTTCATATAGAATGAATGATTGCCTTAGGCAAAGCTATTTCCCTTTCCCTTCCTCTTCCTTGTGGCTGTTTACACCTCCTGCTGATTACTAGAAATGATGGAGTTGTCAAGCAGAAAAAAGTGTTCAGCCTTTGGGGTATAATGACATATTTCCTGTTCCCCAGATAAATTCTCTGCTGATACAAACTCCTATTCAAATAATAATTTGGATTAATATTAAATATAGCTGCTTAGCTACTGGGATTCAGTATTGTGAGCAATTCACTGTTTAAAAGAAATACAAAATTGGGGAATAAAGATAACTTTCAAGCAATGCTATTGATTTCTTCCTAATCTTGGAGGGCTCTAGAGGGCTACAGGAAACAGTTCCTGTGCCAGTCTGTGAAAAGAATAACAATGCAGGTAAATTATGGGCTTGTCACTTTGATACCAGTTAAGTGAACAATGATGGAATAATTCAATTTTTCAAGAATTACATGTGATAAGTATGTTATAATGAAGGCCTGTGAGTTTACTGAAAATAGATCATGACAAGCCAACACAAAAAGCCAGAAGTACAGGTTCCACTGGTGAAGGTGTTTTGACTGGAATTCTGTAGCTCCTGTGGCCTGCCAAGCTCAGAATGTATAAATGCTGGACAAGTTAAGCATGAACAAGGTACACACTAAGGAGTTAAAGTCTGGCCAGCAGGTTCCTAAACAAGCACTGAATAAATGGATTTCAGTCAAAGCATTAGGAATATCCCTTCTTCATTCCAGGTACTCTGGTGAGTCACCTCTAAGAAATCACAAGGTCCTTTCTCATGAAGATATCTTGGTGACAGAGAGAAAAGGGGATGGTAAATAATGAAATGTAAAGGATGTGGAGATGGATGAACCTTATGTAGGAACAGTTTGACTTGAGCAACTCAGTGTTTTGCAGCTGCCTTTAGTTACAGTGTCCAAAATTAAAGACATCTATTCTACATTGCAAAGAATCTGTAAGGTTCTGTGAGGATGATGAAAGAATTTGGGAACATTCTTTGAAAAGGAAAATTCTTGTTCATTAAGGTATCTCAGTTTATTTTAATAAAGAACAAATAAAGGAGAGAATCTGTCAGAACTGGAAGCAACTTAGAGGAATTATCTGTCCAGCAGGCAGCTTCAGAGGGGCACAGACCTTCCTGGGTTGTTTCCTTTCTGTAGGAAATGTGAATAATTCTGCATGTTTTCTAAATCTGGGGACTTTCCTTGCTCTCAAAGCCTCTCCTGCAGAGGAAGTTGTTGTAGCTGTTATTGCATCAAGGTGCCCCCAATATTGGGAGTCATGTGCTCTGACTCCATGATTCAGAAGGCTGACCAATGCTTAATTAAAACTATACTACATTACATTAATACTGTATTATAACTATAGTAAGGACATATTATATTATACTATATAAAAGATGCTAAATAAAAAACCATTACTGAGACAGTCAGGACACAGCTTTGACCCAATTGGCCAAGGAAACAAAACAATCTATAGCAGAATCCAATTAACAAATCACTTTGAGCAAACAATCTCACATGTGCCACATGTGCCAAACAACAGGAGTAGTGAACAGAGATAAGAATTGATTTCTTTTCTTCTCTGAGCTTCTCACTGCCTTCCCAGGAAAAATCCTGAGAGAGAGAATTATGTCTCTGTCTGTTCAGAGAATGTGAATGCCACAGTTAGTTCTCTTTTCTTGAAGGATCTTGAAACTCAGAAGTGCTTTGTCCTTGCCAAAGAGAAAGTCAGGCAAAAACTCCAGGAGGCCTGTGTGGATGAGCAAGGTGCTCCTGGACAAACTCAAAGACAAAAGGAGGCCTACAGAGGGTGCAAACAAGGGCACCTAGTCTGGTAGGAATACAGAGAAATTGTCCAAGCAGACAGGGATCTGGTTTAGGAAAGTAAAGCCGTGATGGAATTAAATCTATGGATGAGAAGGATGACAGGAAAATATTCCATGGGTACATCTGTGGTAAAACTAAGATTAGAGACAGTGTGGGAAAAAATGTTCCTTCCTGTCCAGAAGGAAAGGGCAAACCTGCTTAACCCTGGACATGGACTAGGCTGAGGTACTTGATGACTTTTTTGCCTCTGTTTTCACTGGCAAGTGCTCCAACATCACTGCTGAGACCACAGAAGGCAAAGGCAGGGACAGAGAGAATGGAAAAGTGCCCAGTGCAGGAGATGATCAGGTTTGAGATGATGCAAGGAGCCTGAAAGGCCATGGAACCTGATGAGGTGCATCTGTGGCTCTGAGAGAAGTGGCAGATGGAGTTGTTAAGCCACTGTCCATTGTATTTTAGTCATGGGCATTCAGTGAAGTTCCCACTGAATGAAGATGAGGAAATCTAACTCCCATTTTTAAAAAGGCACGAAGAGAAGGCTCCAAAGAGGCCTTAAAGCCTCTCCCAGTGCCTAAAGGGGCTCCAAAAGAGCTGAAGAGGAACTTTGGAAAAGGAGCTGGAGTAACAGGACAAGGGGTAAATGGCTTCCCACTGCCAGAGGGCAGGGTTAGATGGGATATTGGGAAGGAATTCTTTTCCTGGCAGAGGTGTCCCAGAGAAGCTGTGGCTTCCTTGCAGCTCTGGAAGTGTCCAGGGCCAGGCTGGACAGGCCTTGGAGCAAGCTAGGCTAGTGGAAGGTGTCCCTGCCCATGGCAGGGGGTGAAATTGGATGAGCTTTAGGGTCCTTTCCGACCCAAACCATTCTGGGATTCTGTGATCAGAGACCTCTCTGTGTGCCCATCAAGTTGAGGGCTGCTCTTCCTGTGAAGCATTTTGTGTTTACCTGGAGTTTAATGACCTCTGTCACCCAGCCACTTGTTCTTGATAGAACATGTTCTGCATAGCAGCTTTGCAGTCACTTTCTAATTCCCTGCTCCAAACAGCTTTGTCTCATCAGCAGTCTTTGTGCTATTTTTATGTGGTTTTATTTTTGCTGTTTTTATGTATTTTTATTTTTACTGTGCTATGTTTATGTGTTCTTTAAGATTTGTGAATATTTGCAGCACATCTTTCTGCAGGGTTCTGTGAGTGACCTCACCTTCACTCTCTGGATTAGAACTGACTTTATTCCTACCTTTGGCGCTCTCTCCTTTAATCAATTATTTGAGGGAGTAAGGGGATGTTCTATAGCAGCTCAGTTCCCCAAAAAGCCTTTGGGATCTTGGTGAGGGGTTTATGAAAATCCTGGTAATCTTAGTGCCTCCTTCATTCCTTCATGTGCTTGTAGGTTCAAAGAAGGATTTGGGAAGCATTGCTTTCTGGTAGAACAGCCACATCCAGTCTTCAGCATGGAATTATTCATAAATTTACTGATTACACTGAAGGGTTTATACCTACTAGCCAGTATTGAGAGCAGACACAACTACTGGGGAGAATTCCAGGCAGAGATTTCCAGCATTTCCACATGTTCTTCATCCTCTCATAGTTTCCTTAAATGACTGTGGGTGTGACCGATACCTGTTTGGGTCTGACTGAACCTTGAATTTATGATTAATAAACTGTTTTCTCCAGTATGTGGGTTTTCCAGAAATAATGTTAAAGCCTAATTAATTTGCTTAGAAAATTGTCATTCTATTGGGAATAAAAAGTAATTATCTGTGTTGAAAGTAATAATGTGGCGGCTTTGTATTGTTAGAATAACTTTTACCAGAAGTGCTGAGTACTTATCCCTTTATTCTACTGTGAAAGCAAGAAGTTTGAAGAATGGGATTTTTGAATATGGTTAGGAAGGGTCTGTCCTCAAGTGAGAGGGCAGAAAGCTGAAGAGCATTTTCTTCATTCTTCACTGAAATGAGAGATGATCTGAGCTGTCAGATAAAAAGGAAAATCATTAAAAGCTCACTGCTTCACTTTAACAGGTCTGCCAGTTTTTGTTCCAACTCCTCTTCAGAACAGTAGGAAACCAGGAAAGATGGGAACTTTTTCTGTTGCAGAACGTTTATGTGACAAAGTACCTAAAAATAAACTTCAGGACTGACAGTGGTGATAAGGAATGAAAAGAGTTTCAGATTCTAAGACTGGAGATTTCACTTGAGGACACCACTTAAGCTGGATTTTCACAGAGCAAATTTTGGGCAATCTTTGTGAAAACTGCTGCTTCTTGCCTGCTTTCTGTTTAAATACTCTGCAAATTCTAGCTGTGTTTGAAGAGCTTACCTCAGTGTTACAATGCATAACTGAGTAATGCTCAGTGCCTGCTTCCAAGCTCTGTCCATGCTCACAGCCTGAGGCTCCAGGGAATCTGGGCACCTGGCAGAATTAATCCTCTCAGCTCTCTGCAGTGTGTGCAGTGCAGAATTTAACATGAGATGTGTTTTCCCTAATTTTCTGATTAAAGTAACTCCTATTTAACAAACAACCACTGTGACTCTAATGGGGAACAGGGAGCATGGTGCAGGAAAATCAGTCAGGTGATCTGGGACTGGGCAGGCTGGGAAAACACACACAATGGTTTTCAGAAAATGGCAGAATTACTTCTCAGAGGCTCAGAGTTGGTGGTAGTGTTTCTCAGTAACCTGAGGCCTTGCAGAAGGATGTGAATCGTTTGTATCAGGATCTGTTTTGTAACTAAATACTTATCCCTTCGTAGTTTTTTCCCCCTTCTGGTCTTGCCTGAAGGTTTTAGGTGCAGGATCAGTGTGGAGGCTGGTTTGCTCTGAGACCAAACACTGTGTTTTAGTTGCAGGGTGTGTTTTCTGGTACCCACATTAAAGAATAACAAACTGCATTCTAGCAATGCTAACACTGAGTGGACTCCATTATGGGGCATTTTAGTTTTTGTTACTGTATATTGAAATATGGAAATCCCTTTGAGCTGCTCTTCTGTAACCAGCAGCTTCTATGCCCATGATAAGCTGGGTTATGCTTCAGCAGAGCTGCTGCTTAGTGCTGAAAGTCTAATTTTCATAGGCTTTTTTTACATTGTCATTTCCATTTTATTTCAGCATGTCTTTTCAGGTAGTCACCTCACTGTGCGTGTATTCTTCCACATTTTTCAGTCTTTAGTAGCTCCTTAGATTTACAAATGGGCAGTTTCAGTCTTTGTCCAGGTGTAATTATTTGTCAGAGAGCAGATCCTTTTTCTTCCTGCAGAAATCTATTTGCCAATTAGAGAATAAACACAATCAGTGAAGAATTTTTTTCACCTTTTTTTTAGTTGTTTATTTTCTTTGCTCCTGGGTTGAAGGAGCAGTCCTGCTAAATATTGTCTTGTTTCATTCAAAGGATTTTTAGTGTTACCTTGTTTTCTTCTGTTTATATTACAATAAGGATCCTTCTCTGCATTTGTGTTCAGCAGCCCCATTCTTGCACACAATGAAAGATGCAATGAAATTGTAGAATTTTATGCTGAGCCTGTACCAGTGGAAAGGTCAGCTCTGGAATCCTGAAAAATGCTGGGAGTGCTCTGTTTGGGGCCTGCCTGGTTGAGTGTGAAGATTTCTACATCCTCTCAGCTCTCCCAGCTCTGGCGGAGGCCATTGTGTAACAGCTTCTTCCTGATATTCCACAAATGAGTAACTAATGTATAAAAATAGAGTTTTAATGCAGAAATTCCTTGTGTAATGTGATACATACTCAATGCTGCACCCATAGGAATATTATTACTTTCAGACTGTTAGTCTTATTATAAATTCAGGTAGGGAGTTTTAAATTCTGCTGTTACTAATTTTATTTAGCAACTGAGCATGTAATAAAATACCTTGTTGTGAAAACATTAAAATAAAATTAAAAGTAATAAAAATGTAATAAAATATAAATAATTTTAGTTAATAATAATAATTGAAATAATTATAATACAATACCGTGTTGGGTGAAAAGTCTGCATCAAAGTATGGCTGTTTTCCTGAGACACTCTGAGTTTCAGACACCATGGAAGTCTTTTAAGTCTCCTAAAGCAGATTTCAGCACAGAGCTATGTCTGTGTTAAACAGACATAAACTGAGTAGCTTCCCTTGGTCATTTCATAGAGATCATAGAGAGGCATGACCTCTCCTCTTCCTCATTTAAATCTGCTGGCACTCACAGACAGAATTACAGAAATCCAAGCTGAGGTTTTAAATTCAGCTATCTTTCCCTTCATCTTTTAAATGCTAGTACATGGAATTTTTCTCTGTAGAAGATTCTGTTCTTGGGAGATTTTCCTCTGTTAATTGTTTTGGAGAAGAGTTTCTGCCCAGCCCTGGGTTCTTGGTTCACTTTCCCAATGTTGCAGGTGTTTCTCAGTCATGGACTTTGGGAAGACTCTGCTTCCAAAGAATTTGCTTTCTAATGATGATGATCTACTAATAACTGCATAGTAGCTCTTTTCAGTATTCAGGTAACTATTAAAGATGTCTCAATTCTCTGGGATCTTCATTTAGTTAAAAATGAATGAAAACAGGCTTCAAGTCAGAACCTTCATTAAATCCCATTTATGAGACAGAGAATATTTAAAATCTCAGTTAACTGGGGAATTGTAATTGGAAGTTCCTCAAGAGCTTAGGAGAATAATAAATTAAAAACTGTGAGATGTCACAGATTGTCATGGGAAAAATCCCATCCTCTTGAAATTATAAAGTTACAATGACTGCAATGGAAATAGGGGATTTGGGATTTTGCCTTGTTTTTATATTTCAGGTGGAAAATGAAAGTTCCTTAGCTGCATAAATCTTAAATAGTTAATCTTAGCCTGTTAGTTAATGATATGATATTATGGTGGTATCTGTAGGCAGCATCCTTATTTTGAGGTTATTCTTGTTAATTACATCATATTTCAGCACTATCAAATCCCATAGGTTGCTTAAAAATAAAACAGTATAATTGGAAATGTGATGTGCATTAAGATTCCAAATTCTCTTTGCATTGGATAGATGCAATGAAATCCTGCTTATTTTAGAGACTTCATTAAAAACTAAACCTTTGGTTGTCAGGATTATGATGTTTTGACTTGAGAGCAGAATCTTTCTTTGTTTGATCTAATTCTGATGTAGAACTGAAGTTTGTGTCCAAGTATCTGCAGACAGCTGCTTGTTAAGGTCAGATTTTGAAGAAGGACCTTGTGGAAATGAATCTCAAAAAATTCTTTTTCAAAAAAACTTCTTAAAAAGTGGAAAAATGGATCAAGCAGTTAATTTTTTCATGGTTTTTGGTTGCTTCAAGGCATTTTAATAATTCCCCTTTTTTTACTGGAGCCCTTTGACATTTTTCTTCTATATAGGCAGTGTCCACTAATTAATTTCATATTTTTATTTAAAACAAATTATCCAATATTTGCTGATTTGTACTTCTAGGGATCAACCTTTTTAGAAAAGTTTCCATTTTTTCATCTCTTCTGTTTTAATCAGGCAATTAGTGGTTTACCAGTTTACTTTTCCCCTCAAGCTTTTTTGGTGAATAACATTCATTCTTAATAACTTTTCAGTAATTTTATTCCTTTTAATTTATGATTTCTTCTGATATTCAGTTGGACACAGATCGTTCAACACATCCCCTGTTAGGAATGGTTCCAGCAGGATAACAAACCTTGTGATTCTTCTGTAATAAAACAAATACAAGGAAAGTTCACAGGGATTTTCTGCTGGAGTTTAAATACAACTTCCTTAAATACAACTTACATTGACCATCTATTTTCCAAGCAGAGACTTTGCCTTCCTGCTCTGGATGTGTTTGAAATGGATTTATTACCAGCTCAAATGTGTTTAGGAAGTTGATTATGAGAAACTTTGCTGTTCTTCCTTCATATTTTTGTATTTAACTGCAGAGTGAGGATTACTTTTTGCACCCTCCTTGTTTTCCCTCTTTTGCTGCAACTTCAACTTCTTTCAGAATCTCATAGGAAGTATGTTTTTATTTCTTACAACTTCCTGTACTTTTCAATCTATGCCAGTTTTGGAAGCAGTTTGTTTTCTCCAGTGTGTTGGTTTCTCAATACTTATTTTAAAATAACTTGTTTGGATTAATTTATTGCTATTTTCAGCAAATTATTCACTATAATGCTTCTCACAACAGAGAACCCCCAGGCACTGATAATTTAATGTTCAATTTTCAGCCTAGATTTTTTTTGAAGTAAATTAGAAGTGGTTTTTTATAGCATGAAGAAATCATAAATCAAATTTCTCATTTGTAATTCTGCACATCTGTTTCTAAGTGGATCTGGCCTATCAAAACCAGGAATAATACATCATTTAGGAAAGCTACAGAGACAAGACATTAGGCATCTACAAACTGATAGATCTGGGCAACAAATAGATAATGACTCATGATGGTGATTAACCAGTGAATGATTCTAGTTAATGATATAAAATATTAATTTAAGCATCTAAAGGCATTTCTGTGAATTTAATACTAAGTAGCTAATTAACTTCATTATGGAGAGTGTACTTTTTTTTTTCCTCCAATTGAATTTTGTATCTGCCATTGTACAATTCTCAGGTTAGATTTTATGTTTGACTTTTGCGACTTTTGTGACTGTTTTAAACTGGTAAACTGGATTTTGATGGTTCATTTAACATTTTACAGTGATTTCTGTGACTTCTTGAATTTTCTTGTCCACTGAAACTGAGCAATGGGCTGGGGTTATTTTCACTCAGCTCCTGACCAATCCCATCTAACAGCTTTTGAAAGAGTGGTGAGCAGTACAGATAAAGGGCAGAGGGCTGCAAGTCCCAGGTCAGCTTTTCCCAAAGGAAATGTAAGGCTAAATTGTTCAGAAACAGTGACCTTTAAAGGAATACTCAGAATATTCTGCACTTAGAGAAATCCTGTCTTCCAGAGTCATTGCAGAATTCCTCACAAGTCCATCAGACTGAAAAGTGGATTGCCTGATCCTTGTGGCTCCTTCCTCCCTGGCTCTGCCCTTTGCTTTGGTTTTCCCTGTTTGTACCCTCAGTATTTTGCTTTTTCTCTCAGGATGTCCCTCCCTTTGGTGTCAGTCCTGCTGCTCCTGCTTAGACTTCCACAAGTTTCCACAAATTCTCAATATCCTCTGACAGCTCTTTAAAAACAGTATCTGTCTTCTCATCTTGCAAAAGTAAAGGGAAAGGGAAGGTTAGTTATTTTAGTTTGGGGATTTTTTGAAGAGCAAGAAAAAGCATGTCTGTCATAGCGTAGGAAAATGAGTTTTGTTCATGCTTCAGCATAACAAGGGCATGGAAAAACTGTTTCTGATGAAATCTTCAGGTTACAGTAGTTCTCAGCAGTTTTCTAACCTTAGGTCCTGTACTTGCATAATGTCAGAACTTGTTTTTCCAAAAACAAACATTCACTTTCCCCCCAGCACAAACTACCCTGATTTTCATGTTATATTTGCTGCATTGGTAAAGGTCTATCATTACTCACCTGAGCTGAATTGTCCTTAATTTAAGTGAAGGGAAATTGTATCCATCTCTTCTTAAGCTGATTGAAAAATAAAAATATTAATTTACAACCACAACTCCAGCATCTGTGGAGGGTTGAGAGTGACCTGTGAGTGTTTTTAGAAGAGCCCTGAAAGCACAAGAGTGGTTACAGTTTTACACCCTGTGTGATTTTACCCTGTCATGTTCCACGGAGAATCATGGAATGGCTTTGTCTGGAGGAGACCCTAAAGTTCATCCCACTCCCACTGTCCCAGGCTGCTCCAAGCTCCATCCAGCCTGATCTTGGACACTTGCAGGCATCCAGGAGCAGCCACAGCTTCTCTGGGCACCCTGTGCCAGGGCCTGCCCACCCAATGTCCCATCTAACCCTGCCCTGTGTCCATGGGGAGCATCCCCTGTGTCCTGTCACTCCAGTTCCTGATGGAATAAATCTCAATTTCCTTGTCGCCCCCTTGAGACCCTGGCAGTGTCCTGCACAGCTCCTTGCTGTCACAGTTTGGTGGTGCCTGTATGCATTTTAAATACAGTTTTTGATTTTCTTTTTTCTAGGCCTATTCTGTCTATGATGAAGACATTGGCTATTGCCAGGGACAGTCCTTCCTTGCAGCTGTGCTTCTGCTTCATGTGAGTTAATTGCAGAATGAAAGCTTTGATATTTGAAACCAAGGCAGCTGTAAAATCAGTTGTAGTGCAGCCATGCTGTTTGACAGATATTTATTGTTATTTATTTGCCTGTATTAATTTCCCTCTTGTTGCTTTTTTGCTGTAGAGATTAATGGCTTCTACCTTCATGAATGTAGATTTTGTTTATCTGGGAGAAATCAATTAATTTCTCAAATACTTCTGTGTCAAAACCTGAAACCAATTTGTTACATATTAGTTTTTTCTTTTAATTTAGTTGTCACCTAAGTAAGCTCCTTTTGTGTTTATGGGGAATTTAACTCCAGGAGACCTTCTCAGAGCAGATCATCAAAGCAAGTAGTCTCACTAATTTTTTAGAAGATTTTTTCTCCTAGGGACATTTTGTAATATCTTCTGAGGGAAAGCTGATTGTTTAACCTTGATATTTTAGCCTGTAATCAAAAACTGCACAAACTTTAATCTGTTGCTTGCTTTATAAACGCATGGGTATATGTCCAGAGATAAATAAATAAATACACAATTTTTATAGGTGCAAGGTACTTTACATCTGATGTCTCAGTGGCAAAGCAGCAGATTCAAATAGTGTATTTATTGAGGTAATGACTATCTGAATAAGCCACCACAATTCTTACTCAAGCTCTTGCCTGCTTTTTCTCTCAGGTTTTAATTAGTAAAATCAGTCAGGATTGAAATACCTTTTGAAGTGTGGCTTTGAGACAGCTGCTGGTGTTATGTATGTTACACACACACTTCCCAGGGCATTTGGAACTCAAATTCAGATTAGTTTTAAGTTGTAATTCCTAGGGAGAGCTGTGATTCCTTGAAGTCTTGAGAATCATGCTACAAAGCAACAGCATTGCAGAGAAGCTTTACATCTTTTAAGAATAAACCCAAAATAGTCCCATTATTGCAGTCTAACATATACTGTAAAATAGCTTATCTAACACTTATTTTGCAATTAATTTTTTACTCAAAGCAGGGTTTTGAAGCTGCACTGGAAGAATGAGCCATTTTCAATACCAGAGTTATTTAGAAATGTGTGGGTGTCACATTCTTAACATTTGACGAATACCTCAGCTCCTCTCCCTTAGTGCTGTGCTGTCATTGCTACAGAGAATCGACTCTGTTCTTAGTGTTTCTGGAGCTGGAGGAAGTTGCCTCTACACAGGGACTGTTATATGGAAATTACACTCATTTTAATAAACCCTTTCTAACTTCTGATTTCGTTAGAGGGTATTGAAGTGAAATGCTTAGAGAAGGGGGGAAGCAAGGAGTCTCAATGAGCCCATGTGATTGGGGAGCTTCCTCAGATGCCCTCAGACTCCTCTTTTTCTCCAATTCTCCAAAAAATCTGTATGCTGTGAACACTTGTAAGACCCTCTCTAACTGTCCTACCTTCTCATGGAATTTCAGACTCTTTCCTTTCCCTTTTTCCCTGGGACAGGTTATCCTTTCTCTTCGATGTTTATGTGTTTCTGGCATGATTGGGTAGCCTGAATCACCATCCTCTGTTTTTGTGATTTTCCTCCTTTGATGAAATTCTCATCAAGGGTATGCAGGTAACTTCTAATCACAGGGAAGCAGTGTTGCCAACTCGTAATAATTGTACTGTGAGGCTCACAGTACTTCACTTTTTTCCTTGTCTATTTTTCAGAGTCATTATCTGTGGGGGAGAAAAAACCCCACCTAAAATATCACTTTAAAAAAATCACAAATTCCTTGCTTTTGTGATTTCAGAGAAACTATCGCAAAGGGCAAATATCTAAAAGCTAAAATTCAGAATGGCAATGCCCAAAATTAAAAAAAAAAAAAATTTGATTTATGATTTTGAATTCTTAGGGTTGGTAATACTGGAGAACTTCTGTTCACTGAGAGCAAGGACTTGGGGAGCACTTTGGCCCAGTCCTGACCTCTGTTCCATCTCCCTGTCTTAGGGAAGAGATGGTTGGCAAAGCACCAGAGTCTAACTGAGCATGTAGGGCAGATGTGCCTGTGCATGAGCACCTGTCATTTCATTAGAAATAATTGTATTTTACCAAAACCCCTGAAATTTGCACTCATTGTCTTACAGAACAGATTCAAGCCTTTTGGTCAGGATAAAATTATTTCTTTACTTTATCTGCAGCTTTTTTATGCTGTCAGTTGGGGATCATTCCATCCAGATAAAATTGTGATTAAGAGCTTTGAAATTCCTAAGAATTTGTCTTGGGTGAATCAAGCCCAGACTGATAGGCATCAGCCAATCTGGAAATACTTCATGCTAACCAGTTACTTTCCTTTATGAGGTCTGAAAATGAAACTGTTTGCCCATGGCCCAGGAGACAGGGCTGAGCATAAGACGAAACCCTGAAGGGAAATACCAAGAGCCTAAAATTCTCTTTGAAGAAAATGCTGAGCTTTTATCTGTAGCTGGTATTTGATAAGAAGCTGGCAGTTGGCCAAATGAGTGAATACGCTAAAAGGTCAAGAGTTGTTTTTGATTCTCAGCAATTGTTTTCATTTGTTGCAATCAGGTGCTTCCACATGAAGAAAGCACATTTTGAATGTGATGGAAAGGTTGATTTGGGCTCTGCTTATGCCTGTCAATATTGTGTTACTTGAAGGCACAGGGGAAGGTCATGTGGGAGTTTTGTGACACAGGGCTTCCCACCAGGTCAGCATTCAGTGGGCTCAAGCCAGCAAATAGAAGTGTGGCTCAGACAATTGTGTTAGTGCCACCTTCCAAAGCGCTGTTGGGTGAGAAATTTTGGTCAGAATGAAACAGATTATGGATATAGGGCTTCTGAAAATGTCAGCATGTTAATTGGTTATGGGAAACCTGACTTCAGAGTTTGATGTCCTGGGGTTTGGATGAAGGTAGATGAGCATTGTTCTCACTAGAGGTTGTACCTTAGTTCTGAATTTTTCCCATTTAACCAAGTATCTCTCATTAGACATCACTGTCATGAGTTGTTGCCTTTTTATATTATCTCCTTTTTTTTTTTTTTAATTTTTAAAATGTTTTTATGTGCCTGAGAGTTGTATACTGGTTGTTCTCATACCTGTTTGACAGAAAGAATGCTGCTGTAGGGATATAGACACACAGAAAACTGTGATATGGTCCCATATTTTCTTCAAAAAAGCCTTACAGAACCAAATCCAGATGCTTATCAAGGAGAATAGTCCCACTGACATTTTAGTTGGTTAATTCAGCATTTACAGTACTTGGCTGAAAATTCTAATATATCCCAGGTTCTGAACTCGTTGTGCACAAGGTGTTTGTGTGTCTGTGTAAGGCATGTCCAGCCTTAGCTCTGTTATTAACCTTATTTTTGTGTCTTTTTCCAAACAGATGCCAGAGGAGCAGGCATTCTGTGTATTTGTGAAAATAATGTACGACTATGGCTTGAGGGACCTCTACAGAAATAACTTTGAAGATCTCCACTGCAAATTTTTCCAACTGGAGAAGCTGATGCAGGTGTGGCCAGAGTAACAAATTCTCCTTCAATTTGTTTCATAAATGGAAACACTGGCATCAAGAAGAGATGAATGCTTTTCTTCCAAAAGCTATTGGACAATAAAACCCCCTCTCCTTTTAGAGGTGGGGTAAAGCAAAGTTTAATAGCTGAATTCAAACATCTTCAGTCAGATTTGTTTCTAGTTTGTCTTTGATACACCCCTTCTGCAGCTGATCTTTGTATCCAAGCAGGCATTTGCCTTTTCCCCCCTCTGTTTCTGATGTTGCTTAGAGAGAATCTCTGTGCTATTGGGGCCAGCGTGTCCTTTGGACTGCCTCCATCATTGTCCTACTTCCCATGAATTATGTGGGTGTTAAGAGGTCAGGCAAATCAGGACATCCTGATGCTTATGAAATACCAATCAAGTGTGGACCACTGGGCAGCTTTTATTGTCTCTTCCAAGACTCTGCTCTTTTTTCAGCTGGAACTATTTCGTCAAGCAGTTTAACACAACTGCAGGGCTGCAAATGTTATACATTGTTGTTGTGAATAATAAGGCATTACTGAGAGTTCATTAAGCCCTGCCCTCCTGTTGGCACAGTGAAAAGCTGCTTGCTGAAGTCAACTCTCACAGATAACCACAGGTACCTCTGTGGGATGTACTGAAACCAAACAAAACAGACTGTTGCTAATTTAGTGGTATTTTTTCAGATGTCAAATTGTGCGTACTTCATACTTGATGGAGTGGAATTGCAAATTAATTAATGTGACACTTCAACATATGGGCTTCTCAATATTTACTTAAGTCCACAAAGATTTTTGTTAACAAACAAAAGAGATTTTATCAACAAATATACTCTAAACAAATATACTTTATTAAGTGATCATGTCATCACTGTTCAGGAGGATTTTCAGTGCTTATTTTGTGTTGTTTGTATGTGTTCCTAGTTAGAGAAATGGTCTGCTGGAGTTGTGTGCTCTGTTGCTTTCAAGCTCTGCAAAGTTATCTGGTTCCTGCAGCCAGTGTTTTTTGTGGCAGAAGCATTCATAGCAAGACACGACACAGCAAAGGAGTAAAATATACAGCATGATATAGATTTTACAACTGCTCTGCCTTTCAACTGTTGAAGATTCTGTAATTTCTCAGTATAGTCTCAGTATATTCTTTGATACTGTGATAGAATCCACTGTGGATCTCTTACTAAAAACTGTAACCATGGGCACTGAAATTTATCAAAAACATCTTCACTGCTCAAAAGAAGCTAGGCTTTCACTTTGTTGTGTTTTTGGATATTTAGCAACTCTGGTCCTTACTGAAAGTATGGATGAAGAACTCAAATTAATGAGTAACACTAAAACATTTATTTTTTTTTCCTTTATTGCAGGAGCAGTTACCAGACTTACACAGCCATTTCTCAGACCTCAATTTGGAAGCTCACATGTATGCATCCCAGTGGTTTCTCACTCTTTTTACTGCCAAGTTTCCACTCTGCATGGTCTTCCACATCATTGACTTACTACTTTGTGAGGTAAAAAAAATTGAATCAGAAATTCCTTCC
Organism: Zonotrichia leucophrys gambelii; assembly: GCF_028769735.1. Classification (NCBI taxonomy): domain Eukaryota; kingdom Metazoa; phylum Chordata; class Aves; order Passeriformes; family Passerellidae; genus Zonotrichia; species Zonotrichia leucophrys. Next base: position 4,737,440 of record NC_088178.1, on the reverse strand, counting down.
TCCACTCCATCAATGTTTCTTCTTGTTTTATTTTGTTTTGTTGAAGTTATTTACTGTTTAATTATAAAATCTGTGTAGTTATGTAGAAACCATGGTTATATGGAACAGAATATGTTCAGTGAAACACTGGTTTGGTTTTAAAATTAGAACTGTGGATTGCCTCATTTTTTTGCTGAGGGGTCTAATGAGGAATATCTGAGGCACACATCTTTTTGTTCATTTAATTTGTTAAATGATTATTCAGAGTTGGGAATTGTAATTTCTTGAAGACACCTAGCAAGGAAAGCTTTCCAAGTGGCCTGGCTCAGAGTGCCACAGACAGAAATGATGGCCTGGTATTAAACAGAGTGAGAAGGGCCAAACACAACTGAAGAAAGCTCCTTCCTTTTGGTTCTTTCCCCTGCAGTTCCAACTAGGAATACAAAATGGTGTGTGTCTGTGCTGTAGATATATCTACACTTTTTTAAAAAGCCAGTCAGAATAGGTTGATAATCTAGAATATTTATTTTGGTAAAAAACCAGTCCTTCCGTCAGTAAATGGGAAGTCCATGGCATTTACACCTGCTTTTAAATCTGATTTCATCTCCAGTTCCAAGGGGTCACAAACATGAAAATAAATAGATAGATAAAATATTTGATAATTTTAAATGGTGAATGCTTCACTAGTAGGAAATACTGTTGACTGTCGTTCATTTTGTTAATTTTTATTGTGAAGTATTTTCTCTGAGAATCTTCAGGCTTGCTGCAGGTGCCTTGGTAGGATTCAGTCCTCGAGACTATTTCTTATTCTGCATATTGGTGCTCAGTTATCAAAGCAATGTAGGGTAATATTGGCAATGTTTATCTCAGTGTGTCTGAAGAAATTGGGGGGGGGAAGAAGGTGAAAATCCAAGGAGAAACCACAGTGAAATCCAAGAGGAAAGTAAGAGTGCAACATTAGAACATGCTAGGGAAAGGGAAACTTGTTAGTGTTTGTGGAGGGTCATCACACAGAGCTACAGGAGCCTCTTTTACTACAGCCAAAAATAAACGAGAAAGAGTAAGAAAAGTTATTTCAAGTGAGAAGATACATGCAGACATCTTGAGAAAGAGTTGAGGCAGTGGCAGACAAAGTCCTGAGGCACCAGTGTGGGCTATCACAAAAATGCTCCTCAGAGTCAGGAGTCAACCACTCTCAAGTAACAGGCAGGTCTGAGAATTTGTGGGAGGCACATTGATTAAAGTCATATTAAAATAAAAATCTATAAAAAATTGGCCCTTATTATAGACAGCAAGTCAGTTCTGTAGGTGTATGGCCACAGGCAGAGCCAGGAAAAAGCCATTCCTTGACAGAAAACTGAAGTTGTTTGTCCAGTCAGCCTCTGGAAGGAATTATGGGGGAAATCAAAACATAATTTTTTCTGCATTAAATTGTTCCTTACTTTATCTCTGAACAACCAGCATGCTGGTAATTCTGGCAACTGGAAGGAGAAAAAACAGTGGCAGCTGCTAACACTGAAACATATTTTGCAGAAAAAAATCCCCAGAAAAGCAAGAAGCCTTTGAAGTGAATTGTTTTAAGTTTTTAAAAACAAGCTTCCAGTCTTTTCCTTAATTTGTTATAGATACAGATGAATTTTAAATACCTTTCAAGATCATGACTTGTGCTTTCTCCACATCCTTGTTCTCTCCATAGTTACAAAATGTTCACATTCTATGCAACTCTTATAGGAAAGAAAAAATTAGGGGAAGAAAAACATTTAGAACCATTGCTGCTAACTAATAATTTTTAAGAGAGTCACTCTGGTTGCCTTGAAAATATTTGAATTATGGGTGAACAATTTGTCTTGGAATAGCTCATCTCTAGAGGTCTCTTCCAACCCCAACCATCCAGTGATTCCATGTCAGGCAAGAGTTTTAGTATTGTCTTGGGTTTTTGACTTTTGATTGTGGCTGGAAGAGTGAAATCAATCCTTGCAGATACTCAGCTTTCAATTCAGAGAGGAGAAATACCTGTTGGAAGTGCTGGAATTTCCCAGTTGACCAAGGAGGCACATTTCCTTCCCCTGCCTGCACAGAGGCACAAGCTGAGGCTGGAACTCCTGGGCAGAAGCAGAACTATGAAGAAGGAGCTGAAGTTATGATGCGAATTATGTTTTATGGAGGAATTTTTAAAATCCCATCAAAGTGAGTGTCATTACAGTCAAGGTCTTCTCATCATTCTCACAGGAAATATTGCTTCAGAGCAGTCTGATTAGCACAAATTTGGGATTTGCCATAGCTTCTGTGTGACGGAGTTGTTTTATTCTGTTGTCTTCTAGCACTTTTTTTATTATTATTTTTTTAAGTTGTAACCAGGCTGTTGAAGATGTGAATAAACCCTCCAAATTGCTTCAATTTCCAGTGATCTTAGAATATTACCTGAGTAGTTCTAGAGCAGAATCTGTCACCCATCCCCATGTAGAAATGAAACACTTTTGAATTATTTTTCTTCCCTGTGACAGAAGCTTGAGGAGAATTTTGAGCTTCAGGCAGGTACACCACCACACTGCTGTGGTACATCTTATAAGGCTCAGCTGCTTGTAATAAAAACACAAACCTATTGATCCAGGTGAAAGTTTTAATGTGATTGTAGCAAACTGTGTGGGTTGGAGCCTGGAGATCTTTCTACAAGTCTCCTTTTAGCTGCCTGTTGCAGCTGTTTCATTTGTCTTTTCCCCTTTGCTATTTCTGTTTGCATTGAAGAACATTTTTGTTGATGAAAAGCAGAGTTGTATTTGGATTTGTCAGTCTTATCTGTCAATATGACATGATGTTATTGAACACTTTTCGAGCCTGCTCTGTTTTGCTGTCTCTTTTTGTTCTATTTTAAATTATTTATTTAAAGTCATGCTCAGAAACAGCAATTCATCTAGGTAAAGCTCTTGTCACTCAGAGCTGTCCTTGGAGCAACAGCTGCACCTCGGCTGTGCTACAGAATATCAAACAGTTGACATTTCACTTCATGTTGTGTTTTAAACTATTCAATTTAAAATGAAAATGTTTGTTTTAAAACCACTAAATAAATGACCTTCAGTAGGCATTTAGAAGAGAAAAGCAACCCAAAGCAGTTGGCAGATAATCTGTAAGCGTTTTCAAAATTGTCATGATTTTTTTTCTGCTTAAAAAAGAAATTTCTTTAACCTTTTGTGATGTATACAGTTCTGCCAAAACTAAAGGAGGTACAGAGCTCAAGCTGTCACTCCATTATTAGCTGAGAATATTTAAACACTATGGGTAACCTCCATTTTAGGTTGATCTGGCTATTTTTGTGTGCAATTTTGGGGCATATAAAATACCTAAGGACAGTACTACTCTCCTTTTAGGCAATATGCAAAAACCTCTCCTGCATGCTGCCCTTCCTGGGCTGGCACAGACAGCTGTTTATTTTAGTGTTATAGTACATAATTTGACTATGTAATTTGACTACTAAGCTGCCATTCTGACTAGATCATGACTGGATACAAAGGGATGCAGCTGATTATCAGTTTTGGGTATGAAATTTTTTAATGTTTACTAAAATAGCTAATAGCAAAGAAGGAAAAGTACTTTTCACAGGACCACAGAGCACAGTGCAAGAAGGGGGAATTGAAAGCTAAGATGCCATCACTCCTTGGCCTTTATTTATCAACTATTGCTTTCAGATTAATGTTTAAAATACTTTATATAATCAATTTTGAGCAATTGTTGGTTACAGTGAAGGCTGATATGGTGTCCTTAAAACATGTAAAATGTGAACACCGCAGTGCTGATAAACAAGCACTTACTGATAGCTAGAAACTGGCACCACATTGTGGAGATTTACTTATTGGGAGCACTGCTTCCTAATGAAACATTGAAAATCAGAGCAGAATCACAAGTATTGATGCTGAGGAGTTGATTTCTGTCTTGTGTGTGTCTTGCTGGGGATGGATGTGCCAGGAGACGCCGTCTGGTAGCGCTCAGGGCTGGCCGAGGAGGAGGGACCATCACAGCCTGCTATTTTTTATCTGTCACTGTCACAGTCTTCTGTGATGCCTTCAACAGAGCTGAGAAAGAACAGATGAACATTTCAATTTATTAAACTTCCACAGGAATTGAGTCAAGAACAAGCCCACTTCCTCTGTAAATCTGCACTGAGATGAAATGGGAATTAAATAGAAGACTGTTGTTTATCTTTTGTGGATCTATAGGGGAAGAAAAATTGAACTTTTTAAACTTACTTGCATTGCCATGTTGTCTACATTTGTTAACCCTTCCAGTTATGAATATTTTAAGAAATCATACAAAACACAAGATAAGACTTGCTAGAAATAAAATCTCTTATGGTAACAGCATATTAAAAGCTGGGTTTAAATTCTAAGTAGGCATAGATCTGTGCTGGAGCTGTCTGTGTTATTTCAGTAGTATTTACCAGAGTGAAGTCAAAGCCATCCATGTTAGTTGGAAAAGGCCAGGAGCCGTCTGTTTGTGTTCCTTTTAGGAATACAGACAAATAAATGTTGGCATTTAGGCTGTGTCCTTCCCTCTGCCCAGTCCCTTTGCATCAGGCCTGCTGGAGAGCTGAGTCTTGCTGAAGTCCTTATCAGCCACTGCTGTTCCATGTAAAGAGACTGGAAAGGATTTCTTTCCCAGACTGCTATAATTAGCTTTTAATTAATTTAGAAGAAGGAGAATAGGTTTTCTCAGACTCCAGATGGATGACTGGAATTTGAATGTGGATGTCCAGTGGCAATGCTGGTTTGCTGCACTTAAGGATCTGTTGACATGTCAACTATCTTGATAATTTTTGTTGCAGAAGAGGGAGGTCTGCAATAGAGATAACCTCAGATTTACTAGACCCGGATGTTTGGCTTTTATGTTGTTAGATGAGTTATTAAATCCAAAGGAAAAGTAATTTTAGCCTAATTCATGTGATGATCTACAGCTGTAATCCACTGTGGGGGCTTTTCAGCACTAGAACAGAAATTAAGATAAAAAGAAAGAAAGAAGGGTGTAGGATTTGATTGTGTGTATGCTGCACGAGGAACTTCTGAAAGCTTTCGGATGTGTGTAGTTAAAAGATTCTGATTATAGCGATAAACAATTTTAAGTTCTTTTCAAAGTGAAGGTTACAAGTAGTATAAGGTGTTTTCATGTAAAATTCAGTCAACAGCAGAACTGCTGGAGATGTGTAATACCATGTTCTGTATTGCCATGGGGACTGGGGACACAAAATGTTCTAACAGAATTTATAATCATTCAGGCTTGGACCAAGAAGAGTGTTTTAATAGAGAATGCAATCTGAGAGGTTCTAGGAGAGGGTTTGGCATAACCCTTGACTCAAGGATGTCCAGCTGTTCCTTTGAGCATCCATAATTTATGTATCTTCCAGTCATGGTGCTGCTTGTTCATCCCCAAAATCACAAGGCTGATGATGAACACTCAGCATGAGCAAAGGAAAAACAGTATCCCAAGAGTCTGCACTCCAAGATATAACTTATGAGAACAGAAGGTAGCTTTTGGGTGATGTTGATAAATATTGTGGTCCTAAATGTTTATTGGAATGATGTTAAGGCTGCCTCTTAGAAATGTTCTAAGATCTGGGTGGAAATGATGAGTGACTGGTTTGAATGACTTTGGACCTTAGAGGGGGGACACATCTAATGCCATGTTCACGCTGTGGCTCTGGATTACTTTCCCCATTGCTCATGAAATATTTTAGCCACCTGCTAGTTGATGTTCACTTGGTTGTTTTTTCTAGGAATACAGTAAATTTCCATAATGCTTACTTAACACTAGTGCCATCTGCTGTATTGGAATAGCAGCATATCCTAAACAGTCTTGGCAAGCTTCAAAAACACTTTAGAAATAACTGAAGAAAAGTATCATAAATGAGAGAGTGATATTCCATGAGCAAATCCAGGAAGCTGAGCTAATTTGGGAAGTGTTTTTAAAGAAGAGGGTAGTGCAGTCTGCCTGTGCTGAAACACTTTCTGTTGCTTTGTGCTTGGAATTTGAATATTTAAAATCGTAATGTGAACTTTGCGTTTGACTCAACATTGGAAAGGGAAGATCAATGTCAGGGTTCAGAGAGACAAGAGCCAGGGCTGTGTCATGGCAGGGAAAGGGAGAGGATGAGGAGTAACACTGGGAAGAAGATCAGAGGGAGTGCAGGGAGCAGATGTTCATTTAGTGTGGGCATGGATTTTTATTTGTGGTGTGTGAGCACAGGTAGGGGGGAACAAGTCACAGCTCTCTGTCAAGAGATGTTCTAAACTCCTCATCTTGTCTGCTCTCATGAAAACTGGGATCTGGAAAATCCCTTCTCCTAACAGCCATTCCCTGTTTCCATGCCAGAGCTGGAGGACCTGTGTTAAATAAAGAGATGAGACCTCTTCTTCTCTCCTTGTGTGTGATAACACCCTTGGTGCCCAGTATGGATTGAGACCCCTTTCTTTGTCCCTGTATTAATCAGTTTTGGAAAAGGGGCAGGAATGTCTAAACCCCCTGCAATTGAAAGCTTTACAAACCAGAAAAGCAGAGTTAGTGTCTGCCTTGGTTGACAAATGCTGCTAGCCCATAACGAGTTGCTGGTGAATTGGGAATGCATCACTGCAGAAATACCTCATACAAGGGAGCAGTTTGATATGTGGAAAAGACTTCAAATTCTGTGGCTGTAAATTTTTATTCTTTGCAAACAGTCACAGAAGGTGGAGAGGAAAAAAATGTTAATCTCACAGCAGCCTCTACCTTCATTCAGCCATAGCAACACCTCAGCAGCAAATTACATGAAAACTACCCAAAACACGCAAATGTTCACTCCTAAATCCCATTTATTTCTATTGAAAGCAACCAACCAAACAAAATTTCATGTGAAATCAGACCAATACAGGTTCATGCTTGCCTGGTATTTATTGTGTGCTGTTTTATGCTGCAAAATACAGAAAAGTGACACAAATCAATACAGAATTCCCCTGGCTCTGTTTTTGCCATCTCCCTGGTACCTGCTTCTCTAATAGTTCAGTCAACTGGTTTTAATTGGCTGTGTGTATTTTTCATGGAATCATAGATCAGGGGAAGTTTTCTGGGTTTTCCCCTCCCCTGTGTGGCAGAATTTCAGGCTGTATATGTATATGGAGTCACTGGGGGAAGCCCAGTCTGAGAACTCCTCTGTACTCACACATCAGCAGTGAGATCTCTTTGTAATTTGCTTTTTGTTTGATCTTTTCCTGTACTAAGAAAGCTGTATCTGTTGTTTACACAAAACCTGCTAATTCGTGTTGCACCTTATTTGAACAAGAGTTTTAACCTTTTTTTTCCTTGAGTCATCTTGTCATTGAGCTAGAATAAATGTACAAGCTACACAAACAGCCTAAAAGATGTTAATTAACATGCATGCCCCTGCAGAGCATGTTCCAAGACTGCCCTGCTTACAAAGGGAACTTTGAGCTTCAGACTGTATATTCATCTTGTCAACAAAACAAAGATGTTTGTGACATTCCTAAAGTTTACTGTGTTCTCAACATATTAGAGTTGCCAAGTAATTGTTTTGCTGGAACCCATCCAAAACATAAATAGAATTTGAATTCTCCTTTAGAGTCTGTAACCCCAATTACCCTCTGCAGCTCCCTTGAAAGGCTGTGCAACTGAACACATAATTATGAAACACTTTGGAATTATGAAGCAATGTCAAGTTAACTTCAGTTGAATAGCTAGTGTACCTTTAAAGAAAAGAAAATTCAGTTATTAGAAAGCTGGAAGAGGTTCATGTCACGTCATTGAGACTTCTCAGCCCTTAAGGAGTTGATTATTTGACTCTTGTATCTGTCTTTTTACCTGGTGCTGAACTTTATTTTATCAGTACCTTCACTGTTTCCTTTTACATGTCATGCATATCTAGGGGAAAAAGCACCGATAAGGGCATTGATTAATTAAATTTCCTTTTTTTTTTAAAAGATACTCACTTCCTTTTGTTGGTGAAGATAGATAGTGCCTCTGGTTACTGTGTAACCAGAGGAAGGTGTGTTGGGGGGTCTGGGTTGGAGAGATGCTAATATTGAATAGAGCCTGTTTTCTCTTGAGGTTTCTCACTAAACAGAAGCTTTAAAACAAGAGAGAAATTCTCAAGTAATCCCCAGTGCAAATCTTGTCCAGATACACACAACTAAATTGTTTATCCTCACTCAGCTCTGTGCTTGGCTGTTGAATTTTACTCATAGCAAATATTGGTTTCCTGCCCCTTGACTTCCTTTTTTCTGGCCTCTTGGCAGATTTGCTGGGTCGGATGAATAAATCTGTCCCTCCTCCCTTCAGCAGGAAGCCACAGGCAGCATTTCTGTCGCAGAGGCCTCGCTGAATGCAAACTGGGTCCCACAGAATAGTATCTTTACCAGTCTCAGTTTGTTCTTTGTTGCCAGCCTAATTTTCAGGCCTTTTCAAAGATCATCTTGTTTCAGAGTGCAGAGGGACTCAAAGGGAGGACTCCTCAAAGAGGCTTCTATCTGCAGGAGAAATCTTGGCTTTGGAGGGAGGTAGGAACTGGGAAAACCTCTCACTAGACTACAGTTAACATCTTTACATTTCCACTTACTTTCAGCCAGTCTGAATTTTAGTGCACGTGAGTAATTTCATTTTTACAGTGTCATGATAGAGTTTCACTGGTTGCCCATGAGAACATTACCTCCAGTGGTGGTTGAAAATTACAGGGTTTTTGACATATAGTTCAAAGAAGCAGATGTTTCTATGAAGCACAATCTTTATGAATTAAATGGGGACTTCCTGGATGGTGAGTGTTTGTCCCAGTACCAGTTGGTATGAAGGGCACTTCTGCTAAATTATGCTCTTTCTTCTGGAGTAAGTGCTCCTGTAAACTAGAGTGTGTCTGTAAAGCAGAGGATGGTCAGTGTGGCAGTCAGCAGGAGCTGTGAGGGGGCTGAAATATGATACAAACTCCAACTTCGCTTCCCTTCGCTTCCCTTCCCTTCCCTTCCCTTCCCTTCCCTCCCCTTCCCTTCCCTTCCCTTCCCTTCCCTTCCCTTCCCTTCCCTTCCCTTCCCTTCCCTTCCCTTCCCTTCCCTTCCCTTCCCTTCCCTTCCTTCCCTTCCCTTCCCTTCCTTCCCTTCCCTTCCCTTCCCTTCCCTTCCCTTCCTTCCTTCCCTTCCCTTCGCTTCCCTTCGCTTCCCTTCGCTTCCCTTCCCTCCCCTTCCCTTCTTTTTTCTGACTTGGGTTTGTTCCTGCTCCAAAACTCCTGAGTTTCATGAGCTCTCCTAAAGTTCTCAAGGCCTCTACACAAACTTCAGAAGGTCATTAAATAACACTTGATTCTGTGACAGGACATGATGACAAGCCCCTCACCATTCGTGTACTCTTACAAGTTCTTGTTTATAAGTGTAAAATTTTACTCTTGGCTGTTCTTTGTTAAAAATAGTGTTAAGGTAATTATGAACAACTTTTACACATGCAAATCTTTGAAATCTCAAGATGAGATCTGCATGGTATTATAGTGCTGTGGTTTGAAAGAGGCAGTCACCATTCTGGACACAAAACACAACAAAAAACCAAAACAGAACAAACACAAAACAAAACAAAACAAAAAAAAAAAAAAAACCAAAACAACCCAAACCAACTAACCAACCAACCAAAAAAAAAAGACCACCAAAAAACAAAAGCAAAAAAAACCCACCAAAAAAACAAAACAAAACACCAACCAAAAAAAGAACAACAACAAAAAAAAAATCAAAAAACCCCCACCCCAGATATGGGATAAAAGCCATCCCCAAGACATACAGCACTTATTTCAAAATGCCTAGTTAAGCATATGACCTTTGATTTAAAAAAGTAATTATCAAAAGCTCATTTCATATGGGCTCCTTTCTCTTTCCCCCTCATGGATGATTTGTATGGACTTCCATGTTTCCATTATCAAACTGCTGGAGGGATAGTGCTACCAATGATTTATATGTCTGGTGCACTTTGGTATTTTTGGTCTTTCTTCTAAAATAGCTGAAAAAGCTTAAGGTGAAGCTTATAAATCACTGTGTGGTAAATTAAGTAAGGTTTTAAATAAGAGATTGTGACAAAATCAGCTGAGCCTTCTTTTTCATAATCATCATCATTAAACTCGGCTGTGGAAGAAGAGTCTTGCATGAATTAGGACAAATAACTGCAGCAGGCAGATCAGTGGTTATCCAGTGAGTTGTTCAAACATGGGGTGAGTTTTTTCTCTGCTTTGAAATCTGGAATATCCAGCTCCAGTCCACCCAGCTGTTGGCTTAACTGGCCCTGCGAGTCCCCAGTGGGCAGCAGGAAACTGCAGCAATTGCTGCCGCAGCTGAAAATACTGCATTGATTCAGGGCTTCCCTCTGCCTTGGAGGAAAGAGGAAGCTGCAAGTGTTTTTCTGGTGCTGAGAGTAGCAGAATGCTGTTCAGGATAGTTGGATAGAGATATTTTAAGTCCTTTCATGTTGTAATTTTAGGGTGCTTGAGCCTTGATCAAGTTACCTCAAGTAACAGGAGCAGGTCTGTGAGCTGCCCCTTGCCTGGTGGGGCTTGAGAAGGAGATGGGGATTCTCAAGGCAGGTAAAAACCTATTTCTGCTGCAGTTGCTGTCCATGTGAGGAGTAATGGCATAAGAGGAGTACCTGGAGAGAGTTTATTCACTTGAATTCAGAAACAGCATTCGTTTCAGGCAGATCAGAAAAAAAATGTTTAGAAAATAAGTGAGAACTGGTATACATTTCTTTATGGTTGTGCCAGAAAATACACAGAGCACTAATTCCTCAGTAGTCCTGATGCCTTGTGCAGGCTGACCTAGAACAGAGGCTGGACAGAATTAAAGAATAAAGTGGGGATTTATTAAAAGGCCTCAATGGATCCACCTTGGGCAGCACAAGAGCCCAGCCAGGGCTTCACCCAAGATGAACCAAAATGGTCACAAAATGGGTCATGGGGTCTCTTATAAGTTCTGCTCTGTTTGCACATTGGAGTTAATTGTCCAATTCCAGCTTTAGCCCATGCAGTCCCATCCTTCTTGTTTTTCTCTCTTCAGCCCACGTTGTTTGTGCTTTTGGGCCTGAGATTGGGATCATTTGTCCTTGGTCCCCAGCTAGAGCAGGAATTGTTTTGTTTCCCTATTCTGTGAAGAGAGCTCACCATCCCATAATGTGAAACTCAGACCCACACACTAAAGCAGAACAGAATCTGAAAAATGTAAAAGCTGAAACCTGAGGCATCAGTCCAACTATTAGATGCAGTAGTCTTACTCATATCATAACAAAATCTGATCAGTTTGTTAAGAATAAAGTGCAATGCTTTTGATAGCTTGTTGATATTCCTCTCATTTACAGAGTGTGTTTGTCAGTCCTCTCTGCTAGAAAGTAAAAGTTGTGAATGGCAGGACTGTGTGGAATTAACTTTTGACTTCAGATTAATATTTGAAATAAACCTCAAAGTATTATGAACTTACTTTACTGCTGCTGGAGCTCTGGTATTATCAATGTCACAACTGAAATTCACAACTGGACTTCTATTTTTCTACATTCCTCAATTAAAAGAAAGCACATAAAGCCAAACAACTTGAAATAATTGTTATCCCAATTGGAAGAAGGGTTTCCTAGTGATGAAGCAAGATTCAGTCCTGCTGCAATTGTGACCTCTAGTGGGAAAACCCAGTTTGTTATCAGTGATAATGCAGTGAATTGCAAAGTAATTCAGTGTTGCAATATTCATTATGTCTGATGTTGCAGCATTTTCAGGACTCATTAATGGTACAATCCCTGCAAGGCACTGTACGATCTACATTAAAAATAAAATTTATTCCCAAGAAAGCTCCTGTAAAGTCCCAGCATGTTTTCATAAAAGCTAATTTTTATAGAAACACGGTCTCAGGCTTTTAGGAAGAGGATTGGAAACACATTCAGTTCCAGAAGCAGAAATTGCTTGGAGAACATTTCCTTGTCACAAGTCTTGTTGTTATCCCACAACAATAAAATATAATTGCAGTATTACTTGTGTGCAAATCTGTTGAGATGTTTCTAGATACCAGCTCTGGGAGCTATTGTTAGAAAAGATTTATCATGCCATTAAACAAGGCATGAGGATTTGGAAAAATAATTCAGGAAAACAGTCTGAACACGAAGTACATGGTACAGCAAACAAGAACTGCATATGGTATTTCTCATATTTGGATGAAGACAAAGTTATTTATTATCTTAAATTATCAACATATGTAGGCTGCAGACTGTTTAATCTTCAAATAACTGCCTATTGTCCCTGTATTTCTCACTGAATGCATTTCTCTGCATTTGTATTTCCAGTTTTTGCAAAGCAGCAAGCAACTACTGGATACAGACAGCAGCTTGTTTGGCCTTAAATAGTTTTGACTTTTGGCTCAACACAGTAAAAAAAGGTGTCTTGTGTACTTATGGGGTTGCCTTTGTTATATTTTGGAGTATTTTTACAGTTTGAGTATGCAAGATTGTACCTGATAAATCATAGCTAAGCTTGGTTACTTGACAAAAATCTATCACATGGAATATTTATTGTTTTTTTCTGATACCCTGCCAATGCCAATATCCTGCACTGGTCATGAAAGGCAGCATTGCCAGGCACTGCAACAGAGGGAGGGACAGCCTGACCCATCCACAGCACCTGAGTCACTCACTGAAGGTTCCCAAAGCCCCAAAAAGTGGAGATCTTCCCCCAGAAGTGGGAGTTTGGATACTGCCTTGGGTCTTCAATGAGGAACTTGCAACGGTAGCAGGAAAAGGGAAGTGTTCCCTAGGGACTTACATTGAGTTTTGAGGCCACAAAATGATAAGTATGAAAAGAGGTTTCTATGCTGGGACTGACTGATGTCTCTTTCTTCTTGTTTTCAGGGTATGAACATAATCTTCCATGTGGCTTTGGCTCTTTTAAAGGTAAGTATTTTTTTTAAACATTTATTTCGTTTTATTAAACTAAAATACTGATTATCTTAATATCATGTCTGAAGGAACAATAATAGTGGGACTTCTGGATAAGGGAATGAAGGAGAAATATCCATTTGCATAGAGATGTCTTCAAAATTGTACTTATGATAGATATGCTTTTATTAAACTTAATAATATCATAAAGCTTGTGGAACAAGGGATACAGTCTAAAGATTTAAATGTCTCATGTAATTACTGTGAAGAAAACAATTCAGATTCATTTCACAGCATATCTGTTTTGTGTCTGGGTTCTTTTGTATAAAACATGATTGACTGGTATCAAATGTATTTGTGATACTGAGAGAGGAAAAGAAATCTCTAATATGGGGAACTTCTGTGTCACCATCATATTTTCTGAAAAATCCTCTTTGCCCAGGATTCTTCTCCTGGGAAACTGAGAGGCCTCAGAGAAAAAGGAAAACAATATTATCTCATTTGCTTCTCCTGTGTTTTGCTGCTTTGGAATGTGGTTTGGAGATTGTTTATCCAACTGGTGGTTGGTTGATTGGTTTCATACGAATTGTTTTGATTTAATGAACAATCATGGTCAGGATGTGTTGGCCTCTGGAGAGAGTCGTGAGATTCATTATCATTCTTTGTAGCCTTCTGTAAGTATCCTTTCTCTATTCTTTAATATAGAACAGAGCAATTTGAAAATTTCAAGCATGTATATTTGCGCACAACCATGGCATCTCCTGAGGTGGGAGGGACCCAAAGGATCACTGAGTCCAACTTGAGGGCAGGTGAATTCAGGGAAGTACTGCAGTGTGGGCAGGAGATAGTGCATATCCTTATGGTGAGGAAATGTCCAAAATAACCTGTGTTTTACACAAATTATGTAGAAAATTGGAACTCTCTACCTCAATTCATGTATTTAATGAAGACTCCTATAAGCAGGAAATTGATTTCATGTATCTTTCCAGGGAAGTGCTCCTACACAAATTGAAATTTGTAGAAAGGAGGAAGGAAAATGTGTGCTCTTTTCTTCCTGTTTCATGGGTTTTTTGCAGCTGTGGGGGCTTTTTAATATGCCATTTTTCCATGCCAGTATGAATGATGGGAAATCTGGTTATGGCATGCTAGTGAGAGGAATAGTGGATTTGTCTTTAGAAACAAGCTGTAGGTCTACTGGGAGATAAAAGAAACTATGGGAAGGATTCCAATGATTGATGAATGGAAAGAGATTTGCTTTTACAAATAAACTTTAGGTTTGCTGATAAATGAAATTAGACATTGAAAGATGAAAGAAGTAATGGGGAAGAAAAACCCTTAAATTCCATAAGAATTAAAAATTAAAAGGGAGGGTTGTACATTAGAGGGAAATCTTTGGTATCAGGTGTATTGGGAGGACTGAACCTCTCAAGTACCTCAGCCAATGGGGAAAGAGAGAAGGGAAATGTGGCCAGGAAATTGGGATAAAAAGGAGGCTGCATCCTCCAAAAATTTGAGACACCCCAGGTGAATGCCCCATGGCCCCTCCCTTTATTTGAATCAAGTTACAGGACTCCTCTGTCTCCTTTTTGGACACAAACCTCTGGTGTTTGTGGATTAATTTGCCTGACACTAATGAGGAAGGAAAAGGAAGAACCCAGCCCACAGCCAGAGGTTTGCTGCTGTCATGGCAGGAACAGGTTCTGGGAAGAGGCAGAGGTGCCAGCTCAGGGATCTTAAAGCTAAAGAAGGAAAGGAAGAGAACTTGCACAGAGTTGCAGATGGCTGACAGGGTTTTCAGGGAAGGAGAACCAAGTTCAATTTAATTATGAAGGCTTTGGGACCACCTGCTGCTGTGAGAGGGAAGGGTTGAACCAAGGTTAGCAGCAGAACAAGTGTTTTGAAAATATAACTTTGGAAAGAATTCATGGGTGTCATACAGCAAACAAGGAATTTTTTTCCTGCTGAGCAATTAGCCCAGTTTCTTTTAACCACAAGTGTTCAGTCTTCATTTTATATATACCCCATGACATGCTGCTTGTCCAGTTGACTGTTTCTATTTGGATATTCCAGAAGAAAATTGTGACATTCACATTCTCTGAAAAATGCCTTCACCCAGGATTTTTCTCCTGGGAAGCTGAGAAGCCTCAGAGGAAAGAAAAACAATTCTTTTCTCATTTGTTTCTCCTGTGTTTTGCTCATGTGGAATGTGTTTGGAGATTGCTTACCCACAGGTGATTGTTTCATTGGATTCTGCTGTGAGTTGTTTTGACTCTTTGGCCAGTCAGTGCCAAGCTGTGTCAAGACTTTGGGAAGTTTTCAATATTATCTTTTCAGCATTGTGTAAATATCCTTCCTGTATTCCTCAATATAGTTTAGTATAACATTCTTTATTACAATATAATATCATAAAATAATACATTAACCTTCTAAGAACATAAAGTGAAATTCATCATTCTTTCTTCATCTGGGCACCCTGCAAATACAATAGAAAATACAATAATGTAATTTTTCACTCTTATTTAGAACTATTTTCTAAGTTAAAGAGTTGGGTTTAATTCTGCTTGCGGCAGTCATAGGACTTCTTCTTGCATGTGTATGCTGTAGCTGCCTGTTTTAGAAGTAATAGACACTAAAAAAATGGTAAAGGAGGTTTTATGAGACAAAGTATTTCTATAGTGCAGCCAAACAAAGAAAATTGAGGTAAGAAAGGTAAGATTCTAAATCAGAAACACTCACCTAAGAGCACAGTTCCACAGTGGCATGGAGATGGAGTTGGTGCTTACATAAAATTGAATTAGCATTCTAATTTTCTTTCAGCAAGAATTGCTCTTCTGTTAGGGAAGAAAATAGTTGAGAATGAAGTCATTTTTGTCCTATTCAAATGTGTTCATAATCTCTCCTAATCATGAGGAGCAAAGTGGTTTAGTGTGGTGCTCTTTTCAAGTTATAGAACCTGAATATGCTGCAGAAAAACTGCTTTAAAAACTGCATTTCAAAGCTCTTGTCTGCCTCTGATTCTGGAGTGAATGAAAACAACTCCTAAGGATTTGTTCTTTGTTAAAACAGAGCAATTATTCTCTCATCCACAATCTCTTGGATTAGTTTAAATTTGGATAAGGGAATACAGAAGTTGTTATTGTGTAAATGCCACTTTCCTTGCTTCTAGTAAGTGTGTGCATCCAAATCCCTCACTAAATAGCAGTGGAAGAGAAACTTTTATCTGGAACTCTCCTGCACCCAGGGCTGTGTCTCACAGAGAGTGCTGTTTGTTTGGACATGACAGCGCTACTTCTGTAACCAATTGCCTGAGACATCCTGGTGCAGTCATCCTTAGAAAATAAACATTTGAGACACGGAGGAATCCTTCCTTTTCCCTTCTCCCACACCCTGAGTATGCTTGCAGCAATGAACAGTTGGAGGATTAAAGCTCTTTAGCTGTGAAACCCAAGTTTGGGCATTAATCTGATTTCTTATCAAAGGCAAACATGGAGTTCTGTTCTGTGGCATCCAAATGTGCTGACAGCCTGCTCAGGGTCCCCAGCTGGTGGCACTGTCTCACACTGGGAGTCACTGACTTGCATCATGTAGGGACTGCATCTGAATTACCCTTCAGGATCCTCAGCTGCTGGAAATCCTGACTCCTCACCTCTCATTTTCTGAGCAGTGGAAAATGCAATGAAGCACTGGCATGTGAAGAGAACCCCAGTGTGGAAAAGGCAGCATAAAAATCTGTGGTTTAAAACAACCCAACAAACAACATTGATATTTTAATTTTTAAAATCCAAATTAAGGTGATTAATGAGAATGACAGGGGAAAATATACCCTTCCATTGCCAGCACACTTCCTAATCCCATGTGTCATCAACTAGTTTGTTTCTTTGCTGAAAATTATAAGCATTAAAATCCTCACGTATGCTAAGAAAAAGAAATAAATTGTAAGCTTCCTTTCTTATTTTAGTATTTCATAGAATCATAGAGTGTCCTGAGCTGTAGGGGACCCCCAAGAACCATCCAAGTCCAGCCCCTGTCCCTGCCCAGACACCCCAACAATCCCACCCTGTTCATCCCTGGCAGCATTGTCCAAACCCTCCTGGAGCTCTGGCAGCCTTGGGGCTGTGCCCATTCCCTGGGGAGCCTGGGCAGTGCCAGCACCCTCTGGGGAAGAACCTTTCCTGATATCCAACCTAAACTGTGGTGTTGTGAGGTCCCCAGGACGAGGTGAGAGATGAGAATTTGACTCCATGTTCTCAGAAGGCTGATTTATTTTATTATATTTTATTATATTAAAAGAAAATGCTATACTACCACTATACTAAACTATAGAGAAAGGATACAGACAAAATGGTAAAAAAGAATGAATAATAAAAACCCCTGACTGACCAGAGTCCCAACACAGCTGGCTGTGATTGGTCATTAAGTCAACACAATTCACATGGAACCAATCAAAGATGCACCTGTTGGTAAGCAACCTCCAGACCACATTCCAAGCAATCAGATAATTATTGATTACATTTCTTTTCTGAGGCTTCTCAGCTTCTCAGGAGAAAAATCCTGGGCAAAGAAGGTTTTTCAGAAAATATCATGGTGCCACTAAACCTTCCCTGAGCCAGCTGCAGCTGTTCCCTGGGGCCTGTCACTGGTCACCAGAGGGATTTCACTGATTCATTCTTAAATCTTGTTTGTGATCTTTTTCTAAGATCACAAACAACAGAAAACTTGGCAAAACTAGCTAAAGGCAAACTTTATTTTGGAATTAGCAAACTGAGGCAATAATTAAACAAGGCAAGGAGACTTGGAAAATATAATTCAGGAAAAAAATTCATGATTGTGCAGAATTCAGGCTCTAGATTCACTACTGTTGTGGCTGTTAATTCCTGAAAAGGCAGGGAAGAGCACATGATCACTGGAAATGTAACAGTGAACCAGAGGCTTTAAAAATAGGTGCATGGCCAAACCTTTCATTTTTAGGGTTCATGTCCTCATCCTCCTTAAGTGTGTGATCCACAAAACTTAAGCTCACTTTTGCTTTTTGAGTTTTAATCTGTGCGACTGTTAAAAAATGTGTTGTTTAATGCTAGAGGAAAGCCATAGTTCTGATCAGGAAGGTTTATAATACTGAAAAGAAAATGGGTAGAAAGGAGTGAGAAATGTTTTTGTTACTGCTTGTGTTTTCCAGCCAGTGTTTTGTTATCTTACAGAGATTTACTCTGGTCCTTATAATATCTTAAACCCAGTACTTTTCTGCATTTTTCCTTGAATTCAGGTCAAGGTGAGCAGCATTTCTAATGGGCCTTGTGAGTTCTGACACTCTTCTCTGCATGTGATAGGAGATAGCTGAGTATTACACAAACAGGAGAGTTGTGTTTCTTGGTTATTTCTGCTGGCACCTTTCAGTCCCAAAGCCCTTTGTGTCAGTCAGTGTCCCAGACATCAGGGAGCACTATCCCAGTTACAATGGCAGGGATGGCAGATATAGATTCTAAAAGAAAATGTGTCAAAATTACCTTGGGTAAGGAGGGTTATTTATTGCCTTTATTTCATTCTGTATCTGGACTGAAAAGACCTCCTGGGCTGAAGAACTGCTTCTCTGCTCTGTTGTGTCATTATGTGACACAGCAGCTATTTCAGAACCTGCACCAGCAGCTTTCAGAACTGTGCTGGAAGGCCATTTCTCTTAGTCCTGATGAGATTTATTACTGATGGTTTTACCCTCAGCTACTCTTACATCAGCATTGTCCTTCAACCTAAACAATTCCCTTCCAGCACTACTCTCACTTGCTTTTATCACCTTGAAATGTTGATAGATCCCATTCACATTGTTTATTAAATAACCCAGTGCTCTCAGTGTTGTTGAACTCCTGTGCATCTTCTGCATCACCTCCAGGGTGACTGGATCTTTAACAGGGGTCACATCATGTTGTATTTTCTTATTTGTAAAGAATTTTGCTCTGATAACTCTGAGGACTGTGTTGTGCTCTTATGTTTGTGTGAAGTATTATTCCTGACTAACCAGAGGGTGCCACAAATACTTTGTCCCCACCTTAGAAGGGAATTTGTGTAATAGCAAAAATTCTGAATAAAATTGGGCTGTACTTCTGTATACATTCACATTTCAATTCTTAAGGAACACATCATCAATTGTAGGTTTTCTTTCTTCACTTTGTCTTCCTTGGGCAGACATCTGACCTAACCCCTCTCAGATTTTACCCAGATCAGTTCTCTGCTGAATTTCCCCTTCCACCAGAACCTTCAAATCAGATCTGAAATTTTGTTCTGTGTTAAAGGCACAGTTTAAAAATTTCTCCTTGTGAGAAGTGGAGGTAGTCAGAGCAGTCATCTGTCTTGGAGCACCTTAAGTCCTGCTGATCATGGGAAAGTTCTGCCCTTTCATTCCCTCAGGGGAATGTGTGGCTGCCAGTGGAAACTGAAATGACCAGTGGGACATCCCTTGGGATTGTGCCTCTCTTTATCATCTGCTCCTGAAATTATCACTTGCCACAATCTAGCCTGGGGCATTAATGTTTCAAAAGTAGTCTTGTCTTTTAAGGAAATGAGAAAGGAAAAACACAAGGGGTTCAAGTCATCACAGCAAGTAAGGAAATCAGTTTTATCCCTTATATGAAAGCAAGCAATATAAGAAAAAGTTTGAGTGACCAACTTCTTCCATATCCTACAGAAATTCTGTATAATCATTTTGGCTAAGCCTCTGAAGGCAGTGAAGACTGCACAGGTGCTTGTTTTACGTAAAACTTGCATATTGCCAATGCAGATAATTCAGAAATGTCAATTGCCTTTGAGTCAGGAATGAAATTATGGCAATTACTGTAATTTTTGGAGAGGTATCAGATGACAAGTGCACTAAGACTGTAGGTAATGTGACTTAGGCCTTGTGTTGAAGAGTTAATGTGGTTGCTTGATTCTTGCTCTGTTCTTTCTTTGCATTTGCAATGGCTTGAGGAGCCTGAACTGATTTTTAAGTCAGCATTGCTTTAGGCCAGTAGTTGACAAAGTGTCAAGCAGGACTTCTTTCCAGCCAGAACTGGGTTTGATTCTAGGTGAGCTGGTTTAGTCCACTGTATAATTGCATTACATTTTCAAAAGGCTCTTGTCAAGGAAAAAGTCAGAAATGTCCACAGTAGAATCTAAGGCAAAATGGATGTCCTTTATTTTTATATCACCTTGTTTATATTTTCTTCATGTAACTGATCCCAGCTAAGAACTGACACCTGAGGAAGTGAAGAGGATCCTGAACTCTTTGGAGCTAGAGATCAGAACCATCTGTTCTCCAAATTCAGGCTTTAAGAGACTCTCAGAGTACTGGTTTTGTATTTTTAATTGAAGATTTCCTTACATTTTAAGTTTTGCTGGGCTAAATAATTCTTCCCACAGACCTACTTTCTCTACCCCAAAAATGTCTCTTGGGTGACTTTTGGAGATTGTCTTTAGAAAGAGAAATCTGTGCTTGAAAATGTCCAGAATCATTCAACTTCCAGACCACTGATTTTCCAGCCTTAATATAACAAATTTTCTATTCTTACAAGTCCACATTTATTTGTGTGTTGAAAATCCATCCTGTGCTGATTAGTTAGTCTCTCTGCCCATTTGATCTCCTCCTCACACCTAAAATCAGTTCTACTCCGATTAGGTGAATGTTCACCCTAAGTTTTTAATTTTGAGGGTGGAGAGATACTCCCTTTTCAAAAAGAAAATTGATAGCAGAGAAAATAACATGACATTTGTTGACCGGAATGTCTTTAGCAGCACTGAACTGTGATTTATATATTAATGATTCCTATTATATCATGTGTTGGTAATTTCTAGATGTTGGAAAGATAAGATGGTGTTTTCAGGGTGACATACAGTTCTGACTGAAACCATTATTTTTATTACAATTATTTTAAATTATTATTAAATATTTATATATAAAATAAATATTATAATTATTTTAAGTATAATTTAAATATAGCATGTCTATTTCATGTACCTAGTAAATCTTATTCTTTGGGAAAATAATTTCTCCAAGATTGTGATTGAAGTGAATGAAAACATACAAATCATCATTCCACACCAGCCTTGTACTGGCTTGTCTACCTCAGTGTCTCATTGCCAGCAGCAGATATGTGGGAAAGACTTCTAAGAATTTTCTTTTGCCTCTGGCAATTTATGTCTTGAAAACTCTGAGAAAAAAAGTGGTGTCTCATGTTTAATAATTCTGCATGGATTGGTATTTCATGGTCCTTTTTTGTTGGCTTTTTGAACACATGTGAGTGAGTACCATAGAGATTTTCTCAGTTTCATGATTATTTTGTTTGCTTTGGACCCTGTGACTTTCATGTGAGGTTCCTGTGTCAGCAGGCATTTTGGACACTTGCTATCTCTTCATTTTCTCCACTACACTCAGGACTTTATAAGGCAGCAATTTCTGTTTTCCAGGCTTAATAATCACAGTCTGTTTTTATCTCCTCCTTTTGGAGCCTTCTGATTCTCTCTAAATACTTCTCCATCTCTGTTATCCCTCTTTTGAAAAGGGAGGATCAGCATGGTGAATGATACCAGAGAAGAATCCCACATGAAGTTACTAAAGAATAATGGTGTTCTCTGGTCAGATCTCTGCTCTTTCCCTGTTAGCTCCCAGCATTTGATGCATTTTGTTGACCTCCACTGTGCACTGATCTGATATTTTCATAGGACTCTCCTCAGTGAGTCCCAAGATCCATTTCTGAGTAGCAATTGTCAGCTCTCAGTCTATCATTTATGTGGAAAATTGATGCTGTTCTCCATATGTATCAATTTAGATTTATCTGCATTGGCTTTCCTTGGCTGTTCTACTGCCCAGTCACTCAGTCTTTTATGGCCCTTCTGCAGTTCTTTATTGTAACCCCTGTCTTTAAATCCCTGAATAATTTAGGAGATCTGCAGACAGTCATCCCATCCTTCACCCTCTTTCCAAGGTGTTCAGGAACCAACCAGTATGGATCCCTGCTGGAACCTGCTGTGGAAACCAGTTGGTTTCATGTGTTCTCTCCTTTGCTAAATCCAGATTACACAGCTGTAATTAGCCCTGAAGAACAGAAAACACAAAGTAATTTCTGATAAGAGGTAAATTCTTACTGTGGCCATTCATGTGGATTTTCAGAGCTGTTCTGGTGCTGAATGTCTTATCCTTCGACAGGGGTAGACTAATGTCACTGTCATGTTTTCTGAAAAATCCCTTTGCCAGGATTTCTTCTCCTGGGAAGCTGAGAAGTCTCAGGGAAAAATTATCTTGTTTACTTCTCCAGTGTTTTGCTGTTTTGGAATGTGGTTGGAGATTGTTTATCCAACATGTGAATTGTTTTAATCTAATGACCAATCACAGTCAGCTGTGTTGGGACTCTGGAAGGAGTCACAAGTTTTTCATTAGTATCTTGTTAAGCCTTCTGTAAAGTGTCTTTTCTCTATTCTTTAGTATAGTTTTAGTATAGCATAATATAATATAACATAACATAATATAATCCTTCTAAGAACATGGAGTCAGATTCATCAATTCCTCCTTCATGCTGAGTACCCTGAAAATACCACAGACTTCAAATATAACCTTTTTTCTTCCCATCTTAGTCTATTTAGCTTTTCAAAGTCAGTCATTTTTGCCACTAAAATACAGAGATTTAATATTTTAAAATACAGAGATTTATAATGGACTGCCCATCAAGATCCTTGGTATCCTGGTACAGAATATAGATAATTTCAAGTAATATTCTGTATGGTTTTGTTTACTGTGAGACTATTTTGGCATTAATTTCTTCTGAGTTCAGTGGGCCTCAGCTGTGTGAGTCTGAACTGCATCAGAGCTGTGTGAGTGAGTAGGCATTTCATGGATAGGAAGGCCAGAAACAGAATTTACCTGCACTTACAGACCAGATAGACCATGGAATGGAAGTCAAAGGATGAGTAATGTGTGTTTATCCTCAGATATCTTAGTTTCTGTCTTAGTTATTACCTTTTTGGCCATTTTTAGGTTTTAAATTCACTTCAGTCAGACCCTTCTGAAGAATTTGAGACAGCAATCCAATGGCATACATGAAGGAAAAATCACAATTCCTGGTCAGACATGGATTAAAGTAAGATATGTGTTCAGTGAGGATATTGAAATAAATAAGAATGGTAGGAAATCTAAAAATCTGAATGATGGTTTACAGTTACACTGTGTGAA
This sequence comes from Zonotrichia leucophrys gambelii, assembly GCF_028769735.1. Classification (NCBI taxonomy): domain Eukaryota; kingdom Metazoa; phylum Chordata; class Aves; order Passeriformes; family Passerellidae; genus Zonotrichia; species Zonotrichia leucophrys. The sequence continues at coordinate 4,714,366 of NC_088178.1, read as the reverse complement.
AGGAGTTGCTGAAAAACATGGAACAATGGATTTCAGCTGATAAAATTAAGGAGATTTTTTGGTCAAGCCTCTAATACAAGTTTTTGTATTAGAACCCTCTTCTTTAAAAAAATCCAGGCCTGATGTAGAAAATATAGTGATGGTAGTAGACTACATCTCTTAGGGAAATAATCCTGCAGGTAATTTTCCTCATTCCTAAAAAATTGCACCTCATTTATAACCTGAATTCACCTGGCTTTCCCCTCTAACTATTGGATCGCATTACAAATTTTTAGACATCCAGACTTTTTTTAATCATCAGTTAATTCCATTTTTCATAGGCCCAGACCTTAATCAAAATGAACCAAACCTGAATTTCTGTTAGAGCTATTAGCTGATTAAAGTCTGATTTACACAAGAATTAAAGGTTTTTGACACTGCTGGTGCTCTGAATTCCCCATCCTGTTGTGGTCACTGGTGGCTCTGTGCCTGGTCAGTTCTGTAATTCTTCCCAGCACTTCCAGTGCTCTTACTTTTACCTTTTTAATGTTTTAAGTAAGGTTTTCATTCACATAGAGCAGCAGAACCTGATATTTCTAGAATATCATGCTGACCAGCATGTGTTTAGCATAGAATTCAGAAATAGGCAAAGCTGCCTCCTTTCCTTTAAACCCTTTCCCTACAAACATTTCTGGTCTGTAAGCTGTGCTGGTTGGGCACCCGTGTGCAGATCACAGGCTGAAAAATAAACCTGAATCTCTGGAACTTCTGTGGATGGAGCCTGGAAAAATTGGGAGAATTCTCATCCTGGCCACAGCCTTAAACTGGAATGAAATGTGTGTTGGTTGTGGCTTCTGTGCACAAGGCCCTCAGTGAACACCTGCATCTCAGCCTGGCAGAGCTGCAGCAGCCTTTGCAGATTTTCACCTGCAGAACACTGGTTTGTAAGCTGGGGGATTTAAATCAGCTGGCAGAGCACCATCTGTGCTAGCAGCCTGTTCACTGCTGCACATCTGCAGGGCCTTCAGCTGAGTCAATCCTGCATCATCATCCTTGAGGCCCCATTGGCATCTTCTGGTGCCTTGGACCTCTGACTTCTGCTTTTACGCTTTTCCCAACTCCTTTATATATATAAAAATACAGAATCTTAGTATAATTATACCCAGTTCACTTTTCACTCAATGATTTCCATATTTTAAGTACTCCTTAACAGGTTTGTTATTTTAAATCAGTGACCCCATCCTATGGATATTTACTTTCTATTAGTATTTGAAGTAAATATGTTTTTTTCTTGATATGTTAGGAAAATTATTTTTAGAGTTTAACTATACAGTTACGGAAGTGTGTGCCATTGGTGTGGTTTAGAGCTTCTCACAATATTTTAAATTATGAGCTTTATGTTAGAAATGTGGAGTATTTCTGTGTGTTGCAATTGGAAAGTGATTGGAAATCACTTACACACCCCATTTAATGGTGAGCAGGAGGAGCGTAAACGAAGGAGCATAAAGATGTGAAAAATGCCAATCGCTTGTTTTTAAAATTTTAAAAGTTTAATAGTAATAAAATGGTTATAAAAATAGTAATACAATTAGAGTAATAATAATTGTGACAGTTTGGATTAGGACAACATGAGACAATAAAAACACAGAGTTACAGACAGTCTGGGTACCTTTTTCTGGGCAGCACAAGCCCGAAAAAGTACACCCGTTAACAGAGGATTAACCCTTAAAAACAACAGCCTGTTGCGTATTCATACACCTCATACATGATGCATAAACTCCATTCAAACAGAGGATTCTGTCTGGTCATCGTCAACTTCTTCCTCTGAATTCTAACAGCGTCTTCGAGGTGGGAAGAAGTTCGTCTTCTAGGTGGGAAGAAGTTTGTTTCTTCTGATAATGGAGCAATAAATTCTCTTTCTCTGAAAGATTCAGACGTCCTGTGGCTGCTATCTCGCTGCCAGTCCTTTCTTTAAAAAAAGTACCCTACATAGCATAGTTTCTATTTTAACATTTCTTATAACCTAAAACCGATTCTAGTAGTGTGTTAACTGATCTTTAACACACTACTGAGGAGAATTAATGCAGCATTACTTTCTAACACAACACATATAATATTCATGTTAATATTTGCGAAAAGCCAATCATAAAACAGGCATTTTTCACCAAGCCATGTTTTCCAAGCCAGCCGTGCGAGCTGGAGCAGCACCTGCGGGGCTGCCTGTGGCAGATGGCCGAGGCAGGTGGGCCGTGCTCGGCACAGGGAGGTGCCCGGGCCGCTCCAGGTGTGACATCATTGCATTCTGCTCACAAACGTGCGCCGCTTTTCTAGAATCCATCCAAACGCATGTGCTGACATCACTCCCTGTTGTGCCCATCGCCTCCGGGTTTAGAAGCACCTCCCGAGAGTGCAGCGCTGGTGTTTTACATGACTGAGTTTCAGCCACAGACGGGCTGGGCTGCGTGTGACTCCCCGGGCGCATCCCCCCAGCCTGGCCCCGCTCCGGTGGCCATTGGCAGGGTTGGGGTGCCCTGCCCCACCCACACCGTGGCTGTTTCATCATTCCCAAGCAGGCTGCATGTACGAGCGATTCCATCGGCTGGGAGGCCGATCCCTCCCCGTTAGGGAGCCTGAAAGGATGCGGCTGATGTGCTGCTGATGGAACAGCCAGAGCCCAGCAGCGAGCTGGCGGAGGGTGGGAGCCGGCCGTCCGTCCGTGCTCACCATTGGTTTCTTATTACGGCATTCTCCCCCTGAGAGGCTCCCGGTGCCCAGGCACCCCCTCCTCCTCCTCCTGTTTCCCCTCCTCCTGCTGCTCCCAGCCCCCCTTTCCCACCCGTTCGTGGCTGATGCTGAGCTGTGGGAGCGGGATTGCAATGAGCTCATCCTTTTCTCTGTGCAGCCTCGCAACTGCCCGGGCTCTGCTGCCCTTCCCGGCTCCCGCACACCCGCACTGAGCCCCCGCCGCTCGCCCTTGCTCTACTCCCAGCCCAGCTGCTCCGTCCGTGCTCGTTCCCTGCCATTTTCGTGCTTTTTATGTGCATTTTTAGATCCATGGTTTCTCTGGTTTGTTTTTCAAATCTCCTTCGGACTCTGGCTGAGCCAGCACGGTGGATCATATTTTTCCTTGATTCTTAGCAAAGATGCTTTTCTGCTCCTGAGAGGCTAAAGGGGCGTTGCTGGAGCAGCCATCCAAACCCATTCCAGAGACTGGAGGCTGGCTCTCCTCATCTTGCACTTTTGGAAATTGCCGTTCATAAAGCCTGTTCTTCTCACTCTGGATTCTTACTACTTGCTGCTCATGGAAGAAGGGGTACCTTGCAAAAGCCCGGCTCCCAAGCTCACCCCACCTGCCAAGAAGTCCCAGGACATGCACGACGAGAGGAGCAAGCTGGTGAATGAATACGCGTGTCGGGTGCTGGAACTTCTGGGCATGGGGCATCGCCTCTTTGTGCCTCGGCTGCTTGCGGTGAGATCACCTTTTCTTGAAATGAATTCCTTGGGAATTGGCCATTCTCCCTCCCAGCCCTGCCTCTGCCCCCCGGAGGGATCAGAGGGCTCTTGTTTTTTCCTCTCAGCTCTTCATAATCCATCTCTTAAGCACTGAGTCCTTCTCTCTGATGTTAGCTCAGCAAGGCTGGACTCTAGTCCTGCTAATGGGGACCAGTGCCACTCCTTAACTAGCTTGAAGGATCATCAGCTAGGGCTGAATCATAAAAAACCATCTTTCCTAAATCCCTGAGTGCTTTTGTTCTCATTAATGATTCCAGATAAGCAGTGTGCCCAGTCACCTTCTAGGTACTGACGCCAAGTGCATTAATGGTCAGCATTTCAGATTTTATACTTTTCACATCATAGGTTGGCTTTAAAGACTCATCATTTAAATCAGCTGTGGTGATGCATTTTGGCTTTCATCTGTTTCTGTGTTTGGTTTTGGAAAGACAGTTGACAGTATGTAAAAAAGTTGAAAATGCCTGTGTAGAATGATCTGGGAAATAAATTGTTAAGGGTGTTTTCATCCATCATGGCAAATGCTGTCTGTGTGGGGGGTGCCTGCAGTTGGTGTGCCATGCTATGGCACAGAGAACATGCTTTTATCATTTCTGCTGCTGTACAAAGCAGCCTCAAGCCTATAAAAGAGTGGCAAATCTGGGAGTCAGTGCCTAGACCTGGCTGTGTCTGCTCAGGGTGCTGTAACCACACCTGGCTGCAGCTCTGTGCCTGGCCTGGCACACCAGAATGGCATTTCTGTGTGATCCATGGGAACACAGTCCTTTCCTACTTTCCTATGGTGCCTTTCCTTTATCCCCGTACCCATATTGTGGCTATATGCAGTGACCTGTCCATTTTTTTCATCCTGCTGAACCCATCTTGGTGCTGCTCAGGATCCACAGGAATCCATGTGCTCTGTGTGTTACAACCTGTTCAGTGGTACAGACAGCGTGGGCACTTGGAACACTGTGTCCCTGCTCTGGGAGGTACCAAATAAAAATAAAAAATTCACATTGCTACAGTGCAGCTGGATCTGGGGATTTACAGTCACTTGTAGAATTGTATCTAGTCCCTGATGATGCATGGTTTGAGCTGCTGGGTGTGTTATCATTATTCCAGTTATTTCCCAGTGTACAAAAACACTCATCCTGCTGATGGTTTCTTGGGCAAGGGCTGCCAAATCACCCTGAATTGTGCTGTGATGAGCTCTAAGGAAAGCAGAGACAAAACCACCCAGCTCTTTTTCACCTGACTTAACCAGGCTTTGTATCTGGCCCATGAAAATACCAGGCAATTTGACATCTCTTATCTTCAGGCAGTTTGGCTTTGCTGAGTGGCATAGTATTGTTTATTAAAAGGAAATAAAGAGTGTGAAAAGGTAAAATAACACAAATAGTGCTTTGTGTAATGAGAGAGACTTGACTTGCAGAGTCAATGTGATTCCCTGTCAGGCTTTATTAGTCAAATGTGCCTGTCCTGACAACAGGCCTTTTGACACACACCCTTCTCAGAAAGGAGAGACTGTGTTCTGATAATATGTTAAAAATGAGACATCTCTAAGGACTGGGAATTTGTACTTTAATCAGTACTGAAGATCCTTCAAAACATCAGTGTTTCATAAAATTAAACACTTTTTTTTCTTTTTTTTTAATATGCATAGCTTCTCTCTCTGCTGCGGTTTTGGGAATAAATGCCTGGGTTGGGTAGAGCATGTGTCGTTGCAGTGTTATGTGATAAATACAATCTATAACCTCTATGCCAGTCTTGGAAAAATTCTGATCACCTCCTACCTGAGCACACTTGTGGGCAGTAGAACAGCACCAGTTCTGGGGATTTGCTCCCTTTGGAATGACCCAGAGTGGGTGAAGCCAGGAGATTTTCTTACCCACCTGCATCAGTTCTGTGTGTGGCAGAATGAACTTTGCCACGTCAGTTTGGAGCTGCATAGAAAGGCAGGGCTGAAGAGGGATTCACTGTGTGCACAAGATCAGTGCTGTGGTTGTGGATCCCAACTCTACGCTCACAAACCTTGAGGTGTTGTTTGTATTTTTTCGACAGCATTTTTGTACCAGTGTGTTAACAGAGAGCATGGATTTAATTTAGGAAAATAAGTGTTTGATAATATAGCATAAAAGATGCCAGCAAAGGAGTTTGGTGTATTGCCCTAGAAGTGTGTTCTGATGTTACTGCAGCAGCAGCTCTGTCCACCAAACTTGCCCAGGCCTGGAGCCCGAGTTTATCCAGCACAGAAGGTCAGGGGTTTTTCACTTCCTCTGTGAAATGTAAATTTCACTGGGCACCTCTCAGCTCTGTGGCTCCTGTCAAGGGGCAGCACAGAGCAAAGTCCTGCAGCATGCAGCACTGCACTCTGGGTCAGCAATAAATAGCTTGTGTACCTTGGTTTTACTGATTTTTTCCTCTGGTTATGGCATAGAGAACATGCTTTTATCTATCTGTGTATCTTCTCTAAGAAGTTAAAACCAGAAAGTTTTTTTAAGAAGTTAAAATCTCTGTGTTATAGACATCAAATAACAAAAGATACTTATATATTATATATAAAATATCTATATATTATTATTTATATCTATATAATATATAGATATTATAATATCATATTATATATAATCTATGCTATATATATTTATGTAAATAAATATTGTATGTATATACCTATATTTATGTATATAAATATAGGTATATACATTTGTACATTTTATGTACATAGAGATATGTATGTATTTTATATATAAACATAAATATCATATTTGTGTATAGGTATATAAACATATACATGTATGAATATATATATTCATAAATTTCATGTTTATATATATAAATACTGTAAAATTGGAGGATACTTACAAATATTTTGAGTGTGCCAGAAGCAAATTTAATAGTGAAGCATGGCCAGGTTTTTTTCAGTCTTCAACTTCTTGGCCTCATTTCTGACACATGTTCAATAAAGTGTAAAACAGGTGGTTTATGCTCACTGACATTCTACAGTAATCTAAACACATACCAAAAATTCCATGGAAATAAGGAATTTTTATCTGTTTTTATGAAGGAGGAAGAACTAAGTTAAGGATGTGCAGTGTGGTTCATCCAAAATTTCTTCTACTATGTTGGTTCCCAGGAGGGAATAGGAGTTTTGATAGAGTCAGTAATAAATGAAGCTGCAGGATTAATAATTGAAGGCAGAGAAATTAAATTAAAGAAAAAGATCTAAGGCTTTTCCCTTTGTCTTAATCACAGTTTCTTAAATATTTTGGGGAAAGTAGTATTAACATTATTTACTAAAAAAAAAATAATTAGCATCATTTAAGGCTTTCAAGTTCTGTTCTTGCTTTTTGAACATTTGCTGTTTTTCCAAACTTTACCTTTAGATTTGAAAGCTTTGCTAATACTTTTGGGAAAGGGCTTTTCCTAATTTTCAACTCCTTCATTTAAGATAATTTTATGACTGTATTGAAATACTTAAGTGATGTGGGAAGAACATTTGAGAACATACTTAGTCAAACCCTAGAATGCAAACAGGGCCTTGGTGTCATAATTCTGACTCTCTTTATTTGCTTGGGTTTAAAAATGTATTTTAGTCAAAAATATGTTTATTTTAAAATAACATATATAATAATAAAAACTTTCCCGAAGTTCCCAAATGCACAAAAATGCAATGCATCTGCCAAACTTTAATTATTAACTCATTAAACTTACAGATTATTTAGTAAGAGAAATCAGCTGTTTAGAAATCAGCTGTTGATGAGTTTCAGGAGTTGAGTGACTTCAACCAAGGATTTACAAATCTCTGCCTTTCAAACAGCTGCCAGAAATTTCCAGAGCAATCTTTACAATTTATCGATTAAAGTCACAAAATGTCAAGAAATGTGAGTCCTGGGGTGCCAAAATTTCTTTTTTTTCACTTTTTTTATTGTGATTTTAATAGTTTTCTTGTGAAACTAGTATTTTGATGAACAGATGGTTTTAAGGAAATGAAAATATTTTCAGTGAAGTGGAAGGAACTGACATGCCTGAGCTCTATCACTCATTTAACCAACTTGTACAATTTGATGGTTTGCAGTTTTCATAACTATAATATTAGTTCAGCAAACTCTGTTAGAGAAGTTCTTATTTCCATGATCTTATGGGATTTTGACTACAGATTTTTCAGCATGGAGAACTTGAAGTTGTCAATAGTTACAGTTTAATAAATGTAATTTGTTGAGGACTGGTAAAAATAGTACTATGACAATGATTCAAGCAGAGGCCTGGGAAAAATAAATCTGATTTGAAATGTTTTACATAGAATTTCTGTAAAGGAAGGGGAGGGGATTGGATGTGCAGGAGCGTCCCAAGAAGGCAAATTGGCAGTGTAATTGGGAAGTCTGTTTGAATTGGGTAGTGATGGCAGATAGCAACATGGCTGAGAACAAAGGAACAAAGATGAGCTGGGTGTCAAAATAGAATTTTTGGGACAGTAGTAAAAATTTCTTCACTGGAGGGGTGCTCAGGTATTGTAACACATTGCCTGGGGAAGTGATGAAATAATTCCAAAGATGTGCAGATGTGGCACTTAGGAGCATGGTTTAGCAGTGGACTTGGCAGTTCTGGGTAAATGCTTGGGCTTGATGATCTTAGAGGGCTTTTCCAACCTTAACAATTCTATGATCCCATGAAATTTTTACTGCTTTTCCACCACTGTTATCCACTGAACTTCCCTGGAAGCCCTTGGGTTCCAGCATGGGTTTGGCAGAGGTGCTGGGCACAACCAGCTGCTCCCACCACACTCAACAGCTTCCAACAACCAGCCCAGTTATCTGGCTATAAGTGTGGCAAGAGCATTGACAGCCTCAGGAGGATTCATCCAGGAGAAGTGTGATGTTGGCCATGGTGGATCTAATTCATCCCATACCCAGCTTTCTGTCAACGCTTCAGCCTCATCAGATTGGGCCTCAGCCAAGTTGTGCAGCTGCCAGTGATTGTGGACAGGATCAGATGGGATGGTTTGTAAAGCTGAACATTTCATGGCTGTGGACAGGATCAGATGGGATAGTTTGTAAAGCTGAGGCACTTGGGGGTGCTGATGGTTTGTTTCTCATCAGCACCCCCAAGGCAACTTTTCCTGGGTCCTTGCAGTGATGACCCAGGAGCTTCTTCAGCAGTGAACCACAGGAGGATCAAACAGATCTTGCATGAACTCAATAAGGAAAGAAAAGAACAGAGCTGGACATGGACTGGAAAGGGGCCTGGAGTGACAGGACAAGGGACAATGGCTTCAAACTGCCAGAGGACTGGGTTAGATTAGATATTGGGAAGAAATTCTTCCCTGTGAGGGTGGGAGGCCCTGGCAGAGGCTGCCCAGAGAATCTGTGGCTGCCCCACCTGTGGAAATGTCCAAGGCCAGGTTGGATGGGGCTTGGAGCAGCTTGGGATGGTGGAAGGTGTCCCTGTAATGGCAGGGGTTGGAATGAGGTGGCCTTTAAGGTCCCTTCCAGCCCAAGCCACTTTGGGATTCTCTGGATTCAAGTGGATAACAACACAGTTAAGAATCAAACTTTGAACAGATGTGTGTGTAATGTACCCACTGTGTGTAATGAGGCAAAAAATGACACTGGGTGTTTGTTCCTCATGAAAAAGCAGAGGATGCCCACATGGAAATGTTGGCATACATGGAAATAGTGGTGGTGGTGGTACATGAGCAATTAATTCAGCAATTAACCAAAATTAACCTTAACCAAAAGTGCCTGTGTTGCTGCTGAGGTATTTGCAGTTACACACATTACATGGTGTAGATCTCCACCATATGAGTACCTATGTTGACAGAATTTTGTTTACTTTTTCTGGGCTAAAACCCTTGAAATTCACATTTTTGAGATGATGTCCTGAATGTCTTGTCAAGATCTTCAGTTTCTGTGAATCATTTAAAGGAACTATCCCAAGTCTTGGGATTTGTACCTTCTGAACTCTTGGTGCAGGTCTCAGTAACCTGGAGGGTGAACACATTTGTCCCTGTGAATCACATGGCTCTGTCAGAGACTGAAGTGGATTCATGGTGAATGTGTAACATCTTTTGACCTTTTAGACTTCATGCCACTGAGAGGTCCAGGAGCATGGCAGATGTAGAAATAAACGTGTAGAATGTTTTCTGGCACGGTGTTCCTTGAGAAATTGTGTCACAGACTTCAGCACATTGACTTGCTGATGCTTTATATGAATCATGTGCTTCTGCTTTTCATGTCTGTGACTATACATACATTAAATATATGTACTTTGTCTTTTTAAGGCCGTACCATGAGAATCAGTAATGGACTAATGCACAAGCTTTCCAGGAAATATAGGAATTTCTCCTAGGTTTTGGTTGTTTGCTTGTTTGTTTTGTTTTTTTCTCTTCACTGACATCTTGACAGGCTGAGCCAGAATCCCTTTCTTACCTGGCAGGTATAGAAGAATAAAATCCATTCCCATGTTGCAGTCCTCCATGGTGCCCTGCCTAGGATTCCTTGGATGGGCTTTTGCCTCTGTTTTATGAAGCAGAGTTAAAAGAGCTGATTTCAAGGAGGATGACTTAGAGCTAATGTGAATATTGGTGGTCTGGAATGCATCCAGTAAATGACAAATCAAGTAGAAGAGCGTGACTGCATGTTCCCAGGGTTTACTGTAGTTCCCTGTGTTTAATTGCAGACCTCCAAAGAGGACCTTCTCCAGGCTGATTTTGAAGGAGCTTTAAAATTCTTCAGGGTTCAGTTGCCCAAGAGGTACAGAGCTGAGGAGAACGCCCGGAGACTCATGGAACAAGCTTGCAATATCAAGGTAAGGATGAACTTCATTGCTTCTCATTCAGCCAGGAGTTTCTACAGGAAGTGTAAAATGCAACATTAAGAATGGCAGTAGCATGTGGAAAGTAAAGAAATTAAATCACTGCTTTATTGCTGTTATATATGTTTGTATAATTACTCACACACCTTCTGTCTTTAAAGAAAGTGAATCTGTGACCTTTTCTCTCTGTCTGCTTGGGTACAAACTAATAATTAAAACAGAAAAATGGTGCATCATCAACAATTATCAAAACTCACTAATTCCTTATTTGTTTTATAAACAGTCACTGCAGTAAACCAATTAATCACTGTATGATAATCATGCAAACAAAGCTCAGATATTATTTGTTTTGCTCAGAAGCTGTTAATCTGCTGAGTGCTGTATATAATACACTTGGATTGAGGTAGAAATGAGTTTTGTTTGTATATCAAGCTTACCAAGACAGAATATGTTTTTATATTCTACCTTACCCAAGATTCTGCTGACAGAAGTCAGGCTACTCTGAACTTACTGACTACAAGTAGTGGACTTGAACAAAATTAGAGAAGCATAACTGTAAGCTGTTGAGGGTGGAAACCTGTTTAAAATGGCTGCAGAGGTTCATAAAGTGGTCATTTGGAAGGTCCTGGATTTTAGTTTTTCTTTCTTTTGATTGAAATATGTATTGCTATGGAGGGGCTTAATGTTTGATCATGGAGAAAAAGTGTTTTAGTAATTTCTTGGAATGTGAGCTCTGATGGGAAGTGCATGTTTGGTGTGGCCCAGTGATGCACAGAGAACTTCCCACTAGGAAGAATGTTCCTGCAACACTGCCTCTTTTTATCTCTCTCAATATATTTGTTAATTTCCCTTGTGCTGATTTATTTCATCATTTATTAAGCAAGGGCTTTTTCCCATCTGGTTAAAACACTGATCTTGTGAAAAAATAGGCCTTGCCATCTGAATGCTTATTCCAGCCAAGCAAAAGAAGATCTGTACAAATGTTTTAGTAAAATTGTACTTGAATTTCAGCTCTGCTGCTGAAAGAGACTATTTGTGAGTACAAGGCTGCAGTTTGATGTTTAGTATTTCCTCTGCTTGGTTGTTGAAAATGAGTAATTTAAGGACTTAGCAAGTGCAGGAGAATTACTGTACTTAGCAAGTACAGTATCTTTATGCCACTTACTCAGTGTTTATTTTCTCATGAGAGGTTGAAGTAGAAGTCTTCATGGTACCTATTGGAAGAGCTATTTGTCAATTTTCTCATGCCTTTCTCCTTTTCTTGTGCGTTATATTGTATACCACATGATGTTATTTGTTATTAGTTTTTCATTTAGTGTTGAATGTGTGTGTATGTGATGTGCTTTATTGGGGGAGTATTTTTAAATGCACCTGAGGCATTTGAAATGCACCTGATGCTCAGGATTCAGCACCTGGGGCCAGCTGTGGGAAGAGTGTGACATTCTGAACTGTCAGTTGACAGGAAGGGGTAGGGTTTGACAGATTTATTTCACTGCATACACAGGATTTCACATACTGGATTCTGGTTAAGAAAAAAGCTCAGGTGAATGTAGCAAACATGGAGTCAAGTCTCCCCTGTGTGTTAGAGAAGTGTGTGGGGATTAGTAGGAATTACTGAAAAGGAGGGAGAATTCAGAGCCAAGATTTTGGGCTGTCAGGGGTGGGAAAAAGAGGGAGGTTGAAGTCACCTCCTGCTGTGTCAGTAACTGCTGCTCTGGTGTGATTAGAGCTGGGCTCTGCTGACTTCCTGGGTATACAACTCATCCTGTAAGAGGCTTCAGGAAGTCAGTGTGAGGAACTCAGCACAAGACCATGTTGGAGGGAGGGTGAAACTTAAATTCAATGAGTTTTGTGTCCCCAGACTTGCACCCTTGCCACAGGTGACTCATCCCCATGGACACTGGAGCATCTCTCTGGCCATGGTCTCTGGCGTGGGGTGAGGATGAGGAGCAGTGGCTTTGGAGTACTCAGTGTGTCCCAGGATCCTTTTAACTGCTGACAGTAAATTGGCTTTTGGAGATGGTTTTTGTACTGTCTAGGAAGGACAGGAACATGTTGCCTGTGAAAACGCCAATCACTTGTTTTTAAAATTTCAAACGTTTAATAGTTATAAAAATAGTAACACAATTAGAGAAATAATAATTTGGGCAATTTGGATTAGGAAAATATGAGACAATAAAAACATAGAGTTAAGCACAGTCTGGGTACCTTTTTTTTGGGCAAAATAAGCCCGAAAAAGGACCCACATTAACAGAGGATTAACCCTTAAAAGCAACAGCCTGTTGCGTATTCATACACCTCATACATGACGCATAAATTCCATTCAAACACAGGATTCTGTCTGGGCAGTGTCAGCTTCTTCCTCTGAATCCTAACAGCGCCTTCAAGGTGGGAAAAAGTTCATTTCTTCTGATAATGGAGCAATAAATTATTTCTCTGAAAGATTCAGGGGTCCTGTGGCTGCTATCTCGCTGTGAGTCCTTTCTTTAAAAAAAGTATGCTACATGGCATAGTTTCTATTTTAACATTATGTTATAACCTAAAACTATATTTAATACACAATTTTCACATTGCCCTTGTGGTTCTGGAGTCTCTACCTGTGAAGACACCCAAAACACAGATTGCCCTGAGTGAGCTGCTGTAGGTCACTCTCCTTTAAAGGGTGGTTTAGACAAGACGTCCTCCAGAGATCACTTCCAACCTGAACTAATCCATGATTCTATAATTAGACATTAGAATCATTGAATTTATTTACCACCAGGTGCTAGTAATTGCAGGAGCTGGCATGCTCAAACAGGAGATTCTAGTCTTGCTCATCACCAGTGGTGGAGTCCCAGGGAACAGAGAGGTTGTGTGAAGAGCATAGTCTGTCTTGTTGAATGGAGTAAAATTTGTTCTGTTAAAAAAAAAGCCAAACCAGACCCTTAAACTGCTTTTTTGTGTTGTATGAAAGAGGCACTGTGTGTCTTTGCACTGCTTGTGGGCTGTATTAGTACTTGTAGACTAAACAATAGAGGGTTTTAGAGCAAGTATTACACAGTAAGTGAATGGAGGATTTTCTTTGGATTTCTCAGCATAAAAACCTAAAAACAGAACTGTGTTGTAGCCAGGGTTCATAGTAAGCTGCATCTTTTCCCGTGTTTCTTTTAATTTTGTTCCCACATTACTACAAAACAAAACAAGAGTTTAACATGGAATAAAAATCCACCTTTCCTTGCTTAGTTTTTTCTTGAGCTTTAGCTGAGCTACTCCTTTCTAGTCCTGCAGAAGGTAAATTTAAAACTACTTGATGCTTTTTCTCCTTAATTTCACAACTTTTCAGTGAGTTCAGGATGTAACCCTTGGGTTTTGAAAGTGCTGTATTGGAAATAGTTCTATCATACTGCTTTTTGGGAAAAAAAAAAAAAAGGATTGGTATCTGTCTTTCTCTCAAGAGTAGATCTGCAAATACAAAGAAAAAAGCTGCTATTAAATGAAATTTCTGTGTAGAATGTGCTAGAGAATATATTTTTCAATTAAGAATTGTTTTTTGTGGTTATTCACTAGGTCTGGATTTCAGTCTTTTACTAGTAAATCACTGGGAACATCAGTGTAATTAGAATTAACAGTAGTGTTTTCCTACAGAGCTTGTTGGGTCATATTCCATTGCTGAAGACCATTTTGAACTAATTCATACTATGAAATAATAGGGCCTAAAAATAATATAGCCTGGATTTGTAATCATAGAAGGATTTTTAGCTTATGCTTTGGGGAGGGTTTTCTTACTTTCCTCATTTTCCTGTCTTGACAAGATTTTTCATAAGTTTTTCTGTGTCTCTGGAAGCCCAATTTGATAAATGAATGAATGAATGAAGACGCGCTTCTAGATTTCATGAAGGTTAATCCAAATGATGCTATTTTATGAAAACATCTGACAAATTCTTCTTACAACATCTGCCTCAGTTGCCTTTTGCATCTTCTTGCGGTTTCTCTTGCACAGATGTGTGTGTGTCCTAAAGAAGTTGTAATGAGCTTGGATTTTAATAGAGAAGTCCCATCCCTCTGTTCTTCCACCTGGCTTCAGGCAGGTGAGGTGTGGAACAGGAGGAAGTCTCACTGGGAGATCTATTCCATATGAACATTCCCTGGATTGTCATTTTCCAGTGAATTCAGGGAGTTGTGCCAGTTCTCCATGACTGTGCCGTGACATTTGGAAATGAGCAGAGCTGACATTCAGCATGTGATAGCTCTGGAAATTCAGAATGTGTTCCATTGCAGCTCTGGAAATGCCATGAGATTGAGTGTACTAGATGGATAGGTGGGGATATCCTCAGAATTACCTGTGGGATGTGCCCCTGTGCCCAGGGAAGGTGAGGTGAACACGTGGGATGAGATACACAGGGAAGGTTGTTCTGTAGCATCTCTAGAGACACCTCCTGTTACCTGGCTCAGGCCCTGCAGTTGTGGGCTCATCTTTCACCATCCTCAGCAGCAGGAAAGATCTCAAACACTGAACTTCTTCTAGGAGAAGTTTCTTCCCAACCATGTAAATCTCCCTTCAGGATGATACTGGGCCCAGCAGCATTATGAGGTTGCTGCTCTCAGCACCTTCAGTGAGACCAGCAATTGGCCCTGAATAAAAATGGTGCCTTTCCCAGTGCAAAGTAACCACACATTTTTGTCACCTCTCACTGTACTGCCGAGGCTGTCACCCACAGCTGGAGCTGGCACCAGGGCTGTGGATAATAGCAGAGTCAAGGAGAACAGGCTGCAGTGGCAGGAACTGTGCTAAGCTTCTTCTCATTCCAGAATTGTTCCTTCATGACATTTAAAGCACCTTTACTTTATAATGTTGCCATTTAAATGTTTTCAGTTGAGAGTGGTGATTTGAAGCTCACACCTTACTGGTGGGGATGACTGACTGCCTTCACACCTCTGTTATCTTCTATCTAGATATGATTTTTTACAAGCATGGTTTAACTCACCTGTTGATTTATTTGAGTTTAAGTGGGTAGGATTAAAAATAGCTGGTTTGCTCTCTCACTTCTCTCTAGAGCATTCCCTCTCTCTGTGCTTATCTCTTTGTATGTGTACTTATCGAGATACTTGGGGGTCTTGCTATCATGGTAAGACAACACAGAATGCAACAGAAGTGCAAAGGAGGTCACTGCAGAAAGGCCCTGAAGCTGCACAAGCATTAGTTCTACCAGTGTTGTATCTATTTAACCTTCCAATATAAAGAACAGGTTAAAAATTGCACGTTTATCAACTTCTTCAAAAAAGGCCAAACCAAATTGAAAAAGATTTGGTTTAGATCTATAGAAAACCCTGCCATGCTTGTATGCAATTTCTTACTAAAAGCCAATGATCAATTGCCCTTATTATGTCTGTGCTGTTATCTCTGAAGTGCAGATCCACTTGTCCTGGTGACAAGGGTTATGGTTTTTAATTCCTGTCCTGTTTGCAGCTCCAGCTTCCTTCTTTCTGCTCAGCTTTGTGGTGTAGGGCACTGCAATGAGCCAGCGTCTGGAAATCACATTAAAGTGCCTGCAGTGGAGTTCGATATTAAATGTGATTGTAATCTTGGTAATAAGTGTTAACACCATAGAAAGGAATGTTGTTAATTTAAAACAGCAGTTTAGGCTTGAAATGTTTATTTATTTTAGCTTATAATACTTATTAAATATTCCAGTGAGCAGGCATGTTGCCCAGCAGTGAGGCTATATTTTCATGGTGTTTAAGCATTAGTAAAACTGTTCAGTTATTTTATTTTGTTTGGTTGGTTTGTCTTTTTTTCATTTGCACTGATTTGGTATTATAGGGGACATCAGGTATGTCATTAATTCTTTATCAATAGGAAAGGAATAGAATGTTATTATAATTATTAGTTAAGTATAATCACATTTTAACAATTTAAAGTAGTTCTGCAGCCTGACTGAATACAAGTATTTTGGTGTCTTTGTATTAGTCACTAGTTGACATTTGCCCTTGAGCAGTGGCATCAACCAGAGCAGTGTTGCAGGTAAAAGTTTTCAAAGAACTGTAAAAGTCTGAGGTGAAAAAGTTGACACAAACATTTCTTGTCTCTATCCCCAGCAGTTGTATCACTTTGCCCAAATTCTCAGTGGTTTCATTCAGCAAGGTAAGGAGGGCACCTGAAAGCTGCTCCATGGTTCAGCACAGCACCTAAATAATTTTGTTCCCCTTGGTGCCATCAGGAGTCGGGGCTTTCAGTGTGACACCAGATGTTTCTGTTCCAAGGGGAGCAGCAGAGCATCCTCAGCAGAGCCTCCTGGCCTGAGCTTCTTGAATCTGGCTCCTTCCCTGGATGAAAAACAGTGGCTTTCCATCCTTGGGTCTGGAAATAGTACAGAGAGCAGGAGATGGAGATGGCAGGAGTCACACTGTTTGACAGCTCTGTATTCTGGCATCTTTGCCAGAATGTGTCTGAAATAACTCAGCTCTAGAAGTAAGAGGAAGTGAACCTTTTTCCCCGGCTGAACTCCAATCCCAGCTGCAGGTTGGCTGGAGCATTGACTCACCCCCTGTGAGGGGACACATTAAAATAGCTCATACAAAATTCTCTCCTTGCAGTGGAGTATGTTGAGGATTAGCAGTGTCTGCAGTTCCTACTGACAGCACAGTGCTCATATTAGTTTTTTAGAGAAGAAGGTTTCAACTCTCTTCCTTTGGAGGAAGCAAACCCAGTAACTGATTTTCCCAAAGAATGCCTTGAGTTTGACTGTGGAGAAAGCCTGTTGTGATGGTGCCTGGCAGGTTTGCAGTAACTCTTATTCTCCCAGTAAGCTGATCTCCTTTTTAAAGACACTTCTGTGATGCAAAAGAGGCTGTAGAAGAAGAAATGTCTCCCAGCATCAGCACTTACAACCATAATTAAAAGGAACAAACGCACGGGATTTCACATTTTTGGGGGAAAGGGGTGTAGGTAAAAGTGCAGATGCAGAAATGCTGGAAACAAGCTCTGCACCCCATGTTTATGCTGGCAGAGAAGTGTTCCTTGCTGCTGGCTTAAACATCAACAAAACTGTTGAGACTTAAGATGGCAAAATCTCCCTGGAGGTGGGAATTTCTCTGTGCTTCTCTTGGATATCTTTCAGGCAGTCAGGTCTGAAGGAGCAGGTAGCAGCTTGGCAGTAATCAGCATAGTAATTCTGAGGAAATGTATTTTTTTATATGCAAAAGACACTGGGGCCAAGGCATGACCCTTGCCAGCCAAAGTTTTGGTGTTGTCTGTGACCCTGAAAAATATTATATCTTTATTTTTTAGAACTCAACTCCTGTGACCTGAGAAACTCTGAATTCGCTCCTCTGAACAGCAGAGGAAGAAGCTCTGTTGTCTGCTGGGAGTCCAGGGCACCCACAGAGAATTATTTTTTTATGTCTTAAGTCTAGAAGTCTTAGAATACATGCATTGGGAAGTGATGGTGTTTAGGGAAAAAAATTCAAGCTGCCTTTTGTCTTTTTTGATCAACCATTATGGTATGTGTCCTTCTCAGAAAAGCTGTGGTTATTTGATTCCTGCAGATGTAACAGAATAAAAAAATTGAGTTTTTGAAAACAGCCATGGGTGGGTTTTGGTGTGGCTGTGCCATCCCATGAAGTGTCCAAGGCCAGGCTGGGCAGGGCTTAGAGCCACCTGTGGAAGGTGTCCTTGCCAGGGCAGAGGGGTGGAACAAGAGGAGATTTAAGATCTCTCCCAGCCCAAACCACTCTGTGATCCCACTCTGTGATCCCATTCTGTGCTTCTCTGTTGCAGAAAGCTCCAATAATCCAGAGCTAATGGCCAATGCCCACAGTGACTCAGGGGGAAAGCAGAGATTCACTCTCAGTGTAGCACAGACATGTTGGGATGGGACATTGGGTTCATTTTGGTTTTTGACAAATTAAAGGAGGTGACAAATTCTGAAGCACTGTGCTATGCTGAGACCTAGAGCTAAACTTGTAAAAATAATTGGGAGGAGAAGGAAAAGAAAAGGGAAAGCCTAACAATTTTCCCTTATTTCCCCCAGGGCTTTTGCAAATAAACAGAAGATGCACTGGGGCACTGTCTTCTTGTATTTTTGCTGGTGTTTGATTTCTCAGGCACCTCCACTTGGATTTATTTCTCTGCTTTGAAAATAAGGGGACAAACCAAACTAAGTATAGGAGATAGTGACTGCATTTCATAAACACAACTCTGCAGGGACAGCAGCTTTTAGAGCTGAAAGTCTTATTAATAACTTGCCATTACATGCCCCAGGCATTGTTTTTGGCATTGTTGACACTGTTGGAAATTAAATTCAGCAAGTAGTTTCTTGGCTGTTCTCTGAGCAGTGTGTAGCTGCTGGAGCAGCACTGTAGCTGGGTGCTTTATAAGGGCAATATTCACATGTTTAGGATCCCCTGATTGCTTGCTGCAGGATTCTCTGGTTTCCAACAGTTAATTGCTTTCATTTTTAGCATATTGTAGCCTTGTTTCTCTCGTGGAGATTGAGTGTATGGTAAACATGGTGTTACATGGTTTATATTGTTACATTTGTTTATGTTTGGGCATAAGTAGATTACATATGGCTGGTACCTCATGTCAAGCAGCAGATGAAGATCAGATCTCCTCATTGTGTGGCCCTAGCTGTCTGTTATTCTTTGAACTTCCTTTGCTTAATTAATTAATGCAATTTCCTGGACAATAATTTTGAACCAAAATTTGATTCTGCCAATTAATCAAAAGCCATGAAAAAAACTGACAATCTCATCTCCAAGTTATTAATCAGCATAATAATTAGTATAGATGCAGAAATCCAGAGAGGAACTGTTTACAAGGGCATGGAGTGACAGAGGCAGTGGCTTCAAACTGAGAGTAGATTTAGATGGCATATTGGGAAGGAATTGTTGTCTGTGAGGGTGGGCAGGCCCTGGCACAGGGTGCCCAGAGAAGCTGTGGCTGCCCCGGGATCCCTGGCAGTGTCCAAGGCCAGGCTGGATGGGGCTTGGAGCACTCTGGGATAGTGGAAGGTGTCCCTGCCCATGGCACAGGATTGAAACAGCTCCTTTTTGATCTCAGAAATCCTTTGATTAACCCAGAGCTCAGAGCACAAATCAATGCCCTTACAGTGCATCCTTGTGAGCAACAATTTGATGGCAGTCTGAGTGAGCCACCTGACTGTGCCACCCAGGATGCTCCCTCTTGGCACAGCAGGGAATGTTGGTTCTGTTTCAGCCAGTCAGGAGCAGTGGGAAGAGCTGGAGAAGAGATCAGGGCTTTGCTTCTGTGGTATTTTCTGGGTCCCCTGTCAGAGGAGGAATTGATGAATCTGATTCCATGTTCTTAGAAGGCTAATTTATTATGAAATAATATGATATGATATTGTATTATATTGTATGATATGATATCGTATTATATTGTATATTCTATTCTATGTTAATATTATATGATGTGATATTATAATATTATATCATATTATAATATTATATTATGTTATCTTATATCATAATTAATATATACTAAAGAATAGAGAAAGGATACTTACAGAAGGCAAAAAGATAATAATGAAAAACTCGTGACTCTCTTCCAGAGTCCCTGCACAGCTGGCTGTGGTTGGTCATTAAGTCAAAACAATTCACATGAAACCAATCAACCACCCACCTGTTGGTAAACAATCTCCAAACCACATTCCAAAGCAGTGAAACACAGGAGAAGCAAATGAGATAATTATTGTTTTCGTTTTTCTCTGAGGCCTGAGCTTCCCAGGAGAAGAATCTTGGGCAAAGAGGATTTTTCAGAAAATATGATGGTGACATGCTTCCTAACTGGTGAGGGTGCCATGTTCCACTTGCCCCAGGGTACCTGTTGCAAGCAGCTGGATTGAATAATGCTTTAGCAATTGAATAATGCTTTAACATCTGAGCACCTGCTTTCCTTACCTCAGGCTCATTTCTTCTCCCACTGTCGATGACACACAGAACTTTATTGTCAGGCTGTTCCTTTTGATGATTGTGCAATCTACCAGACCTGTCAGAAATAAGGAAAAAATTCAATCACCTTGTCACCACCGCCTTACTTTCAAATGTTAAACAGTAAGTGGTGATGTCTTTCCTCATGAGGCATTGGTGCAAGAGATTTCTCTCACTGAAAGGAGCTGTATTTTAGTGCCACAGAATACAGATCCCAGCAGTTTTCTTCATTCCAGACCATCATACTCAGATAAGCTTGTAGGGACACAAATTCCATTGCCTTAGGTAGCAGCAGGAAGCTCTGAGGCAACTTTGGCCCTTTTTTTTCTTGTAATGCAAAGTGAAATGTAGGTTTGTGTTGCAATGAACTTGCTTCAAGAGATTTTGCTTTGTTTTTCCCTTTTCTAAGTACACTGTGAAGCAGGGCATGTTCCTTTTATAGGAGGAAGGACATGTGGTGGGAAAGGAGCATTTTCCTTGGCACAGTTTGTGTTTCCCAGGATTCTAATGAGGGGTTTGCAAAGGCAATGACTCTCCAGCTGAGGGGGATCTGGTTTAGCCATGTGTTTTTTCCTTTTGTCCCAATATGCACCAGAGCCATCTTCTCCAGCCAACACAACAAATCCAAGTGCTCCAAGACTTAATAAAAAACCCTTCTGGTCAGGGCTGGGGGTGTAAAGGGGAAGAAGGTGAGCCTGGAAAGCCTCCAGCCCTGCTCTGCCAGCAGAGGAATTCCCAGCCTGGAGTGCAAATGCTCATCCCAGGGGCAGCAGTAATTGCTGAGGGGAATTGGGAGCAGGGCTGGCTGTGGGCTGGGCCGGAGCCCATCTCATGTTTCACTGCTCTCATCCATCAAGCAGCATCTCCTCTGGTGGCTGAGCCTCTAATGGGAAGGAGCAGCACATTTATAGATCCAGCACTGGGCTGGGAGCTCACACAGGGGCTTGTTGGGAGACCAGGGAACAGCCAAGTGTCCCTTTCTATTTTTCTTTAGTCTTTCTTTATTGTGACATCCACAAAACGACAGTAATGATCCTGTCTGGCAGAAGGGCTTTGCCAGACAGGGTCCCTGTTTAAATAACCCAACTGTTCACCTGTGTGACTTGTGGATTTTCAACACTTGATCCACCATGCAGGAATATTATACAAGATTATACACTCTCATAGGAACTTGGGGGAAACTGCTGGAAAGGTGAAAAAACCTGGAAAATGTTCAGATCCCTGGTGTAAGGGGTTTCACACACCTGTACTCACTCATGAGGGCTGGAGTAAAACAATCACCTGTTGTAAGGTTACACAGGTCTGGGGTTTGTGTTTGCGCCCTTTTTGTTGCTGTTATGATATAAAGTGAACTGTAAGGATTAGGAACAGAGTTTAGACATCTGTGCTCTGGGACACTTCTCAGAAACATCACTAATGATGGCTCTTAATTTTTTAATGTGCTTCACCTTGCATTAATGGACTTAAACCAGCATTTTATGCTGAAGGCAAATTTGTTGCCATTAAAAAAGGAGGCTTGTCTGCTCCAGGAGTGTAAGAACATACAGCACCTGTAATGGAGGGAAGTACTAAGCTTTTATTCTTGTGACCTTGTCCAAGTAGGATGTAATTACAATATAATTCAATTCTGACAGTCTGGAAACCATGGCAGTTGACATAAAGTGACATTTCAGGAGAAATAGGCATGTGTTTTAGTACATCTCTTGCAGTCTCCTAAGCATTATTGATCCTATTTGCTCTTCCTGCTTCCCTTGCTCCACTCTTAATACACAATCAGAACACAAGATTCTGGAAAATGTGCGACAGTGGATCATAGTTAACCTTGTAAATAAAATCCAGTGTGCTGGAGAGTGATGTGAGCTGGTTGCTGTATGCCTGCTGTATTTGTGTTAATATACCAGTACTTTTTAATCTCCTTGGAGAGACTAAATCCTGGCATGCACACCTTCAGGGACTCATTTAGGAAAGCAGAGAATAAAATTCCATTTGATTTTGATATGGTCTTTGGTTCTTGTGACCTAAACCAAGACTCTCCTCCTTCGATCGCGAATTTTGCTCATGCTCAGAGGCACAAACAGTTCCACCAGGTGCTTGACTCTGCAAATACCCCAGAGATGGATGTGTCACAGCAGCATTCTGTCATCCCTTCGATCGGAGGAGGAAAAGCTGGATCTGCGAGCTGCTGTGAGCTCAGGCACAGACAACTCCAGCCAGCAAAAAGGAAAAGTGACAAGGTATTTTCCATCTGTGCACTTCTGTAGCACTGGAATCATGTTATTCCAATTAACTCTTGCAGCATATGGGCTGTTTTGTGTGCACTAGGAATATCTCAGTGCAGTTAGTTATCTCTGTGTGTCTCTCCCTTCTGAGGCTGGTCGTTACACCTTTGATGAGTCATTTAATAGGCTCATTAAGGAAATGGAGGGGATCTCATCTAAGTGTTCATTCACTGAGCCACAGTCTCCTTCCTTTCAACCCCAGACAAAGAGGGAAACAAAACATTGCCAAATGCATCTCTGTGTGCAGCTCCCAAGAACACAGAATTCGTTTTTAAAGTTGTAAAGACTGAAAGCAGCCATCCTGCTCCATCCTATGTCATTTCCTGCCTATGGAACTGGGCATGGCTTCTCAACCCTCCACCCCATCACAGGAAAGGTTAAATACTGGGATGGGGCTCTGAGGAGGATAAAATGCAGGTGAGAAGTTTCCCTGCTCCAAGTAAATTTGGTTCACTGGCAGCCTCCAGATGGTTTTCACTGTAGCTGGAGTGTCACACAAGTACAAGTTCTCTGTAAATAGGGAGTGAAATGAGTTATCACTGTGCAGTGTGTGTATAAAACAGGGAGTAAGGCCACTGTGTTTTCCCTTTTCTCCTCCTGTTGGATTCCTGGACAAGCTGCTCATGGGGTGGTGTTCACAGGGATCCCAGGACAAGGGAAGAGATGAGAATCTTGACTCAATGTTTAAGAAGGCTGATTTATTATTTTATTACGTTTATTATATTAAAAGAAAATTATATACTAAAAGAATAGAGAAGAGGATTTCATCAGAAGGCTAGCAAGGAATAGAAAGGACTGGAAATAAAATCTTGTGACTGCTCACAGCCTTGACACAGGTGGCTGTCATTGGTCATCAAGTAAAAACAATTTTACATGCTGGGTAAACAATTCTCCAAATCACATTCCAAAGCAGCAAAACATGGGGAAGCTGAAGCTTCTCAGCTTCTCAGGAGAAAAGATCCTAACGGAAGGATTTTTCATAAAATATGTCCATGATGCTGCTCAGCCCCTCTGCTGACCCAGCCACCAGCCCACACCACCCTAAGTGATCATGTGCCACACTTGGTCCCTGCTTGTGCCTTGCTGCCAGGATCCAGCTGCATTTAGCAGTGGAAAACAATCAACTGGTACACTCCAGCCCCAGATTAGGTCAGATTAGGTGTCCCAGAGAATTATTTTATTCAGAATTCTCATTTAAGTTCTCCATGAAATGTCCACATGTTGTTCTTGCTGCTCTCATAGCTCAGTTGTCTCTAGTAGCTGCGGTGTATATAATGATCCTCCTCTGTGTCCACACAAGGCTGTTCCAGAAGGCTGGGGAGGAAATACCTGGCCAGAATAAATGGGTTTGTACTGCTGAGATTCAGTTACTTAAAGATTCACAGGGTGCACATTCCTTCAGTGAATGCAGATAGCATGGTGATAAAACCTGAGCATGCAATGCTGGGGGAATGTTTTAGGTAACTGCCACTGAAAACATGCTCTGTGGTCAGCTGGCACTAACATAGCCAGGGGAGTCCAATAGAACTGAGTTTGAGCTATTTAAGATGGTTAATAAGTAATTAACCCAGGAGGTGACTGTAACAGACATCATTTGAATCAAGATTGAATTATTGGTTTCCCAGGCATGCTCTGGAATGTATCAGTTTGCTGGCAGGACAAAGCCTCTCAGCCACGTTCATTAACAATCCCTGCATTCAGGAACCCCTCCTAAAGGATGCCTACAGGATCAGATTCACCAGCTACTTCTTCCTTCCTCACTGCTGCCAGGAAAAGGCCACCTCCCCACATTTCCATTCAATTTGTCTTTAGCTGAAAAGATGCTGATTTCATGCTCTCTTACCCTGCAGCAGCCAGCCTGTTGCTAAGATACTGAAAAGGCCAGGGTCTGGGTGTTTTTTCTCAGCCCACTGCAATTCTTATTTATTTATTTATGCATCTTATTTACATAGCTAAACAGATCTCTTCCCTACTGCAGAAGCAGAGCCACGAGGCTCCAGGTTGCACCAGGGTGCCTTGACTTGCATAGCTGCTTGTCCAGCACCATCCTCTGCCCTGTTTTTCCTGTTCATCAACTGAGCAAACTTCTCAGGATATTTGTTTAGCTGGAATGGCATCCAGGAGTGTGATGGAAGTGTGTTTTAAAGGCATAGCTGGCCATGGGTTGCCTACCCAGTGTTTGGTCACAGCAGTCCTTGATGGAAATAAAAAGGGTCAGAACAAAGATGGCTTTAAGCCAATTTTCCTGCTTACTTTATTTCTGGCTGCTTTAATTTCAGCAGTGTCCACATTCCAGGCTTCTTGTAGCCTAACCAGCTCTGCCAGAGTGAGGAGATGGTTATCCTTCCCTAGCCAGGGAAGAGCCCTGCTGCACAGGCAGTTCTGCAGGATCAGCTGCATTTTTGTAGGGAGGGGCTGGGATCCCAGCCAGGGCACAGCTTTGTCTGAAATTGTATCCAGGGCAGGAGCAGGCTGCTGATGGAGTGTACAGGCACGGAGAAACTGGCAGAGCATTTGCAGTGGCTACAGGTGGATAGCAGAGGTGTAATGAAAATGTTGCTGTGCCATTTGTTCCAGGTGTGCTCCCCACACCAGAGAAGCTGGAAGGGGTTGTTGTGCTCTGTTCCATCCTGCATTGCCCAGAGAATCTCCTTGGCAAACAGGGAATTAGTAGCACTGATGTGAGTTGCTTCTCACAACCAGGAAAGGATCAGGCCGGAATACTGCACCATAGCCTGGCTCTGTTTGTCCGGTTTGTCTTTTGTGAAAAACGCCAGTCACTTGGTTTTAAAATTTTAAAAGTTTAATACTAATAAAATGGTTATAAAAATAGCAATATAATTAGATTAATAGTAATTTTGGACAATTTGGATCGGGACAATATGAGACAATAGAAACAAAGAGTTACAAACGGTCCGGGTACCTTTTTTTGGGCAAAATAAGCCCGAAAAAGGACCCACGTGTACAGAGGATTAAACCTTAAAAGCAACAGCCTGTTGCATATTCATACACCTCATACATGATGCATAAACTCCATTCAAACAGAGGATTCTGTCTGGTCAGTGTCAGCTTCTTCCTCTGAATCCTAACGGCATCATCCTGTCCGAGCAAGGCAGGAAGAAGTTCATTTCTTCTGATAATGGAGCAATAAATTCTTTTTCTCTGAAAGATTCAGGTGTCCTGTGGCTGCTATCTCACTGCAAGTCCTCTCTTTAAAAAAGTATCCTACATAGCATAGTTTCTATTTTAACATTATGTTATAACCTAAAACTATATTTAACACACTACTTAAGAAAATTAATACAGCATAACTAACCTAACACATATAATATTCATTTGAATATTTGTGAAAAGCCAATCATAAAATACACATTTTTCACATCTTTCTTTGGTGAAAGCACTGCCACACTCTTCAGTAAAAACTTCAGAGACAATTCAGAGCCTCTCAGAAGCTCCAGAATTTTGCACCTCCTGCACAATACTGTAGCTTGAGAAAGAAAGGAGTGAATCCTGTAGAGATTTATTTGGAGCAAACAGGGACCAAACTGGTTTCTCCCCTTATTTTCTTTTTGTTTCATGAAGCAGAGCCAACATTCATGAAGCTCAGTCTCTGGACTATACTTCTTCAACAGATGTGTCCTTTTGGGCCTCTCCTTACAGCCTTTGGCTGCACTAACTGACAGCTTCTTTGTCTAACTGCTGTAGTTTTCATTGTGGAGTTCTTTTGGCTTAAAAAGTAGTTTTTCTGCTTTGATGATGATCCAGCTATTAGCTGACTCTCTGGAGAGGAACAGCAAGAAGGACATGAATACTTGGGTTTGTACATACAGCCCTGCAAAACAGGGGTTGTGCACAAGGCCAGATGCATTTTTTTTTACATTGAAGTGAGATGAGGAAGGTGATGTTTTAAGTCCACATTGAATTTTCTTCTTATTTACTTTAATCATTCAATTACCCATTTGGAAAGCTGAATTATACCTGAGTGGCTTGGCATGCTCATGGCGTATTCTCTTTTATTCAGAATATACTATTGGTCTTGTCATTTATGACACATCTGTCACTGGGGTGTCCACTTCTTTACACCCAGAGGGGTGCTGATTATAAAGCCTTTGCTGACCAGCAGCTCCATGTAGATTTTTAATTTGGCTGAGATTTCACAAGCCAAGCTATGCTGTTTGTGTCAGGTGTGAGTTTGGTGCCATTGTTCACCCAGAGCTCAGGTGCTCTGGCAGGTGGGGAAGTGACCTCATGTATTCTCTCAGCTGAGCTGTGAACAAAGCTCAGGAGACTTGGTACCAGCCTGAATGGCCAGGAATAACTTCTGCTGCCCTGAGAGGGTTTTTGAGGTACATTTGAAATGATGAGTCAACACATCTTCATTTCCTTTGTTGAAGATAGGAAGAATAGAATCTTTCCTACAAGGAGATGTCAGAAAATCAGGAAGCAGGAGATGATGTTTAACTTCTTGAATTACACCCAGAAGCAGATAAGTGGCTAGGATGGGTGAGGAGGGTGAGGATCTCTGCATTTCTCTTTCTGGCTTTTCCCACGTGGCACACTCAGCTGTCACTCTTGAGCTCTGGTGAAATGTGGGGTGGTCTGCAGTGCTGAAAAGGGGCAAAGTAACCCTGAGCTGCCAGGGGCATTGCAGAGACACAGCTGCCCAGTGGCTGAGCACTGATCTGTGCTGCAGACTCTTGTTCTCTCTTTGGTGGTAGTGGGCCCAGCCAGCTTCTATACCCTAAGGTCCTCTAACTCTGAAAGATTCAAGAAGAGCACAGGAATGAAAGCAGTACTGATAAACAGAGCACCAATTGTGCATTCTTACTGGAAAAAAAAAAAAAATTAAAGTGAGAAAAAAATCATAGTATTGCCCAACAAAATATCCTGGATGTTTTGCCATGCACTGCTGATAAGGGATGGCCAAAGGCACTTAGAGACCAAGTTAGGGTGTTCCATCTCCATCTCAGAGTGGGCTTTTTCTCTTGCTGCTGTTGCATTTAATTAGGAGAGATAAGAAGAATGACTCAGACCTGTTTCTGGTCTTTCTCAGTTTCACACTTCTAACTAGCGTGTAGGAAATTGCCCTTTGGGTTTGAGTTTTCCCCATGAGATACCTTCACCCCCATGTCAGAGTGAGCAGTGTCAAGCGTGTGCTCTATCAAAGTGTTGCCAGTCCTATCAAAGTGTTTCACTGTCCTTAAAGCTGGGCTGTCCAGTTAATGTCCTGATAAATCTATTGCCAGTCCCCAGGCAACTCTTCAGTGCCAGGAGTGTTACTAAGTCCATGTGTATTTGTCTGGGAAGGTTCTGCAGTGAGAAATATCTACAGACCAAAGATACTGTGTGGCATTTCAAGAAACAACCCTAATACCTTTTTCATCTGTGATTCTATGTCTGAGAAAGTTGATCAAATTCTTCACTGCTTTCATAGAGGAATTATTTTTAAAGATGTCCCTGCTCATTGCAACAGGGTTGGACAAGATGATCTTTAAATGTCTTTTCCAAACTGTTCTGTGATTCTGTGACAGAGTAATTGGAAACAGAGTCATTCTGTCACCAATGAGAGAAGGACATCTATAACCTTGGAAACCATTATGTAGGTACCTGGGCTTACATGACATGAAATTCACTGTAGACAGCAGCATAGCTTTTCTTTTTCATCTTAGTTATTGCTTTCTTGTGAGCTGGTTTATTTTGTTTCATTCACTTTCC
Organism: Zonotrichia leucophrys gambelii; assembly: GCF_028769735.1. Taxonomy (NCBI): domain Eukaryota; kingdom Metazoa; phylum Chordata; class Aves; order Passeriformes; family Passerellidae; genus Zonotrichia; species Zonotrichia leucophrys. The sequence goes on along the minus strand of NC_088178.1, from coordinate 4,686,161 downwards.
AAGTAGTGAAACTAATCATGCTGATCATATAAAAATATGTACTTTGGAAATACATTAAGGAATTTGATAGTGATAGAAGCCTCTTTTTAGTAACATTTTTTCATATAATTCTAAATGTTGTTGTATCCTTTGTTTTTCTTTGTTTGATGGGGTTTTCTTCCTTTAGATCAAGCAGAAACTAGCTCTTACTCATTACCAGCACTTTCCTTGCATTTCTTGCAAAACAAATTTTGCACAAACAGTTCCTCTACATGCAAGACATTAAAAAATTAGGTACAGATTAGAAATTATAGCTCAATTTTGTATCTAAATATAGGCCTTTAGCTGGACCTTGAGAGGAGTCACAGGAGCATTGGGAGTGAGGGAGCTTCTAAGGGAGCTCAGCCCTTGCACTTGACCTCAGCTTAAGCAGCACTTTGTGCCCAGCCTGAGCACGTGGATATGAGGAGAAAATGTCCTCCTGCCCTGTGGATATCTGTGCTGAGCTGGAGCAATCCCTTATCTTGGTATTTTTTTAGGGAGTGTCTCATTTCTTTTGGTTGAGTATCATAGTAGTAAGTAATACAAGACCTAGAGTCAAGATTTTAAATAAAAGACAAAAACAAACTTGGAATAAGCCAGATGGGGAGGGTAGAAAAATATATGGAAATCTCTGGTTTCTGGAGAAATACCTGATTATCACCCAGAGCTCTTTGATAACTGATGGCAGCATTTGCCTTTTCTGCCCCTCCATACATACCATTTGAGCTCCTAAAATAAGCTTATTAACAGTCAAATCAAGACAGGGTAATCTTTAAATCACATGTAAATGTTGTGTTATACTGAAGCATTAAATGTAGATGCAGATTTTCCCAGTGGGAGACTAGATCAGCACAGTTAAGTACTGGAATAGTTTGTCTCCCAAATCATCTTGTGAGAACAGAATTTCCCTTTCACTGTACTGGATGATGATGAATAGGGATTTAGGGGCAGAGGATTATGTGGGGTTTAGATTAGTGGATACTACTGGTAGGCTCATACAGCTGATCTGCTTGCACGGTCCTGATCTTCCTTTCTCCCCTGGAGCTGACCTGTGCAAATTGCCAGGGAGTTTGTCCAGGGGAGTACAGGGACTTAGAGCTGTTTTCTGCCTTTCCTAGGAAATGGGTCTCAGGTCAAATGTTTTCTCTGTATCAGCTGGCTGTTTGTTACCTTTGGTATCTACATTTACCAGCAAGTGCTGTTTGCTGGATGTTTTTAGGCTGCACTCAGTCCTGTGACCTCCAAGTTAATGCCTTGATTTTTAACTCCAGCATTGAGGGCCATGGCACTCTCCTGGAAGGTGGCAGTAGTTTGTACTTCTAATGCAAAATGCATGAAATGATCTCATTTCAGAGTCATCAGGCATGCCTCAGTCTAGACTGTGTCTCACAGTCCCACTGACTGCTAAAGCTCAGGGAAGGTGCCTGGACTGGTCTGCCTGGTTTAGCCTAGCCTGGCTGACACCATGTGCCATTTCCTGCTCACCCACATCACTTCACTCTTAATTACTCCTTATCTCATCTTTCAAGCAATCATGGGGCAGATTTATTTTTTGTTTTGGGAATATGCCATTACCATCGTGCTGTTTCCATATAGAAATGTCTCAGCTTTCCCTTAGGGCTCCTGTCAGGGTGTCAGTGAGGTTCCAGCGCAGCCAAGGTGAGCTTGTGCATGGCCAGCTCCTGTGGGATTGATGAGCAGAGGATGTGATGGGGTCTTGCCTTTTTCTTCCTGTTACTTAACTTCAAGAATTTCTGATGGCATCTGGTTCTCCAGCCTTTCCTTCTTTCCCCTTCTTTTTTCTTGTCCCAGACTGAAGGTCAGGTGCAAATTGATGGTCAGTGAAGATACTAAAATGTGACCTGAAGCAGGGCACTTCAGGTCATCTAGGTGAACAAGTCACTGCATTCTCCCTGTGCAGCATGGCTGCTTCAGCACTGCAGCAAACTTGACACTCAACATCAGTAATAGTACAGCTTAGAGTTCTCCATTTTCCGTTATTTTTACCTTTATTAGTCTTCCTTAGGGACATAGGTAAGGACTATTAACCCCTCTTTGGAAAGAGAATGAAAAACATGGAGAGATGGAATCCTGAGCCCTGTGTGAGTCTCTTTGTGTGAGAGATGTTGCTATTTAATGTGCTGATTGATGTTATAATTAGTATCTTTTGTTTGCTCTAAGTGAAAAGACACCAGGCTATTTGGGTGAAATCCCTGAATCAACCTGTACTGAAACCAGGCCAGAAATCCATGTAAATCGTTGTAAGTGCGAAGCATCCCTATACAACTCTTATGCTAATTTCCTTGGATAATATGCTTGACCCGTTTTAGTTTCTTTTCAAATTTTGGTTTCTTTTCTTTACCAAGTGAAGCGATAAAAGCAACAAGTTTAAAATACATTTCCCAGGTAGCGTTGAGTTTGTTGTGGAATTTAGCTCTAAATGCCATTTGTGTGGTTTAAATGCCGTGCAGGCATTATTCGGTTCTTGGATTAGTAGCCCCAGGGAACATCAGGGACACTTGTAATGGCAAACAGGTTGTTAATGTTTGCCCATTGTGCAGTTGAGGGTGGTGATTTGGCTTGCACAGGTTTAGGAGACACTAGCCATGGCTGTGGGGCAGGTGTGGGAGGGTCCCTGGTCCTGCTCTGGAGCTGTCACCACGTCTCTGAGCTGGGGAGTTGAGTTGCTTGTGGATGTCTGCTGTCATGGAACTGCAGGGAGATAAAAAAGGGTCCCCAAAGAGAAGGGGTGACACAGGAGACAGCTGGCAGAAGCCTGCTGTTTTTTAGGAAATTATGCTCCAAGGCAGATGAGGAATTTCTGCCTGTTCCTTTTGCATGGTTTCTGTAGTGTTCTCACTACTCCAGACTATTCTGGCCCACTCAGAGGGCATTGGGATGGAGGAGAGTTTGCCTGTTGGGGAGCTCACTGGTACCACCCCTTGCTTTTCCAAACAGGAAAAAAAATACCCTATTTTGCCAAAACAAAAGCATGGGGAGAGAGGAAATATGCTCAGCTCAATTTGCTACATTAGGTAAATACAAAGTATGCCCCAAATATCCTGTAAAATCTGTTTAGAATTTTCAAAAACTCACACTAAGATTCAATATTCCTTTACTTGGTATCAATTCTGGCTCAGGGATGTCTGGTTCTTTCCTTGTTCCTCTGTCACCTATCACACCATAGCTCCTTGTGGGGCTAAGCAATAAAATTCACTGATGGTTCTGCTGGAGTCCTGTGCTGCCTTTGCCACTGGAAAAAACATGAACAAGCAAAAAGTCAATGCAACTCTAACCCAGATTCTCAGCAGGCAAGAAGGAAGTTCATGAAGCAAAATATTTCTGGCAGACAATTCACACCTAAAGGAAGCCTAGCTGGAGAGAGGAAATTACTTCTGTTGGCCTTAGAAAAAGTGATAGTGGCAGGACAGGAAAGATAAATGAACACATGAAGTAAAAATGTGAACTTAATAAATTAAAAATCAAAAGAGGTTCATGAATTCATTTTAAAAGGTTCAAAATAATCTGGAATGGACTGAGTTGAATAATGAGCATGTACCTGTAGGCTGGTGTCCCAGCTATGCTGCTGTTTAATCTTGTTCATGTTTGTGTGGTTGTAGAAATCAAAAGAGGCAGATTTATTTTGGCCATGCCTTATTTAGCTGTAGTTCTAAGTTATGTAAAACCAGAAATGAAGAGGAAATTTGACCCAAACCCTTAAGATTTCAAGTATTAATAACCACCTCAGTGAGGAATGGAGGGAAGATGCAGAACAGAATTAGTTGAATGAGCTTAGAGATATCCAGGGAGTGAGCTGCAGTAGGCTGGGCAGTGATTAGCTGCACTGCGCTTCCCCCTTTGGAGTTTTGGGGTGTGGCTGATAGAGAGTTTCACTTTATTTCTTTAAAGATCATCTATAGGAACACTGTGGAAGAAAATCCTTATGCAGCAGTTGTTGCTTGGAAGCATGAGTAGTGACATGCAGCAGTTTTGGGGAGGCTGGGAGAGGAGAATTTGGGTATTTGGCACCATGAAATGAAGATTCTCAAGTCCTCAGCTCTTCCCTGTGTTGGGCTACACACTTCCATTGAGGGGGAGTGCATCACCGGTGTGTCAGGAATGCCTCAGCAATTCCACCACGCTGACCTCTGCCACCCTGGGAGAGCACATTCCCCCTCTCCAGTGGGATGGCTTTGCTGGGTTTAATCTGCAGAAATGCGTTTGCAGTTGTGCTAGCTAATAGGGAGGATTTGCCCCTGTAACTGTATGTGCTAACGCACATCAAGCCCAGATTTTTCCACACATTTGGAGAATTATTTTAGGAGAAACACAGGTGCATACACCCACTTCTTTTGGGGAAAAAAAAAATAGGCCATGCTAATTTGACATTTTAAATAATAAAAATAAATCTTGGGGAAGCAGTCACCGATCAGTCAGAGCCTGGAAACTGCATTTCTGGAATGGTGCAGGTCATTCCTGAGAGCCATGGTGACTCTGCATTCCAGCATCACGTGGAATCCAGAAGCATGTCTAAAACTGGAACAGAGCTCCAGTTTCTGCTGCTCTCTGATGGTTGGCAAGCCCTTTGTGGGAGAGAAGAGAATAGAACCGTGTGTGTGATCCACAGAGTCTGACTTGTAACCAGGTGGTTTTCACTAGCTGGATGGGTCTGAAAAAGCCCTTCCTGTGCATTCAGAATTACAAGAAGAGCTGATACTATCATTATCATTCCCACTGGGGGGAAAAGACATGTGAACTTATCTTGAAGACTGCCAAATGCCATTCCAAGTGCTCTGAAAGGGGTTTTATGTTTCCTTCTCTGAAGACGGCTGTGATCTTCCCGGATTCATTAATGCATGAGAGGCAAATCACAGAAAGGGCCTTTGTGTTCCTGGAGCTGTGGCAGGAAGGGAGGCTTACCAAGGAGCTGCACATACCTCACTTCCCCGTCTGTCAGAAGATCCTATCCCTGTCAGATAGCAGCAAGACATTCCTGGGGGTGGAGTGAGAATGAATTTATCTTGGGAGTGAGCAGGATTCTGCTTTGCTAGGAGAGCTGGTTTGCTTAATTCAGGAATTTTCCGTTCACCTCTATTAACCACCGGCATATAAATCCCAACAACTGCAATTAGAGCTCCTTACCTTAACAACTTCACAGTTTTCTGCAGCTCACCTGTCCTTCTGCTGGCTCTCCTCTGTCTCCTGACTGCTTGGTTGCACGGCTTCTCCAAAAATTCCTGCTTTAGAGGTAGGATTTCACAGCTGTGTCATGGAGGGGGCTGCGTTCCTGGTCCTTGAGGAAGGTAGATGTGGTGTTAGGCAGAGATTGGCTCTTTGCTGTAAGGAAATATGAATCTTCTGCGTGGGTTTTATTGTCTTTTGGTAGATTATTCATCACTTCAGCACCCAAAAAGCCCAGCAGGGGAGAAGGCTCTGTATGGAGGGGCTGGGAGGAGTGTGTAGTGTGGCCTAGGGACGTGGTGGGTACCTGTGCTTGCCCTCTCCCTTCCAGCTACTCAGGTGTGAGCAAGATGCACTTGTGTCTGGTTGGATGCGTTTGCTTTGGTCAGTTTAATTCAAAATATTTCATTTACCTGGCTTGATAGTTAGAATTTTGTGTGCTGATTCAGGGTACAGCATAGGCTGTTATCAGGGAGGATCACAGGATTTGCAGGCAGCTCGGCTTCATTAGCTTGAAACAACTGAAAAACATTCTATTTAAAGAGATGCATCAGCCAACGTCACAAATCAGTTGTTAGTTCTTGCAATTGCTAGTTAGAACATGCCAAAATTGTAATCCCTTTGTTATGAATAGGTATGAGAATTACTGAACTAATTATACAATAATATGCAGATGTAGTTCTGTTAAATAACTGTAACCTCTCTGTCTAAAGAGGAAAAGAAGAAGGTAAATAATTCCTTCTAAATGGAAATGCCTGTTGGCTAAATCAGGGGAGGGGTTCGGCTGGCTGAGCCGTGGAATACGTTTGACAATTTGCATCCTCCACCTCGTGCCCTTATTGCAGCACTAAATTGGTCTTTCATTAACACGGGCACGTTTGCTGTTCCAGCACCTGCTCCCTCCTCTGCCTACCTGGGCAGGTGCCAGCCCCTGGGTGGGAGGGGTTGGGAAGGGACCCAGCTCCAGCAGCACAGCAGGGAGGGGCACCAGCAGCCCCACGATCAGAACTCGCTCTTCAGGAAGATCCCAAACCCCCCCAGGTAATGGAGGTGAGGAGGAAGCAGCGTTTAAAGGCTTCAGAAAAGCCGAGCTGTGTTTGGAACAGCAGGTAGGGATTTTCTACAGGTGACACGGAGAGCCACCTTCTCGTCAGCCGGGCTGGAGTATGAAGTCTTTCTACTGCAGGAATTAATTAATTCTTTGGAAAAAATTCGCCTTTGAAGAAAAACAAGGAAATAATGAACTATAGGTGCGTTTTAAGGGAAAAATATCTTTCTTCATCCTGCAAGGGTTAAGCACGATCAGAATCTGCTTTAGTCTCAAGAGTTTAACCTCAAGTGCTGCATTTTTTGTTTGCCATAAGCCTATTAGAACTCTCTGTTTCCTAGCAATAACATGTAATTTCTCCCCACTATATAAGTAGAAGAGATGTTAGGGTTTTAATCCTGCCCGCTAGAGCTGTTGCTCAAGTTTCCTATTCAAATGCAAATAGCACCTGGTGCTATTTAGATAGCTGCAATCTTTGATAACCATACTCCAGGAAGAGAGGAGAAAAAAGCAAGGTGGGTCTGACTATTCATTCTGGGAAGCAGGAGTGTAACCATATGCCACACCAACCTGCACTGGACATTTCTATCAGATTTTTTGCATTCAGCACGGACTCTTTTTGGAGACAAATGGACAGCCAGAATGATTTCTGTTTCTTGAGCAGGTATGATTTTTCACCAGGAAGAAAAGGCTTCTAGAGAAGATAAAAATGTAGTGGATGGAGTTTTACCTTGCCTGATTGTCCTGAAAGGAGTTATTTCTGGGACATTTTGTTTGTTTCTTCAAATCCTGTATTGTTTTCCAGATTTTCATTTGTAGTTTTCAGAGTACTGATTCTTTTTATTTTTTTATTGTCTCCTTGTGCTGTTTTTGCTCTGTGTCAGATAGATAAAAGAAGTTATGATAAATTATTGAGAAATCAGGAGCAATCTGGGAGGCTGCTCCGCTATTTAGGATTCAAAGACAAGAGATAACATTACCTCTTACCTAAAACAAGACCAGTGCCAGATCTGAGTTAAAAAGCTTATTCTGTGGGAAGTTTTAATTGCATAAATTGTTTTCATTTCACTTGTCGAAATACCAGTTTATTCACAAAAGAGTTTTACAGCCTTGTTGAGTTTTTCGGGGCTGTTTTACCCGTTATGACACATGGAAACTGAAGGACACTTTTTTGGAGGGTTGTGACTTAATGCCATCTTCCTGCTAAAATCAAAGTATCTACAGAGTACAGAATGCAGCTGAGATCTGCAGAAAAGCAGAAGTGTGTGTTTTAACAGATTTTAAAGGAGAGATTTACAAACTGGCAGAAAATTTCAAGGAGTGCTTGAAAGAAATCAGCATTATACCAATCTCTGTGAATTTACAAATAATCCAGAAGCAGCAATTTGTTGGAAAGGAAGAAGCAGCAATTTGTTTGAAGGAAAGACTCTGCTGACAGGAATATCATCTTTCATGGGAGAAAACCGGACATAAAGAATGAACAGTTGCTACCAAACTGGAGAAGCACAGCCGTGATTTCAGTGCTGTCTGACAGATCTTGCCTTGTTTAATACTAATCTGTTCTGTCTCCTGCTGCTTCATCTTTGGCCTAATTCTGGAACTAAAAGAGGTTCCTGCCTTCCTCCAGACTTCAGCAGAAGCCTTTTGCAAGCCAGGTGCTGGGAGTGGGAGCAGGTGTGCCCTGTGTGCCTCCCGTGATACCGAAGGCGCCCTTGGGAGGCAAACCCGATCTGCTGGGTCACGTTTTCTCTCTGGTGACACTCCTTCCCCAGGAGCGTCTCCAGCTGGGCGTGAACAACTGACAGGAGCTGAGCCTTGGGCTGGGACCTGCTGAGGGCAGCCAAGATGATGGAAGAGGTCTCCATGGTGGTGGCTTACGATGCCCACGTGTTTGGGCAGCTGCGCGATGAGGACTTGCTGGCCAGCCTGGTGGCAGGCAGCAAACCCAGAGCTGTGGTAGGTGTTCCTCCTTTGCCAGTAATGATCAAGGTTAAGTCCTTCTGTTGAAAACTTTACTATTTAGTGCCTTGCTTTGTTCTTCAGTTTCTCTTTTTCAGAAATTTGCTGTCATGCATCAACAAAATGAAAATAATCTGTTTCAGAAGAGATTTTAATAATCTCTTTAGAAGTTGTAAGAAGAAATTCTAACTTCTAAATTTAGAAGAAGATGATTTGCTCAGTAGGGTCATAGTTAAAATAATATTTTTTACATAATTGGAATAATTGAATAATAATTAAGCCAATCTAGCTGCAGACTCTTAGAATGTAAGTCAAGAGCTCAGGGTAGATGCTGGTTCTGGGGTGCAGGTACTCTCATCACTAAATCTGAGAGAATCAGTCCCTTCCTTGAGAATGGTGATGTTTCACTTTTAAACAATTCAAAATCAGCATAAATATATGTAAAAAACTTTTAGTTGAATGAAATGTGATATTTCTTTGTAAATAGCATATCACTTCTGTAAGTGACATGTAGAGTGTGGTCGTCTCCCTCTGTCATGGAGATCTCAGTGCTTGGAGGGAGCTGCAGGCTCTGAAATTGGGTGCAAGAGTTCATTTTTGGCCTCAGATCCTACAGCTGAGCCCACGTGGGAGCCAGGATGCCTAGAAGCAGTCAGAGGTAGTATTTTAGAATAAAAATGTATGTATAGGTGTTAATGTGCAAGCAGGCACAGTTAGCATTTCAGGCTAAATACAAATTCAGCAGCCCAAAGAAGTGCTCATGTGTGCAGATTTGGGACTGGGTGTGTGTTTGTACCCAGTCAGTTCCTCTGCTGGGACAAAGGAAGGTGTTCTCAGAAAAGGAAAATTTGCTTCACTGTATCTTGGGTAAAGCATCTCTGTGCTTGTTTCCTGCTGGGGTTTTTCTGCCTCTCCATGCTCAGGAGATCTAAGATGCATGAAGTCATTTCCTGCATCTTGTGTAGTATGAATGAAAACCAGAATTCTGCCCAATCCCTTTTATTATGATGCTTTTTCATGCCTCTGACCTTCTTTAGGCCAGAATTTTCAAGGTCCATGACATCAAACAGATAAGAAATCTAGAAATTCAGTATGTGGTCATCATCAGGGCTGGGCTTTGGTTAACAAGCATATCAGGAGTCACACACTTTTCCTTTGCTGGATATTTTTAAATATGTGGTGCCCCTTAATTCACTGTCCAGCCACAGCCTTTCCCTTGCCCTGCCTGAGCTGCTGGCTGTGGCAGCCTGTGTTTTTTGCCTGGAGGGCCAGAGTAGGATCTCCTTGAGACGGGACCTGGTGTTGCAATAGGATTAACCCGAGCCTGGTACTGGCAGCTCTGGGAGTTTCTTTCAGCAACAGAGGGTTTTTCCTGGGGGATTCCTGCCCTGAACTGCTGGGTGTTCTAGAGCTAGCACTTGTAGTTGCTGAATTAAAATCCCTGTGGTGAGATGACCTTTCATGGTGGCTTACCTTGTGATTTAACCCTTTGGGAAGTGCTGCCAGGATGGGCTCGGGGCTGGCTCTGCCGGTCTGGGCAGCTGCAGAGCACAAGTAACAGGAGCTGTGTTCTGTATCTCTGCATCAGCTGTGAGTGACCAGGAGAGAGAGGAACTGGTGTGAAAGCACCACATCACATCTCCAGATAATTTCTGCCACTCTGAAAATAAGATGAGAAACATTTCTCTGTGAACTAGCTACTTATCTCCTAGTAAACAGAGAACAACCGTGGGAGGAAAAGTATCATTATTACTTTTATTTAGAGGATCTGACTAATTGACTTCACTGTAAGGGTTTGTTCTGATCAACATTTTTTTTTCCTGGAATCAAAGTGTATTAACATATCTGTGTATTAACATGGGACTTTGACCAGCCTGGTCTAGTGGAAGGTGTCGCTGCCCACGGCAAAGGGCTGGAACAAGATGGTTTTTAAGGTTCTTTGACCCAAATTATTCTGGGATTCCATGTTTCAGTGCATTATGTACTAGTAAAGAAATTAAGAAATATGGTTTTTGTTTGGTTTATATAGGAAACACCTAACTGCTTTTTTAACTGGTTTTTGAAGGATATTAACTAAGCAAATAATGGTGCAAACAACCTGCAGAGGTGTAAAATGAAGCTGTCCTCAGGATTGTGATAGGAGTAGACAATGCATGGGGGTCTGCACTATGAAGGGACAGGACCTGATGGCTCAGAAAGTTTCTTTTGGTTCTCTGCTGCTGCATTTAACTGTTGGACAAGCTGAGAGTCAGGATAAGTTGGAGCAAATTGTGTTGACTCTCTCACAGTCACTTCACCAGCTTGCACAAAGGTGTGGTCTGTACACAAAGGGATGTTCTGCAGGAAGAATTTGTTCAGGTTTTGTTTATTCTAAGAGCTCATATTAATAGCACAGCTGTGTTGCAATCTGGGATTCATCTGCTGGGTTTGCAAAATGCAGTTTCAATTATTTTGAAAAGCTTTTCTATTACACACTCAAGTTGCAGAGAATAAAAAACAAAGTTCTGTAAAGATTTTCATTCTGTGGCTGGGATGGTGTTGTTGGAAGGTTTCTGGCATTACAAGTAATTTATTGCAGTTCCTTTGGGCTGTGCAAGGGGCTGGAGTGCACAGGATTCTCCCCTGCACAGAGAGCCACGTGTCATGGAGTGAGGTAACAAAGGGTTTATACCGAAACCAAACCAGGCTGGGTGAGAGCTGTGCTGATTCCTTGTGCTTTAGGCCAGCCCTTCTGGCACAGCCAGTGCCGTGAACTTAGGCACAGTCAGAATTATCTCTTGCTATCCACCATCATCTGTAGCCATCTGAATTATCTGTGCTCATCCCTTCTAGCTGTATTTTTCACTGGAAAGCATAGCAGTATTTTTATAATGTTGTTCGGATGCTCTTAAACAATTAAACAGGATGTGGATATGATCTAAGATTTTGTTAAATATGTTTCACTGTGTAATAGTGAAACATATTATAATAAAGCATATTATAATATATAATATAATAAAATCATATTATATATATTATAAATTATTACCTCTATTATAATACATATATATGTTATTACATATAACAAAATTAGTCATATTGCATTGTCACCATGAAATGCAGTTGTTTTGCTGTGTGGTCTTGCTTTCAGAATTTCAAGTTGTTCTGAACCTACTTTGCACAGACAGGGAGAGCAGCATATATAAGTGGGCTGCTGTGTAGTTTGTGCAAGAATTGAGCAGCTTTACTGTGGGGAATTTCAATTCTCGGTTTATCTGCAGAAAACTTGGACTCAAGGGGTTATAAAAATGCTATTCTAAGTGGTATAATCCTCTTAATCCAGAGCTGAAGGACGTTCTTGTGGAAAGCTTCATTGTATTTCCATTTTCCTGCCTGCCTTGCTGTGTTTAGCTCTCTATTCAGGGGAATTATCAGCCATTTCATAGAAGGAATTTGTGGTTGCACACTGGCATACCCTGCCATAAGGATTTCTGAGCTCTCAGCTTCTCATCAAAGCTGAACTGAGGAGGTTTAGAGTGGGTGGGTGAGCTGCAAAGCGGGTGAAGGACTTGGGAGGCCTGGGAGAAGTGCTGTACATGGTCATCCATGGGTTGAAGTCCAACTCGCAGGGAGCTGAACATTTTTGGGGGTTGATAGTGGGGCTGTGTTTAACATCTTTGGGCCAAGACACTAGCAGAGGATGCACCCTGTTTTCCAGGGGGCAGAAACCAGAGGGTCAGTGCTGGGCTGAGAGGAGCTTGCTGAGGTTCAGCAAGTGCAAAGGCAAATGCAGAATCCTGAGCAGGATAAATCTCGGAATCTCTGCTGGTCAGAGTGACTCCAAGATGTGTCAGAAAGTCCCTTTTCCCAGCCTGGCAGCTGAAGAAGGAGTCAGAGCTCTTCTATTCTTGGTCTCAAGGCTGTTTATTGTTTCTTATCTATAAAATTCTTTCTCCGATCCACTGAGGTCTGTCTGGCAGGTTGGGTTGAGGCATACTGCCCATCCTTAGGGCAGTGTTATCTTTTATACTAAAAACTACATGTACACTATTTACAATAACTTCCCAATACCTATCACCTACGTTAGACAGTGAGTTTCTACTCTGAACCAATCTAAAAATGCCAGCATCACCCAGAATATAGAGGCTAGGAAAAAGGAAAAACAGGGCACACTCAAATTCCTCCATCTTGGGACCCTGAGCCTCCATTCTAAAAACCTCCGAAATCTATTTTTCATGCTGTGACAAACTAACTATTATTCTACTTAAATTTTAATGATTTGTAATTCTTCATATAAAAGTTGGTAATCGTTTTTCCAAGGGCTAAATCAAAGGCACAGGGGCCTTGGGCTCTGTGCCAAGGTCTCTGAGCCCCTTGGCAGGGTCTCTCTGCCCCAGGGCAGTCAGAGAAATTTAGGCATGCCCTGTCCTTTTTCCTTCTTCCTAGCCTCCATCTTCTGCTGTGATGTTGGCACTTTTAGATTGGTTTAGAGTAGAAACTCACTGTCTAACGTAGGTGATAGGTATTGGGAAGTTATTGTAAATAGTGTACATGTAGTTTTTAGTATAAAAGATAACACTGCCCTAAGGATGGGCAGTATGCCTCAACCCAACCTGCCAGACAGACCTCAGTGGATCGGAGAAAGAATTTTATAGGTGAGAAACAATAAACAACAATTTCCTGGGTTCCAGCAGATAAACTCCATTATCTCTGCAGGATGGGGACTGCATCTCTGGACAGCATGAGGGCAGGCTGGGAGTTGGTGGATAACATGTGCTCTGCAGTGCCCAAGGCTGGCTGTACACATACAGGTGCCAGTGAAATGTGTCTGTCCCTGAATCCTCCTGAGCCCACAGGGACCAGGGATATTCACAGGCTAAAGCAAGTGGAGTGGAAGGTTGATGGGAAAGGGAGGGTGTGACTGCATGGTGAAGGATGGGAGAATTGGGACATTTAGCTTGAGGAGAAGAAAGCTCAGGAGGGATCTAATTGCAGTCTCCAGCCACCTCAAAAAAGCTCATAGAAAGCAGAGAGCCAAACTCTGGGGCACACAGTGACAGGACATTGCATTGGACAAGTGGGTGTAATTTGCAGTTCTGGCTCAGCACAAGGGAAGCAGTCCTGTCCAGGGAGACCCTGGCATCTCCATCCTTGCAGGCCTTCAGGAGCAGCATGCTCTGGCTTTGAACCTGCCCTGCCTGAGCGGGAGCTTGGTTCCTGTGCCCCCTGGAGCCCTTCCAGTCGCAGTTTTTCCTTGAATCTCTAATTCTGCCTGGGTGGAGCCTTGCATGACAGAGTCCCTGGCAGCTTTTGAAGTCCATCTTTCCCTGGAGCTGCTGCCAGAGGAGGAAGGGAGTTTGGGTGGTCACTCTTATGGCAGTTGGCTCTTTCCACAGATCCAATCCTTGTCTGAACCCTTTACTTTCCAGCACAAGAAGGGATCCTGCTTTCAGGCTGTCTAGGGAAGCTGTCCCCACCTCTGTCCCTCCCTCCCCTGTGGACAGTCGCTGCCAGATTCTGTCCCAATCCTCTTGCCTTGTCTTTGGAGCAGCCCCCTTGTGCTGAGGATTCTGAGCTCTTAAATCTCTCACTGTGAGGCATTTACACTCTGCATGAACATTTTGGGGGCTCTGCTCTACATCCTCTTCAGTTTTTTCCCCAGCTGCCTCTCTGAGGACAAGATGCAGTATTACAGCATGGGTCTGAGTGACAGTCCAGGGCTGACCCTCCCTGGTCAGCTTCCTTTCCCCTGTCCTTGTGCATCCCAGGACTTGCACCAGCCCTTCTGCTGCAGCCTGCCTCTGACAGCAGAGTTACATTTGGCAGTAAGGTGGTCTGTTATTCCCTCCCTTCTCTCTGTACCAGTGTTTATTCCCAGTCCCACACTGCTCTCTGTCCTCCTGAGCAGCTGCTTGTAGGGCTGAACTATCAGTGGTATTGATGCAATGAACATTTTCACAAATAATTAAATTGAAATATTTCTACAGGTTTATTCTGGTCGGCTTGCCACCAAACAGTGAGGTGAGAGGAAAGGGCTGTGGAGGAAGAGCTGGGTCTTGCCCAGACAATGGCAAGCTGCTTTCCCAGCATGTGCCTCCCACTACCTCATCCTCTGCCCTTCCCATCTCCTCATGGGATTCCATCCCAGCTTCAAGCTGCAGAAAAGTCCTGTGGACATGTGCTCTGTAGCCAGCACAGGGGTGTGTTTCAGTTGAGGAAGCTACTTTCAGGAATTCAAATACATGTGTACAGTTTCTGGTTCTTCCTCTGCACTGTTCTTTCTGTGTGTCAGTTGCAAATTTTATTAGTTGGATTCTGTCTTTCATTTGCAGGCCACTGATGTAGTGTTTGATAGTGCTGGATCTTTGATGAGGCTGAGAAAGACCCAGAATGTCATTGACCAAAAATGAAAGATGTCACTCGATAATGATTCCCTTTCACAATGGCTTCTTGACCCATTTCCTGAGATTTTTAATTCATGCTTTATGGTTATTGGATACTCCTGGGAGGGTCTGGCTTTTAATAAAATAAATCCCTCGGGTGGAAGTGAAGCCAGTGCTAGAGAAGACTCTTAAAACTGTAAAGATACTTTTATCAGACAGTGTTGGAGGTTAGGATTTTTCCCTTTTTTTTGCTTAGGAATTTTCTCCTATTTGTTGTCTAAGAGATGATAACAACTGTACACAAGAGAGCCCTAGCTGTTACACATCTATAGTAGATAAATATTAGGAAAGCCTATGTATTTGTTTTGCAGGATTTCTTATTTGCCAATATGTAGGATTTCTTATGTAAGATTTCTTATTTGTCAAATGAATTTTTGATGGCAGGAAGACATTTTGGGGATTCTGAAAAGCATCTGCCACAGGCAGACCATCCTTTCCTTGGCCCTTTTTTTGTAGGTGAAGGTTCCCCTGCAGCCTCTCCAACACAGGCACTGTGGTCAGTGTAAAAGTACACACTGGTGTTTAGAGTTACAGTTCAGAGAATCCAAATTCTCTTTTCCTGTGGTGCTGCAGGACTGCTGCACAATGGGGCTTATTGAACATCTCTCTGTCTCAGCTTACTCTCAGTTCAATGTTTTGCTAACTGAGCCTAACTAAGCAGATCTTTAAACAGCAGGACTGCAGAAGAATAATGGGCGATACCTGGCTCAGTGGATTTTCCTGAATGGAAATACATTGTGGAGATTAAAATCTGACAAAGGATCTGGTGTTGGAAATGATCCAGCGTCACTGACTCTGCTGCTGCTGGCTTGAATCACAGTAAATTGTGCAGGTGCTCTGTAAATTTTGCAACCTGCCTTTCTCTTGTCTCTATAAATTCCTTCAAATGTGTCATTGCAATTGAGACATTTTGATAATGGACTAATGCAGAGAAATCAAACAAAATTCACAGCAGTGCTGGTTTCCTTTGCCTTCATTTGGCTTTCTGTAATCCTGAAGACTCTTCAGGAATTCTTAAACGTACAGAGCTGGCAAGGAGGCGACTTGCAGCAAGAAGAAACATCTCCCCCTGCATGGAAGGGATGCTCAGGTTTGCTGGGGTGGAGCTGCTTTGCTGTGACAAAAAGAGCATTTTTCTCAGTTCTGTTTCCAGACACGAGGTGGAGAGATGCTGATGTGTCGCAGGTGCTCAGGCCTGCATTCAGCAGGACATCTCTCCAAGGAATTTCAGGGAACAACTCCTTCCTTCTGGCTTAGTTGGTAAAATATCATCTGACAGCTGGGCTTTTATTGTGCCCCAAAAACCAGGGATCAGGTGGTGCTGAAGGAGCTTTACAATGTGGGGTGGATGCAGGATGTGTGGGATGAATGGGATACTGCAGCATGGTGAAAACACTGGAGGGAGGCTCTTCCAGGGCTTTCAGACTGCTAAAACAGCCTGTTGCCAGTGAGCCCTTCCCTGCATGGTGTCAAAGGAGAGTTGGGAATTGTTCAAGCTGTGCTCCAGCCTGGAATTTCTTTTTAGGCAACTGATGTCAATCCTATATTAATTGTTACAAATGGATGTTGCAGGTTTTCTGTGCAGAATACCCACCCCAAACAGAGGTTTTTAGAGAAAAATTACAATTTTCCCTTTCAGATTTCATGCTTGTGGCTAAGATCTCACTGGAGATAGAGTTGTTTAGATTGTACTGCATAACAGCTAAATACAATATCCCATTCCCCCCCTTTAAAGTCCAATCCAGTCCATGTTGTGTTAGCATAGTACTGTGGGGTTTGTTCTTTCTTTTTCATTACTGCCTCCTCCCAGGAGAAAAATAAATGGCTTTATATACTTCTGAGCCTTATTCCTAGATAGGTATGGAAACATACTCTGCATTGCTTATGGCCAGCCACATTTTAAGGAGGGGGTGATACAGTTGCTCATGATTATGACCAGTTAGATGAGTAGCACCAAGTCAGTTATGTTTAATCTAATTTTGTTACACTGCAACTTTCATTTGGCTTAATAAAGTACTTAAATAGAGCTGTATTCCTTAAAATAGAGCTGCTTCCTTCCTGGAACTTGATGTAGTTGTATTTAAAGTATTAACTGGAATAAAATAGCACAATTTTGGTGTGAACTGAGATGCTGTGTGTGATTGGAAATTTTTTATTGCTAATCTGCTGAGCTTCTGTTTAAAGCTCGCAGAAGCAAGCCTCATTGTGAAATTTCTTCTTGATACTGTTTTAAATCATAAAGTGAAGGAAATTAAGTACACACAATTGTAACTCCCATCTCCTCAAGAGAGAGGCACTTGTGGTGTGGTTTGTGAGAGCCTCTTGTGGCTGTGAGCAGGGGCTGAGCTGGCCCCAGGCTGGAAATTGTCCTGCTTCACAGCAGTGGGGACAGCCTGGCTTGTGCTGGGGCTCCCAGCAGGGCAGGGGTGTGGGATGGATAAAAAGGAGGCTGGGCTGGGCTGCTCCAGTGTCCGTGGTCACTGTCACTGCCCACCCAAAGCAGGCTGGGGAGGCTCCCCCCTTTGCAGGGGTACAGGACCCCCACCTCTGCTGGAATTACCAAGCAAATCCACCACCAGTGAAACAGAAAATTGTGTTGCTTGCTTCAAAGAATGAGAAAGGCATGTACTGCACACATTCTTAATTTGCCTTTTTTTTTCTTTCTTTTACACTGATAGAGAACTAGAGAGAACAAAGTGTTAAGAGTGAGGAGATAGAGAATACTGGCTACATTTTTATGTGGTGGGACAATGTATTTTTGGAGTGTTAATGCAGTGCTAGAGAAAGGAAGTGGGGAGCTGGGAAACAGATCCCCTGCTCAGTGCTGGAAATCAGAAATCAAGTAATAGGGTTTCACTATCTGGATCAGCCTCTGGCTGTCTGCAGTATGTTCAGGAAATCACTTCCCATCTCTGCTTCCATTTCCTTGGCTGTCAAATGAGCAGAGCCATAACTGCCTGCTCTGAGTGCTGCAGCTGCATTACAGCAATAAAACACGGGGCGGGAAGGAGTCACAGGTGTGATTTATGAACCCAGCAAGGTCATCCTGTAAACAGCTGAAGGAATCAGAGTGAGGGAAGGGTCTCCTGAAGCTGAGCAGGTGCTGATGTGCACTGTCCATGCCCAGGAGTGCCAGGAACTGAAGCAAATCTCTCCAGCCCTGTCTGAGCAGGGAGGGGCAGCTCAAACCAAAGTGGTTTTGTTTCTCTCCCACCAGGCAGTGAGTCCTTCAAGCATTTGGTGCCGTTGGGTTTTTTCAGGAAGAGGTTTTGCTTGTTCAGTTCTTCTGTGTGGATGTTTTATTAAGATGCTCTGCATGGGTGTTTCCCTGCATATAACTACTTATAACATGATTTTATACTTGAAGGCAATAAAATAAAACAATTCAATGAGATAAGATATTGAGATAAACAATTATGAGGAATGTTTATACACTGTAAGAGTCTCCTAAATTCGATAAGCATCAGTTCAAGCCAATATACCCCATGGTGCTAAAGAAAGAAAAAAGGAATCAATATTGCAGAAGCTTTTACAGAGAATTTATGAGCACTTTGTTCAGGATCAGTTCATGAAGACTGAAGCATAGCTAGCACTGTGCACTTACTTATGGAAGTGCTTACTGAGAAATCCCTTGTTGAATTCACAAACTGTTTCAGGGAATTAAATTGGGAAATATGGAAATGGGCTTTTAAATTTTTTTTTCCATTTATTAGTGTATATTCAGAAGAAGAAAGTGCTGTAATAAATTATCAAACTCCTTTGAGAAATGTGGCTGAATAGACAGTAGCTGTGTAGTCCCTGCCAAAGTTCTTGGGCGTACTTGCTCCAGTTTCTATTTTACAAGATAAGTGGATTAGTTGGACTGGTTTGTGGTGGGAGTTCCCCTTAAGATAGATTTTCACTGTGTTTAGGTACTTCCCAGTTAAGATTTGTAGCATAAATAGATACTAACATCACCTTTCAAAGAGCTGGAAGCTGTTTCCTGTGTCATGCCTGATGCTTGCATGATCTGATGCTTGTTTCAGATATTATTTACTGTCAGTATTCCCAGGAAAGTGTTGCTGTGCTGATTCCTTGCTGGAGAGGGTGCCAGGCCAACCCTCAGCCCAGCCCATGGCTGTGGATGGCTCTGTGGTGCTGAATGAGGGAGCTGATCCCTCCAGGGCCCCAGAGCACCCACACGTGGTCCTGCTCACAGCTGGGAACTGAAATACAAGCGAGGAGAGTACAGAGATGAGAAGTGTTGATGGAATGAATTAGTAGGCTTTAAGAAATGGTTGGTAGTTGTGAGAGGAGGAAGCCCCCAACACCCAGTGCCAGGCTAAGGTGGGCAGCACTGCTCACATAAGAATAGGGGGGTAAAGGGTTGGGACTGTGAAATCTTCACCTTCACTTTCCACCTTTATCTCCCTATTTACACACACAAAATCAATTTACAGACACAAAACCTATCTTTCATCTCTTGTTCCATCCGATGGCAGGATTCTTACTGAAGCACTCACTGTGTGAACAGGAGTCTTGTCTGTCTCACTGTGTAGTGAAACTTAGTTCTTGTATGTACTTTAAAGGTTTCAATGAAAAGCATCAAGAATCAGGAACATCTTTGGTTGAACAAATCATCATCTAAGTTACACCTGTGTTGTGCCTTTCTGCCATGCTGCACCACAAAATCTCCCTTGTATTTATCTTTATGTCCTGCTGGTTGCATAGTGGAGCACAAAACTCCACAGCAGAACCTGAGAACTGTGTTTGGAGGGTGTCCTTATCACACCTCAGCTGGAGAGCTTTGATCTGGTTCTCTAAATGAAAGTCCAGTAATTCTGGTGAAAGGAGGGGATAGAGCAGACTTTGGATGGGTTTGTTTCATTTAAAACACTATACTGAGATTATTTCTAATTCTTACAATTATTAAATTGCCTCAACAGTTTCAGGCTGCAGCCAAGACAAAGTTGGCTGGGTTTGTGTTAGGAGGATTATTCAGTTGAAAGGTATAAAAGCATCTCTTATTTAGTCACTTTCATTTCATGGTGTTTTGCCCTATTAAGTGTCATCAAAGTGAAATTTTCTTGTATGTTTGCCCAATGTACTTCGTGTTTTTATCTTTATTATTTTCTCTTTGTTTGCTTTAAGGGGGCTGATTTCAGGTTCCATCAGTAATTGTGGGAATTGGTGCTGCTTTATCAATGCTTTACAGGTCATGGGTTTCATGTTTGCTACTTGCACCTCCCTCTGCAGCAGTGCTGAGCACTTGCTTGGTCCCTTTGGGTGCTGCAGAGCAAAGACGCATTGGGCTGACAACCAGCAAAGAGAAAACAGCTCCAGAACTACACAGAAATTCACATCTCTGCTCACAACCAGCAAAGAGAAAACAGCTCCAAAACTACACAGAAACTCAGATCTCTGCTCACTGGCTGTAGTTTTTGCCCTAAGGCAAGGTGACAGTGGCATGTCCTCACAGCAGGGACAGCTAAGCATGATCAATACAGGCAATAGGAATATCTGCATGACAGATCAAGGGAAAGCCTGTGTTTATACTTCTGGTGGTACATGGCAGTAGGGGTCTCTCCAGCTGCCAGCAGGTGACCTGTGTAATGCTGCCAGAGGTCTCCAGGGACAGATGGGAGCACTGCATACCCAACCAGAAGGTGAAGGGAAAGCAGAGGCTCCCCATGCTTTGCTGAAAAGAACACAGGCTCCTTCTGATCAGTGTTTGAAGTGGAAGTGTTCCCAGGATCCAGCAGCCTGGGTTTTGACCTTTCTGCATGGCTGTTTACCAAATTTGTTTGTGATTTCTCTGAGCCATCTCTCTCTGCTGGCTTGCACTGCAGCATCTCCATCTGTGCCTGGGAGGGCTCTGATGCCAGACTTCATGAGGGCATTGGTCACAGGCTGTAATTTAGACATTAATACTCTCTCAGCAATAAAACCATTACTTGGATCTCCCCCAGGGAATTGTCTGGTCCTTTTGTATGAGCACTCCTTTGTTCTCATCTCACTTTTAACAGTTGTCTTGCTAAAGCATTGTTTCGGTGAATCATATGTATCAAAATGTGCTTTCCTCTTTCCTCTTCTCCCACTTGTCTGTGCTTTTTTTCTTCTTGTTAGTCTTACTAAAATGTCTCCAGTTCTGTTTCCCTTTAAATGTCTGAATAATTAGCAGCAGTGGGCACAGAAAGATTTCTGATGTGAGCTGTACTGGTAAGTGTTTGACAGGGCTTAATGACTAGGGGAGGGGGGACAGTGGGGAGAGACTTTATTCAGCAGCAGCTCTCCAGCACTTCCTCAGTTTCCTGTTGGTAGGGAGAGCTTTCAGTCACCTTTTCCAGCATTCCTCTCATTTTTAAACGCATGTTTCCCAAATCTGCTCCACAGGTGCCAACGAAAAAGCTGAAGAAATATGAGAGAGAGTACCAAACAATGCGAGAGAGCCAGCTGCAGCAGGAGGATCCTATGGACAGATACAAGGTAGGGAGATGCTCTATGGGAATTTGGTAAAGCCCACCAGGAGTGAGCTGTCTCCAGCAGTTAAGTAGAGGTGTGTGTACCATGCTCACCTCCCTGGGATGTGCCAGGGATGCAGACCTTAGGGAAGTGAAGGCAAACTCATCCCCTTTCTTGAATAAGCATTTTGAAATTTGGACTTAGTCTTTTTTTCCCAAGAATATTTCAATCACAATTTGTAACTCTTAAGACATCTGCAAGTAGCCACATATAATATTTTTCTTCTTTCAGTTTATATGTTTGTAGGTAACTCTCCTGCTGTTGCACTTTTACGGGAGATCTTCATGAGCCGCAGAAACAAAGGGTGATTCAGCTACAGACACAGAAAGGAGAAAATACACATTGTTCTAGTGCAAGCTGTGTGCAGTGGCATCCACAGAGACTTTGGAAGATGAACTCTTCCTTGGCTGATACAATCCTTATTATTCATTCCTGTTTTATACCAAGCTTCAGTAATTTTTTTGTTAAGATAAAACCAATTGTGGGACCCAGAGCTCTTCTGGGGTCCTGAGGTACTACTGCAATAGAGTTAATAGTGATGGATATTCCTCTTTAAAGGAGCACAGAAATAAGGTTCAGATGTTAATATGATAGCTTGATAGTTCACTGAAAAAGAACAGTTCTTCAATTTCAGGTCAGCTTTGCTTATCTTTACAATGTATTTGCTTTCATTGTCACAGCTGCATTCTGCTGCCATAGATTTTGTGTGCTGGAGGCTCTGCCTCTGGGCACAGCCTTAACTGAGAGTTTGGGATCTGGTTATTCCTCAGTCTGTTTGGAACAATTCAGTTTGCTCTAGGTGAAGCACTTTAGTGCCTGCTGCCCAGGATAGCTGGGAACTGACATTTCTTACATATCCTTGTACTGTTTGCCTGCTGTTCTTCATTGTGCCTTAATATGTTAGTGCCACTGTGGTTGTTGTGGGGTCTTCCAGGGCTGGGGAGGGGTGAGTAATCACACAGAGTGCAAGAGGCTTGACAGTGCCTGTGAACATAAGAAAAGTGCACCACGTTCAGAAAATGGAAGTCTGTGGTGAGAGAGTGTGCCTTAATTCATAAATGTGACAAAGAAAACTTACAGGTACAAAGTCAAACTGACTCTTTTTTTTTTTTTTTCAAGCATTTGTCTGTGAGAAAATTATATTTTAAGTGTAGTTTTTTGGCTGTCAAAAGGTGGAGATTTTATTGTTTATGAGACTTAGGAGTGCTGTAGCTGCTGAGAACCAATAGCAAGTATGACCTATTTGGAAAAAACCACAACTAGCTGCTGATTAACTCTTAAGTATTTTCCTAGTGGTTCACTTATAGTACTGTGGAATTAAAATAATGCTTAGGAAACAAAGAAGGGTTCTTTAAAGCTCAGTGGAAGCATATTAACTAGGTAATCCTGGTCAATGCACTGTGAAGAACATTATCCCAAGCTGCAAATGAGGATATAGGAAGTGACTCTTGGGCCACTGTTGATGTGAGTCACTGTCACAGTCAGGATCACAGCCCAGGGTTTTGGCTTGTGCTTCTGAACCTCACTGTGGATTTTTTTATTAAGCTGTGTTGGATCTGATCCTCTTAAGGATGCTGTGATTAGACAGTCCCTGTAATAGGTTGGTTGCATATTAACTTCAAAGTCTGGACAGGTTTTTCAGTTGATGGAAAAATGCTTGTAAATGTTCTTTGTTCCTTTTCTTGCTTGTTAGATTTTATTGATATGTGAAGTTGAGGTTTTGTAGGAACTGACATTTCAGGAGTGTTTCCAAAGGGCAGCAAGAAAATGTCATTGTGTGGATCCTCCCAGGCAGCGCATGGAGAGCCAGCCTTGCTTTTTGCTTGTCCTTTAGGAGAGCACTCTGCAGCCTGCATGATCAGAGATGCTTTTCATTTGGGCACCACCTCTGCAGGGCTTCCAGCAGCCAGGCTTGGCTTGGGGAAGGACAAAAGCCAGCCTTGCCTGCAAGCACAGCTCTGCTGTCAGCTCCTGCTCTGTGGGCTGTGCCCCACAACCTTGTCATTTTTACAGTTTCCCATCCCAAAAAAAAGTGAGGATTTTGCTGCCTAGGAAGGGGATGTTTCTTGTAATGGATCACTGGAGTAGAGATCCCTGCAGGATGTCCCTCATATGGGTCAGGAAGCAAAAGAGCTTTAAATCAATTCATAGGTTTTAGCTATAGTTTTTAGGGTTGGTGTTACCAGCAGGAATTTGTCACACCCACAGGCTGTAGTGAGCTGCGGAGATGAAGGATGTCTGAGTGTCACCTCCCTGTGACACAGCCCTCAGAGGAAATCCCTGATGGCCTCTTGAGAGAGAGGGAGATGGGCTGGGATTGCAGTGCCTGGCCCAGGAACCAGCTGTGTTTGCCTGACAGGTTCAGTTCATCTGCTCCCATGAGCTGTGTTAAACACAGCAGTTCCTGCCCAGCACGTATTTCACATGTTAGTGTTTGATTTACCAGAAGACCAGTATTAAAGAGTGCCATTTTTTTGGTGTTTGTTTTGTTCTGTATTTACAAGTATTATTTAGGAAAAGTGCAAGTTTTTCTGGAAATGTTTTCACTTTATTTTCCATTGTTTATAACAAATTATCATATTTTTGTCAGATTTTTAAAAAGTGCAAAAGTGAAATATGTTCTAAACTGTTGTTTGTCACCAAATTTTGTAACTTTTTTTGGTTAAATTACAAATTCCCTATAGAAGCTAGGAAGAAAAGTGAGTCATATGTGTAGAAAAAATAGTAATAGATTTCAGGTTGATGTTTTTCTAAATATTATGGAGTTTTATTTCTGTGTTTGAGAATGCCTCATGTAAGAAGATTTGGGTTGACTTGATGAGAAAATTCCAGAAGTGAGCCTGGGAACTGATGTAAAATAAAGAGGAAGTAGTTGTACAAAGAAGGGCTGGAGTTTTGCAAGCAGATGCTGCTGTTCTGTTCCACCTTTTCCTCTGTCAACCTCCTTGTGCAATGGAGAAGTTGTGTGAATAAATGTGTAATTTGGACATAATAGCCTTCTCTGTAACAGCCTTCTCTCTGTTTTGAAGGGGAAGCAAAAATGAATACACTGATCATTTTTATTCAGTCAGGGCAAGTGAATGTTAACCATGAGGAAAATCATGATGAGTTTGGCTGTGGGACATTGTCTGTTGTTTATTTAAAACTTGTGCTGGGGCACTTTGGGGAATGCTTCTCCAGTCACCGAACAGAAAACACAGCTGCCTCCAGGAGCCTCTGTGTTGCTTACCTTGAGAGGCTTCCCTGGATCGCTTGCTGTAAAATCTTTTTTGGGTTTCTGGATGGACGCTCACAGGATTTTCCTTTGGAGCTCCTCCAACATCAAGGGCCCTTTCCATTGGGTTTATGAAGACCTCAGTTTGCTCACATCCAGAAAGTGAATTTTAATAATGTTTTTGTTCCATCATTGAGGAGCTGTTCACACTCAGAGATTTGGGGTTTGGATGTCTTGATTTAACTCAGGCAGCTGCTTGCTCACTCCACCACAAGGTTGGGGGAGAGAATCCCCAGAATAATAGTGACAAAACGTGTGGGCTTGTGGGTTGAGATGAAGGCAGGTCAGTAGATAAAGGAAAACAAGGAACTCAGCCACCCCTTCCCACAGGCAGGTGGTTGTTTAGCCATCTCTGGGAGAGCAGAACTCCATCACACATACCAGTGCCTTGAGAAGCCAAATGCCATCACTCCAAGGTTCCCCCTCTTTCTTTTTCTCCCTGCTTTACACACTCAGCCTGGTGCCATGTGGGCTGGACTGTCCCTTGGGGGCAGGTGGGATCAGCTGTGCCTCCTCCCAGCCTGGTGTGTACCCCCAGCCCCTCACTGGTGAGGAGCTACAAGAAGCAGAAAAGGCCTTGGCTCTGTGCAAGCCCTGCTCAGCAATAACCAAACCATCTCTGTCCTATCAACACCTTTTCCAGCACAAAGCCAACATGTACTAACCACCATGAAGGAAACTAACCCTCCCCGAGCCAAGGGCAGCACAGGGTGTTGCTGCACAGAAACAGAATTGCTTAAGGAGGTTGGTGACTCATTACACCCCACTTGTACAGCACAGAGAGGATGCATCATGGCCACTAATCTCCTCAGGAATTGCTCCTTGGTGCAGCCTGGAAGGGAGCAGAGGGTGGAGTTCAGCCTTTCAGTCATCCTGAACTGAGGCTTGCCTACTGCTTTTGAGTTTGTCATCTTCTTTCCACCCCGTGTGTGATGGAAGCGGGAGCATCTCTCTCTAAAACTCTTAACAAAAACCCAATGAAGAATAAGCAACTTTTTTTTTTGTATTAGAAATTTCTTTATATCCTGTTTTCACTGTCTTTACACCAATGGTTGAAACCAGTATTTGGTCTGTGACTTTACAGGAGGTAAGTTGATTTGTGTTTGTGTGTATCAGCTTTGTTTGTCCTCTTTGGAAATGCAGTATCCTCCTTTTAAAAGCTGACCTGACTTCACCGGCCACCTTCAGTAACCAGGAGGAGGAATTTGGGAAGGAGAGATCTGTTATTTTACTGTAGAAACTGAGCAGTTTCTGAGACTGAGGAGAAGGAAATGGTTGTCATAGTAAATGTAGTGTTGTGGAGAGGAGGCAGGAAGCTGTCTGTTTACACCAGGGACAACTAGCAGGTCTGACTAGTTGGCTGATGCCATTACAAATGCTGCCTCTGATGTGAGTCCTGCTGTGACAGACCAGCTCCATCTGCTGAACTTTGTCATTGTGAGCATATTTCATAAAATGCTAAACATTTCACCGCCTATGGAGATCGTTTGCTGCGTGTGAAGAGCGCTGTTTGCTCTTTCTGTCTTTACTGTGTCCTGTTAGTTTTTATTTAGACTTAGGCAGACTAAAGAGTTTCCTCCTGAGAAGGGAGGCAGTTTTACACTGCTGGACCAGGGGGGAGGAGCTGAGAAAGACAAACCAGCTAATCAGGCATTCTGCCCTGGGTGGAGGAGGAGTAAAGGTGGTCCTGTGAGAGCCTTTCAGCTGGAGTTTGGTGAATGAGCTAAAAACATCCTGTAGCTATTGACTGGATGCCCAAGGTAAGAGATCTTTAACTCACTTCCAGCCTGGCATGTGAATCCTGGTTTAAGAGGAGGATAGTGCATTTCCAAGCACAGAGCTTGCTTACCCACTTGTCTGCGAATGCAAAGCAGGAACTCTCAGCTCACACTGCGTGCCTTGCTTGGCAGACACTGAAGCTTTTGGCAAAGATAGAGCAAAAATGGTAAAGCCAACTCGGTTATTTTGTCGAAGTCATAAGAACTTTCTGCTTTTTTCCTCTAAGCAACATCCCTGTGAAAAGGTATTGGTGCTGCAGAGCCTGGTCTGACTCAGATCTCAAGTTTTAGGTGAACTCATGTTCTGACAACCAGCAGAGCCGTGTCTGTAAAAATCAGCATTTCTAAGATGGTCTGAACAAAACACATCTTTATGTGTTAGAGATGTTATTAGTATTATCATTATTGAGTGCAATTTGGTTTTACGCTTTAAAGCTTATATTATGTTTAGAGAAAAATTTTACTTTTGATTTTTAAAATTCTTTGTCCCAAACAGACTAAAGTGCATTTAAAATAAGAAAGATCCCTAAAGTTGTGTGTTTTTTAGCAGTGGTTATTTTAGCTGTGTTAAGACAAAGGCATTTTATTTAGCTTCTGTACAAAACAAGCTATTCAAAGTACAATCTTTTGGAAGGGAAACCATCTTACTTCCCTGTACAGGGCAGTGCCTATTCTAGTTACACAATAGGGTCACATTAACAAGAGAAAATTTGTAGAGGTTCTACTTCCTGCCACAGAGGAAGTTCCCACACAGAAGAGACCTTTATTTGCATCCTCTCAGAGCTCCTGGCTTTGTTTAAGGCGAACATGCAAAATCTGCTTGCAACAGAAAAAAAAATTGCAATTTCATAGCTGGTGAATAGGGAGAAGTGAAAACAGGTGAATAACTTATGCAAGAAATCATTTTGTAGGAATGCATTCACTGAACAACTCTTGAAAAATGTTACAAGAGCTAATATATATGTTATTATATATCATGGACTTTAATTGATATATTTGGAGTTTCACTGTTCTGTTTTGGAGAACAAAATTATCTTTATCTATAGTTATAAAGTCCTTTTTGAAATCTCAGCATATAGGTTATTGTTTTTCCACCTATGAGTTCCCATATGAACGTGGTGCTTTTCCTTGAATTTCCATAATGCAGAGATTCCCTTTGCAGCCTGTTTGGTATAAAAGATAGACAGTGATGGAAAGCCAGCACAGTTTTTTTCTCATAAAATCCGTTTGGAGGAAGGCACCTCTTGTCTGTCCCACCTGGCTGTGTTCTTCTGAAAATGAGGAGTTGTATTTGATGTTAGAAGAAGTCCACTGACCCACAGGCATCTTTTGAATATGGTTCTTTTTCTCAGCTCTAGAGCAGCAGACACAGATTTCTAAAAGACATTAATGACTGTTCATTCTCCTGTTCCTTCACCTCCTGTGGTTAATGCTCCAGATAGTCATTTCTGCCTGTGTGGAGTGGGTAGGGAGGGCAGTGAAGCAAGAGCCTGCAGCCTCCAGGTTGTGCATTTTGTGTTCCTGTTACTGCCCTCAGCAGGTGCTGGGCTGAGGGATGAGCTCCCCTCTCCACCTGGCACTGTAAGGGACACTGGTGTCACTGGCAGGAGGTGCAGAGCAGTGCACAAACGGTGACACAGGATGTTGGAGCTGTAGGGAGTTCCCTGCTGAATGCTGTTCTTTGCTGGCCCCACAGGAGAGGGGAAGTTGGCACTGCCTCACCTACAAAGTGGACTATTTTTATGGATCCCTGCAGGCAGGATTTTGTAAAGTGGAGCAGGGCAGCTTTCTACTTTGCTTGGAAGCATTATTATGAGTAACTGTTAATTGGTCCCTGTTCGCTGCTGCTGGGTGGGATTTATCTGCCTGATATCTTAAGATGATGAGCAAGCAGAAACCAAGTGCTTTTGTGGAGAGATTAGTGTTTATTTTTGACAGGGAAACACTACAACCAGTGTGTCCCTTACACATCACAAACCAGTGGGATGGAAGTGGAATAGCTGCATTTGCACTGCTGGCTTAATTCACTGTTGTTTCCCAGAGCAGCAGTCCTGTCTTAATGTGCACTCCTGCCTTCTCAGTGTTTGGCACACACCATGCACTTGCTCATTGCTCTTCCTGAGGATTAATTTCCTTTCCTGGTTGTTCCTCTCTTTGCACAGAGGGAGAATCGCAGGCTCCAAGAAGCAAGCATGAGGCTGGAGCAGGAGAACGATGACCTTGCCCATGAGCTTGTGACCAGCAAAATTGCCTTAAGGAATGACCTGGACCAGGTAAGGGGAACTGAGCTGGCTCCCAGCTCAGGAGGAGCCCTGTTTTGTGCTCAAGTGGAAGCATGAACACATTCAAAGTGTAATTATTTTTGTCTTTATTTTCCTGTCAGCCTCACTCCTAGCTGCACTCAGGCACTGTAGGCACTCAGTGGGGTCTGGCCAAGACTGATTGCATCTCCTCCATTGGGGTAGTTTAGAAAATGTAGGCCATAACCTTTAGGCAGATAGCAAAGAACAAACATTTCCTTGAAAAAGGTGTCATGTAGTTCTTGGGAGAGTAGTTTCAAGCATTGCAAAATGTCTGTGTGGATCTGTTTTTCACAGCACTTCTAGTACAGCCAAAAAAATTCAGAGATAATGAAGTGGCACAGCACCAAAAATTCAACGGGCTCCTGGGTGTTCACTGATAACTGCTGGTGTTCCCTGTGGAGACTGGAATGTGGAGGGCAGCAGCTTTCAGAGCCCTTTGCCCCAGACACAATAGTTTTCAGAGAACCACACATTCAACCCTCTCTTTCTACACTGCAGGTGCTAGGAGAAACTGGAATGAGCACAAAAAAGGAGGAAAAATTTGAAGTTCCTTCAAAGCATATCTTAAACAGGTCTTCCATCATAAATATCCTTGTAATCCCTACTTTTGTTCTAAGATGTTAATCTCATCAATTTTCCATTCTTGCACCATTTGTTTTCCTTTCCCCTCCCATACAGCCTTATACACACTTAGCAATGAAGAAATCCTTAATCCATCTCTTCAGTCCCAGAGATGGTGGAGCTGGTTCTGCTGCCCTCAAACACCACTGATATCCTCATTAATCATTGTTACTGTGGCAGAAGGGCTTATACCACCCCAGCAGTAGAAAACCAAACTTCAGCTCAGAGACAAGTTCTATGTGGTTACTTGTTTCCAATGCCCTTTTCCCTCCTGTAATTTCAGCAAAGTCAGTGTTAATTGGCCACAACCATTTCCTGTCTGGACTTCATTACTGAACAGGAAGGGTGGTGACTGCTATGTGTGTTTCCAGCTGGGGAGGCCTACAGAATAAATTCAAACATTGAGAAATGTTTGGATATATTGGAATTTCTCTCCTGATGATCAGTGAGGACAGTGCTCACAAAAACAAAGGATTCCCAGTGTGTGCCACCACAAGCTTGGTCCTTCCAGAGAAAATTATATTCTCAATTATCAGGTTTCTTCACATAATACTTATTTGCACCAATAAATTATTTTCCTGGTGGTCCTGATAGTCTCTTACACTTGCCTTTGCCTTTGATCACGTTGTAGGGTACAATGCACCTAAGTATTTTACAGTTATGTTTTCCCTGCTCACAGATTAAAAAATGGCATGAGTTATTTGACATTACACAGGAGGTAAATTGTGCTGCCCTCACTTAGATTAATATTGCTCCTAACAAAAATATTCTGTACATCACTGTTTGTGCTAGGATATATTATCTGTTTATGTGCCACCTGGACATAGGTAAACAATTGGCCAAAAGTCCTTTTGCACAGGTGTTGAATCACAGTGAAATAATTCAGTAAATGGGGATTTCATATCAAAAAGTTACATGTGCCATTAGAAGGCAGGAAAAGGCAATGCTAAAACCTGAACCTGGTGTATTTCTGAGCTGTACATCCCAGTGTGTTTGTAGAACATCTGACTTACACAAGTGTCTCTGACTCCAGGCTGAAGACAAAGCAGATGTTTTGAACAAGGAACTTCTTGTGACCAAACAGAAGCTAGTGGAGACTGAGGAAGAGAAAAGGAAGCAGGAAGAGGAAACTGCTCAGGTAAGGCATTCTCCAGCTTTTACCATTTAGTTAGTAAATGTGAAAATGATTTTGTCTTCAAAATGCAGTTTAAAGTAAAAGTTTGTAGTGCCAGGGAATTTTTTTTTCCAAAGTACATTTTTCAGTAGGTTTTTTTTTTTTTTTTAATTGAGCTTTGAATGTTTAGTTTTTCATAGCTTATCCTCTTCCAAGCATTGTAATGATTGTTGTCACTGGTGGTGAGCAGTCTCAGCTAAGGAGATGTGATCAGACCTCTTAAACATCAAAATGAAGGAGCTGGAGGTGTTGTTGCCTTGTAAGAGCCCATTCTGGATTCAGCTGCTGGATCACTTAAATAATGTTCCTGCCTGAAGGCAACAGCAGAAGAACAGGGGTGGGAGAAGTTTGCTGACTAAACCTGGTTTCTACTCAGCTGCAAAATTCTCAGTCTTTGTTCTGTAATCCTGTATATCTAACATGCAGATTTCAAAAGTGATACCTTGATTTTTATTTTTGCTCTTTGGCAACAGTGACTGCAACAATTAATGTTAATTCATTGTGTGTCTCTAAAATGGAGCTCTCTGTTTGCCATAAGTAAGGCAGTGAGCTTTTTTTCCTACTCCAAGGCCTCTCCAAGTGGAGTGGTTCTGAAGGAGGATGAGTTAGCTGTGTTTTCACTCAGTGACACAGACCCAAACAGATTTTTTTTTTCCTCCTGCTATGGAAATGACAGTGTTGAGAGATTCTTCTTGTTCCATCTGCAAACAAACAAACAATCTGGCCAAACCTGCTGTGACAGTGTGCAGAAAAACAACAACTAAATCAGTAAACCCCACTTAATAGTAATGCTTTTCTTTGTGTTCTGTGGGCCATGATATACCACCATTTAACACAGAGAATGGGAATTAAGTTACAGGAGAATTCTCTAACCAGAGATAAAGGTTATAACCACAGTATAGACTTCTTGGTTATCACTGATATAATCAGTATTTGTAAACTGAGTAAATCAGACACTTGTCTGAGAACTGGAATTTCATAAGCAGCAGCTGTAGAGCTGTTGTAAACACAGCCAGACACAAAGAAAACAATGTGATGACACGTTTTGGGAAGTTCTGTCAGTGTACTGTGTAACTTCTCTCCTTCAATCCCTAGCTGAAGGAAGTCTTCAGGAAGCAGCTGGAGAAGGCAGAATCTGAGATCAAGAAAACCACAGCCATTATTGCAGAGTATAAACAGGTACCATTCCAGAGACCCTCTCTCATATTTCTTCTTTCAACCTGTTACAAGAGCTGAATTTTCAGCATTGCAGATGTCATCCTTCAAACAAGCTCCACCTTTCAGGCTTTCAGAGAGCAATGTTGTAATTTGTCATAAATCTTTTTGTGGCTTTCCTAATAGTCTCCTAATTAGGCAGTCAGGAATAACCTGTCTTTCAGCTAATTTTAGTACTGTAGGGTGAATGCTTCTGTACTTTGTGACATAATGCAGTACAAACATCATAAACCAACTCATCCATAAAATGTCCCTGTCTCTGTATTCTGGTTCTGTATTGATTACTGCTGGATTTTTATCATTAGCAGCAGCAGTGGAGTTGTTACAGGGGGAATGCATACACTGAGGCAGAATTTAAGAAATATTGGTTCTAGCAAAAACCCTTGTTAAAAACCACACAGATTCCACTTCAGCATAATAAACTTGAGCTAAGAGACTGCTTTCTCTGCTCCAGATTTGTTCCCAGCTGAGCACCAGGCTGGAGAAGCAACAAGCAGCCAGTAAGGATGAACTGGAAGTTGTGAAGGTGAGAACAATGTCTCTGCACAGGGGGTGTTCCTGACACAGGTGTTGCTGAATGCCAGGGGTACAGAACTGAAATGGGAGCTGAACTTAAAGCACATAGCCCCACATGCATTTTTCAGCAGATGTAAACAAGGAAAGGATTTATTTCCTTTCATGGTTCTTTTTCTTGCATCAGAGACTGTGGAACTCTCAAACTGGAAGTGTATTTAGTACTTGGCTTTTCTTTTTGCTGTTGAAATATATGCTTCTGGTAAAAACGTGGAGAAAACAATATTTACTTGGATGTTTTTATTAAATAGGAAAAAAAAGAAGACAAAACATGTTGTTTCTCAAGTGTGCACAGCAGAGGGATTGGAATTGGCCAGATTGGACAAAGTTTATACATTTGGGTTTCTGTAATTAAAGTAGAATTGGTTTAAGTAATTAAACCAAATGGCACAGCTAGGGTCATCCCCAGAATATTCACAGGGGCTCCTCTCCCCTCTCTAAACTCTTACCAGGAACACCTACATAAGAGTTAAAAGTTTCCTGATAGGTGGTAATAACAATAATATTAGTAATAATAATAATTCTGACTAGGCAGAGTTGTTTACCCTATGCTGTAGCTTCTACATATTTCTTTAGTACTCAAGCTGAACTGGATTTGTTACTTTTTAGTGACTTTATAATGTTATTGATAATAACATAAAATAATTCTAGGATTGATGTTCCTGTATTCTGCTGAAATAGCTCAATAGCCTGATTTAGTCTATGCAAGCCAGGCCAGCTGTTTCATCTACTCAGACATAATTTACTCTTCTGATTTGTGCTGACATAAATATTACAAAGCTTTGGTAGCAAGAAGACTCTAATATAGGAGCAAAGTCTGTGTGCTTAGAGCATACTAAGTAAATTTTAGGAATTTTTATACTGGTTAACGTACCCTGGAAATTGTTCATGAACTACTCAAATTCTTTTCATGCCAATTATAAAAACTGCAGTACTAGATGATTTGAGATTGAGGCAGTCTGACAAGTAAAATAGCTCTTCCAGGAAGTAGAGCAACTCCTGTAACATGGATTAAGAATGAGCTTTCTGGGTATTTCAGGGCAAAGTGATGGCCTGCAAACACTGCAGTGAGATTTTCAGCAAGGAGGGGGCACTGAAGGTGCCTGCTGTAAGCACGGACAACAAAGGCATCGAGACAGACGATGAGAAGGATGCACTGAAGAAGCAGCTGAGAGAGATGGAGCTGGAGCTTGCACAGACCAAACTGCAGCTCGTGGAAGCCAAGTGCAAAATTCAGGTACGTGGAATCCAAGTACAGCAGGGCAGTCACCTTAACGTCATGCTCAGCCCAAGATTATTTTGAATCATATAAAAAATTGTTTGAAGTACAGCAGGGTGGTCACCTTAACCTCATGCTCAGTCCAAAATTGTTCTGAATCACACAAAAAATTGTTCCAAAAGGGAGCACATACCTGCATGCCTGTATATCTGAACTTCCAGAAAAAAAAGCTGTCTTAAAAAGAAGAGGATGATTTTGTGTGTGTCTAAATATCTTGTGCTGTTTCGGCAGTTTGAATGTCTTCTCTCCCCAGTGCCTGGGAGATTGCAAGGGAAGTAAGTGCCGGACTTCAGGGACTGAGTGTGAAGATCCTTCTTTGTTAATTAATGAGGTTTTGATCAATTCTGACTATTCTGCTTTCTTAGGAGCTGGAGCACCAGAGAGGAGCCCTTATGAATGAAATCCAAGCTGCCAAAAACTCTTGGTTTAGCAAAACGCTGAACTCTATCAAAACGGCCACAGGCACACAGGCACCGCCGCCGCCGCAGCCGCCGGTGCCTCCCAGAGAGGGCAGCACATAGTCCAGCCACGGCGGCCCCAGAGCACAAAGAACAACACAAACCTGGGAGGATTCTTCCACTGCTCTCTCCTCCTGGGCAAAGGACAATGAGGCAGGAGTGCAGGCTTGAAGTGAAATTCTTCAGTGTTTTTCATTCATTTTCTGATGTGACCCTTTTTCAAAGGGGGGAAAAAAAGTCCTGGTTTATGTTGAGTTCCTACTTCCCATACTGCCTTGCTGAAAGCCACGTTCCGATACCTTCATACTTTTACACTTTATTTTATATGACTAGATGTTAAATAAATATTTCAAAACTAGGTCTTTAATACACATCTAATTTGAAATTATTATTGTCTTGCATAGAAGCTTTTTCTTCTTCTAGAGGAAGAGAGAGAATGGAAAATGTACAGTACTGCAGCATAATCTCTCCCTAGGAAGCACAGTGTAAGACATTGAGGATAACTTAGGCCCTGGGACCATCTCAGAAGTTTATCCCAGCAACTGCATCCTGCAGAGAAGCACTTTTTGTAAAGCTTAGGCCATAGCAAAGGTAGGCTTGTGCTCTCCTGGCACAATTGCTATGAGCTTCCCTTACAGCTCCTTCCTTTGGATTGCTTCTTCTTCAGAAATACAAGTAGTGCAGTTTTTGTAACACCGTTGTTTAAAAGCTATTTACAGCCCAACTGGAATTTAACCTAAAGTTCCCTAGTTCCCTTTTTAAAATTCATGTTTATATTCAGAATTCCAAGGAATAATTCCTTCCACTGGGATAAAGGGAGAACCATTTTGACACTTATTTGATGTTTTTGCTGAGAAGCAGAGCAGAGACCTTGCATGGTTTTGACCTTTTGTAAATCCTGTGCAATAAAGGGTAGGTTTTGTTAATAAAAGTTATGAAAACTCTGCCCTGGGTCTATATTCAGATTCCAAATTTGACACAGAAATGAGGCATCAAATAAAACACCCAAGAGGCTTGTGCT
Source organism: Zonotrichia leucophrys gambelii (assembly GCF_028769735.1). Classification (NCBI taxonomy): domain Eukaryota; kingdom Metazoa; phylum Chordata; class Aves; order Passeriformes; family Passerellidae; genus Zonotrichia; species Zonotrichia leucophrys. Next base: position 4,651,333 of record NC_088178.1, on the reverse strand, counting down.
GCACTGATGAATAAAATACCACAGAAACAAGATCTGTTTGCTAGAAGTGTTTGGTTAGGAAACACTTTGTTGGTACTACTTATTTTTATAAAAACAAGCATTTTCAAGTGGAATACAAGCCCTAGACTTTCCTGTGGGGGTAGACTTCTCTGGTGATTCCCAAACCTGTCTGGTTGTTTTATATCTCTTAAGGTAAGAAAGTTCAAAAGCATTTGTTTTGACTAAACATAAAGTGTTCATAGAAATACTTATTTCATGGAAAATTAAACTATTGCTTGAACTGATGGAATATTTTTTTAATTATACGTGTCATGTCTGAAGATGGTCTTGCAGGTAAATGTCATTGCTGGACTAAATGTTGTGTATTAATTGTTTCATTTACAAGATTTTTCCAGGGACACTAGTTCTGTTTTGATCCTTTTTTTTTTTTTTAATTCTAAGGAATGCCATACATTGTCAGTTTTGTACAATAAAATTTAATAATACCCATCTTGTGCTTTGTTGTCAAGCATAATTGTGAATTATTTTCGACAGGGTAGTACTAATTTAATGTTACCAGTGCCAAAGGAAAAATTCCACAAGGCAGTCAGCTGATAGAAGTCAAGATCAAAATATAATCACCATCCTGACACAGTTCTCTCTTCTAAGAATAAGGGGTTAAAAACTTTAATATTTTAAAATGTACCTTCAAGACAGTGATTATCTGGAATTATTAATATAGTGAGGAACAAAAGGGGAAGAAATAGAAGGTATTTCTTTTGCAAATGTTATCAAAGGTCTTTTTCCCTTGTCACTGTCTTGCTCATAATATTTGCATAAATGTTTCCATTCTCTCGACTGACTAAACCCAGTGTTAGTCATTCACTTACCAGCTCTGTCTCACATTCAGAATGTGAATCTGAATTCATAATAAATCTGAAGTGACATTTAAGGAGACCTGGTGAACATCTGATTGTTGCATTTGAGAGTACTGTGCCTATGAGGGAAACTGGTTATTTGACAAGTGTCTGAATTTCTCATTTCATTTATCTTAAATCATACTTACAAGTGGATTTAAAACCATTATTGGAAAAGTTCAGTAAGAATGAGTAAAGAAATGTGTTAGGCTGTGATTCCCTGAGCAGATGAGTTAAGAGCTCACTCCTGCTCACCCATTGTACAGTCCTGTCCCTTGTCCTTGTAGTATGTACTGGAGATAATTAAAAACAACAACAAAAGAAGATGTGGGTGGATTTATCCCCCTACAGTTCATCTTTTGTCAAGTGAATGAGTTAAATCACCTCAAAGGATCCAATGAGCAGATCATGGGAGTGGGACTCTCCAAATTCATCAAAATGAACTGGTAAATAAGGTCACCACATTCTACAGAATGAGCTTTGACACAACATCCATTTTCTCAGTGTAGCTGCTTTCTGACTCTGGAAGTTTTTGCTACCTGCTAGCCATGATGAGTTCAAGCCCTTGTGCGGATGGAAGCTGGCTTACCTCGCCCAAAGGAAGTTTCAGAAAGCAATGACCCTAAAGGCACTAAACAATTTCCACCTTCCAGCTGTAGATCCAAGGTAGCATTTGTAGCAATGGCATTTGGAAGATTAATATTTAGGTGGAAACTGCATCTTCTCAGCATATACTGAAAGAGTAAGAAAATAGCTCTATGGCATTATGTTGATAAATATTCAGAATGAAGGAAAGGAGCAGGACTCCATGGTTAAACCAGGCAAGCTAAAATTCTATCTGCTGACTATAGATGCTATTGGGAAATTTAGTTTCCTGCAAGAAAAGAGATCTCTTAGTGACAGAACCACCTACACACATATCCTTGGTGGATTTGTCAGGGATAGCTAGCTTATTGCTCAGCTTTTCAGCAGGAAACATCATCAAGGTCTCACTGAAACTGCTGTTTCCATGTGGCACTGGAACAGCTAACATAGCTCCTAAGTCTGGAGTGATCAACCTTTTTTCCCTGAGTCGGTAGTAAACTATGTGTTCAGATCAAACTTTCATTAAAATTAATTTGAATTTTATAAATAGATATGTGGAACTAAAACCTATTTTTAAATTTTATTAAGAATGCATCATTCTGAAATAAAGTCTTTACTTTGATTAGGAACAAACCTCCAAAGAATATTTTTACTACAACTTTTATCTTGTTGGACTATAATCTCTTCCTGTGATGCCCAATATGGGGGGGGGGGGGGGGGAAGTCCTTCTTTTCACTTTAAAATGTTGGTTTTCCTTTGACTATAACACTTTACAGGCTAAATGAAGCAAGGCTGATTTAGTTATGTGGTACATTTGTGAACTAGTCTTGTATTATCTTTGTGAACCAAACTTAATATTCTAAAGTAATAGGACTTATTCCACTTAGTTTACGTTTCTAAATGTACCTGGAGAGGAATAAAAAGAAAAAAAATAAAATACCATGTGTAGAGAAGCCAAGAAACTGTGAAATCCCTGAGGTGCATCTGCATTAGGGTTTGGCAGAAACAGTCTCAGGAAAGGTGGTCAGCCATGAAATCAGTACTGCCAGTGGATAAACCCACCCTTGTCCCATCCATTAATGAGGATTTAATTGGCTACAGCTGAGTTACATTACTACAACTAAGCTAAAGTGCTTACACAGGTATGCAGTATTTTTTTCGTTGTTAGGTGTTTTAAATGACTTCTCTTATTTGGCCCTTGAAATTTCTTTGAAGATAAATGATCATCTCTGCTACTGTGTTAAGAACAACTTGAAATAAAGCCAGCCATTTACAAGGGGAGATGGAGATAAAAAGCCAAGAACTGCAGGAGTTCAGCCCCTTCACAAAGCATGAAGTGCCCCATTGACTTCAGGGTCCTGATGCCACTCATTGACTGAATGTGGTAGCTTAGGAGTAAATAAAAATCTGCATTTACTAGCTCTAAAGTATCAACATTTGGCAGTCACATGCCATGCTTTCTTCACAGGATCAAGATGGGGCTGTTCCCTTCCTTCTACTAAGTAGCTGCAGTGAAATCCATGAAACTACTTGTATGTGTGGGAGAGCTGCAATCAGGTGATTTTCATTTACTCAGAGGATTTTCATTTACTGTTAGACTCAGGGATAATTGGCAACTTCTGCCCCATCTCCTAAGCCTAAACACCTTGGCTTTGATACCAGAAGCACTCTTACCTTACAGTGCTGGTGTTCTTCCAGCTGCTGGAGAGAAAACTATAGTAAGTGTCATGTCTTATTGATTGTGAAGAGGGCAAAGATGTTCCCTCAGCTCTGGGGGATTGCTGTGGCTGACAAGCACCCCCTGTCCCAGCTGGACCCTGATGAAGGGGCTGCACCAGATGTGCAAACACAGAGGTTAAAACTAATTTATTTGTCTGTCTATTGTGCTAATATCCTACTGGGAACTGTCCCATTAGCTCCTTCCAGGTAATAACACTAAGGAGAGACATGATGAAACACTCAAGTTTGGATCTCTCAGGTGTTAGGGGAGGTGGAGGTCACAGCAGCCTTTAGAACTGAGCTAATCCACAGATGGCTTTTGGCAAATGCAATGAATTTGCAACTGGATAAATAATGCTCAGCATTGATCAAGACCTGATCCTTCCCAGGTCAGCAGTCTACACAGTTTATTTCAGGATTGTGACTTCACACATACAGGCCAATTCTCCAGGAATACAGGGCTCTCCATTTCTCCTGGGTCCCAATGGCTTTGCTACTGAATGTATTTCATGCTATTTTTACCTGAAAAACAAAAAATGGGTACAGAATTAGGATATTACTTTTTATTATTTTCTTATTCCGGTGTGACTTGCTTTTATTTAACCTGTAAAGGAATATATATATGTATCTTTGGAGAACTATATCTTGCATATAGAATAATATATAAGAAACAGAACGACAAGGGGATAAATACATCAAAAGGATTTGGTGTCATAAATTTCATTTGATACCACCAGAATCCTGGGCTGTACTAATTTCCTTACAGTTTCTCTTATTTTTGTATTTTATATAATACATGGATGGTACTACCAATGCAAACCACAGCAGGTGTTCCCAGATTTTTCTTCAGATCTCAATTCCTGCCTTTCAGTAACCCCTGAGTTTGCAATTCTGCTATAGCACCCTTGAAAGCTGTGCCAGGAGCTCTCTTGAGCTTTAGGAACTCTTGCTTTCCCATGGAAGAAGATGCTCTGGCTTCTTTGAATTGGGAAAAGATGACATATGAATGCAGAAAATTTCCAATCAAGCATAATCATCTCCCTCTGTGTCTGCCATTAAGGTGGATTCGCTCCAGCACACTGAAAACAGAGCAGCTCCAAAGCTCTGACTCCATGAATATGAAGTTTTCCAGCTGAGAACCATTCAGTACTACCACTACTTGGGTAACACATCCATGTATTACATAAAGTGCAAAATGGAAATATAAGTGTAATGCTTGTTATTAAAAGTGCAATTCAATGTACCTGGTCACAACAAATGTTTACTTTTTTAATTGTTACAAAATTGTTCGGATCAGTACCTTGTTATCATTGTGTGAACGATGCCTTGTAAAATAAATGGAAATGGAAAACGACTTGGGGATAAGGTGCTTATTTTCCTAAGCCATTTACTTAAGCAGCAGCTTAAATGTGTTTGCAGGAAGAAGCAGCTGCTGTGTCAGGTTTTCTGACGCAGTTCTCAGCAGCAGCTCTGCTGCACCAGTACACAGTGACTTGGCAGCTTGGCTGTCCAAAGGGGGTGCATGCTGATTCCAGCGGGTTCTTAGGATAATGTCCCTGTGCACAGGGGGCTGTGCCTGAGATCTGAGGGCTCACCCTGCTCCTCACCCAGCAGAGAGGTGTCCAGCACAGAGAATGCTTCTCCTAAAGGTTGGTGACACACAGCAGTGAGATAGTAATTGTTGTTAAGGATTTCGTGCTTCCCTGGAGTACACAAGCCTTGAGGTGCCTGCAGAAGAGACACAGGGGGCAGAAGGAAACAGCAAGAAACTGGCAAGTGACTACTGAGAGAGGGCAGGGCTGAGCAAGAACAGCACAGAGCAGAATGTGCCGCAGTCAAAAGTATCCAAATGCTCTATAAAACCATTTTTCCATGTGAGCAACTGCTCCAGGATTTATTTTCCATTAACTGAGAAGAACTGCTGTTGTTCCCAGATAAGAGCAAAAGCACACAGCACTTGAGGGGAAGATAAGGTAAAGACGGACAAAAGCTGAAGATTAAATTTACCAGCCATAACATTTTGTATGGATTTACTTCCACATCAGTATCCAAAGTGCTTGTCAGGAGAGCAGGCATCATCCAGATGCTGCTGCAGCTTCCTGCAAAGGAGAGCTATGTGGAGCTTGTTTTTACATGACAAGAGTGACAACTCTTCCACATGGAAGCTGCCACTCAAGGGGAAGTGCCATGTGTACAGAAATGCTCATCATTTAAGGAAACTAAATAAACACTTAAAAAAAAAACTTAAGGAAAAAAACAAATTACAGACTCACTTCAAATGCATTTCTACATTAACAGAAGCATTTCCTCCTCTAGTCTTAAATTAGAAAGCAGAACTTAAATTAGAAAGCAATATCAATTTAAATGGTAAAAATAAGAGCACTTGACCACGTATAAGACCATAACAATAATATAAGACCACAACTGAGTGTGGAGAAACTCAAAGATTAGTAGCTAAATTAAAAACCAAAACTTTTTTCCTTCTCTCAGTTGCTGCTATACAGAAAAAAATTATAAGGAAGTAGTTTGAATAAACAACTGTAGGGACACGGTTTGTGGTGATTGGGAGTGGGTACAGCTGTGAGCAGCAGGTGAGCAGCACTGACAGCAGTGAGCCATGGAGAGCCCGGGGCACTGAGCAACCACTAAAGGGCACAGAGGGCACTCAGGGGCAATGTGTGAACATGAGGGGATGAAAGGTTGGGCTAAGGAACAATAACAGAAATGCTTGCAGCCCTCTGAAGTGATATGATGTTATTCTGTATGGGCAGATGCTTGAAGCCTTCTAATGAGGTGAGGTGTTACTCTGTATGGGCAAATGCATAAAACCTTCTGAAACTGTATGGCAATACTCTGTGTATCCTGACTGTCTCAACTGTAACATAGACTGTGACAAGCAACTGCCCTTAATCAATTTTAAAAAAAGACCTAAAAGTAAATTCCAGCTGGCCATACTGTATTTCGGATAACATCAACTATCTTGTCTCCAAATGCTATTACTGAAGATGGTTAGGCTTATGCATAGTCCTATAGAAATTCAGAATACCCACAGTTCATTTTGCAGATTTTTTTTCTCCACTGCAGATCCAGAAGCACTGCAGCAGAGGGTTATAAGAAACACCTCAGTTCAACAGCTGTTAAAACCACTTTGGGGAATGCCAACTTGAACATAAATCTTTGGCATCAGGACTTCTATGAATTCATTTTCATCAAATTTCTTCTCCCTTCCCTACCTCTACGGATCTCTTTACAGAGGAGTTCCTGGGCGTTCACTTTAGAAGAGACAGAAACCCAGACCCTAAGCCCACGTACCAGCAAATGAGCTGGCATTCCTCAGTTTGGTAAAACAGGTGTTATCAAACTGGCATCTTATTCTGGAGAAATTGACTTTTTCAGCACTGAAGGGCTCTGTTCTGCCTTGGAGCACACTGTCTATAAAGGACATCTGGGGGCAAACACTGTCCCCTCTATGTTCCTGCTGAGGGAAAGAATGCTATTGCCTTAATGTTTTCTTCCAAGGACATTTTAATGCCCAGTGGGGCTATAGAAAGTTTTTTTTTGGTGCTCACTGAGCTGATTTAGTAACAGTGTAAACAGTCATGTTTTTCTTTTGATGAGGAAAATGCTTAGAAGAGAATTTTGGTAGCATTACACCAGCATGTTTTTACATGCATATCGCCAAATGCTCTATAAATAAAAGCTATATTTTCCTTGCAAATGGTTTGATAACCAAGTCTCTTACTCACAAAGTCACTCCCAGAGTACACATTGTGACATTACAGGTCAGGAACAATTTCCCAACAGTAATTTACTCTCTGGGTTTGTTGTAGAAAGCTTATTATGTATTTGTTCTGGGGGGCCTCCCTCTGCGGTGGTGAGTGTTGAGGGCACCGTGCCATCCATCCAACTTCTACTGGATTTGGTTGTTTTTTAATTGATGAAATCTTAGAATTTGAGCTTAAATCTTGCTGGAATTGATCTTGAAGGTCTTTTTCTACCGTAATGAAAATGAGGAGCAGACACAGAACAGGGCACTTAGTTTATAAGCCCATCTTCCTTTAAAGGCCGGGAACAGAGGTTTCTCCCACTTCGATCACCATTTACCTCCACTACATGAGCTTGATACTCTTTTCCCGAAGAATGAAAATAACATTTTATTTTGCAAATTTAATCCACGACCTTGACAGCCACGAGTTCGGGAGCACCTGCTGTAAAATTGAAGGGGAGATTCAAACTAAAATCCAGCCCATGCCTGCCTCAGTCGCCCCTCACACAGAGCAGCCCGGGAGGCGGGGAAGCGCCTGATCCCGCCCGTCCCTCAGAGCCCGGCGGGTGGGAAAACTGATCCCGCCCGTCCCTCAGGGGTCGGCGGGCGGTAAAGCTCCTGGTCCCGCCCGTCCCTCAGAGCCCAGGGCGGGGGAGAAGTTCCCGGTCCCGCCCGTCCCTCAGAGCCCAGGGCGGGGGAGAAGCTCCCGGTCCCGCCTCCTCAGGGCCGGAGCGGGCGGGGCCCGGCCCGCGCGTCACTTCCCGCGGCCGGAAGGTTCCAGAGGTTCCACGGGGAGCCGCCATGGCCGTGGCGCGGGAGGAGGTGAGGCGATTCCCGGCTTTGCCCCCCGGGCGCAGGCGGGGTCCGGGGCGGGGGGCAGCGGTGGGGTCCCGGCTGGGAGGCGGGAGCCGTCAGTCCCCGCGTTCGCTGAGGGCTGTGGAGGTCTCCCCTTGCGGCGGTGCGTGTTGAGGGAGCTGTGCCATCCGCCCAGCTGCTGTTGGTTCCTGCTGGAACCAATGTATGAAGAGTTAAGCAATGAAAGCTTAAACCTTGTCCGAATTGATGGTCTTGGAGGTCTTTTCCGGTCTTAGGCTCTGAGATGGCCGAGGTTGAGGAGGGGAGTTGCACCCTTCCAACCCGACCCATTCTGTGAATTAGGATTTTATGGTTGTACATATCTACAGGAGTGGACAGGGGGTGAGGAGGGGATGATTCCGTGCTTAAATGATTGTAGTGGGAAAATAAACTACTGACCTGATAAAGCTGAAATTCCAGCATCTGGAATACGTGAAATTGTCATAAAAAGCTGCGAGCCCTGAGCACAAAGAATGTGTCTAATGTATACGTGTGATTCTTTGTTTTCGAACCAGTTGCAGAAAGATTTGGAAGAGGTTAAAGAGCTGCTCACGAAAGCCACTAGGAAGCGGGTGCGTGATGTCCTTGCGGCAGAGAAACAAAAGCTGGAGCTGGAAATCAAGAATCAGCCTCCACCGAAGCCAAAAGATGTGACAGAGGAAGAAAAGTCATCACTGGGAGGGTACACAGTGAAAATAAACAATTATGGTAAGATTATTTTTCTGGAGCTCCAGCATCTCTCTGAAGAGATGGCAGGGTGGCATTACTGGGAGTTAGAGTTGCCACTTAGCATCATAGTGATGCCTTAATTGTTTATTCCACATGTCCAGTGTTTATTCCACACTGGAGACCCCACTTTAAAAGCTACCAGATGTTTACTTGCCATCTGAACTCCGATGTGTGTTGATCATGTTTGTGTAATAGTGTTTGGTGGGATGCATTAAGTATCCTTGCTGTACCAGTTGGTATTTTTCCATTGCTTAGTGTTTAGCAGGAATGTAAGAGTAAGCTTTGGCTTCTCTGCTCCCCATGTAGGTGAGAGGAGAGGGAATTGCTCAAGATGCAGGGAGTAGGGGAAGAACTGGGTCAAGGAAACTGCAGCAGAAGCAAACAGCTGGCTTGACTCCCCCTGCACAGCCCGGTTTGCTCTCTTTTGACCTGAGCTGATACGTGGGTTTTCTCAGAATTTGCAGGGATTAGGGAGCAGGGCTACATGGGGGGACCTCCCTTTGCTCTCAAGTTATTCCTGAATAATTCATGTTTTCCTTTTATCACTCTGAAAATTGCTTCAGTAAGGAAAAGACTCTAGTTGTTCTAGGGGCCTTTGTGGGGGAAGTTGGAGTGCATGAAGCTTATGGAGAAAAGGAAGAACTTAATCCCTTTTTTTCACTTCCAGGTTGGGATCAGTCAGATAAGTTTGTTAAGATTTACATCTCTCTAAATGGTGTCCAGAAGCTTCCAGCTGAGAATGTGCAGGTGAATTTCACAGAGAGGTGAGTTCATCTTGTAGCACAACAAGAACGCTGAAATGCAGGAGAGTTGGATTAGCCTTTTTTTGCTCCACTCCCTTTTTTTCTTTTTTTAAACTTCAGTTGTGTTAGCTTTTAGTAGCACTTGAGGGTATCAGGGTGTTTTCATTTTACAAGTGCACCTCGCCATGATTGACAGGGCACATAGTGTTAGCCCTGGGTATTTGTGGTGATAGAACTGAGGTGAACATTAAGGAAATCTGGTTTTCAAAGTTTGTCGGTAGAAAGGACCCTAAAGATCTTGATTTGTTGTGAGTCTTTTCATTTCTTAAAATTGAACTGAAGATTTTTGAGAGGCCTGGGAATAAAGTAATTCAAGCCTGTTGGCCTGCTTTCCCAAGAAGTACTCAACTTTCCTAAGAAATAGGAAAGAACAGCCTGCTAAACGGTTTTCAGACAATGTAATGATTGGAATATTTGTGCCTTTCCTCCCTCCACTTCCTGGATCCAGGTCATTTGATCTGCTAGTGAAGAATCTGAATGGGAAGAACTACACCATGACCTTCAACAACCTCCTGAAGCCCATCTCAGTGGAAGGCAGCTCTAGAAAGGTCAGTGCACCTTGTCTGCTAGAGGTCACTGAGGGCTCTCACAGAGTATCCTGTTCATTGCCTGGCTAGTTCAATGTTCAGTGCCTCCTTCTGCTGCTAAGTCTCTGCACTGTGAACATGAGTCTTTCTAATCTGTGATTGTCATAACTGCAGAATTAGTCTCTGGAATCCTATTTCAGGAGATCATGTCTGGATATTTAGTAGCTCACCAACAGGATTTCAGAAATAATTAAGCAGAGAATACCACCAAGTGTTCACTTGCATCTTTGTACTTTCAAATACCCCTGAGAAATTCTTTGCGATTTTAGGAGATTTGTCAGCAGACTGAAATCTTGGGAAGCTTAAATAGGCTTAATTCCCAAAGCCAAGTCTGGAACCTACTCTGCCTTAGTAACGGTGTGTTGCTCCAGAACTCAACACTGGCGTGGTGGTTTAACCCTAGCAGGATGTTAATTTTATAAGGGAAAAATTAACTCTATCCCTGCCAAAACCTGGACAGCTGGTAACATTGTACTGCTGCTGGCTGGTGATATCTGTACTCTGCTGCTTGTGGCCCCTTTCCAGGCTAAGATGTGTCACATACCTCCTGTGAGTTCTCTGTTGTGCTTGGTGACATCAGATGTGAAGAGCTACTTGTTCAATTGCAAATTGGCCTAAAATGAGCACAGAGTGAAACTAAACCAGCTGAAATAAACGAGAGTGATGCTCTGGTGATTTTTAATACAGTATGAAAGCCAGCAGTGGTCATGTACTTGTTTAGCCAAGCTAAAGCTGCAGTAGACCCTTGGCAGGCAGGAGTTCTTTGTGAAATTTAGGTCAGGGTTGCAAGTCAACAGGCTTTGTAACTTGCAAACATGTTGCAAGATTAAGCAATACCCTAAAACTAGTTTCTTGTCCTTGGAGAAATAAATTGGAGGAGCCTCTACCTCAACTTGGCATGCTTGGAGAAGTCTAGAAAAAGTAGTCACTCTTTACCAGGCAGTCCTGGGTGCTTGAGCATCCTTCAAATCACTGAACTGTGTTCCTGCAGCACATTATGTTCTTCTGTACTGGTACTGTAAGACTGTACTAGTATTATATTAACCACATATATAAATTGTCTACAGTGGAGGTAATACTTTGTACCCTGAGGTTGAGTACATGCTATAAGTTTGTATGCTGCATAATGATGGATAGCTGAGAGAAATGTTTCAGGAATTTGTGAGTGTGGAAGAGGCTTATGTTACAAGCTGACCTTACTCATTGTGACTGGCATCCCTTTATGAAGCATTCTGAGTTCATGCCTTGCTGTTGTTCACCATACAGATAAAGACAGACATGATCCTTGTCATGTGTAAGAAGAAGCGGGAGGAAAAATGGGATTGTCTCACTCAAGTGGAAAAAGAAAGCAAAGAGAAAGAGTAAGTGTCTTTTCAACCCTCCATCTTGTTTTCCATTTCCTGTTCTCTGTGTTGTTTTAGGACTGTTGGGAGAGATCTCTACTGTCTGTGCAGCTGTTCTGGGGATTGGGGGAGAGGCCCTGAGATGTTGGAGGATTGTTAGGTTGGGATTTCTTTTGATATTTGTAGAATTACGAGAGGAAGAAATTAGAGTTTTGAGTAGCTGCCATTCCTCCACTGTTCTGTTGCTAATGATGAAGGCTGTATCATAGGATATGTGATTGGGAAGCTCTGCAGTGAGAATTCTAAAGGGAATCAACCAATGAAAGATTCATTTGCATTTTGATGGCAGCATTGATTGCAAAATCAACATTAGTGAGGGGACTGTTTTTAGATCAAGTGTGTATTATATAGAAATACATGGATAGATCCCCTGCAGCTCTACTGGTCAAAATCATTATTGTCACCTGTGTATGACTGCACAAAAATCCCAGTGTTCTTTTGGCAAAGCAGGTCTTTGTTTATTTAGATGGTTTCCCAAAGTCTCAAGCCAGTTTGTAATACTTCAAGTGCTTGGGAGCAGCAGGCAGCTTAGATGGGCACAGGTATCTGTGGTAAATGACAGCAGGGAACACCTGGGGACGAGAGAGTTTATAAAATATATATATGTATATCATAAAATGATTTAATGTTATTTTACACGTACAGACACCTTGAAAATGAGAACACTTCTGAGAATTTTGTCCCTGCCAACAACAATTCATTTTGTGCATGTTTTTAGGGTGATTTGCTAAAACTGATCAGGCATAAGTACCTGAATTCAGGGCAAAACAGCCTTCTCCACTCAAATGGCATCACAGGAGATTTAAGAGGAAGTGACTTGATAATTAATGTAGTTTTCTGGAGGGACAGGGTCACTTTGTTAAACCTGTATCTTGTGCAGAGAATTCCCGAAGATTTACTGTTTGTCAAAGGAGGTGCTCCAGAAATGCTGCTCCCCGGCAGGGTCTGTGCAGCCGATGGTTAGCCCTGAGCATGAGGAAACTGCTCCCTCTGCTGATCTGTTTTCATCTGCTGTGTTGTTGAGCTGGACTGCACTAGGACTACCTACAGGATTTTGGGAAATGGGATAGGGAGGGCATTATTTATAGTCGGGTCATACAGGCCACAATCCTCCACGGTGCTGACTGCGGGTGGCACTGTTCATCACCGGAGAAAATTGCTTTGAAATGCAGTGTGTTAAGAATTCAGTTAACCTCTGGAGATCAGCTGAAAAATGGGAAGCAGAAAAAAAGCCTTTTGGGTTGTGAATGTGCTTGATGTGGTCATTTGTCCATTTTTATTCACCTGTCACGTAACACAAGCAGGTATTGGCACTCTCTCTGTCTGTTATATTTCACTTCTGCTTCTTGTAGTTAATTTTGGGAGTGCTTCCAGGGTCATGTTTATTGCAAAATGCTTCACATCAAAATACTGTCCCACCCCATGGGACACCTCTAGGTATACTCTACTCAGCTTGCCCTTGGTTTAAAGGTGCTTCTTAGGATTCTTCCTATTTGGAAGCTGACTGAGACTGCCGTGATCTAAAGACTCTGCCAAACCCAGGATGTTTCAAACAAACATCAGCCTTCCTTTTGTTGGGTACTCCTGACCTTCTCACGTATCTGTCTTGCAGGAAGGCTGCCTATGACACCGCAGATCCTAGTGAAGGGCTTATGAACATTTTAAAGAAGATGTATGCGGAAGGGGACGATGAGATGAAGCGCACCATCAATAAGGCCTGGGTTGAAAGCAGAGAAAAGCAGTACAAAGGGGACATACCAATGGATATCTGAAAGCACTCTAAGGGCCGCCTTAAAATTGATCTTCCATGTGAGACACGCTGTGCTGCAAAGATCATCGTTTACATAACCTTCTTCCAAGCAAAGACAGTCATTTTCCATTTCAGGTTGGAGAAAATATTTAAATAAAATAGCTTATAAAGCATTTCCGTCAGTCAAGTGGTTCAGCATTTCCTGAGGAGTGAAGCATAGGGATATGTCCAAAGCCTCTCAGAGGAGTGGGGAGTGCTGTGAGACTGAGAACAGAATGTAAAAGTAAAGGAATCTTAAACTAGCATGGGTCAAGGCCTCTGTTGCCAGTGGCAGCTGGACCCATGTGGTTGCTGGGGCTAGTGTCATGCTCACTTCACAGGGTGATTAAAAGTCACAGGGTGACTTTCTGATTAAAAATGGGAAAGTGCTGAACTATAAAGCATGTCACAAAGGGAGAACTGCTGAAGAAAGCAGAAATCTAAGCATTTGATAGTTAAGCAGAAACAATATGGTGTTAATCCTGTGGTATTCAAATTTAATGATTACTCTCAGAAACTATTCCTGTCTAATTACTATTACTATGAATTTCGGAAATCAAAGTGCTTGGGCTAGCTGTGAGCCCATCTTTGAGATGGCATCAGTCAGGATGCAATCTGCAGTTATCAGCAGGAGACCAGAGACAGGGAGCTTGCCCTGGCTCCAGCAGTGAACAGTAGGAAACAAGGGATAAGCTCCACTTTCTCCACCAACTTTGAAAGGGTTTTAAGGTAAGAGAGTAAGTATATTAAGATGGCTTATACACCAAAATATAACTCAGCTGGGTGTGATGGGTTGCTGTCAGTTTCCTGTAGTGGTATTTGGCCTTTTCATTGCCACCTCTCAGCCCCTGCTGGGGAGGACATAGCAGCCACTGCCCTCCCTTTACTGCAGTGCTTTGAAGAAGAGTACAGGGCAAACATGACCTTAGCAGCACGCCTGTTACTAAATGTGTCCTTCCTGCCTCCTTCTCATGTGTCTCCCAAGGACAGATTTGTTGTTACCTGTGAATTAAGGAAGCCATTACTCTCCTGTTAGGGTCTGGACTAGGGCTTCCTTGCCACCTTGTTCTTGAAGCATGGGACTGAGCACTGCACTATGAACAGGAGAAATACCAGCACAGTGTAGTTTGTAACAGGTCCTTTAGCCACGTTGTCTGCTCGTTAATACACGTATATATTGAGTTAGCATAGCAAGAGTATCTAAACTTGAGGCTGTGTTTTATTTCCACTCTGTGCTTGCCCTTGTTCACAGCAGAATACCACTTTGTCCTGTTGTGCAGTTTTACTGATGCTTTTACCCAAATTACCATGATGAACTTACCATATGATGGCAACAAAAAAATTGCTTAAACAAGCCTTGTGCTGTATGTCTTTATTTCTAATATTGCCCATACCACAAACCTCAGCTTAGTTCTGCAACTATCACATAGTGATTTTTTTTCTCACAATCAAACTGCCTCTGACACACACCAGTTCAGTGATGTTGTGCTGCTGTTTGTCAGCTGATACCAACTGTAATCCAGCGAGTTTAATGAATCAGCACAACTCCTCTTTCCCTTATTAGTTTGACATTGATGCTGGGCTCTGAGGCAGGACAGTCTTGCTTTAATTCCCCACACAAATGAGCCTGGTTTGTTTCATCTGCCTGACTGCACACGCACGTGCAGATCATTACCACATGGCTCTCTGTACACCGGACATCTGAGCGTGGTCAGCAAAGTGGCGGAAAACAATCCTGCTGAGCCTCCAGCGCCGCTTAACGCCGCGCGGGCGGGACGTGAGCACGCAGCGGTTGCGGATCCTCACGGGGCAGCTGTCCCGCGGCAGGGCAGCGATCTCCTTGTCGGCCACTTCCTAAAACACAAGACCAGAACACAACAGTTTAGCTGTGTTCCCTGGGAGCTAGAGGGGCCTTGCTGCCAGACCTCACAATCCAGCTGCTGACTAAACTTCTCTACCACCTCATGAATAACCTTTGCTATTTAATTGGGAACTTACACCTCACTCAGCCCACCCTTTCTGGGCATTCCAACAGTGCATATAAACTGATCCACATAGAGACCCCCAAATTAATCTATTACACAGAGAGAACAATCTCAAGCCACTAATTTTAACCTGTCAGATCAGCTTGTCTGTCCCTGTTGCAGGCTGGGCTAGCCCTCTAAGAGACCCAAGATTTAATCTTATTACAGACTGAATAACCTCAAGCCAGGAATTAGTTAGTCAAAAACACACTTGGCTTTCTCCTTGTTGCACAGCAGGTTAGTCCTTTCAGATGAACTGAATTTAAATATATGTTGTTTATTAACTGCCTGCTGAGGTAGCATGCTAGGCTTTCAGTAAAAGGGATCTTTAGAAGGTGTTACAGGATCTTCTTTTGGGGCTTTTTTTCTGTATTGGTTTTGCTTCATAAGGACATGCAGCACCAGTCAGACTTGCCCGAGAATGGTAAAGTCAATATATAAAAGCAAATTCATATTCTTTCTCTCCTAAGATATTTAAGTATCATGGCAAGATCAAATACAGGAATAATCCAATACATGCAAATGGTTTTGGTGCTTAGTAAGGCAGGCTGAGAGAAGGGCAGTCAATTTTAAAAAACAGTTTTAACTGTTCTGATGCAGGTTTTATATGCTTGTAGATCAGGCAAGTAAAATTAAACACTTCTAATTGCACAGATTGGTGGTTTGGGCTAGATCAGGCATTCAGATTTTTAAATAGGGAAAAAAAAATCTAGAGTTTATTATCCTGAATTATTTGGAGTAAAGAAAATAGGTTTGACAATGTATGTTAGGGCAGTGTATGCGATTTCACTGTATTAAGTGTTATATGTGCTGCTTACACAAGCACTGGTTTCAAAAAACTCCACCTATGCACACAACCTCCAGTCAGGTGAACACGCTGTTGTTGTAAACACCCCCAGAAGGCTGAAGTCACATGGATAATAAAATTTCATTAGCCAGCCAATTTAGTTACTTCTTCCAGATTATCATATGACATGATTCTGTGCTTGTGAGCTGGGGAAACACAACATCTGTGACCTGGGACAGCTATTTAGCTCTATAAAGTGACTGCTGTGGCCCTGAGCACACCAGAGCATCAGGAGCCACGTGTGGCTGGGTGCAGGCAGCCGGCAGTACCTGCAGCTCCTTGGGCAGGATGGAGTTCTTGCGGATGGCGTTGATCCGCAGCCTCTCATCTGCGTACTCATAGGCCATCTTCCTTCTCTTGACGTCCCGCAGCATCCTCCAGTCCACGTAGTAGCTCCGCACCTGCCTTGGGCAGGACGAGGGGAGAACCTGATTGAAAAAATAAACTTTGTGGTACCTGCCTGTTGCACATAGTCTACCCTAGTCAAGGATGAATTGTTATTTCAATAAAGCATGGAATATCCAGAGTTGGAAAAGACTGACAAGTATTGAGTTCAATGCCTGGCCCCCACAATCCCAACATGTGTCTGAAGTGTTGCCCAAACATCCTTTGAGCTCTGGCAGCCTTGGGGCCGTCACCACTCCCTGGGGAGCCTGATCCAGTGCCCGGCCACCTGCATGGGGAAAACCTTTCGCTAATATCCAGCCTACCCCTTCCCTGACACGGCTCCAGCCGCTCCCTCGGCTCCTGTGTGCCAGCATCGTGAAACTCCTGGATCACACGTTACACTTCCTACACATCATCGCTGTCTACATCTCCCTCACGAGGGGCAGCACCGATCTTTGCTCTCTCTGACGAGTAACAGATTAGCTTTCATACTTCCCAGATTCCATACTCTATTAGTATATAACACTGAACGTCATATAAAGTGTTAGCAAGTTCTCTTCACAAAAAGACAGAAGTTACACCGAACGCTACATAACACCGCACCCACGATGTTCCCGCACCGTGGGGACAGGGCCGAGCCCGCAGCGGTCAAACACTGCCCGCATCTCCCCTGCCCGTTCCCCGGCGCCTCGGCCGGGCAGACAGGATCCCAGAGAGACGCGGGGAAGCAGGGTGAGAGGAACGGAGGGGAGCGAGTGGGTCTGACCTGCCGAGCCGCCCTCAGCGCCCAGCACAGCGCGGCCGCCGCCATCTTGTCGCTGCCCCGCGCGTGCGCGCAGCCAGGGCAGGGCGCGCCCTCAGGCCGCTCCCGGCTCCTCCCAGTGCTGCGTTCCCAATGTGCATTCCCTGGATTTTAACCCCCTGCGGCTGGAATTGCGATAAGAACCCCAGCCGCACTTGAGGGCTGCGCTCTGTGTATATCTCAGAGCTGCTGTCAGGGCACACTGGCACCTCCCGTCATTGGAGGCAGCTGGATCTGCCACAGGAACATCGCAGTCCGGCCTTCTGTGCAGCAGGGTTATCCCGGGCTGAAGGGGAGCGGCTGTGAAAGTGACAGGGAAATTGTCCTAGCAGCAAAATTGACTCAAAGGTGTCGCCCCGCTGTTGTGGGGTCCCTGTCTGTCTGTGAGCCCATCGTCCATAAGCGTCCTGACCGCTTGTCCTGCTGGGGACATGCAGCTCTGGGCTAGCTCTGTTCCTTAAGGATGTCTTTTGCTTGTTTATCACCTAGGACTGTTCCTAAATTCCTAGGTTTATACCTATGGTTTGCAGGGGATTGTTCTACTGGTGGGTTTTGAATCGTATTCTGAATTGGAAGGGAGCCATAAAGATCATCGAGCTAAGCTTCTGACCCTGCACAGGACAACTCTGAGAATTCCACTATGTGCCTGAGAGTGTTGTTCAAACTTTTGTTAATATCCAAACCTGAATAATCATAACCCCAAACAGAGAAAAACAAATGGGAAATTCCACTTCCATTGTTCTTGTTCAGTAAGTGAAACTGTCCTGTTCCACTGACTGGGACTTCACTTAGGCAGCATTTAAAATACGTATATTTCCTGATTTCAGGGAGAACATGCATCACAGTTTTGATATTGAATTCATAGTTTTCTGTTTGTATCAGCTCATTAGCTAAATTCAAAAAGTCATTTGAGAAAGCTGGTTCTCTCAGTTTGTCAACCTTCTTGCTCTGTGTGTGCTAGTTGTTTTACTTATATGTTTGGTAAATTATACTGGCCCAGAACTATATAATAATCTGGAAGAAGTAGCTAGGTTGGCTGGCTAATCAAATTTTATTATCCATGCTGCAGTCAGCAGCTTTCCTAGGTGCTTACTGTGGTAGCTTTCTGCTGTTTGTAAGGGAGAGTTTCAAGCTTTTTTCTCTGTAATTGTCTGTAACTTGCTATGTTTTCAGATGGTAAAATTAATTGGTATATATATCAGCAGAGCAGGTACAAGAGATGTGATCAAAGGGCATTTGAATGTTACAGCATGCATTCTTTTCTACAATATTTTGTATATTCTGTATATATTAATATATAATATTTTGTATATATCTGTATATTTTGAATATTCCCCTTTTGTGTTTTTTAGATGGTCCAGATGCAGGAGGAATGGGTGAGAATGCAAAGGAGAACTACTTCTTCAGCCAGGGCTGACTCCCTCATTGCTCAAGAGCATCACCTGTGTGATTGGCACTTCCCCAGCTGAGACTGGCAAGGATTGATGATGGATATTGATATTCCTCAGGCTGCTACCATCTTCTGCTCCCTCAGCACAGCTTCTGGTTGCAGTAAATCAAAGGAACTGTTCAGAATCTGAGGGTTTGGCAGCTAAAAATTGGGCTCAGTAATGTACCTTGTTAAATAACCGTGTGGGTAGATCTTGAGGGATTTTTGAAAGTATTGCGCTGAATAAATGTAGTGTTTAACTGCTGCTGAGTTAATTTTTTTCCTAATTTTTATTTTCTGATGTACTCCACCTGAATTCTTCATCATGAATATTACAAACGTGCTTGTTGATGTGGTAGTCTCAGTAACCATCCTGTGATTCTTGCAGACATGTACAGAGCTGGAGAGGCTCTCTGGCTTTTGACTAGTAGCAGAGCATGAAACAAATGGGAAATGGTTCTTCCTGCTGATGGGCAAGAGGAATGTGAGCAGGGGAATCGTTCCCAAAGCCAGCCTGCTCCTTAGGTGGTTTGCAAGAGGGAAACGCCCCGAGGCCTCTATTGGTTCCTTTCATCTGGTCCTTGGGCTCTTAAACTCCCTGCAGGGACTACTGCTGCCTTGCAGCTGGAGTGGGGAGAGGAGAGGGTATGGTCGCGTTTTGGGTTGCTCAAATTACTTT
This sequence comes from Zonotrichia leucophrys gambelii, assembly GCF_028769735.1. NCBI lineage: Eukaryota > Metazoa > Chordata > Aves > Passeriformes > Passerellidae > Zonotrichia > Zonotrichia leucophrys. The sequence continues at coordinate 4,632,033 of NC_088178.1, read as the reverse complement.
GGCAAGTGGTGCTTGCATCAGAAGGGCTCTGAACCAGACAGTTGAGAGTACTTGATAGGTAAGAGAAAATAATTTTTCATTTCTATGAGATCCCTGTTGTTTGTTTTGAGGGAAAACCTCAGTTTATCTCTGACTTCTTAGAGCAGATGCCCTCCAAGGATTTTGAAGCCTTACACAAACATCAATAATCCTGTATTATGAGCATGTATTATTATTATTACAAAAGGTTCAGTAGTATTTAATGGGTTTTATTAAGCCCATTTTGAAGGGCTTAAGCTTTCTCAGGTTTTCTCCTTCAACTGTATAAAACTACATATTTGCTAATATAAATGGGAATTCTGCCTTTGGCTCTAATGGAGCTAGGGTTTAACTTAGAAGGGTTTCTTTTTAGAATGCTTGTTTCTAATTCTTGATATTAAGCAGATACCCTAAATCTTCAAGCACTGGGCTGTAGGCTGGAAAAAGACATGCAGTTAGATTGTTGGAATCTTTCACACAAATATTACACATTCTCTCCTTTTATTGTCCTGTGCTTTCCTCCGCAATAATTGAAAAGATGTGAACAGGGTTTCTTTCATCCCTTCCCTTAGGAGAATATTCTGTGCTTGGCAGATCTGTCTGTTAGGCATTCTTCCCTAATATGGTGTTATTGCTAGTTGTATGTATAACATTATATTCTCCACAAAAAGTCAGCTAAACCCACTCTTTTTAAGAGCAGGGGGAAAAAATCTCTTTATTATAGGATGAGGAAGCCAAAAAGGTTGCTGTCTTTCATTATGCTTGACAGAAATGCTTGTGTCCAGGGTTTTTTCCTCTGGAATGATCTCTAAGCCCAGGAAAAGGTTGAGCTCAATTTGTGATTCCCATGAAGTCACAAGATCATGTTACAGCCCAGAATGCTATTAATCACTAGGTGCTGAGCAAAGGGATTTTGTGCATGTGTCTGTGTGTTTGGGGATCTGATTTCCAGGGGTTTGGAAGTAAACCACACAAAACAAAGCTTTGGGAAATTCCTGTTTGGGACTGTGATGAGAATCTGCAGAATTGAGACATAAATTTGTTGAGAGCTCTGAAGCAATCTCTTATATTTGATTTGTTTCAGAAGCCTGCACAGGAGAAAAAGAAAGGTGGAGCTAGTTTCTGTGTCCTTTGGAGGGGGAGGATGGGTTGGGGTGGGAAAGCATAGCTGGAAGCAACTCTCTCCCTGAGCAGCAGAAGAAACCCTTGGGTGACAAAATGACCAAAACCCCTGTGCTCTGTCTCCCTGTGCTGTCAGTGGGAAGGAAGGAGAGGCTGGGGGAAGAAAAGGTGTTTTAAGGGCTTATTTTACTTCTCATTATCTTCCTCTGATTTTGTTAGTACTCTCATTTTAAGTTGAGCCTGTTTTGCCCTTGGAGTGTTTTCTTCTGGTCCTTCTTTCAAGTCATGAACCCTTTGTTTAAATTTTTTCTCTTTTCTGCCCAGCTATAGCAGAAGGTGAATGAGCAACTTTCTTGAGTGCCTGTGTCAAACCACAAAACTTGCTTATGAAATACAGCTGATAGATTGTTTGACCAGCTTAGGATGAGCTCAGTTGTAATTAAGATCAGGAAAACTTGATGGTAAACAGGTATTCTGTATGGACTGCTTTCAAGGTCTGCTTCAAGACCCCAAGGAGCTGTCTCATGACAAAACAGTTGAGGTATTCTTCCCTAATATGGTGTTGTTGAGGTATTGTTGGTGCCCTGAAATGCCTTATGTGCAGCAGATTTGCCCAGGTGTCCTCCGGGCACCAAATGTAAGTTTCCATCAGCACTCAGTCAGAAAAGCTCAGCTTTCTGCCTCCGCTGTGGAGAAGCTGCATTCTCCAGTGTTGGGAATCAGTTGACATTTTTAATTAACTCTGGTAGTTATAATAAAAGAGGGGTTAGGCTTGTCTTTCTCTTCCTAGATGCATTGGTAAGGGAGAGCTTTATGGGAAAGATTTCCTCATGCTAGTGTGGGTTTAGAAGCTGGAAAGAGTCATCCAGGAAATTATATGTATTACTGGCTGCATTATTTATTTCTATCTAATGATATACTATTGAGCAGAAAGAAATGGATAAATCCAAGATGACTACAGGCTGGGAACTCTAGTGTTCTGCATTTTCTTAGTCAGAATAAGTTTGAAAACAATGCATGCTTGGCCATGTGGCAAGACGATCTTCATTGCAATGTTTTTCTTTGTTTCTCTTTTAGTTCCTTTCTCCCCAGAATACACAGGTGCTGAACTCCATGGAGAACTCCCTGGGTGTCAGTTGGGATCCAGGACCTGATGTGGATAATTACCTCTTGATTATCCAGCTGGGTACGAAATGTTGGTGAAACAAATCCATGTGCCCAAAGAGAGCTCAGCTATGAGATTGTGAGATTCCACCCTGGCACTATGTACATTGTCACACTTCCATCACATGTGAAGGGGATTGCCAGTGAGCCCAAGCATCTAGAAGCAAGTACAGGTAGGAGCAGGTAGAACCTACAACCTCCACATTGATATTTTAAGGCTATTCTTCTATCCTGTGTAAACTCTTGATTTTGTGAAACACACTTGACTTGTGTTTTCAAGGTTTTCTTGACAGACATGGGGGCTGCAAAGCTCCTTAAAAAAGGAAGATAATAACCCCAGTTCTCATATTCTTATGTAAACCCCTGGAACTTAGGAGATGCAAATAAGCAAATACCAGCTCCTTCAAGAGCTGCCACTGAGCTCTGATTCATCAGCTAAAATAGCAGAACCTGAGGGAGTCTGAGACAGGTCTGCAGGGAAGGCAGAAAGGGAGGAGCAGCAGATGGCTGGCAGTGCAGGCAGAGGAAGGGTAGGCACTGTACTTGGAGCTGAGCAGAAGGCCGATGCCAAAATGATTTTTGCTTTTATATATTCTTCATTTATTTGTAGCTCTGTAGACTGTTGCTGTATAGCTATATAGCTCCTGGCTATCTCCTGAATTTTTCCTACTCCAATAGACAGAAAGACAAAAAGCCTTCCAAAGGCCCCAGTCCTAATTTTGCTTCCTCTGGGAGCCAAGGATGAGCTATTCTCCCAAGATACTTTCCTATAAACAACTGGAAGAAGAGGGGCTCCAGAAGAGTTTGAAGCAAGGGAGAGAATTGCTTTATCACCTGTGTTTCTAATTGGTGATTCTTGTAATTATGCTAATTTGCTAAAATTATAAAACTGTTTTCACCCTATGTGAGGTGGGCATTTTTCCATACTTGCCCCTGGAGGCCTCCAATTAAAGACTAGCTTTTATATTAACAGTCTCAAAATGTGTTGTTTTATTTCTAGATCTTTAAGGCATCTAGGTAATCCTCAAGTTGATATCTATAGAAGGTGAGACAGGTAGCCTGCAAGCTCTGCCAGCAGAAAGAAATTGAGAGCTTCTTCTAAATGGCAGAACATTCTTCTTTCTCCTGGTTTCCTTTCTGCAAAGGCTGTTGGGGGAAACCTGAGTGGTTTTGCTGTCCAAAGCAGTAAGGCAAAAATGAGGAAAATATGTACATGTAACAGCTTGAGTTTGAAGGGACCTTAAACATCATCTAACCCAACCCCTGCCATGGGCAGGGACACATTCCACTAGCCCAGGTTGCTCCAAGCCCCATCCAACCTGACCTTGGACAATTCCAGGGGCAAGGCAGCAGCCACGGCTTCTCGGGGCAACCCATTCCAGGGAAGAATTTCTTCCTAACATGCCATGACAGGTGTTTTAGGGGTTTAATTCAACTGGAGATAGCTAATCCTGCACTTTGAAATGCTGTCTCAGGAGTCATTAGCCCAACCAATGTGACAGCCAACTGAGTGACAGAAGATACCACCACTGGCTCATGGAATAAGATGGAGGCTCCCTTAGACAGGTATGGGAATAAATCACACAGACTCCATTTTCTTCTTGGTGGAAAAAGCCCATTCTTTATTCACTTAACTCCTTTTTATACACTTTTACAGACCTTGGGTGGGACTCCAATTGGTCAGTGGCTTTCTTACCAATTATTGGTTAGTAACAAATTGTTATTCTGTATTGATTGGTCACTCAAACTCTTGGTGTCTATGTGCAGGGACAGTTTGTGAGAGACAGTTTTCATTTTTCTAACAGTATAAAAACAGTTTATACAGATTTTTCACCCAGGAATAGATTGTTATGATAACGAGCTGCTCCTACTAGGATTCCTTTCACAGGGGAACTTGCCAAGTGCTAGCTTGACAAGGCCAGCCACTGATTCCAGGAGAGCAGGTTTGATTTTAAGAAGCCTTTTTTTAATAATTTTTCCACTTTACTGCAACAGACAGGTAGATGGGGAGATACACCTTGGCTGGTGGAGACACCAATGAAATAGAGGTGGGCAGTGAAAATGACATGATCACCTTCTGGATCTGAAGCCAGACATGGAATGTCACCAACAACTGGCCAGGGAAGCAAGAAGGCAAGCACCAGAGCTGTGACAGGTGAGCTGTAGCAGCACTGGAGGAAGCTGAGTGGAATTCAAACTCCTTACTCAGTTTTACTTGTTTTGGTAAAGCTTCTGCTTTGCACACATTTTTAGTGAGGTGAAAAATCCATGCAATTCTTACTAGTGTGGCTGAACAGGTCTCCAGCTCACCTTAAGGCTGAGTCCTGTTGTGGACAGGCTCTAAAGCAAGGACCAGTTACTGTTAGTACAGAGAACCACAGCCAAAACTCAAACATCATAACTATCTGGAATGTGTAATTCATGCCTTGCCTTTAAAACTATATCCAAGCATTTCTTGGGTGACTGTTGTAGCATTTCCCAACGGGACAGGGGGCTCATACACATTTCAGACAGATAATCATGGCAGAGTGTTTGTTAAAAAGGAAAAACGTGTTTATTTGGATAATAATATAAATTAAGAAACCTGTGGGAAATCAAATCCCCCAAACAGTTTATTTGCTCACTGTCCTTTGGTAACAGGGAATCTCCATTGGAAGGGTGTTTGCAGCTGAGTCTGCAGCTAGATTGGGAAACTTCTTGAACCACTGTGTTAATGAAATTTTACAATTCAGCAATCCATCTGTGACTGTGACTACTGACTACTGACAAACGTGCATTTCTTCACAAAAATTACCTGGAGGAATATTTGGGGTGCTCAACTCAGGATGCTAACCAACACATCTAAGCATATAAATTAGACTAGACATAACAGGAGATGCCTTGGGGGAATTTTTGGGAATGTCTGAAGCTCTCACATAGGGGGATCAGTCAATCCCCTACTTTTAAGCTGGTTCATTGTCTCGAGCCTGCCCATGTTCTCACTGGTGCAGATGTCTGGGCAGCTCCTGCAGCACACAGGGAGCTCAGTAGTGAAGAGCAGAGCAGCTCAGTCTGTGCTCAGCTGCAGTGCAATTAGACCTAAAGAAAAAACTTGATTTTCATATCACACAAGAAAATAATTTGCTTGGTTTTTCTTGCCACAGGTGAGCATCTCATACTGCTAACGAGCTGAGCTGTGATTTATTCAAATTCCCAATTCCCAGCATGTGCTGCTCTAGGGTGGTACAAACAAGCCTCAGCATCTTTCATTACAATGAAAAGTAATGTGTTTTTATCTCACAAAAGAGCTGAGATTAGTACATGCAGGTGGTACCTCACATTAGTACATCACAACTTTTACCATAGCTAATGTGTGGTAAATCACAGTGCAGCTAAGCTGGTGTGTGGTAAATTACACTGTGGCTGTTGTGCATTTGTGCCCTGGAATTTAGAGGCTCCAGAAGCATAAAAAATGCTATTCCAATAATTTGAGAGGCATCTGCAAGACCTTCACTGCTCAGGCTGTTAAGATGTATTTAGTAGTTCAGTGAATTAAAAAATACTAATAAACCAAACAAAAATAGTTGTTCTCTGTAAAGGTCGTGGGTTGTATGGCTGCCCTCAAAGGGCCACATTACTTTTGGCTGTTGTCTTGTGCTATAAAACTAGGACTCCTGAAATCTAGTGATGTGCTTCCATCTGAGAATTGGAACAGGGAAAAGATTGTAACAGTGGACGGTATTTGAAAGTGACAGAGACCTGCATTTCACAGATCCTGGGCAGGTGATTTGGGGGTTTTTTTTGGTTAATTCCCAAAACAACTCAGGCAAGATGTTGTGATCTTCAGAAGGCAGAAGCCAGTAACAGCATATTCTGCCTGAGCTCTGTTTCTGCCTGGGCAGTGGCTGTGCTTTTGTTGCTGTCAAAGAGCCCTGCTTTCCTAGCTGTGAGGAGGAGACCTAAACCCCAGCTGAAATACCTCAGAATTGGGCACCCCCACACACACTTGCTAGTTCAGGCCCACCTTTGGCAAGAAATAAAGGATGAGAAGCGGAAGAAATGAGCAGGGCCCATGAGGGGAAATATTAAGAGTAGCCCTGTTTGGACACACATGCTTTTCCCTGAGCTGTTCACAGAAAGCAGCAGCCCATCTCACCCAGTGCAGGGCAGAGGATGCCTGACCCTGCCAGAGCTCAGCCACCTTGGCTCTCATGTGCAGATATGGTTACCAGAGTACCAAGAATGGCAGGGCATGGAAGCAGTCAGCACACCTGTTTTATCCTCCTTGCACAGTATCCAGCAGTACAAAATGATTTGGCTCCACAAATATCAAAATGGTGACTCACTTAAGTAGCTGTTATTTACACTGCATGATGAAAACAGAGTTTGCAGCTAAAGAGAAAGCTTCTGTTAAATTTACTAGTTTGGGATGGAGAGAAAAAACAAGCAAGGGGTTTTGGATTTGCAAAACCCCTTTTAGGTCTTTAGCCATACAATCATTTCCCAAATTTCATTTGTTTTTCCAAATGTATCTGATAGTCTAATAAAACAGCGGTGGCCCCCTGCATCCACAGGAACTGCCAGTTTCCTTTAAGGGCAGTGCTGTGAGGCTGCAGCCTCTGAGGCTGCCCTTGCCATCCCTTGCTTCTTAGGGTGGATTTGGTACCTCTTAGCTCCCTCTCCTGTCCAGCTGCAGACACATGTCTACTGAACTTGTCTGAGGAGGTTTCTGGGTTGTTTCACTTAAAGCAGTTGTTTGGAGCTCTCCCAAATGAAGAACAAGTTCATTAGACAATGGAATACCCTTAACTCATGAGCCTGGTGTAAGGTGCTCTTCAGTTGTAATGAATTTACAGCATTTTGAACAGCATGGGCTGTGCTCTACAGTGCTACTGGCCCTGCTCTTACATTTGGTGTTTTGATTTCTTCCTCTCTGCCTTTTTATCTGCTTTAAGCAGTAACACTGTGCAGCATTTCCTGGGAGGAGCCAGCTGCTTGACTTTTCTCATTTATCTAGGACAGACAAAGCATGGCCTTGTGTTTTTCTGTGGCCTTTTTGTGACTGCATCATTTCACTAATGCATTATAATTTTTGTTCTGCTTATCCTCAGAGCATTCTTCAGGGCCAGGCTTTTGTAGCCTGGTTTGCACAGAAAAGACAGACAATAACGTCCCCATAGTCCTCCAGGGAGATTTGTTGAAGAGCAGGCAATTGAGATAAATTATTCTTTTATAGTTTGATATAAACTCAGCTGTACTTCAGGGCTGGAGCACTCTTCCCTGGAGGTCAGCACTGCCCACCAAGGACCTCCTCTGTACAACTTGGAAAGACACTAAAACCTTACTCAACAAATTGTTTCCTTAAGATGTTCCTAAAATATACAGAATATAGCAAGCACAGGATGAAGATTAGGGAGAAGCTGCTTCCAATGTTGCTACTTTCAACACATTTAAAAATTGGATTTATCTTGAGGGAAGTACTGCAGCCCCCTTGTTGGCACCTCATAAGACACTTTTTGATGACTGTTGTTGACTGGAAAACTCTTTGATGCCGGTGAAGGAGCTGGTATCCCATATCCAGCACAGACTGAACTGTAAAGCTCTGGGTTTCTTTGTGTCCCTGTGTTTACTAAAGAAAACTGAGCCATGACAGCAACAAAGCCTGTGAAGTCATTCTTGATTTGCAGCAGGGGAACAGAGTTGGAGGCTCTCAGCAGGCCACATGAGAGCTGTGCTCTGGGACTGGGGCATGGAGCCCAAACCTGTCCTATGTGTGAGTTCTCCTCAGAACTGAGCATGATGGACATTCCTAGGTAGACATGTGAGGAGCTCCTGGGCCCTGCACAGCTGAGACAATTGCTGGGCTCACACAACATCCCAAACCACATCTGTAGAAGGTTTGCAGTGTTTGGCCTAGGACTCTGCTGTTTGCCAGCTGTGAAGGCCACTGGTGGATTTTCAGGCAGCTGCAGTTCAGCCCAAGACCTGCACTGCAGTTTGTCTTTCATTTATGCAGTGGTGTAGCAGAACTTCCCCTCTGCCACAGAAGAGCTTATCTGTTCCATCAGCTGGTGCAACAGCTCAGGGCATCTTCCCCCCCTTGCAGCAATGTGCTAATTGGTGAGATAACCCAAGATAGGTGTCCTGTAGTGAGTTATCTCTGGTACCTGGGAGCTGGAATTCCCAGCTGACCACAAACATCTTGCCTTGAGAGCAGATTGAAGGGAGATAAGCCTTGACTGACAGACATTTCACTTTACAAACTATAAAAGCTACACAAAACTTTGACAAAGGAGAAGTCTTTTGCACATTCCTTGGAAATGTGTGAGGACCTCTCCTCAAGGTTTGGGAGCTGGCCCTGAGTTACTCTTGTGGAAGTTGAGTTCCATCTCTTGCAGCCCTTGGGGACCATAACCTTGTGCCAGCTCCCAGGCAGTGGGGAAGGCCAGCAGCTGTGGGGGCACAGCAGGAGCTGTGCTTTCTGTGCTTCTGTCCAGTACCTTTGTCCATAGCAGCTTCCCAAGGTGAAGTGCCTCCTCCTGCTTTGCTGATGGACAGTTTTTCCTGCTCTGCTCACACAGTGAGCTTCCTCTGCCTGTATCACAGACTGCAGAATAGAAATGCCTCCAGTGACATGAGCACTGACAGAGGCAGGGGGACACTGAGTGGGGCTCTGCTCCTCTTCCTGCTTTTTGATCAATGTAATAACATGGACATCATACAAATGTTAGTTGAGGCTCCTTTCTCTCGGCTGCACTCCTGTGTTTCAGCTCCTTCCTGAATGCAGTAGCATGTCTCAGGGAGGGCAGTGGCTGCTGGTGTACCCAGCAGGCTGGGGTTATGTGTGTGTACAGTTAATGCAGTTCAGCTGATGCCTGTTGGTGTTCTCATTGCTAGTACTGTGAGCATCCACCTCAGCTCTGGCCACACAGGAGCTGCTGAGTGACCTAAAGGAATCTGGAGGCAGAGGCATGGATGCCTTGAGGTGGGGAGTGTGTGTGAATGTGGAGCAGTGAGGCCTGAGGTTCTCTGATAGCAATCTCCCTAAACAACCAGAAAAAAATATTAGCTTTTTCACCTTTCAATGATAAACGATTTTCTCCACTGAAATAAATGGTTGTGTGTTACTGTCATGCCCCTCTGATCTTGGTGAAGTTTAGAGACCCAAATGCATTGTGGATCTTGTCTAAGCTTGTTTTTTCTAAGTGTTCAGATCATGCTCAGATTTGTGGGAAGTAAAGTAAACTGCAAAATTTGTAAAATTAAGTATTTGTCCCAGTGCTTATGTGCAGCCAGAAAATGCAGTGTGTGAATCAGAGAATCCAGCATTAAATAGGGCAAAGTTTTGGAGCAAGAGTCTTTAAATGTTCTGGGAAAAATAATATTGCAGCACAGCCAGTCTTGTGCTGGTTAAGGTTGTTTGTTTCTTCTGATATTTCTGTCTCTTACCAGAAACTGAGATAAGACAGCATAAACTTGGCAAATTGTCACGAAGCCTCAAGCAGAGAAGGAGGAGGCAGGAAATAGCTGATTTCACCAAAATGGTCATGGGGTGAGAGTCTAAGACTGCTAAGGTGAGCATGCTTCCTACTTTAAAGAGTAATTGTCCTTTATTTCTGGGTCTTGACAAGCTGCACAACCTCACAAGCAGCAGCTCCATCTGCTACAAGCTCCGTGTGGATTTGTGGGCAGCCAGAGAATCTGTCTGTGCTGTCTATGAGTTCCTCCAGGCTGCCTCAAGCAGGGACAGAGCTAGGCTGTCAGTGGGGAATTGCAGAGGCAGTGCTGGTGGGGAGGGCCTGGTACTGGTGCTGTCTCTGCACAGGGAAGCAAATGCTGGCACCTGGGTATTTGTCTTGCCAGTAGAGTGGGAGCTCCTTAGGTCAGGATGGATCAGATGTGGTTCTCTTTGAGAAGAAAAGCTCAGAGAGACTGAGGAGAGTGTGTCCATGTGCTCCTGTCTCATGCTGAACACAGGAGAAGGAGTTGCTTGTTCATGGGGAAGAGAGGGCTCTGTGACACAGGGAAATGCCTGAAAAGGCAAGTTGGGAAGTTTCTATGAAAAAACTGATGGGGCAGCAGCGTCTGGGGCTTCCCAGCTAAAAGGAAATAAACGCGTTTTTTATCCAGACGGGAGTTTGCTCAACAGCAGTGCTGGCTTCTGCCACTGGTAAATCCTTGTTGTGTCCATAGTCTTCCATTTATGCTTTAATACCCTCTTGCCATGAGGTTTATATTTTTAGTTGGGAGGATCCACCCCTCTAGTAGAGATTTAGAGATTTGTGGGCACACCTATCCTGTGCTGTGGCTTTCCCCTGCCAGGCCTGCTGTGTCCCACCTGAAGGGCGAATAAGCCCTCAGGCTGAGCAGCTGTAGTAACTTAACTGTGTCTTTGATCTCTTCTTTTAGGGGATGCAAGGACCTACCACAGTGGCTGGAAGTTCACAACATGGGAAGGGGACAATGATGTGGCTCTAAGCAGCTGTGCCCTGACACACCACAGTGCATGGTGGCACAAGCACTCCACCTGGGAAAGCTCAAAGCGAGACCCGAGGAGAGCAATCACTGTGAGGTGAGCACCAGAGCTGGTGTGATGATTATCTCTCCATAGCCTGGAGAAAACAAACACACAGAGCTGTGTTCCCTTCCTGTCTTTCCTTGGAGCAGGAGGGATTGCCCTCCAACTCATTCATTAGAAAGCAAAATGATTAATAACAAAACTTACAGCTCTCACTCTCTCCTCGCTGGATCCAGAGGACCTGAGCTCATGGTTCTCTGCTTCTTGTGGGCAGAGATCCTTGAGGTGGAGCTGTCTTGGTCTCTGAGGGGAACACCTAAAGGAGCACTCACTAGGAACCATACTGGGATGCTTCCTTGCTGTCTGATGTAGCCTTTCCCTTGGGTTTTAGTGCACACCTTGGGGTACATCTCACTGTACAGGCTTAATTTGGATTGAAGGTGGCTCAGTCCTGTTGTGTTCCAAGCTAGACAGAGGTTTGATCTATGTTAATAGTGTCTGAAAGACTGATTATAGTTAAAGTCTCTGGTTATTGGAGGGTTAAATGGTATTTGAGGTGGGCAGTGGTAGACTCCTAGCACCTGGTCTGGGCACTTCAGTAAGAGAAATGTCTTGGTCTTTTCCCAGGGTGTGAACTGGGAGTCATGGAAAGGACATGAATTCTCCATCTCTTTTATCTGTCCTCAGTCTTCCAGTAATGAGCCAGTCCTGGGGAGGAGGAAGAAGTCTTTATCAGAGAAGAGGAAAAAGATCAGGGCTTAAATAGAACTCTGCAGAACAACTCAAAGATAATGTTTCAGTATTTTCTTAACAAAGTTTGATTCAGACAGCTTTCTCCAATGCAAAGGAAACAATAGCTGACCAATGTGCACCCAGGAACATCTGTATCTGCAGGCCAACCTGCTGGCAGCCTTTGGAGCTCCTGGGAGGGTGATGTTCCAGATTCTGAGAGGGGGCTTGTGGGGGATCCTCCTTGAAGATACTCTGGTTGGCTAAGCATGACAAGGACCTGCTTGATGCAATACATGCAACTTCTATGGACTTTATGTCAAACAAGCCTTAACACATGTTGTTCTTTCTGGAGCCTTGGCTGCAGACTCCTCTTAATTCTGTCCTTCTCTGGAGCCATCCACTTCAGACTTCCAAAAATAAATTTGAACCTACTAACAAATAATAGCCCCCTAATTTACATCAGAGTGAACTCTTCTGAGACTATCACCTCTCCCTGTTTTGGTCTGCAGTTCTCATTATCTGGGCAGATTCCCTATTCTTCTTGCAGAACTGGGTTTTGGGAAACACTGCCAGTCTGCTGGCAAGGCCCATTAACCCATGTGTGTTCTGTAGACTGGGTTCCTCAGCCCCCAGTATCACATCTCTGCTGGTTAAAATCTTGCTATTTTGCTTGTGTCATTTTTCCCAGCCCAAAGAAAATACAAGGGAGATGTGCAGTAGATTGATGTTCGCTCTCCAGGATGAGGCCCAGAACAGGGTGAATGTGAGGTCCACTCTCTTCCAGGCTCTGCTCACCATCCCAGACCTTCCTCTCTGTACTGCTTGCTTACAGACAATTAACCAAATTCCCTATGTGACTGTTCCATCTGCTGCCTTCTGCTTTTTCATCAGCCGTGTGGCAGGTAGTGAGGCTGAAATGATAACACTTGTCATCCACCTCTAAAATGAGCATCCCTTGGAGTTACACTAATCCTGTGTGCCCCAGTGCATGGTTTCACAATTGACTGCCTTTTTAATTTTTTTTTTTTTTTTTTTACTCACAGCCATAAAAGGTGAGGGTTTTTGGTTTTGGTTTTTTTTGGTTTTTTTTTTTTCCCCTGAGAAGATATTAAAATTCTGGACAGCCAGCTCCAGCCAGGGAAGACGTATGAGCTAACCAAATGCTGCTTGCTCAAAGGCTTCCTTGTCTGGCCACACTGGGACATGGTTGTCCCATGTCTTAATGGCCTTTTCTATTGCAGTGCTAAGCTGAGTAATACATTTTAAAGAATCCTTCCCAGACTTTGCAGAAAGTAATCACATCACAAATAAAGAAGGTCTTAAATATTTTTGTTCTTTGCTTTGGGTGGTAGAATTGTTTTTCTTCCTATTTAAGCATTTTGCATGAAATGGAAGCATTACCCAGGTCTGGAGTGGGACTTTGCAGATTAGGTCTTTGGGGTCTGCTCCAAAACCAAAAACCAAATCCAAAAAAAAAAAGAAAAAAAAAGGGGATTGTGCTGTCTTTGTGACTTGCTTTGTGAAGTGCTTAACTGACCTGTGCTTGCTAGGACCTGGCTGAGGAGAGCCGGCCAGAGCGTTGTGTCTCAAAGGTGAGGACTGAATTCTTCAGAGTACTTTCAGGGCTGTGCCTCTTGGGTGGGCAGGTGAGCAGAGACTCATCTGAGCTGTGTTAGGCTATCCAAGCCCTGGTTTGGGGGAAGGAGGAGACTAATGGTGAGAGGAGTGGAAAGGAAAGTTGCACTTGAAGTGTTTTGCACGCTCTGTGCTAAGAGCATGAGAGAAGGACATGGGAAAGCATTGAGGGCTCTTTACTGTGAAGTGTTTTCTCCCTGTTGCCCACTTGTCTGTAGGCAAGGACAGATTTCAGTTTGTTATTCAGTTAAAGGGCTCAGTGAAGTCATCAGGAAGGTGGCTGAGAGGGAGAGGACTAATCTCACAGACAGCCTATCTAAAAGTAAGTGTATGCTCTAAAAAACAGCAGGTATGATTGTTACCTGTGACTTTTTCCTGTGCAGCAGCAAAACATAATCCCATCCTAAAGCTGAATCCCCCCTGGGAGCAGGGAGTATTCTCTTTGTGGTTTAAGTTTTGTTTTTGAGCTAAAGGCACATGAGGCACCTTATTTGCAATTTCTGAGGAGGATCCGTCTGTGAGATTAGTCCTCCTAATGTTCCTCTCTCACCAGGAAGGGCAGAGATCTGCTGGAAAAGCGCTGCAGAAAGTCAATATTCCCGAACAGCCACAGGATGGCATCGTCTCTTCAGGCAGGAGAGACTTCGCGGTATCCAGCTGGCCTCTGCTGGAGGGAAAGGACCTTTTTGGGGTTAACTAGAGCCTGTGCTACAGCCGGGGAGGCTGGGACTGCTCAGATAATGCAGTTTGTTTGCCTTGAGGGACTGGCTGTTCTGGTTTTGAGGCTCAGGATGGTTGGGGTAGTGCCATAAAAATGTCATATCCCTTTGCTACCCTTGTTTTGCCATAGTATGTGGCCCTGTAACAGTGATGTTGGAGGGCCAACACATTCTGAAAACCCCTGCCTTGCTCCGAGATCACCTAAAAGTTTATATACTGATTTGCAACACATCTAGGGCAGAATTTGAATCCCATAAGGATCCTCACTGCTTTGGCATTGCTGTGTTGATGAGGATTGTCCTGTAGCTGGGTCCTACCAGCCAGGACCCATCTGTTGTGATACATCTGCTGTTTCTGGGACCCCAGAGAAATGTTTTCACCTGTATTCCCCCATGAAGAGGAGGGAGAGGATGCCTCTTCCCAAAGATACTGTGTTTCTGTGTTGTTGTGATTTGGAGAGAAGCCTGAAGTGTCTTCCTGCACTGGACACTTGGTTGGAAAGCAGTGCAGTTACTTTTGGTCACTGCTCTGTGCTTTGTAGGCTGAATAAATAGTGGAATGGTAAGTGAGGATCCAATTTTTCCACCACAGAGCAATTTAATGGGCATTTTTGCTTCCCTTCAATCTTTAGGCTGCTCCAGGATGCTAAACTTCACCTCAGCCACTGCATATCTCTAACCTAGGACCCTGGAACTATCCTTTCCCCTTGCAACTCAGGCTATCCAAGAACACCTTGCCCTAAATCCAGTGTCCAACATCTGGAGAGAAGCAAGAAGCTCCTTTTTACTCCAGGAAGTGAGCCTCTGCCATTTCTAGCTGCTCATCTGTGCTCCTGCACTCCTCTTTCCCCAGCCTCTTCCGGAGCCTCAGCTTTGTGGGCAAGGGCCAGCTTGGTGCCTCATCCGGATTAGCAGCAGGTTTTTATTTTTTATTTTTATCATGGAGGCAGAGCTCCATGGTGTAGGATTTGGAAAGGCTCTGCCCAGCAGGCTTGCAGACACCATGAAATATTTGTCTGATCAAAACCAACTGGCGTTAACTAGTTCTGTGCTGCTGATCCTCTGTAAGAAAAAACAAACCTGCAGCCCACCTCCCACAGCACAAACCTTTTGTTCTTCCCACTACTTCTTGCCCTTGGGTAGAGCAGCTTGGCTGTGCTCATTAACAAAGCAAGGCCATTAACTTGATTAAGTTAAGCTGTTTCTTTAAAAAAAATAATCTCTAAGCTGCACAGCTGGCTGCAGGCAGACACTGCACAGCCTCTGCTCTGAGCTCTCCCTGTGTCTTATCTACAGCCAGGACACAGGTACAAGAAAGATTTCCCCAGGAAAATAAACACATGACCAAGAGATGGAAATACAGTGTTTGTTTGCAGTTTAAGAGTCATTTATTTTTGGTTTTAAAAAAAATTGCACAAGATTTGTTTTGTTGTTGTTCCCTGTTGCATGGACTTGTTCAGGAAAATGGAAGGTTGATATTGAAATGCAGCTGTGGGAGGCAGGGCTGGGGTGTCTGGAGAGCAGGGACTGTGCAGTGGAGTTTCTGTACTGTGCATCTCTGCCCCCTTGGTCATGTGGGTGCTGCAGGGTTCCAGCTGCCCAGCTGGTGGATAACAGGTTCCAGTGCACCTCAGGCTTTCTGCTCTTTTACTTTTTCCTCCAGAAGCAGCTGATTCCGTGCATGGTTTGGCCCAAACAGCAGACACCAAGGAAGCCAGCCCTGTTCTTTAGGGAGTGTGGAGGCTCAGACCATGCACTGGTTGGATGGATCAGGGCAGGGTTGTATCCTGGTCCCTCCCTGCCCAGCCCAGGGGTGGCTTGAATGATGACTTTGGGGAGCCCTTGAAATTCAGACCTAGCTCTGAACTCCCCAAAGCCTGGATCTGGAGATGAGTGTGATCCACAGCTCACATTTTCCTGGCAGTTCTCTGGCTCTTGTAGGAATTGGTAGCCTTCACTTGAAGAGTTACTTGCTGTGCTTTCTGGAGAAAAGCCTTCCTGCAGGAAGCCCTGCAGAACCTCCACACCAGGCAGGCTGTACTCTGACAGTGCTCACTGCCTCAGTGCCCCTGCTTGTTTGGCTGAGCCTCTGGCCTCCCACTGTGTTTCCCTTTACTCTGATTTTTTTTTTGATTCCTCCAGGCAGCACCACCCTGCCTCCAGGGCTGCTCCTGCCTCTGGATCACAGCACCTGCATGGGCTCCTCTGGCCACCTGGTGAGTGTGGAGGCAGGAGGGCTGAGAAAAGCACTTGGATGGGGAGAGGAGGGAAGGAAGGAGGAATAATACAAGTGCAGCGCTAGTTCTAGCCAGTTCTAGGATCTTGGCTAGACTGGGAGCTTGGGACAGAGATCAGAGCTATTTCTCCATTTCCTAGCATGACATGTGGCAAATCCTAATTTTTATACCATTATATGTTGCTTCCTGTTTTGGAGCAGAAGGGAGTCACTAATTTCAATGGTGACAAAGCAAACTGGAAAATAAGGCACATATGGGGTCCATTTAAAGGGCTGTGTGAGGAGGAGCCCAGCCTCATGGCTGTTCCCAGCACAAACCCTGTGACAACATGCAGCCAAACCCTGTGACATGATGTGACCATCACAGCCCTGCCTGCATTGGACAGAACAGGCTGTGCTGGGACTGGGTGGCACAAACAGCTACTTCCAGCTGGTGGCTGTGTCCTCCAAGTGAGGGGAAGGTGGCATCACCCTTGCCTGGGCTGGAAGCAGCTGTGCCCAGCAGTTCTGTCCAGGCTTGCCCACATGGGTTTGGCTGCTTGTTCCCCAGATGCCTGGCTCTGGCTGGCAGCTCTGGGCTGCTCCAGCAGCTTAAGAACTGCAAGAAAATGGAAGGAAGACATCCAGTGTACAGACAGGGCAAAACCCAGATGTGATGAGGCTTCTCATCACACACATGCATCCCTCAATGGAAAAAGAGATTGGGGAGACAGAGCCTGCTGGGGCAGAGAGGAGAGAGCACAGGAGACTCCCAGCTCAAGGGATACAGGATGGGAACACAAGCCAGGGTGGGGCAGGTGGGAAGCAGAGCAGGGATGAGAGCTGTGTGTGGTCCTGTTAGCTGCTGTGCCCAGTTGAACCATTCTTCCAGAACATGAGGACAGAGAGAGGTGCATGGTCTGCCTGTATCATGTATCCTATGTAAGGGATGACTGCACATGGAATTTGCTTTGCTTCTACAGCACATTCAAAATCCCAGAGCTGGTCAGTCTGACAGGCATCCAGAAATGTTCAGTGCAGCACACAGAGCTGGCATCAGCTGGGGCAGTACCTGCTCATGGGTCTGTGTGTCTGACACATGGCACAAGGGCTGCAGGGAGAGGTGATGGCTGAGTGTGCCAGGAAACCATGTCTGCTGCCTCAATACTGCTTCCATGTCCCTGGCCCTGCTCCAGAGGGGCCTTTGGTCCTGCTCTTCTTTAGTAGTCATTCAATAAATAACTCTAATGCCCGTAGCAAAGCTTTTACACAGCCTCAGGTTGTGTTTCTGCTCTTGCAGTAGCATGGTGAGCTCTTTAATGGCAAGTTTGTACAAAAGAGTCTTTCAAGGAAGGTGTTTTCTTAAGTGCTGGTGCAAAAGGGCTGGTCTGGCAGCCTCCTCCCTCCTGCCTGCCTCCAGCCTAGATGGCAAGGCATCCTTCTGCTGTGCTGCCTTAGCATGGTGTCTGAGGTCTCTAAGGTTGTGCTAAGGGCATCCAGCCTCAGGTGCTCACAGGAGACTTTGGTTTGGTGGCCTGGTAGATGGCACATCTTTCAGCTGTGGGGTAACTCAGCCTTGAGCCCATAAAGCAAGCTGGGTTTGGACGGAGGCTGGACAGCGAAGCTGTGCCACCCCCATGGCAGGGCAAGCAAAGGAGGTGGGCTGTGCCTGCTTCACTCACAGCAGTCTGTGCTGTGCAGGGGGAACGTGCAGGTGGGTGAGCATTGTCCTGTGCACCCCTGTGTGTGTGCTGGCAGCTGAGTGCAGAGGGAGAGCCTGGCACACCCTTCGCTGTGTGCCAGCCCCACGGGTGTGCACTGTGCTTGTGGCAGGAGGGACACACAACCAGGAGGCAGGTCACCCATGTGTGCTCACCTGTCCTTTGCAGGGGTCTGTGCCCCGGGGCATGCTGTCATGGTGGGGGAGAAGAGGCTTGCACAGCCTGTGCCTTGTTCCCTGCTGGCCCTTCAGCATGCTGGGGTCAGCCTCTGTCGAAAGTCACCACAAAGTGGCAGCAGCTTTGGTATCTCCTCACCCCTCCTGGTGCACAGGTGAAAGGAATGGTGGCATCTCAGAGGAGAGGACCTGAACACCCTCCTGCTAGATGGGCAAGGACGGTCTCTTGTCCAGCAAGAGCAGCTTGGGCTGAGCTGAAATCCACAGGTCCTCCTCATCCTGCTTCTTCTTCTTCTTCTTTTTCTTCTTGTTCCTGTCGGCATGCAGCTGCCCATTGCTGCTGGAGCCACCTTTCCCTGTGCTTCCTCCCCTCCTTCTGCAGAAGCAGCAGTGGCAGCAGATGAAAATGAAGGCAAGGAGGACAACAAAGGGCAGACCCAGGAGCACGGCCAGGCAGACAGTGTTGAAGACACCTTCCTCATGCTTGGTACGGATGAGCTCCAAGATGGAATTAAAGAAAGAGCTGATCTTCTGCTGCATGTCAGCTCCTGAGTAGGCTGCCTGTGCTGCTCCCTCTGCTTGAAAGGCACCTTGAGATATGCTCAGCTCCTGTAAGCAGCTAGTGGGCTCCACAAGAGTCCTTGGATGGTGCCTGCAGAGACAAGAAACCACATGGATCAGGTGCCTGCTGCCTCAGCAGTTTTCTCCATGGAGCTGCCAGAAGCCTCAGCAGGGTAAGGTGTCTCCTGCCTTTGAGGGACCTGGAGCCCTGGGGGATGGACCGTGCTGCCTGCTATGTCCCTTTGGGTGTCTTCATCTGAGAAACACAGCCTCCTATCTCCTGGGGTTTGTTCTTGATTGTGGGGATGGGTGAGGAAGGGCTTTGGGCATCCTTACTTACCTAGGAATTTAGCCAAGCACAAATCCTGCCCCTTTGGATTTACACATCAGCCCTGGTTGAGCAATCACAGCACAGTGCTCTTATTAGCCCTTTGTAGGGCTTGTTTTGTAGCAGATGAAATATTGTCTGCAGGAGAAATTTTCCTGTCTAGGAAAGGACTTGCCTGATGTAGACCAGTGACCATTGTGGAGACACAGTACTGCCACAGGAGCCAGGACTGCACATGTCACAGGTCCCTCCTTATTCCCAATCCTGGGACAGGGTACCTTTGGCCAGGCTGTTCCTCAGGGCCCATGGTCTGGGATGGGCAGCACAGAGGCAGGGTCTGTTCCTGCTGCCCTGGCACCCTGGGCACTGCCAGCAGGTTTGGGGTGGGGGCTGTGACTGAACCCCCTGTGTTTTGGATGAGGACTGTGGTCAGTGACTCACAGGTGGTGGAGCCCAGTGAGCAGCCCTGCACCCACAGCTCCAGGTACCCAGGGCTGGCCACAAAGGCAGCAGCAGGGGAGGATAAGGGTTGGCTGGGGTGGAGGAGTTGCTGCTGCTGTGCCTCACCTGGGAATTGCTCCAAGGGGTTGGGTAGGGCTGAGAAGCATTTCTGTGGCTTGACGTAAGGTTTTCCTCTTCCCTCAGGGAGGGAGAGGTGCTGCTGAGTGCCAGGGCTCTGAGGGAAGCCCTCCTGCAGGGGCAGGGAGCTGCTGCCTCTGCTCACATCTTTCTTCCCCTCCTGTGGCCAGGCAAAGCATCTGAGTAGAGCAGGGGCCTTTGTGCTGTGAGTTTGCAGTTCTGGTTCAACACAGGGGTCACTAAATCAGAGCTTGTACAGATGTAGAGCTGGCAGGGGCAGCATCAGGCTCCAACGCCCTATTTCACCCTTGCTCAGCAGTGTCTTTGCCAGCCTTTGGGATTCAAACCCTGCAGCCTCTTGAGGGAATGCTTAAATCCCCACGTGCCCAGGAGGGGAAACTGAGGCACAGTAAAAGGAAAACCAAAAAACTTGAGAGGTACAGCTTGAACACCAAAGGTGTTCCTAGAGGGGTTGCTCCACCTGTGCCCTGTGACTCCTCATCTTTTCTTCTGGCAGCTTTCACTGTCCTCAGGGACCTTGAGGGAGGGACAGGAAGGGGACCCAGGCTGGTTTTGGCTGAATCCTCCTTGTCTGCAGCACTGCCCTTCCTTGCTTTGCATCTCATTTATTCCTTGTTTGGTACCTGCTAAGGGATCCTCTCTTGTAGGGAGGGTTTTAGGATTCTCCAGCTAGCACCACTGTGCTTCCTCTGCCTCGCTGTGCAATTCTACCCCAGTCCTAAAGGAAGAACCAAGCCACCAGCCTCACCCAAAAAAGCCACAAGTCCCACCCAGCCCTAACCACAGCTCTTGTGATGCTGCTTGGGCAGGAACTCCTGGGCAGCCCCCTAAAAAGCAGCTCCCAAGGGAAAACCTGCCTTCCAAAATGCTGGGGCCTCCAGAACTGTACTGGTTTCACTGGTGTCCCCCTGGCTGCTGGCTTTCAGACCTGACTGTCAGCACCTCAAGAGCTGAATCCCTCAGCATAGATGCCAAGCTCTCCATTTGGGATTCCACAAGTGCTCAGATTCTGTTAAAAATAAGGGGTTTATCCATGTCCCTCAGAAACAGACCGACCACTGTGGATTGATTGTTTTGATTTGCATGAGCACACAGCTGAGCTGGCCCCAGTTAGCGGGTGGTTTCTCTTTTGAACATGAATTTCTCTGGGTGCCTTTCTAAAAAATTCTCATTTGAGATTTACCTAATGAAATGCAGTGCTCTGGAAGGTGGTTTTGGCTTTGGCTGGAAGAAGTTTATTAGGATTATTGTTAATACTACTATTATTACTGGATTTTGGTCCATCTACTGCATCAAAACTGGCTGTTCCTCATATTCCCTCATTCCACTATTCAACAGAGGACAGAAATATCATCAATATCCCCACCTGAGAAATCACAGGCTACCACTCAGAGACTCAAATCTCTTACAACCTCTGCCTAGCCCCTGCCTGGAGCCAACTGGGAGCATCCCAGATCTGCTTCTGCTCACAGGGGAGATAAGTGAGAGCCATTCTTAAAGCCTGCTCCCTGTCCTGACCTTCATCTTCACTTAGGTCATTTTTTTGGGGCAGCTGTAGTAAAGGTTACACTGCAACATAAATAAACAGAGCAGCTTTTCTTCAGTGTAATCATCCATGTGATGCAGGTTTGCCAATTATCCCTAAGTATCCTGACAGCTCATTATCCAGGCAGGAATCCAGGATGCCTATGATACACTGGACTCCAAAAAAGAAGTAAAAAACCCATACAATCTCCAAACAACAACTGCGTTAATTTCAGACAAAACAGGATGTACACTTTTATTCCTGCACTGAACTGCTTTATATTTATTGCCTCTAAACTTCTGGGTAGGGAAGGAGGGCTGGAACTTCCTTTTAAACTTGTAATTAATTGTTTGCAGAGAAAAAAAGAATGGGGAGATAAAAAAAAAAACGCAAAGCCCTTTGATATGTTTCCACTTGAAACTGGAGCTGAAGGCACTGCAGAGGCCCTGGCTGATTGTCACTGGGGAGTGTCCAGCTGGGGACATTTGGCCACCCTGGGCAAGCTGGATGTGCCTCCCTTGGAAGGGGAAGGTGGAGGTACCTGCCCCTGCCCTGACCAAGCAGCACCCAGATCCCAGGGCCATCTTCCAGCATGGCCATGCAGCTGGTTTTCAAATGCCTTTTCTTTCTGGTGTGTGCATTGCTTTTTGTTTTGTAGATGAAGGGATGTCTGTGTGCTAAATAATGGGATTCTTCAGTTTCATATAAAAAAAATGGGAAGGGAGGGGAAAGTAAAAAAACTGATGTGTTTGGAGGCAGCAACTCCAAGGGCAGAGGGGTTACCCAAGGCCACCCATTGCCAGCTGAAAACCTGAGAGCACCATGAGGAGCTGCATTTAGGAATATCCATGCTGCTGCTCAATTTGGTGTGACATCTCCCCTTAGAGAGGGGGGATGAACATGGAGAGCTGCTTGCATGCTGTGGTCCAGGATGGGGGGCAGAGCAGTTGCCCAAGGCCACCCATTGCCAGCTAAAAACCATGAGGAGCTTCATTTAGGAATATCCATGCTGCTGCTCAATTTGGTGTGACATCTCCCCTTGGAGATGACCATGCTGTGGTCCAGGATGGGTGTGAACTGCTTGCTGCAAGCAGGTGGAGCTGCCATTGGGAGGCCAGCTGAATTTTTTGGGTCAAGATATGGGACCAAAAAACAGGGCCAGGGAGGTACTGGGAGGCAGGGCTATGTCTCAGAGAGGGCTGTGAAGCACCCTGCTAAATGAGCTCTTTGTTTTTGGTGCTGGCAGAGCCAGAGGAAAGCTGACATGGAAACTGGCCTGGGAACTGCTGTGGCCAGGGATGGATGGCTCCAGCTGATGGCAGCTCTGCACGACAGGGCTTCGTGCCACTTGTGTAAGTTTTAATCAACATTGCACATCCAGCATGAGGTTCTTTAATCCACACTGGCTTCGAAAGAGCTGGTTTGCAAGGGTGGGGAGCATCTGCCACTCCTCTGCAGTTATGGGAGGCTGTGGGTGGAAAACAAGGTCCTTTTGAGGGACGGCTTGTGATGGCACCACAAACTGCTGGTGTGCAGGGCTTGCCTGGCTGAGCTGGAGAGGTAAAGGCTGCCAGCCTGTGCATGGGGAAACCAAAACAGAGGGGGTTGCCTTGGCAATGCTGGCTTGTCCACATCCTGTGCGCTGCAGAGCAACCGCAGCGCCTGGGGATGGAGGTAGAGTTTGCAGAAAAGCTGCACTTTCCTGGAACTGCTGTGCTGTGTCACCGTGGCAGAGGGGACAGAGCTGGAGGTATTTAGCCAGTTAAGATCTTTAGGCCCAACTCTCAACAAGCTCTTAAGTCTTCATGAAGTTTCCCCCAACCTAACAAAGCTCAACCTGCTCCTCTCAGCTGAGATGCCACCTGACTCAGTCAGGAGTGCTCTAAGGGGCTCCCTGCATCCACAGTGAGAGCAGCAGCTCTGGGGGGAACGGACCTGTGGGGTGTGCCCCAAGTATTTCTGGGTTATTTCAACACTCCTGTGCTCTGTGGCCAGCTGAAACTCAGGACTTGTGGAGGTGACATGAAATCAACTGACCTACAGCCACCCCCACTTCCTTCACACAGACGAGAGCACACTTTGTGCAGTTGATGCTAAGGAGCGCAAAGCAGGAATCACATTATTAAACAACCATTTCCGTCTTTTACTGGCTTTATGTCAGCTTTATACCAACTTTCCACCGCAGTGACAGCTCTGGTTCAGGCAGGGAGAGGCTAATTTTTGTTACAGCCTCTGAGCTCCCTGATCCACCCAGCAGGGACACAGCTATGCTGTCACACAGTGGCACCTATTTTCCCCGCTTGCACCTGCAGACTTAAAGGAAAACTGGATGAAACCTGACACCGAGGGTGAGCAGTTTCCTTAGCTGGGATTGCACGTTGCTGTTTCGGAAATGGTGACTAAGAAGGGTTTTGCCGCCGGTCTCGCAGAACTCGCAGCAGGCTACAGAGACCTTCCTCAAACGTGAAAGACAAACACCAAAAGCACCACCCAGCAAACACGAGAAGCCGAAGCTTCATCTCGTTCCCACCACCATCAAGCCTTCCTCCCAGAAGCTACGCATAAATGCTTTCATTCCCTAAAGGGAGTGATTTGGAAAACTACTGATATGGATGTTGGATAACAGGGTTAAAGTGAAACTATTTTGCAAGCTGCTGCCTGGAGCCCACTCGTCATCGCCGTCAGCACAAGCGCGGCTGCCGTCGGCCCCAGGATCACCGAGACTGTGGCCATAAGATCAGTTCTGAGTTCAGATATCATCCCTGGATGCACTGGGAGCTCCTCGGAGCCATCCTGGGCTCCTCCAAACTACGGACCGGGCAGTGCTGCCGGTCCGGGCGGGCAGAGCCCCCAGCCACGGCCCTCCCTGGGCTCCATCACTTGTGGCTTCGGTTACAAGAAGCTCAGGGGGCTGCCGGAGAAACACTGGATGCCCCATCCCTGACACTGTTCAGGGTCAGGCTGGACGGTGCTTGGACCAGCCTGGTCTAGTGGAGGGTGTTCCTGCCCATGGCAGGGGTTGGAACGAGGTGTCCCTAAAGTTCCTTCCAGTCAAACCGCTCCAGGATCCTGTGCTGTTCAAAGCCAGTGGTTTTGGGTGCAGCCCCAAGAGCCCGGTGCCAGGCGGGCTGTCCCGGACACACGTCCCGGAGAGCTGCTCGCTGCTCATCGTTCTTTCCCCAGATCCCGTTCTCACCCCCTCCCCCCGGGCTGCGCGAAGCAGATGATGTGGCCTTTAAAAAAATAACTAAAAAGCGAGAAAATCCCTGAATTTAACTAATACAGTGCCCAGGACAAAGCCCAGCCCCGGGGACCCCCGACCTACCTCAGCGCCGCGGCCCCGTCCCGCCCGCTCGTCCCGCCGGCGTGAGGCGGCTCCGGGCAATGGGCCGGGCCCGCCCGCCGCCTCCGCCCCCGGCCCGGCCCCCGGCCCGCCCGGCCCACCTGGGCTCCCCCGCCCTCGGCCGAGCCCAAACTGAGGGACACACACACACTGAGGGGGTTAGGCTGGGAGAGAGGCGGCCACGGGCACAAAGCAGCCCCGGACCTGCGCTGGGGAAAGGGAGGGAGCCGAGTGTGTGGCTCGGCGGGCTTTGGTGCAGCCAAGAAGGGGTTTTGGGAGACAGCAGGCAGGGCTTTGGGGCAGTGATGCCGCTGCTGTGGTGAGAGGGCAGGGCAGAACTCCGGCTCCCCAAAAGCAGTGCCAGGAGTACCAGCCTGCACCCCTTCACACTGCCAGCCTGCTGCCTCTCACCTGCATCCAGCACGCCATCAGCACCACCCTGCGTGCTGTCACTCCTGCCCTGCCATCACACCCACCCTCTGTCCCTGCGGCCAGGCAGGGGTGATGGAGCATCCCAGGGACTGCCCGAGGTGATGCAGCATCCAGGAGCATTGTGGCTGCTGTACAGCCGTGGATAATGATGGATTCTTCAACCTGATTGTGCAGGGTTTAGTGGTGGCCTTGGCACACCTGGCTGTGCAGGGTTTAGTGGTGGCCTTGGCATTCCTGGGTTAAAGGTTGGACTTGATGACCTGAGAGGGCTTTTTTGACTTAAATGATTCTCTGATTCAATATTTTCAAGCTGTGATCCCAGTTCCATTGGGATTGCCACCCCCACCCTTCACTTGCTACTTTCTCTCCAACTTATTTCTTTTTTCACACCATGGCAATGATACTCAGAAATTGCTGAATCCCATCTACTTTCCAGTCCTGGGCTCTACAGCTTCCACACAGTGTTGTGATGCTGACAGCTGGGCAAGCTGCAACTAGAAAAATGTTCTGCTGGAATTTTTCTGGTTGGACTGAGTCCTTTTGCATTGCAAAATCCCCACATTTGCCCTCCTTGCCCTCCTTCATGCTCCAGAGCTAGTAGCTTTACTGCTTCAGCCTTGGTGCTGATTTGTGGAACTGGGCTAGCCAGGGCTATCTGACCCTTCAGGGCTCCCGGAAAACAGCCTCACGTTCCCAGTGCTGTGACTTGGCAGCACCAGGAGCAATGCAGTTCTGGGAATAGGAGGGAAGGGGGATGGAGGAAAGCTGGCTGCCAGCCCCTGCTGCCCTCCCGCTGCCTTCACCCTAGTGCTGGAGTTGGAGAGGTGAGGGATCTTCAGAAACACACATTGTAGGCTACAGCTTGTGCTAAGTGCCTCCTCATAGCCTTGGGGAAGGTGTTTATGTCCTGTGGGAAACACCAAGGGCTTTTTCCCTAAAGATTTGCTGCTTAGTGCCAGGAACTTTTCCCTTGGCTTTATGCTGGAGGATGAAGATTCCTGGGCTTTGCATCATGTGCTTACTGCATCCCAGTTTCTCATATCCCAGTTCACCCTATCCTGACTTATTCCATCCCATCTGTCCATGTCCCAACTCAGTCCATCCTATTTCTCCCTTGTTCCCTGACCCTATCCCAGCTCTCCTCCCTCACTGAGCTGCTGCAGCCATTCCCTCTTTTGTGGTACCAAATCCCCCTATGAAACACCCATCCCAAAGCACACAGAAGCACCTGGCTGCTGGCAGTCACCTGAGGGGTACCTGACCGCTCCACAACACCAGATAGCACAATGCCACCTTTGAACCCCCTCTAACAGGATTGACTAAAAACATTTATTATCAGAGCTCTCTGAGGGTGAGATATCTGAAAGCATTAGGCTCAAGGGTGCCTGTTCCTGAGCATGGGAATGTGAAAGCCCAGCCTGTCCCTGGCACCTGGGATATTTGCTTCATTCCCTGGGCAAACAGCCTCACTGGGGCTCCACACTTCCCTATCACTAATTTAATTTGGCAGAGGCCTTGACAAGGGAGGGGCTGCTGGCCTTGCACCTTCCATGGATTTTCAGGGCCCCCCCTGAAGCTCTGGCAGTCTCTTGGCTTCAGGCAGGAGTGCTGTGGTGATATGGCAGAGGTGGTGGGCATTGCTAGTGCTGATGTCTTGGAGTGCTGCTGCCTGTGAAGGAGTCTTGATGCCATTAAACTCAGATAGATAGACTTTAACAAACTGAGAATTAATGTCAGAATGTTCAAATATAGTCAGTCCACTGCTCTAATCCAGCACCCTCCTCCCCATATCTGACCTGTAAAGGTCCCTTCCAACTCCAGCTCAAATTCCACAGTGGTCCATAGGAGGTGTTTTGAATTAATCTAAACAGCATGTGATGCTTGACCCCATGGATGTCTCCTGCAGCAAGGTGTGCCAAGGCTCCTTCCCTTGTAGCATGAAAAAAAGGTACATTTGCAGGGATTTTGAACCTGCCACCTCCTTGTTTTGTTTGGCACGTAGCAGATCTGGGATCCAAGGAATCGTGCTTTGTTTCTCAGAAACTTTAATGGGCGAGAGGAAGCCGTGACTCAGCTGCTGATGAATCACTGCAGCTCCAGATTGCCTCCCTGCTTGCTGGTGCCCCTCAAGCACAGGAACTGAGTGAGCCCATGCCAGGCAAGCTCCTGTCACCTCATGGGATGTCAGTTTGAGCCCAGGCCTCGGACCAGCTGGAAATCAAATCCCACCTCCCACTCCTGTTTTCCATCCATCCTTCCCAAAATCCTTATTTCCATGCTGTATCAAAGCCTTTCCCATGCCAAAAAGCACCCTGACAACTTCAATTTCCTCCTGAGACCCCCCTCAACCCCTAATTTGATTTTGAAAACACTACTCATTTTACACTGAAAATAGAAACACTCTCTTGCCTCCCCCTTATTTCACTGGATTAATCTAATTTTGTCACCAGTTTGCCCTGTTACACAGCTGTGAGCTTTACTCCTTGGTGACACCCAGCTGGTACCCAGGGTCAGCTTATTTGGGGTTTTCTCAGCATGGTGGGAGTGGTAGAGTGACTGCAGACATGATCACACCTTTCTTTCCCAGCTGCTTCCTCTGCTCTCTGCTGGTGATTTCTATTTGCAGACACTAGTCTGGCTTAAAGTAAGCAATGGAAAACTCTGCTCCCAGAGAAACATTCCTCTCATTTTTCCCCCATGCTTCTGCCTTTTCCCCTCCCTCTCCCCCTCCCACAAAAAAAAAGCCTGTAGTTTCAACACCAAAAATAACGCACGCCCTGGTCGTGGGCTGGATAAAAATAGCAGCTCTTGGTATTTAGCAGCAGCAATGGATTTTCTGCTTTGGAGGAAAATCAGGAGGAGGGGTGGGATGGGATGGTGACTCTTGACGCACGAGTGGAGGACAAACACAAAGCTGGTGTTTAGGGAGAAGCTGCCTCATCCCCTCCTCTCCCTCCTTTTGTCCCAGCTGGGCTCTGTCCCCTCCAGGAAGGGGGAGTTCTGAGGGTAGCTTGGGCTCAGCTCTCCCAGTCCCACCTTGGGCTGTTTTGGTGCTGCCCTTAAGTATTGGGGCTAAGTCCCATGTAGGGCAGGCATGGGGGCACATGCTGCTCTTAGGGAAAATGCCCCAAAGTTGGTGAGTTTTTGGGGGTGCCTCATGCCCACCCATCACATGGGAGGCTTTGCAGCTGGGCTTGCCAAAGTGAGGTTTGCAGGATCATCCCCTCCTGGTGCTTAGACAAGAAGAATGCTGAGGTGGGGAGTGAGGGAGGGTCCTCAGGTGCCTCCTCAAATACTGGTGGATGCTTGTAGAGAAAGCTGTGGTGGTGTAAGGGACCTGTGTGCAGGTGAGGAGGAGGGTGGTGTGTGTCTGCTCAGGGCACAGCTCAGTGTTTGGCTGTTTAGAGCTGATTGTTTTGTGTGTGTGAGCCCTCAGGAACTCCTTCCTGAGGAAATCCTACAAGGCAGCACTGGTGGCAGGCAGGGGGGAGAGGAGACACACTGGGAGATGAGGAAAGCGCTGGGCTGGGCGAGTCCCATAGCGTGACGTGCTGCCTTCCCCTCTGGAAACACTCAAGGATAGTTATGGGAAAGCCAGGGAAGGAAAACCTGTTGATGAATGGGGATGCTCCTTCCTCCCCTGAGCATGGAAATGGGGTCAGCAGCAGCATCCAAGGGCTGCATTTGTGGAAGGTGTGAACCAAAGGCAGAGAGGCTTGGGCACAGTCTGATGTCTACAAGGAGCAGCATGTGCCCCCAGTTGTAGGAAGCAGTGGCTCGTGCCTCCTCCAGCCACCCCCAGGGGTTTCCCATGCCGGATGGGTGTTGGATCTGATCTGCCAAAGTTGATTTTTAGGTGAAAAACCGGTTGTGCAGGCCATCTCCTCTGTCACGGTCATTCCTTTGGCTCAGCCCCTCTGTGCAATCCCTCTGTGCTGGTTTCCCCCAGAGCCTAGCTCAGGCAGGCAGGGAGAGCCAATCCTGCTGTTTAACGATATGCAGATGCCAGATTAGTACTAGTATTTTGATTATTTTCATTATTTGTTCCCCTCCATAAGCCACTCCCATGGGAGAAGCTGTTCCTGGAGATTTGTGGTGAGCCGATGTCCCTTGGCTCAGGATCACATGAGGATTTTGGCTGGTGGTATTGGAGCCATTGGAATGTTCTGTGCTGCCCTCGGGGCTTAGCTCCTGCCCGGGGGTGGGACTATCTGACCTTTGTTCTTCACACTTCAAAGTCTTCCTGCTCCTCATCTTGTTTGCTACCCCCGTGGGGAGGATGCAGCTGGGTGTCAGGGCTGGGGCAGGGCAGCCTGTTGGGAACTCACCCACCCTCCAGGAGGGAACCGAGAGAGAAATGCAAATTGTGGTGGGTGAAGGAGGGGAAAAAACAACCGTGACCTTCCTCCTGGGGGTGTTTTGCCTCTTTCTGCCCCTCTGCGAGGGAGAGCAGGTTCCTGTGTTTTGAGGGGAAAGTTCCCCTCAGACGGGGCAAAGGCAGCAGAGGGGCAGTTGTGACTGGGGAAACAATCCAAGGGGGGAACAGGGAGATGCCACCTGGTTTTGGCCTGACTTGGGTGCAGCCAGGGGACATTGGACCAGGAGCAGGGACAGACGCTGTCCCCAGGAGTGGTCAGTACTGCCCTGATGCTCCCCCAGCCGCATCCCCTCTGCTGCTCCTCTCCCAAGTGCCCGTTTCCATCCCCTTCTGAAATTCTTACAGGGAGGATTTCCTACCTCATCCCACTCCTTCCCTTGCTTTTAAGGAGGATTTTTCTCATGACCATTTGCAGAGTTACTTCCTTCAACCCCCTCCTTTGTTGTGACATGGACAAGTGCAGGGGACAGCATGGGGACAAAGGCCTGTTGTGGTGAACAGAGGCTGTTTGTGTCCCCACCACATCCTGGTGTGCTCTGCTCTGCTGGTCAGCAGCCACGCCTGGCCCTGGTCCCTGTGCAGGAGCAATGCCAGGGAGATAACCTGGCTGGGAGCAAGAGGATCAGCCATGCTGCTGGGAGAAGCCTGCTGCAGGATTGCTGCATCCTTTGATGTTCTTGCTGACAGCAGAAAGCAGCCCAAAAATACTGGGAAGGGAGAGAGCTGCTGCTCTAAGGACAAGGGCAGGATGGGTTCTCACTGACACAGGGCAGGGTTAGAAGGGGTATTGGAAGAAATTCTTCCCTGTGAGCATGGAATGGCCCTGGCACAGGGTGCCCAGAGAGGCTGTGGCTGCTCCTGGATCCCTGGAAGTGCCCAAGGCCAGGCTGAATGGGGCATGGAGCAAGCTGGTCTAAGTGGAAGCTGTCCCTGCCTATAGCAGAGGGGTTGGAACTAGATCATCTTTCAAAGCCCTTCCCAACCCATTCTAGGATGAATTCGGTGCTTGTTGAAACAAGTTGCAAACAGAAAAATTGCTGGCTATATCACAGGGAAGGGGGATAAGCCTGGAGGCTGCTGTTCACAGCATTCCTCATCCCAGGGAGAGGGAACACATCTATAAAATTTAAATTATAAAACTTAAAATCTTTGAATTTAGATTTGATGTAAAGACATAATTTATAATTTTTTACACTCTACATAACTAAACATTAGAGTCTGTAGCCCCAGGAGTTAAAATATAAAGATGGGAAAGAGAGTTTTAAAAGGGATGATGAACACATGCCGTCTTATGAGGGGAAATTAAAATCTGAGAATGTTGAAGATGCTGCTATAAAAATGACATCTCCTAAGAAATAAAGCAGCTTTGAATCTATGGCACAAAGCTGCCCCTTCATCAACTGCTCCAGCCTTGCTCTGGAGCCATTGCAGCTCCTCCTGCCACACTGTGGCCATTCCAGGGCCAGCATTTCCCTCGTGGTTTTTTTGGGCTGAGGCTGCAGGATGTGTTGTTGGAAATGTGTTGCTTGAGCTCTGGGTTTGGGATGGGTGCCCAAGGTCCTTGCTGAGGACCTTTGTACACCCTCCTGATGTTTGCTGTTGGAACAAAGTTCCTGAGCATCACTCATGCAAAAAGGGGACTTTGGTAAGAGGGCTGTGATGAAATATCTCTGTGTAAAGTGCACATGGGGGGGCTGTGGTGGCTGGAAGTGCCCAAAGAGGAGTCTGGTGTGCCTGGGAAGGCATGTTTCTGGGAATGGCTGGAAATATGAGATTTCAGCACATGCAGGACCATGTCTAGATTATGGTGGTGGCTCTGAGGTGTGCAAGGGCAGAGGGGCCAGAGTGATGAGGGCGGTGGGCACGTGTGATAGGACAGGAGCATCCCAGGGTGTAGTGTGATGGGGCAAAACACTTCCCTGGCTTAAATCAAAACTTGTAGTGTTTAGAAAGTGCCTCTGCCAGCCCTCACTCCATTCTTATCCCATCTGAAACATGGACTTGGCTTTGACTGTGATTTTGGGAGGTGGTTATGATCCAGAGGGATGCTGCAGCTCCCCGTGTACCTGCTACCTGCCTTCTCTAGGTACCAACCTCTGAGTGGTACACTCCTGCCTCTTGTTACTGTTTTTTGCAGTAGGAAGCCTGTGTTTCCTCCAGGTGAATGTTTTGGGAGGTTCTCTGCAGGAAATGGAGGCCCTGGGGGCTTCACTTGGCCCCAGACATGCTGAGTGAGGGTGCACAGTGGAAGGTGTTGCCCTTCTCTTAGAGACCATAAATAAAACACCCTGGACAACTGTAGATACACAGTTTGGGGTAATTGGGAGTGGGGCTGGGCTGAGCCTCATCCCATAACAGGCTACAGCTGTGAGCAGCACTGACAGCAATGAGCCATGGAGTGCCCGGGGCACTGAGCAACCACCAAAGGGCACGGAGGGCACTGAGGTGCAATGTGTGAACATGAGGGGATAAAAGGTTGGTCTAAAGAACCAGAAAGGAGATGCTTGAAGCCTTCCAAAATTCTATGGTGATACTTTGTGTATTATGGCTGTCTCAACTGCAATGTGTGCTGTGACAGACAACAGCTTGGCCAGGCACAGTGAGATTGAGATGATGAGTACAGGTAACCCTTCCTCCCCATCCCAAACGCATCTCCATCCCTCAGCTCCTCCCTGCACAGGCCTTGCATGAAGGGTCTTCCATAGCACTAACTACCTTCAGATAGAAAAATGTTCATTTATTCTAGACAGTCAAGTCCATCAGGCTTCACGCTTTGCTTTTGGCATACTAAGGGTCATGACCAAGGTGGGATATCCCCTCTCTCACAAACTTCCTTTTTTGTCTCACAAATACGAGCAAGAAAGAGAAGTTGCCACCAAGAAAACTCCCCTGTTTTGTCTCTACTAAGTCAAATTTAGAAAATATTGAAGCGGTTTGGAGGAAGAACTTCTTTCAAGCTTTCTCATCCTGTCTGGCTACGTGTCGAATGTCAAAACTTTAAACAAAGAGGTTTAGGTAAAGTCTTCATGTGAAATAAGAGAAGAATTTCAAAATCTTCTGAAGCTCATATTCATCCTAGAGATTTTTGCCAATTAGTGTTGGGGTTTTTTTGTTTTTCTTTTCTTTTTTGTGTGTTTGTTTGTTTTTTGGTTTTGTGTTTTGTTGTTGTTATTGTTTCCCACTGGGAGTATATTCTGCTGGAATGAGCCTTCCAATCTCCTTTTTGGTGTTGTTTCCATCATGTTGGGAACAGATTGCTGTTTAAATCAGGCAAATGGTTTTCACTGAAGATTTTGGGGTTGTTTCCCTTTGCTCCCAAGCATTCATACCACAGCTTTGCTTTCTCTGGCTGCACACTGCAGAGCCAAGAGCCTCTGTAGCTCATGAGAACAGCTAAATTTATTAGCAAAATGTCTCATGCTGGGCTGAGGCCAAATCCCAGCACCCTGCCTTCCTGTGGTTAATGGACCGACTGTGCTGACCTGACTTCATGGCCATGTTATTGCTTATTTATTTTAACAGCATAGCTGGGCTGGGGGGCACTTTGGAGTCTCTGGTCCCACTTTCTGCCCAATGCAACCCCCCCTGGGATTGGATGAGGTTGCTCAGGCTTTTTCCAACCTGGTCTTGAACACCTACAAGGATGGAGATGGGATCACCAGCCAAAGCTGGGCTGCCCCAAAACTTCCTCACACTGTTTTTATTACATTGCATGTGCTGGGTCTGTCAGCTGCTTTGTTCCTCCAGGATTGAGTGTGAGTCCCTTCTAAACCCCCCATCCTCCTCCCATGGGATAACCAAAGATCAGGGATAGGGGATGCGTGTCCCTTCTTGGCATAAAGCTGGGGCTGAAATTTTGCTGGGCTTGGATGCACGAGGCCCCTGGTCCCACCCCGCTCCTGGACAGGCACACAGATCACTCCTTCAGTATCTTTTATTAATGTATAGAAAATGCATTAAAAAAAGGAACTATACATAGCCTAAGAGCAGTCAGGACTAAAAATACTAGTTAACAATGGTTAACAAGCGTTGATCCCATTCTCCAAGCTACATTTTCATTACAGGGTGGGGAAGGTTGTTTAATATATTATTATTTATTTATATTATAGATTTTATTTATGCATTTATTTATTTTTCTTTTCCCCCTCATTTGGTTCCAGTGGTTTGAGTTTATCAGAATCTATTTGAGGCATTTCGTTGCCTCTGCTCTCCCTTCTTGTTTATGTTTTTAAACTTTTTAAAACATATTAAGAACATTTCCAGGATAACACCTGTACACAGGGGGCTGCTTGTTTGTTTGTTTAGGTTTTTGTGTCACCATCCTTCTGAGAAGCCACTGACATCTGAAGAACTGCAGGCTGGGTATTGAGGCAGGTCTAGGCATCAGGATCTCCCAAGGGAAGGGCCTTTCCCTCCCACTTACCCCAAATTTCCCCTCTGGAAGGGGCAAGGAGCTGCCACCACCATCCCCTGATGGGTGGCATCCTTTTAGGAAAGGGGAAGGTGACCCTGGAGGTGCTGGTGGTCCCCAGTGGGCTCTGTTGTGTTTTATGGCCATCCCAGGGTGCTTGGCTGGCAGAAACAGGGATGGGCTTGTTGTTTGGCCCCAGAACAGAACCCTTTGTTAGTGGGTGTGATCATGAATTAAAGGGTTTTTGGGGGGTGAGAGTTCATTGCTGGCAGTGTTTGGTAAAGTCAAAACTTGTGGGCATGTCTGGGAGGACCAGGATAGGGGGTGTATGGTCACCCCCAGATGTGATGGTGGGGACACACAGGAGGGCAGCTCTGAGCTGGGATGAAGGTCAGGAGCTGGCATGGAGGTGAGGCACCAGGAGGGTCCTTTGGCTCCTGCTGTACTTTGTCATGTTGCCCTGAGCCTGTTGTGGGCATGGGGACACCACTGGCTGGGTCCTCACCAGTGCATCACTGGGAGTGAAGGTGGCATGAGCTGTGCCTTCCACACCCAGGCACTTCACCTGGGATAAGCATCCCTCTGGGAAGGAGGCAAGAGTGCATTTAGGCTGATACTCTGCTTTGAGATGCCCACGTGGCCTGGTTTAGGGCAAATTAGGGAGAGTAAAGTAATGCAAAGATAAGGAGTAGAAACAGACTTCTCCCCAACCTTTGTGTGGATGCTTTCCCTGGTACCTTCCTACCAAAACCCAGCTACCCTTGGGGAGAGCCTGGCCTCTCTCCTTCTTGAAATTATTCATTTATAGATGCTATCACTTTACTAAAAGCAGATTTCCTTTCAGGACTCTTTTTCTCTTTGGTTATGTTTCAGTGCAGTGTGCAAGTGGAAGGTGGGCTTGGAGAATGGAAACAGAGGGAAATTAATATTGGGAACGAGATGAAAGTGCCTTTGTTTTTCCCTCTAGGATTTTGGGGTTAGAAATAAGAGGTGGCTTTGAAAGGCTGCAGGGTCGTGGGCTCACACGGTGTTCTGCTGTGTGAAGGGTTTGATGTGCTGCTTCCTGTCACACAAAATGACATCTCACAGTGGATAGTGTGGTTTGGGTAACAGCCTCATGCTCCTTTTTGGGCTCTGGAACAAGCCTGAGCCACACAAACCCAGGATGGCAGTGGAGCCACCAGAGCCCAGTGGAAATTCACATGCTGAAGCCAAGTCTCTCAAGGTGAGTACTGCACCAGATCCAGGCTTGGTTTCTGGGAATTTCAGGGCCAAACCTGGTCTAGCTGGAGAATGAATGAGCCCATCCAGTGATGGAGGGTGAGAAGAAGCTGCTTAATTATGGGGCCTTCTGAAGCATCAAAATTAAGCACAGATTTGCTGGCAGGAGCTTTGTCAAAAAAAAACAAAACAAAAAAAGTAAGGCAATATAGAAAAATAACTTTCTGGGAAATTGTATCTTGTTTGTGGTCAATGTGAACAGGAAACAATGGCACAAATGACTGGGTCATCATTGCTGGTTGTGTGCCTGGGCTTGGGTTGGGTTAGCACCAGGAGAAAACCATGATGTGTAGAAATCTTTCCTTTAAAAGACTGTAGCAACTGTCTTTCACCAATGCCATGGAAAGGCAACATCCTGGTATCACATGAGGGGTCAGGGACCAGCACTTATGTATAATAGCACTGGAAGATTGGATATTGTCCAATTTCATACCTGACTATGCAGTTGGGTCAACTGGGCTGACTCATCCTGGTTACAGGACTTGTACAAAGGATGACAGACATGAGGAGGGAGGGAGAGATGTATGTCAGTAAACCTGTTTAGAGAATAATCTGCCTTTTTGAAGATATTCTTTTGAACCTCCTGGAAAATCTTGGCAAACTGTTTTTTTTTAAACTTTGTTTGAGTCTTTTGAAAATAGAGGTTTCTTTCCTTTCTCTTGACTGTGAATGATAAGTGTATGTTTCCATGACATCTCTTCCTTTCTCCTGGGTAGGTAAGAAAACAGCACCATTCAATGCCAGTCTCTGCTGGTTATAACCACAGCTCCACTGCAGCTTTTGTTGGGATATTTCTTCCTACAAAATTCTTGATGGTTTGGAGAAAAATTTACTTTGCTGTTCTACTAAAAGCCTTCTTAGGCTTTAACCAGTTCCATCTGCTGCTTTTTGTTGGCTTTTGGGTCTTAAAGCAGGGTTGGGTTTTCAGGAGGCATGACATGCCACCATCTGTGACAGTAGCCATGTCCTGCAAGAGACCCCATCATCTGCAGCCTCTGACTCACCTGTTCCAAAACTGGTAGGTTTGTTGCCTGATTTGATGCCAAGGGGAAGTAAGAAGGGACACCTCATTTACATATGAGATGTTGCTGAGCACCCTTTCTCCAAGCCAGCTTGTAAGCTGAAGGAACGGGCCCTGTATCTGATCTTGACCTCAGTGTTAGCTGTGATTTCACGTGCCAGTATGTGCCATGGAGAAGGAGGTTATCTTTCCCATTTAATGCTCTTCTTCAGCTCTGCAGCCATCATGAATAACGTCAGAACATTAAGGAATGTGACTATAAAAGATACATTGGCCTGAATTATAAGCTACTGCAAAGATGCCTTTATGTTGCCATCTGCAAGATGTTTTTGAGACAAAGCAGCTTCAGTGTGATAAAACCAGACAGCAGTGCTTAGCATTTGTAATGTTCCTTTGGCTGCAAATCCAGTGATGAGCTGCATTGTCCTTGGATGCAGGGATGAGTCCCTTCTTGTAGACCAGGCCAGTGACAATGCCCAGCATTGAGTGGAGTCCTTGGAGAGGAGTCAAAAGCATGGTGGTTATTTGGGCTCTGTGGAGGTGGGGGACAATGACAACAGGGCACAGACAGAGATATCCAAAGGGTCCATCTTCCTTCAGTTAAGGAAGGGAAGAGCGAATTCATTAATTCTTCCAAGGGCCTTGAAGTGCTCCAAAATCTGAATAGAATCCCTTCCAGGAGGGGAAACAGTTGATTTCCTGTTAGAGAGCTGGCAATTCCAAGGCACTGAGATTTGTGTCCCTCTTGTGCTGGCATTGAAGAGGGATGGTGTAGGAGAAGGAAGGAAATGGGCATTCCTCAGCTTGCACTTCTCTTGCCTTAGCTGCATTGCCATAATTCCCTGTGTGGGTGGAGGGCCATGGACAGGAGCACCTGAGCTGTGACAGCTGCTGGCTTCAGGTTGGGCTGCAGTTGTGTGATATCTTTTTATTGCTGCTCCTCCTCTGAGACTCTTTTGTTTGGGACCAGTGACCTCAGTGAGAGAGAGCATGATGGAATGTAGAAATAACAGAGGGAATGGGTCCTAGATTTCAGGACCACAAGTAGGGATTGTTCTCCCAGGTCTTCTAATTTAAGTCCTTTCTTCTCCATCAAGTTCAGCATAACCCAGGTAGATGTCATGGACCTGGAGTGGGCTGAGTTCAGCTTGGAGGAGTGGATAATGAAGGTTGGGGCTGCTGGAGTAATTCTTATTCCCATACACCTCATGCACACGAGGATGACTTTGTGGTGGGACCAACACATGAGCTGTGGACTCTCTGCAGTTTGCCTACGTATGCAGATATTTGCCAAGCCCTCCTGTGAAAACTGGGGATGGAAGGAGCCTTTGCTCATCCTCACTTGGTCCCCAGGTGTCCAGAGCCTGCACACAGGGGAGAGATGGGCCTCTGCCTGCTGGAAGAGTTGGTGTCTACAGGATGGCACGAAGCTTGGGACCTCCTTGCCAGGAAGAGACAGGGAGGCAGGGAGAGGACAGGCATCCCTGGCCACAGCTGGGCTGGAAATGGCCACACCAAGGTACCTGTGGGGAGGGTTTCTGCCACAAGCCCTGTGACAAACATTTCTAACAGGGTTTGCTGGGGATTTCTATGTCTTTTAAAAAAATATCAAAAAATCTGTCTCTTTCTCTTTCTTCTCATGTTAAGGGCCAGAGTATTGGGATAGGGAGACTGGAAATTTGGTATTTCTCTGGGACAGATGCAAAGCAATGAGGTCTTTCCTTTCCCATGGCCTTTCCTTGTGCCAGGGTTCCCTCCAGCACTTGTGAGGGGCAGCTTGCTATCTCAGACGAGTAGTAATTTTTTTTTTCCCTTTTCATATTATAAAATACAAACAAATGACAGAAAAGGTCAGGTGGTGGGAGGCAGGAGGGGTTCAGCTGGCTCAGAGCTGTAGGGACCGTCTCTTCCTCCCAGAGATGTTACGGTGGTTGTAAGGTCGCATCTTCATTTCCACAAAGGGGATGGAGAACTCGTGGCCTTTCCAATGATACCAGTTAATGCCCTGGCAGGAGGGAGAGAAAGGCAGAGGGTAAGGAAAGACCCTAACAAGGAACTAGATTGGGAGGAAGGAAACAAGGTTGATTGGTGTAGAGAAGATAGAAAGGAAAAACTTGCTGTAGCAGGAGCAACCAGCTCCCTGCTTCTATGGCTTGATTGGTTTTTTCCCCACTGCTGGTCAAATTTCATGTAGGTAATTTTTTTAGTCTAACACACTACAGAAAATTACTATGGCACAAAGCCTAGTTGACTTGAAGGTGGCTCCCTTTGCTCCAGGTGGTGTGGGGTGGTGCCACCAGTTCTGACCATGTACAAATCACACCACCCCAGCCCTAACCTAGGCTTGCTGACATGTTCCCCTGGAAGAAATTCCAGAGTCTTTCAAGCCAGCTCTGCCCTTACCTGACCCTGGTGCACCAATCACCCCAGCCCTAACCTAGGCTTGCTGGCATGTTCCCCTGGAAGATATTCCAGAGGCTTTGAAGGCCTTACCTGACTGTGCCGGGACTCTCCGTACTTGCCGTTGAGGTTGGTGCGGTGGCAGTTCTTATACCACCAGGCCCCTTTGTAGGACATGGCACAGTTGGTCACAGCAACATCATTGTCCCTATCCTTGGTGGAGAAGGGGCGTCCCTGGTGATAGGTGAGGGAGTCTCCTGTGGAAAGAGGTGCTGTTTAAGGTGATGGACTCTGTTATCTGGTCACTTCACAAGGAAATTGGGATATTCTGGTTTTGTGGTAATCATTCCAATCAATGGCCCAAACAGCTGACAGTCTGGGGATAACTGGAATTAACTGGATAACTGAATGTTAACTGGAATTGTTCACAACTGGCTCATCTGAGGTCCTCTGCTGTCTGTTTAGGATCAGTGCAGACTGCAGCAAATCCTGGAGACTTCTTGACATTGTCAGATAAAGTGCTTGGGTATGTGTTTGGATCTGAATTTCAGTGTTTCAGAAATTATTTAAATCCCATATTTTGGCATCCCTGATTTCCCAAGGCTTGGCTCTGCTATATAACTTCAGGATGCTTTCAGCCTCCCTCTTTCCTGTTAACCAAAGGGAGCTTTTTCTCTCAAAGGAGACCAAACATTCATCTCTTGAACCAAGATGCTTGGCCACCTTTTCTTTCTTTGGATAAGGGGAAGAAGTTTTTTGGAAGTTATGTAACATCTTCTTCCACCAAACCCTCTAACTTCATCCTCACTGGATAATTAGACAGCTGCTTTTGTGTGAAAGAAAAGCCAGAGTAAAATATGGTCACTTGAGTGATGTACTTACAGGAGACATTCTAAATATGCTCCTTGGTAATCCCTCAGGACATATGAAGTGGATCCATGCTGGCTGTGTGCAATCCAGCCATGGAGAGACTTACTGCCATCCTTGGCAATAGGTTGGGTGCTTTGTGCCCTGGGATCTGAGGTTAGAGCAAGTGCTTTGTTGCACACCACCAAGATTCCTGTCACCTCTCTTCCAGTAGCAACTAAGTGGTATTGAATAGGGAAATTCCTGCATCTTGGATATGTTGTGGGGTTCCACCTAGTACATGGTGGAAGTTCCATCATGGGGACTTGCACTGGGCATGTCTATCCCAGATGAAGGGGCTAGAGTTATACCCCTTCTCCCTTTCTTGAGGAAGAGAACCCCTGTGCCCTCCCTCTAGCACCCAATCTCTTCTGCTGGGCAATTCTAACTCCTCTGAATCAACCAAGTAAGCAGGTGTGACAGTATCCTTGCAAAACTGGGCAGTGTTTGGCCTTTATGTGAGGAAATGACTCAGAGGATTTCAGATTTTTCCATAGCTGTGGAAAGGCAATAAATACAGCCTCCAGCATGACATCAATAGCCAGCTGTGGCTACTGCCAAGTGAGATGACACCTCTGATGGTTGACCTGGTTATTTGAACAGCAGTGTCTCTGATATTAAATATCTAATCCCCAATGGAAAATTCCGTGTCCTTAGTGGGATTTATCAGCCTGGTTTAAATGATGGACTGCAGGAAAGCAAAAAGGACTATGGATGTTTTTCTCACCACTCTAGACAAGTGAGATTTCATGTTGAGATTTCCTTTACAGTCTTGGACCAACCAGTCACAGGATTTCCCAAGACCCCTGCTAGCAAGGAGGCTGCAAGAATTTCCCAAGACCCTTTCTAGCAAGGGGTCTTGCTGTACCTGAAGTGCCATTGTAGTCCCCAATGCGCAGTTTGTAGAGGCTCCTGGAGTCACCAATGGAGAACTTGTCATAGTAGGCATATGCTGCCTCCTGGCCATCCCTCATGTCTATCCGCAGCTCGTAGCGCCCTTGGGACGTGATCTTGTGGATGTTGTCCAAGCCTGTGGAGACAGTGAAACACCCTATGAGACCTGGTGCCCACATCTGCTCCATGAACAAACAAGGAAAGCTCTAGGCAAATAAAACAGTAGTGAGAAATGAGAGCAAGGAGAGAAATCAAAGAGCAGCAGCACTTGTGGTGAGTTTGTGTGTCTCCTGGCACTGCTGGGGTCTGGATCTCTGTCCCCACTCGAGATTCACTTCCCTGTGAGCAGTGAGATCAAGGCCCAGATTTCTTCAGATTTCTTCATGCTGCTGAAGCTTGGAACATTCAGCTGTTGAGCTCTGGTGCTACTTTTGTTGTTAAGCTCCCATACGAGCCAGAGTGTGTTTATACTGCAGGTCCCTTTGGCTCATGTTCAGGTTTTGGAGGAGCACACTCAATTTCAGAGCTGTACTGTCTCCCACTCACTCCTTTCCTGCTTTCATTGGACTTTCTGGCCACCAGTGCAACCTGTGGTCATCCAATGATGGGTTTTGGTCCATGAAAACTGACAGCATACATGCCCCCCTTGTCTCCTAAAGAGAGCAAACTAGGACCTGCTAATCTTCACAGTGTGCCTCTTCATGAGTTCCTAAAGTGAAGGGCAGGGAATGAACAGAAGGAAAACTGTCTGAGGGAGAACGTAAAGGAATGTGGTGAAGGGCAAGGAGCCAACAGCTGACACAGTGCTTATGGAACTTAGGTTTGACACATCAATGAAAGGCAACCAGGGAAGGTCATACCCAGCCAAAACTCATCCTCCAGGTTTCCAAAGCCAACGCGGTAATCTGCCCATTTCCGGAAGAAATCGGTCAGCCCATTCTGCCGCCGCTGGAACACCTGATGTGGAGGGAGAGCAGGGGGAAAACAATGATGATGGAGATGAGAGACAGCTTTGCCAGGCTCTGGACACATAAGGCAAAAACAATAATTTTTCTTTCCATTCTGCCTTTCAGGGGAGAAAATTGCAATGCCCATCCAGTTAGTGTTAATTGCAGGCATGCAATTAATTCATGTGCAGGTGGAGAAACAGAGATATAAGATAATGTCCAAAGAAAATCAATGGTAGAATAGGAAGGAATTGGCCTTCAAGGTTTCTGCTTTAACTAGTACATGGTGCCTCTGGTTTTCTAGCATGTAATTCTGCTTTGAGCTGGCTATTTCTGTAATATCCAAGGGGATTTTCTGAAGCAGAGTGAGAGGGAAATTTACTGGCTAGAAATCAGCATTTGAGGAAGCCCATTTCTTTTTGGTTTTGACTATATATCTAGCAGGGTTTTGTGTAATGTGTGTAAGTAAGAATTTGACATGAATAAGATCAAAGCACCATGGCATTATTTACTTACACTGTCAGTTCATCTACGTCAAGACAAGCAGTGTTTGTGCAGCTCAAAAGCCAAACAGGCATTTGTTTCTAAAGTTCTCCTATGCAGACTCAATTGGGGTGACGCCTGACACCCTCCTTCTGCAGGCAGTGTGAATCATTCCCCGTGAAAGCTACCAGCCATTAATTTCATTTCTAGAACAATAAATCAGCTTCACTCACAGATTTTGCTCTCCAGAAGCACTGCAGACATGCCAAATAAATCAAAGGGCATTTCTCCAAGTGTAACTATTATTACCGGAGCGTGGGCCATTCCCTGCTGCGTGCGAAATGAAGCGTGTGATGCTGAGCCTGCTGTCATTCCTGTGCTTTGCTGGTAAGGGCTCAGTTACTTTGTGGTGGGGACAACATGCCACATGGATACTCACAATCCAGCCCCCTCCATCAGTGGTCATGTCACAGTACACGGGCACCCGCTGGCTGAGGTCCCCGTTGATGGAGATGGTGTAGACCCCGCTCAGCGTGTCTCCATTCATCAGGTGCTGGGCACAGTCCTGAGGGTTAGCAAACACACGTCCTCCTGCAAAATCAAAGTCAAAAGAAAAGGGTAAAACTCAACCAAAGAGACACCTTTTCCCCATGCTTCAGGCTCCACTAGTCACAATCCAGGAAAAGTTTGTCTTGGCTTCTGCACTCCAAGTAATTCCACAAGACGGCGAGACTTTATATCTGCCTTCAACCTCAGAGGACTTGCTGGAAAAAAAATGTCTGCATATATTAATTATTCTTCCATATGTCATATACTGGAAGGGTGCATGGTAATGTCACAATGAATGATGAGGGATGTCACTTCTTGGACCATCTTTCTGCGCTGTGTCTGAAACCCTGGGGTTTAAGCTGTCACCAGCATATTTAGACAGCTGTGAAAATACCAAAAACCTGTTCTCCTCTCAGGACTGCCAGCTCTAATCAAGTTTTATAACAGTACTCATTCCAGGGGGATTCTCCTGATTCTCCATGCCCTTGGAAATGATGGTGGACTTATGCTGAGCTAATTGTCACTTGCAAGCTGAGCAGGAATGAGGCTGTGTGAGATGCTAGAGGTAGGCAGCATGGGCTGTGTGACTGTGCTACAGGTGTTCTCTAATGAGGAGACATCTTATTTTGTGGTCAGAGTTTAGGAGAGTCCTAATTATGACAATTATTCTGGCAGTATCGGAATATCAAGTCTGGAAACATTTTTTTCTTATTTAAGAAAAAAGAGGGAAATAAAATACATCTTTTTGGTGTTGGTGTGGATGGTTGGATGACGGAATAAATAAGTGCAGGGCTGGCAATGTGGAGTGTTTTCAAGGATGTCTCTGTAACAAACTGAGAAGGTGTGAGGGACCTTCAGATCTTCTGTGCTGTGTGTCCATCACAGTTGTGCAGTGCCCCATAGGACCAAGGCACAATCTTTGTCCGTTGCTCCCCACTTGGGTCTATTCCCACCCACCTTGTGACCTGAAGACTTGAAAGCCATTGCTGTGTTCAAATGTTGAAGATCCTCTCTTTTTTCTCCCCATCTTCATGGTCTGTAGCACAGCCTGGTGAAACACTGTCTTTTATAGTATCCAACAATGAAAACTTTTTCAACAATAACCACTTTGGGCTCCCCTGTGGAGATTGTTTCTTAATTTATATTCATATCTTTAAGAGCCAAGGAGACCTTGAAAGACATTTCAAACCACTATAAATTATAAATACTGTATCTGTTTCTTCCTTCTGTCTCATCTGTATACAATTCCCTAAGAACCTTATGCAAACATGAAACAAAAGAGGCTGAACTATTAATATGTCAGGGGGAATAGAAGAACCCCGGGATGTGTATGTAAGCAGAAGGAAGCAAAACAATTTAAATTAAGCCTGAGTGGCTTTCTTTGCTTTTTTTTTTTTTTTTTTTTTTTTTTTTTTTTTTTTTTTTTTTGGTCATTAAAGACAAGTCCTTGTTCTCTGCAAAGTGCCTTGATGCATTGCCAGAGTAAACTGAGTTGCAGATCTGGAAGCTTTGATGAGAGATGCTGTCCATGGTTTGCATTGCCTTGGTGATAGCTCCTGGTTGCATCTTTCTCATCAATACTGGGGTAAGTGGGAGAAACTGACCTGTTGCTAATGCCCATCTTCATCTTCAAAGCACGTTAAATGTGTTGGATGCTGCATCAGGTGACAATGGGGACTGACGTTGCTGAAGTCTGACACTTCTGTTTGATGGAAAAGGGGCTCTCCTTGCCTGACATAAGTGGGTTTCTGCTGCTTTATCCTACCTGAGAAGTCACTCTCATGCAGCTTCATCCCTGACTCCCAAGCAGCCTCAAAGATTACATGTCTTTTTCTATCACCTGCCTGAATTGTACTGGATTTAGGCACATGTGTAAGAGCCAAGAACAACAGGAGAGCATGTTTTGTAGATGTATTAGAGAAGAAATTTCTTCTTTTGTTGATGTAAATAGTTTCTGTTATCTTTTAAAAGCAGGCAAAGAGACCTTTGCATGTAAGTGAGATGGGGAAGTGTATCCATAGCAGACTCAAAGCAAAATCTCCTAATTTGAGAACTAAACTGGCAGCACAGATGGGAGGAATTTTGGTGGACATCATCTGGAGACTTCTCAGTGCTGTTGATACCCAGGAAAAACATGACTGGATTCCTAGCCCTGAACAAGATGTATTCTGACAGTAAGTACCCTGGCCTAGCCATGATTTTAAAAAAAGATGAGGAACAATTTGTTTTGCATAGGTTCTATTATGAATGGTTGCAGAGGATGGGAGCAATGGTGACATTCTCTTGCAAGCTTCATTCTTAGAAGAATAAGTATTCTCTCTCTGAGGGTCGTGG
Organism: Zonotrichia leucophrys gambelii; assembly: GCF_028769735.1. Classification (NCBI taxonomy): domain Eukaryota; kingdom Metazoa; phylum Chordata; class Aves; order Passeriformes; family Passerellidae; genus Zonotrichia; species Zonotrichia leucophrys. The sequence continues at coordinate 4,587,641 of NC_088178.1, read as the reverse complement.
TGACTGTGGATGCCCACCTTTTGATTTCAAAATGAAAACATTCCCATTACTTTAGTGCCTTGGTAGATTGTGAATGCTCCAGAACGAGAGTGGACAGGAATAATGCAATTAGATAAAGTGCTGGCTCTGCTGTTTGTGATTCCATTGGTGGTGGAGGAGATGCACCTACTTGATATTTCCAGGGACACTCCAACCCTGAAAACTTTCAAGGTCAAATTAAACAGGGCTCTGAGCAACGTGATCAAGTTAAAGATGACCTTGCTCACTGCAGGGGGATTGAAGCAGATGACCTTTAAAGATTCTTTCCAACCCAAAGCACTCGGATTCTTTGATATCATGTCCACAGCATGGCGACACTGGCTGGGTCCTCTCCCAGCAGCATTCCTGTTGATATGTGTTGTTCCTTTTAGTGGGTATTTTTTCCTCTGTTTATCCACTTGAGGGCAGATATGGGCAGGACAAAAGGGCATGGCAGATGGTTCCTGGTCTGGAGCTCAAACCCCCTTGCCCTGGGCTGAGTCTTGTGTTTGAATCATAGCTCCTTCAACCATTAATATTTTGTAGCAAAGCAGCACCATGGGCTGTACCTTACCATGGGTCCTCACCATGGCATTGTGAGTACCCTTCTTTAGATCATGAAGGATTGCTGCCTGAGGAGGGAAGGTGCCTAAGAGCAGTCCATTCCCACCAGTGTGACGTGGGCCAGCCTGCACGTGTCTGGGTGGATGCAGAGTGAGTGCTCACCTGTGGTGAAGGTGGTGGAGACGAGGCCGCTGCGCACGGCGTTCTGGGCAGCCTGCAGGTGCACCGTGTACTCCGTGGTCTCAGAAAGCCCCTCCAGGCGGATCCACGTGTCCTCTGCATCCACAATCAGCTCCTGTACATGGGTCCCAGAAGGAGGCAGACACCAAGAGCAACAGATGAGAAAAGCGCTGGGGAGCCTAAAGAGCAAGTGAGGAGGGAAGGGAAGCCACAAACTACTGCAGCCCTCGGAGCCTGGCTGAGGAGCAGTGCATGATTGCTTAAACCCCTGGGCTGAGTGAACATGAGATCAGCCAATATACCCAACATTTTAGAATGGTTTGGGTGGGGGAAAGCAACCTGGTTTGGAGATGGATTTAAATGTTTGCAGTCAGTGTCCTCTGTCAGTTGGGTCTGCTGGGACCTGTGTGCCTTCAGTAAAAGACATGACTGATTGCCCAAGCAGTGCAAGAAATTGAGCTGGCCAAACCTGGTTATCAGCCAGTTTTGACTCTGTTGATTCCTGTCATGTTAATTTTTGTGCTTGTTGGCCAGTGCCACACAGCATTATTGGACCCTTTGCAAAGCTATTATCCTCTGGCTGCTGTGAGCCAATCACACCAGCAAAGGAAATCAGACTGTTTGCCATGACATATTTCTGATTGTGTTTGTTGCATCTCCTCCAGACAGGCAGATGTGGACACACTCATTAAATAATCAAATGTATTGTATTGCAGAATTAATTAGCTCTCTGTGCCTATCTTCCTTTTTTGCAGGAAGGGTAAATGGCCTTTTTAGCATCTCTGCAGAATAATACTCTGCTGCCTCAGCTTGCTTGTGTTTCACAAGCTGTGAATTGCCCCTGTTCCTCCAATCTCTCCAGGTAACCCCTCTGTGCCCAGACCAGTAGATGTGCATCAACATTTTACCTTAGGCCATCTCTTCTTACTTTTTCCTATCACCCTGCTAAGCAGGAAGTAGTGTCTGCCCTTCTGGCCTCCCTGAGCCACTGAGAATCATTCTTTTGCTTTGTGTGCTTCTCCTGCTTATTTTAACATGGTCTTATTACTCCCTGAGTGAATGAGGCTCTTTGGTGTGAGGACTCACTCACCTTCCTGCTGCCATCGGTGGATCTGTAGGTCATGATGTAATTCTCAATCTCTCCCATGGGAGGAGCCCAGGACAGCAGGGCGCTCCGTCGCGTGACTTCACTGGCTGTCAGATTGGTTGGAGGATCCAAAACTGAAAGAGTGGATAGGAACACAGGGAAGTGAAATTTCTCACACACAACCACCTCAGCCCTGCTTCCCAACTCAGTACACTGGGATTCAACCTTGCAGCACTGAGCTACAGCCCAAAGTCATCCTCACCCTCAGTTTCAAGACCTCATCACCCATCCCCAAGCTTGAACAGAGCTCTGCAAACCCTCTCAAAGTCCTCCTCTACCTGTGTGCCACCTTAAGGGTAACAGCTGTGAAATTCATGTGCTGTGGAACCTGTCAAGCAAAATGGGTTGTTGTGTTCTTCTGGACTATGGCCTTGGGCAAAAAAAAAGACCTGGTCAGGGGTCTGCTCAGGAAACCACAGCCAGGGGAAATCACCAAAAGAAAGGGATGGATGGATGGATGGATGCTGAAAGAGTAAAAATAATGGTTGATCCTTGTTGATTAAAATTGTGTTCTTGTGTTGTGCACTGCACTGATCATTGGGATTGGTGTTTGTGTCCTTTTGGCACATGGCTACCCCTACACTCTTGCTATGTATCAAGAGCTTTGGCTCAGCCTTGCTGGCTGCTTTTCCTGGGGTGAGTGCCTGGCTAGGGATGAGGAGTGAGGGAAGGGATTGCACGTACGAGTGGTGAAGTTGGTGCTGATGGTCTGGCTAGTGAGAGGCCCACTGGTGGCATACATAGACACTGTGTAGGTGGTACTGGGCAGCAGGTTGGTCAGCTGGTACTCCTGGTTGTCTCCATCCACAAGAATTGTTTCTCCTGCAACTGTAAGAAAAAAGGGATGAGTTAGGGTATGTGACCGTGTTCACAGGGGTCCAAGGAATAGGGAAGAGATGAGGATCTGAGCCCATGTTTCAGAAGGCTTGATTTATTATTTTATTATATATATTATATTAAAACTATACTAAAAGAATAGAAGAAAGGATTTCATCAGAAGGCTAGCTAAGAATAGAAAAAGAAAGAATGATAACAAAGGCTTGTGTCTCGGACAGGGAGTCCGAGCCAGCTGACTGTGATTGGCCATTAATTAAAAACAAGCACATGAGACCAATCACAGATGCACCTGTTGCATTCCACAGCAGCAGATAACCTTTGTTTACATTTTGTTCCTGAGGCCTCTCAACTTCTCAGGAGGAAAAATCCTAAGGAAAGGATTTTTCATAAAAGATGTCTGTGACAAGGGTAGACATTCAAGGTGGTTCTCCAAAATGTGTCTCTGGATATGACCTCATGACAAAAAGCACTGCTATTGCTGAAACAGTGGTGCTGTTCAGTCTGAAGGGTGGTCTGATTTTTCCCACAATCCCTATAAAACCCAAGGCAAGGGCTCCTTCCCTTCTCCCTCTGTGAAGGGCTCCCACTGAGCGCAGGGCTTTGGGATGTGGAGAGGCATGGGTGAGCTGAAGCAGAGCCCTGGGGTACCTGCACGGCGGGTGAGGATAAGCACGTAGCTTTCCACCTCCGACAGCGGCGGGTTCCACTGCAGCAGCGCCTCTGTGGGAGTGATGTTGGTGGCTGTGACCCCTAGGGGGACATCCATGGCTGTGTGGGGGAGAGATGCAGAGAGTCAGAGGCATTGGGAGACTGGACTATGAGCTGGAAGGGCTTCCTGTGGCATATCACTCTATTTCCTGCCCTGCTGCCCAGACATATGTGCCTGCACAGGAGTTAGTGCTGCCCAAGCTGGAGGGCAGAGATGTTGTAGTTTGTGTTACTCTGCTACCTGGGCTGCTCTTCTACTCTTTTCTAGATGCCCAGTCTGGCTTGTTAGGGATTTTCTTTAGGCTTTGAGGAGTCTGGAGATAGCAGAAGGTTTTATTCTTGCAGCAGATGCTGCTTGTGACAGGGCTTCCCTAGGGATTATTTCTGGAAATCTGTACTCTGTTAAGGAAAGGTTGTCATGATTGCCCAGCAGCATGTTTCTGGCTTCCCTGTGCCTGGTACACAGGTTTATCACTTTTACCCATGACTACCCATGCATACTTGGGATAAACTTTGCTGAGACATACTTCAAAAGCCCACAGTGAGCCCTTGTGAGCCCTGCTTATCATCTCCAGCTTGCATCCTGCTGGTGTGAGGTCCAGCTTGCTCTCAGTCACCTGAGTATTACTGCAAGCAGGGCCTGCCAGCCCTGGGCAGGGCTGGAGCTGACATTGGCTGTTCCCTGCCCACCAAGAGCTCCTTCCCACCTGTGTATGCAGTGATGGAGGCCAGCTCACTCTCCTCCCGGCCTCGCATGCTCTTCAGCTCAATCTCATACTTTGTGGCAGGCTGCAGGTCCTGCAGGGTGTACTCAGTGGCATCCCTGGAGATGGCCATGCTGTCTGTCCTTCCTGCGGAGATGGAGCCAAGAGCTTTGACATCATGGCTGGCCCCATCCCTGGAGCTCAGGAGGGGCTTGGGAGGGGAGGGCAGTTCCACAGGACACTGGAGGTAACTGGGTTTTGTGTCTGCAGGTGCACTCCTGTGTGCCCAGCACTCTGCTGGCCTGACTTTTCCAGCATCATCCACAAAACTAGGCCAAGGGACATGAGGTAGGTGAGGCAGATGAGGGAGCTGGGATTTCAGGACTGAGCCCTGAATTTAAGCATCTCTGGGGAGGGCACAGTGCTGGGGGCCATTCTGTGTGCCCCTCTGTGCCAAGCTGGCTGCAGTGGTCCCTTCCCATCATTATCCCAGACACGCCATTCTCTGCTCTGGAGCCAGTCCCAGTTACTGGTGGCTTTGCCCAAGGCACAGAGGTGCTGCCTGGGTGACGATGGCCTAGGGGCCTGCTTGGGCCAGCAGATGGAGGGAGGGCTGGAGCTGTGAGCTCAGGGCATGAACAGGAGTGGTGTGGCCCCTTACCTTCAGCAGCACGGTAGGATATCCTGTAGTGGTCAAAGGCAGCGATGGGAGCACTCCAGTAGACAATCATGGACTCCTGGGTGACATTGCCCACCCTGAGGTCCCTTGGTGCATCAATCCCTGGTGAGATGGAGCACAGAGAAAAGCTGTGGGAGGCAGGCCCACTCCCCATGGCCCTGCCTGCCCTTCCCTGTGCATGCTGGATGCTGTCCCGTGGTACCTGTAGTGATGGAGCCCACGACAGGCTCAGAGCTGATGGTGCCATGCACGGCCACCAGGGACACCAGGTACTCTGTGGCTGGCTGCAAGCCTGTCAGGCTGGTGTGCCTGCGGGTGCCATCCAGTGTGACCTGCTGGGCCTCCTCCTCCTCCTCGTCCCGGCGGCTGTAGGTGAGGATGAGGCGGTCTGCTGGTGGGGAGGGGTCACTCCATGTGACATTCACACTGGAGGATGTCAGCTGGGAGAAGTGCAGCTGGGAGATGGGCCGAACACCTGGAAGATGGAGAGGAGAGATGCAACCCCAGATCCTTACCTGCAGATCCTTACCTCCATGTTATTCCCAGTGCTTGTATGGGAAATACTTAAAAGAGGTGGCAAAGCTGAAGATTTGGACTCTCCATTGATCTGAAACTGTGCTGAGATCAACCAGCAGATCCAGGAGAGGAAAAATGATGCTTTTCTCAGCTCCACCTGCAAACATCCTCCATCCCAGACCCATACAGTGTGTGATGGAACTGTCCCACTGCAGATGGTATATGTTGTCTGCACTTCCTGACTGCAGACTTTTCAGCCAGAAGTCCTTGTGAGGTCCCTTAAGGCTTCATTTCTTCTTATGGGCACACAGGCCACCCTGACCACAGAGGACAACAGAGGGCAGTTGGGCAGTCTGTTTCTCCAGTTCTGTCTTGTCAGTAAAGCAAGTGTGTTCAGTGCTGCTGCCCAAAGGGATTGTGCCAGCACATCAGTAGGGCCATCCTCCTTTTGGGGTCAACTGCTCCTGTGTGGACACACTGACCCCAGCTCTCATCCCCATCACCACCTTAAGGGTTTTGGTGCCAGGGACGCAGTGGGCTGGCAGAGGTGCCAACAAGGTCTGTGCCCTTGCCCCCATGGCAGCTTGTGTTTCCCTACCTGTGAAGGCATCCACAGTGGCCTCCAGGCTCTGCTGCCGCCCCCTCTCAGCGATGATAGAGATGGTGTACTCTGTGCCGGGCTCCAGCTCTGAGAGTGTGAGCTGTGACTCGTCCCTGGACACTGTCACTTCAGAGGCCATTCCCGAGGCAGGGGTGAAGGTGACACGGTAATGGTCGATGGGACCCGTGGCTTTGGTCCAAGCCAGTGAGATGGATGTCTCAGTGGAGGCTGTCACCAGCAGGTCCCGTGGGCTGTCGAGCTCTGTGGGAGAGGGGTGGTGCAGAGCTTTGTCCCCATGCACACACTGTCCCATGGGGGCATCTGAGCCATAGCAGCCAGCTGTGCTTGGAGCAGGCAGAGGGGCCAAACTCACCGGTCCTGGCATTCATGGTCGCTGGCACGCTCTGCTGGCTGTCCATCACGGCTGAAATCCCAATGCCATACTCTGTTCCCGGCACCAGATCTACCAGGGAGGGCAAAGAACACAACAGGGTTTGAGAGCAGCACCTGGCAGAGTGACCTCAGGGCCCTCCAGGGCATTCCTCGGGTCAGCAGTTCCTCTGCACATTGCAGAAGAGCTGAGTCTTTTCAAAAAGCCCTGTGGATGCCATTGGACAGGGAATTTGGATTATTTTAGCTCAGGAACAAGCCATTTTTAAAAGTTGTTGCTGAGGTCTGCTGCAATTGCTGGCGGTGAGACAGAAGCTCTTGTGTGTGTGAGCTGAGATGAGAAGGATAAAGCAGCTGTGTCTTTTTCCAAAGTGATGCAGCATCAAATATTGTCACAGGGCTGGTGTCTTGGAAAGAACTAAACTATGCAGAGTAAATGAAATGCACATTAATTGGGCAAGGTGCAGTCTTTCTGGGAGCTGAATCAAGCCTTGTTCTTTAGGGTGGACACATTCTGAGGTACCTCTCTCAAGGAACTTGGGAATTGAGCTCATCCAGCTCCTTTCCTCTTGCACTGTTTTATCTCCATGGAATATCTCTTGCCTCTGCCTGTCACTTCTGCTTGGCTGCTGGTGGCTTTATTCCCCTCTTCCCTGTGCTTCATGATCTTTCCCACAAAGCTAGAAAGAGCCATAAACTTTCCAGCTCAGCCTCACTGTGCCTTGCCCAGGGGCAGCATCCCCTGGAGCCACCCAAACCTTTCCCAAGAGGTCGGGAGAGAGGGACACTCTCCTCCCACGCCTTTCTCTTGCTACAGAGCAGTCTTAGTGATAGGGGGAAGATGGACCCCCTGGCCCTGCTCAATAAGTGTCAGAAGTATTTTGGAAAGAACAGCCTGGCAGAAGGTAGGAGAAGGAAAAAATGAGCATGAGGATATAAACCTTTTCTCTCCCAGCTCTTTTGAGATGAGCAAAATTATGGTTGTTTCTGTGCAAATGCTGATTTTTAATAGAGATTATGGGTCAAGGCCAGGCTTGCTGCACTTTTAAGTGTAAATCTTTGATAAACTCTGCTCAGTGCCATTCCACACTGCGTTTCCTGCAGGTAGATGAGATTGGCTGAAAGAATTGCTGGTCACTTTCATACAATGGATCCCATCAGGTCCTGGCTGACTGGAAAAAACCCCAATGGGTTTTGCACAAAGTCCAACAAGACTGGAGGACTTGACTACTCTGTACATAACAGAGCTATGGGAGAGGATCATGTGACTCATGTGCCATCCACAGTATGACTATCATAGTTTTTTGGGGTTTTTTTTGCTAGCAGAATGGCTTTTTCATTATTTTCTGCTATGACTAGGTTGGTTGTTTGTTTGATTTTTTAAATTGGTTTGTTTATGACACAGTACACTGGGGACTGGAAGCATTGCACTTGTGTGATGATGGAGCTACTATATTAAAAATCACTCTCTGCAATTGACTTAAGAATCTGCATCTCTGCAGCTTTCTTTAGTTGGGTTTCTTGCAGCCTTACCAGAGTCTGGAAGAGCCTTGGCAGCTTTTTTAATTTTATTGAGAAAAACAAGAGACTTTAGGCTCTTGCCATATATTGCAAGGCAAGCTCAAGTTAAGTAATGGATATCGTCTCAGTTTGTGTCACTGTTGTGCCTCTGCCCAGGGAGGGAGATTTGGGCCCTTTTAATACTGCTTCTTACCCAGAAAGCCAATAAATGTCCTAAAGGAAAGCTAGCAGGAGTCCAGCACTGAATCTCTGATCTCATCCTACTTCTCCCCATGCATCCTCATCAAGAACACAGAAGAAACCAGCCCTGATGTTCTTCTTTCTGCATTCCACATTTTTCAAGATAACTGCTCTAATTGCCTTGCTGCCCTCCAGCCCTTCTTGTGACTCTGCTGCTGTCCCTGTAACTTAACTTTTGGCTTTCCCTCTCACCTTTCTCCTATAACTTCATATGGCAGATTCCTGAGCCCTTGAAGGTCCTGGGAAGGCAGAGAGTCAACATGGAAGACCCTGGTGTCCTTCCATACTGAAGAACTTCAAGATGAATGAGAGAACATTTTTGCATATAATTCTTTTCTTTACACAAAATATGCCACAGGAGCAGCAAATCTATGAGGTAAGCAGTTCTAGTCAAAAAGCAAGGAAATCACATCTCACATGGTGCTTTGCTGCATAAGGTGTTTGGGGCTTTCCTGGCAGTGGGAGGTGGGTGGTGTTTGCAGCCCCTATGCTGGCCTGAATAATGTACCACTTAAAGGGCTTGCTCAAAACCAGCATCTCTAGATTTGGGTCTGCTTTGAGCCCAATTTGGAAAAAGGCAGAAAACTCAGGCAGCCTGGCTCCCCATCACTGCCCATGTGGCATCATCACCCATGGCTCTTTCCAAACAAGCAAAAAAGGGAAGGGTGAAATAATATTTTCCTGTAGATCAGGCTAAACAGGCTTCTTCCCATTTCTCCCTTTGCTCCTTGCCAGCTCTATTTGCCACTTGGACTGATGACACTGTTGAGTCAGGGACAGAAAGACGACTCCAGTGTTCAAGGGGATCAGAAGTCAAAAGGGTTTAATGAAAGTAGCTGGGTCTTTTTACAATGTGACTCATTAAGGTGATACTTGATTGGTCTCAAAGTAGAAACATCTCATATTATTGGTGACTATGAATAGCACACTCTGGAGAACTATATTTATAAACAATGGTTACAGAGAGATAATAATTGTTTGAATTCTTTCATCTAAGTTCACCACAGCTTTTACACAGCTTCCCATGATTTTCCTGGGAGAACCATGTCTCTCTCTGTTCAGAGGATATATAAGTACTACAGACAGATCCTTGCTGGAGGTGTACCCAGAAAATGAGCTCCATCCCAAGGAAAACCTCCTTTCCAGTAAACAGTAAACTCCAAAACAACCTCAAACATGTGCCAGCACAAGTGCAACAGAGTCCTGGTGCTTATTTGGGATCTCCTTTGCCCTACCTGGCTGAGAGGAGGGGGAGGAAGGGCACTGTGACCATGTTCACAGGGGTCCGAGGAAGAGGGAGGAGATGAGGATCTGAGCCCATGCTTCAGAAGGCTTGATTTATTATTTTATTATATATGTTATATTAAAACTATACTAAAAGAATAGAAGAAAGGATTTCATCAGAAGGCTAGCTAAGAATAGAAAAAGAAAGAATGATAACAAAGGCTTGTGTCTCAGACAGAGAGTCCGAGCCAGCTGGCTGTGACTGGCCATTAATTAGAAACAAGCACATGAGACCAATCACAGATGCACCTGTTGCATTCCACAGCAGCAGATAACCATTGTTTACATTTTGTTCCTGAGGCCTCACAGCTTCTCAGGAGGAAAACTCCTAAGGAAAAGATTTCTCAGACAACATCACGGCTCCAGGGCGCGAGGGCGCGTGCGTACCTGCGAGGGTGGCGCGGGTGGTGGGGCCGGCGTGGCGCGGCACCAGGAGCTCGTGGTAGTGCTCCCCGGCCAGGGTGCTGTACACCACCCTGTAGCTGTGTGCCTCGGCCTCGCTGTTGTCCCAGGTGAGCTCGAGGCTGGCGGGGCTCCGCGAGCCCACCCGCAGGTTCTTGGGGGCGTCAATCTCTGCGCGACACAAGGGACAGAGGCACGGTGTCACTCACAGCCCTGCCACAGCCAGGGGGGACAGCCAAGAGATCCTCCTGCCCTGAGCATGGCCTGGCAGGAAGGGCTGGAACATTTGCTCTCACCCCCTGCTCAGCACAGGCTGGGAGATGCCACCCAGGAGGGTGATACAAATGCTGGCAGCATCTTCGCTAAGTTGGCTTGGCAGGTAGTTCTGTGTTATTTCAAAAAGAAAACCATTCTCCCTCATATTAAGGTAAAGGAAACTGAGGCACTACGAGTAAAAGGGCTCTGCAGTAGCCATGCATTGGCCTGAACTGCTCTCAGAAGAAAACCTTGAGCATCTTTACAGGCTCATTCACTCCCAGACACTGCCCAAAGGATTTGTTTATTGGTGCTGCTCAGGCTGTGTACTGAATCTACTCTGGTTTGCACAATAAACCCCTCTGGTGAGCAGCAGCTGGGGCTGGGCACCAGTGGACAGTGGGTAATGGTGATGGGTCTGAGTTTGGGAGGGTGCTTTTATGTTGCCTTTTAGAAATAAAGTGAGGAAGGCCAAGGCAGCAAATCAGTTGGAGTAAGCATCTCATCTGAAATATTTATCTATAGAGATATGTACACACACAATTCACGTCCCACAGTTATTACAGCAGGAGCCTCATAGCCCGCAGTAATGTACACGACAATTTATATACCATAAACCAGCACGGAAATACACACTCTGACTCCTCCTTTATGGCACGGTAAATTAAATCCCTTAGCTATCTGCAGGCTTAACATTAATTAAAGTTTTACTGACCAGTTAGGGTGCTCAGAGAAGATATAAAATAAGATAACCACGTTTCTGGATGTGCTGGTTTCAGCTGCTTGACTGCTGATTCCTTGGTCAAGGCACCTGCCTTGGCTCTTGATGCTGAGTGGGAGTGAGTGTCCCCTTGAACTCAGACCTGTGCTGAGCATTTTGGTGATTTTGAGAATTGTGCGTTGACCTGTGGGTGCTCTTAAGGACATAAACTGCTGAGTTCTAGAGTTCTAAGCTGTGGGTCTGAACAGGCACTTGAGCTGGTGGGGATGTGTGTCCCAGGCAGCTTCAGCCTTGACGCTGCAGCAAGACATGGCTGAGATGGGGTTGGTTTGGGGTTTATCATCTAAATATGGGGGTTGAGTCCATCCATGCCTTGCCACTGGCATCTGGGATCACCTGGACTGCCCTGGGGACTGTATGAGAATCCCTGGGGGCACAGGGCATTCATCACAGCTCTCTCACTGACACCCATTACAGCTATAATGCAACTTGTGCCCTTCTCTTGAGCTGGTTGTTGACAATAATTCCTCTTTGAATTTTTATGGTGGTATTTCCCAGGATTTGGGAGAGTTGGATGGGGAAAGGTGGAAGCTTTGGGGACACCAAATAGGACCTTTTGCACTGGAGGTTTAGTGGCTAAACAGCCACTAGGAGTGGTGGGACAGAGGGCAGTTGTAGGGTGTGTATTTTAGGGTGAGCTGAATATTTTGCTCTGTGATGGGATGAAAGGGACCTGAATTCAGGTGTCACCATTTACACCTGTATCTTAACCACTGTGCTTCCATCCCAGTTCTTCATTCTAGCACATTAAACCCCAGCTCACTTATGCCAGCAGAAAAAGAAGCATCACCAACCCCCAGCTGCAAAAACCCCTCAGCTTTTCCTCCTTGCTGCAGGACAGCCCACCTGCAGCCGGCAGCAAGCCACCTACCCATGCTTGCCAAAGAGACTCAAAAATTCAGTTCACGCCCAAAAATTCAGCTCTCCCAGCCAGGGCAGCTCTCTGTACCTGTGGTGAACTGCGCGAAGGCGGGGCGGCTCTCGTTGGCGCCGCGCAGGGCGCTGACGGCCAGGTGGTAGCGGGCGCCGGGGCGCAGGGCCTGCAGGGAGTACTGGCTGAGGGGGGGCTGCAGGCGGAACGTGGTCCTGCCGCCCTCCCCGTCCGCCAGCCCGTACTTCAGCAGGATGGCGTCCACCTTGGCGCGAGGCGGGCTCCACTCCACGAAGGCCACCGTGTCCGAGACGTCCCGCACCAGGATCTGCGTCGGGCCGTCAATGACTGCGGGGGGGAAACGGGCAGCTGTTATTGTGGGAAAGTTGGGTGGGGAAAGGGGGGAGATTTGGGGATGCCAAGGTTCAGGGATGCTTCAGGCTGGCCTTCAAAGTGGCTGGAATTGGGATTTGGGGACAAGGGAGAGAGGTGGCATGGGCAAGAGGCATGACCCTGACCCCAAGATACTTTGGTCCTCATGGTTCCCAGTCCTTTGTCCCAATCTCCTGGCTCTTTCCTGAACCTTCTCTGCTTTCTACAGACACCAGAGCAAGACCCATCAGCTCTCTCATTGACACCGATTACAGCTATAATGCAACTCATGCCCTTCTCTTGAGCTGGTTGTTGACAATAATTCCTCTTTGGCTTTTTCAGGAGGTATTTCCCAGGATATAAAACTCCTATGTCTAACTGCAACGCACGTTCTTTGCGCTAAGATAGCTGCTTGTACTTTTGCATTGAAAAAAACATGCAATTTTCCTTTGTGCCCAGCTCTTCAAACTATCCAAACAACTTTTATTGATGTTCTTCTATGCAATTTACTCTTTTCTGATCCTTTCCATCATTGGCAAAATTTATCAGCAACAGTATTATGTCTTTTGAAAGGTGTTGACAATGTGTTAAATAACGTGGGGCCAAGGACAAGATCCAAGTGTTGAGAACTGAGGAATGTCTCTAGAAATGTTCCTGCTTTGGTGCCAGCTCCTGGTTTGTCCTTAAACTGAGGAATCAGCTCATAAATCTGTTGGTGTCTTGGCAGTGGGAAGAGAGGAGAAAAAGCAACTGCTCTGGTGAATCTTCATAACTAGCTGGGTGTGGGGCTATGGTTAGTGTCCAAGAAAACCTTTCAGATAAGTGTTTTTTAGAAAAATTAATACCAGAGATCTACTGGGAGACCTTTTTGAACATTTCTGCCTTTATTTTTTTTTTTTCAGAGATTTGGGCCCTTCCTTCTTCTACACCCCCCAACACTCAACCTTTGGATATCAGGCTCAAGCCTGGCTGATGGATGCTTTGAGTCCAGTAGGACTTAACGGATGGTTGGATGGATGGATGGATGGATGGATGGATGGATGGATGGATGGATGGATGGATGGATGGAGCCAAGCCTTGCCATCGCTCCTGTGCCATGGCAGTGCTCATACATGAAGCCTGCTGGGCAGCCTGTGTTATCACTTAGATGGTCACAAGGTGGGTGAAAAAGCCCACTTTGGTTTTGTAATTCAGACTATACCTAATATAATGACAGTATACAATAAGGGTCTGCTGAATGCTGCACCTGAAGTTCTGCGGGACAAGCATGTGGGCAGGGATGGGAAGCACCGGGGAGGGGTTAGAAAAGGACATAGAGGAACTTGAAGTAGTGAGGTGAGGTCTGTGGGCAAAACAGCAGAGGAGGGAGCACGGTCGGGAGTCCCAGTGTTCAGGTAGGAGCTGTCTGTCCAGCTTGGCCAGGACCAGGTCATGCATACCCTCCATCTCCAACTGCTTCATGCTGTCCAGCCACCCAGGTGATCCACATCTACTTAGCCCTGTGGCATAAAACCATGCCTTTGCTGCCTGATCCTGGCACAGGATGCTGAGGAAGAGCAAGGGTGGTGGGGATGAAGCTCTGGGGGTGCTGCAGAGGAAGGCAGACACCAGCACAGAGATGTTCCCTGGAGCATAGATCCTGGAGCCCTCTGCTCCACCTGCGCTCCCTGCAAAGGCCAACCCTTGAGTCTGAAGTACCAGCTTCTATTTTCACTGACTTCCCAGGGAAAGGAAGTTTCTGGCTTGACCAGGAGATGTCTCTATTAAGCCATATCGAGCTGAACACAGAGGCAAAGCAGGAGGAGAGGACTATGCTGGGGAAGATTAGCCCTGCAACAACCTGCTGCGGTGGAGGGACCCTCCCTCCACTCTCTCCGCTGCCTCAATTAGCAGCACCTCATTATAGCCCTCCGGCAGCTATTTAAGTGCTGTTTCCTCTCGGAACAGCTCAGGTGGAGCTAGTAGAGGTTGCCTGGCTTTCAAGGCAGACTGCACCAGATCTGGTGTGAAGAGCCTCCTCTCCCCCATGAGCTCAGCCCATCGCTGCATCTCCTTCAGCAAGAAGACCCAGCTTAATTTTCTCTTCTCTACAGGAAGGACCAGTGAGTGGGCAAACAAATTGGTTAGGAATGGACATGCTGTTGCTCCTGGCTCCCTGTCCTGCTGCCTGATTTGCCTGAATAGGTGGGAGTTGAGGGCATTTATTGGCACAAAATCAGGTGGGAGTTTTAATCTGTTATGTATGAGTAAGTAATACATTTGTAGATATATTTCTTGAGGGCATCCAGCCTCCAAAATGTGAGATTAGCAGAGAAGAATAATTTATCCAGCTATACAATGAAAGCAGAACTGAGTCTTCGCTGCCAACCCCATTAACATCGCCACAGTTTCTACACTTGTGACAATTTAGGAGCGAAAGGGACAAAACACTGCACGAGGAAGCTGTGGCTGAAATGTTTGCTGTAAGTTTCATCCCTGCCCGTGGGACTTCATTTTTGGGACCTGCTGTGCTGCCCCCGGGTGGGGCTCACTCACGGGTTGAGACGCTGTCAGAGGTGGGAGGGCTTCTGGCTTGTTCCTTCAGGGCCACCACGGTGACAGTGTACTCCTCCCCCGGCTTCAGCCCCGTCTGGTTGAAGGTGGTGACGGTGCTGGGGAGCTGGGCAATCACACCACCCTCGTTGTTCTGTCAGGGAATGAAACAAGCATTAACCCTCCCCCAGCAGCTGGTGTTTTGGGGGAGACTGATGCACAAAGAGGAGGTGCCCCCCGTGTTGCATCCTTCCACAGCCCACGCTGCATCCCCAAATCACATGGTCACCTTGGCACACCCCAGCATGGAGGGAGAAAGCTGGGATGAGGTCACCCACCAAGCGTGGAGTGCTTGTGTTGTTGGGCTGCAAAATCCCCCCCAATCCCTCCTCCCTCCCCAGCTTCTGTGTATTTGTGCCTGTGCTGCTCAGAAAGAGGAAAGATGATTAAACCAAAGCCTTAGCTAGGCTTGTTTTCCCTGCTCTTCAGGTGCCAGGAGCCTTTTGTTGTTGATGTATAGGTATGAAGCTGTGAGGTCTTTATTTTGCTATCACCTGCTTTTTAGCCATCTTTAGTACACTCATTTTTGCCTTGTGGTTTTGCCCTGAAAAACTGTGAGGCTTTAAACAACTGCACATGTCACCTTTCCTGCCAGTGCTTGGACAAAGGATCTTTTCTTGCTGCTGTCTTCACTAATAACATGCTAAACAAATCTTTGCACATAACTCTCAATTCATATTCATCCCTTTTCTCATTAAACAGGAAACCTTCCATTTCAGCCATCAGTTACCATTTTACCTTCTCTAATTTTCTTTGCTAAATCTGTCCTCTCTTTTTATTTTTCCCACTCCATGCTTTTGTAGGGGTGAGAGCATCACAGAGACCATGGAAGGAGAGTGGAAAGAGCTTTGCAGGAAGCTGCAAGCATCCTCACTGGGCTGCTGAGGACCAAAATTAGCATTTCCTCATCCAGTTTTTGGGAAGAAGGTCAGTTTTTCTCACAGAGGTTGTGATGCTGCTGTTACAACTCTTGTTTTTAGCCCTTGGGAATGGGTTTTGGGCTTGTTTGAGGTGTGGCAATGTTTTGGCATGTACCCAAGCAAGCATTGCTTGCAGGGCAGTAAAGGACACAGCACCCTCTGCCTAATTTTAGGGGAAAAGACAATAATAGAGACTCCAGAAGGGCCAATTTTGGCAGCTGATGGGCAGGAACATGACTGTGACTTTATGTCTTAACTCATGGATTTGAGAACTTTAAAGCCCAGTGAACTACATTCCTTCCCAACCCAAGACCGTGCATCCAGGAACAATCCTCATTTTGCATCTTATCTGCCTTTAAATCCAAAAATGTTTCCATGTATTCTTAAGTTTAAGGTTAAAAACAGAAAAAACAACCAATGGTTTGCATTTATTTGCTTCAGAGGAATGCTGTTCAGCTTAATTCCTGAGTAATAGTGAAATGTTTAAAAGAGCTATTTTTTCCTACCAAAAGCTTTACTCTGATATTTTTCAGCTTTAATCCTGAATGATCACCTGATGGTGACTGCAAATTATCCCAGGGTCTATACCTGCATTACATGAGCTTCACCTTCTGACACGATTTGCATGTGGATGTAGCCAACATCACATCAATAATCTCCCAGCAACTCTTTGGAAATGAGAGGATTGAGTTATTTAATGCAATTGGGCCCTTGTTTTGTGCTGTGCAAGGACACTTCATAGTTAAGAGTATTTAAAACTTTGGGGCCAAATTCTGCAGTTCTCCACTGCCCAGAGCTGCCTTTGATTCCAGTGCAGGTTTTTGTACAAGTGAAAACATCATAATTGAGCTCTTAATCAGCATTTCTTTTACTTCTGGGGCTTGAATGCTCTTATAAAGAGGCTTCATGTACAATTGAGGCTGTACTTATGGCTAAATGGTGTAGAAATTATGAATATAGACTAAATACTTGATGTACAATTTTTGTTGCTGTGCACAGAAAATATGGGGTATTTAGGGCAACATTTTTATCCTTTCATCTTTTCTGGCAGGGTTTCTACCTGCTCGTCACTGCGATTAAAATTAAAATTCCATGGCAGGAATGAAGTGTGCGTGTGACTTGGGGGGGGCTGAAGGTTCTTGTCTGAGAGCCAGCAGCTGCTCACTTTGATCCAGGCTGCTTTGGGGAGCTTTGTGTAGAGAGCAGGGTGAGGAGGAAGAGTCATTGGAAAGGAAAAAGAGGGTGCGACAACAAGAGTGAGGCTGGAAGGTTTTTTTCCCCATCACTGGATTTTTTTGGGGACATTTCTTTGAGGACATGCATTGACACAAAAACTAATGGGGAAATGCAGGCTGGCAGTCTGGGGAATCTGATATGCAGCACAGAAATGGCAAACACAGGCTGGGTGTTTGGGAAAGGGGGTAATTGGAAGCTGATTGAGGATGCTCTCACTGGATGCACCCTGCAGTGGCAGGGGTGTGGCAGCAGTACCTTGGGGATGAAGCTGATCTCCCAGCCGTCCAAGGGGAAGGAGAAGGGCTCCCACTGCACCTCTGCTGTTGTCTCTGTGATGGTCTTGAACTTCAGCCCCTGTGGTGTGGCGAGGTCTGCAAGGGAGCAGGGGTGGTGAGCAGAGAGGGGTGGGTGTGCCCTTGCTGTACCCACCCTGCTCCCCGTGGGTATTTTGTTATCTGGGCAACAAAAACAGGGAAACTTTTGGTGTCTGTTAGCAAAATTCTTTTTCCCCTGCTCCACATGGGTGGGAAGGAAAAGAGGGAAATGCCTGGACCTATGGACACTGAGGCATCATCCCACTGCGTTATCATGTGAACAGAGTGAAGGATGGGGCTGCAAAGGGGTGTCTGGATAGTTTCTGTTTTTCCCATGCCCCCTGTATCCTTAGTCTCCAAGAAACCCCTCTGGAGGCTGGCATTACAGCTTGATACTCCTGTTTTCCTCTGTGCATCACGGTCCTGGTCAGGACTGTGTTTCTCCTGATGCACAGCAGCATCCCCTCTTGCTGCACCATCACCCCCATCATGGGGAGTCATCACAGGGAATCATCTGTTCAGGAGGGGGAGGAGAACCTGAGATTTACATGTTATATTGTAGTATTTTCTCTGAGGAGAGGCATGTAATGTTTTGGGCCACATTCTGGGGGCTTCAATCAAACCCTGGAAGTTTTTTCTTTTTTTTAGACATCCA
Organism: Zonotrichia leucophrys gambelii; assembly: GCF_028769735.1. Lineage (NCBI taxonomy): Eukaryota > Metazoa > Chordata > Aves > Passeriformes > Passerellidae > Zonotrichia > Zonotrichia leucophrys. The sequence continues at coordinate 4,569,854 of NC_088178.1, read as the reverse complement.
GGTTTTCATCCAAACTGAGTCTTTCTGAAGAGGATGGACACGTTTCCTCCTTTCCTATATCCCTATACTGATACAATTTTTTTTCCCCTTCTATTTGAAGGCTCAAGTTTCTGCTGCTAGAAGGTTTTTATGTAAAAAGTGAGCCAGCTTGAGCATCCCCTCAGGACACATGGGCAGCCAGCAACAAGTGCAGTAGGATACTTACTGGTCATCACCCTGGAGGTAACAGGGCTGCTGAAGACGTCACTGATGACTGCATAGATGCTGACATTGTAGGCAACGCCTGGCTCCAGGTCCGTGATGGTGATGCTGCTCCAGTCCCCAGGCACCCTCTGCTGGAGCTGGGTGCCCCCTGGCACGGCAGGCTGGTAGGACACCACGTACTCAGTGGCTGCCCCGGCGCTGTCCCAGGCCAGCTCGATGGAGCTGTCGCTGATCCCCGTCACCCGCAGGTTCTCAGGGGGAGACACTGGGGAGGACAGAGGTATGGAGAGCGTCAGTTTGTGTGGCTTATTCTTCCACTCCTGTGGGAGGCTGTGTAGGTCTGCTGGTGGGCCACAGGCACAGACTGGGGGTTATGTGCTACCTGTGGTTGTCTGAACAGCTATAAAAAGGTAAAGGCTCAGGAGAACCCATTGCACTGTTTAGCCCCCATGCTGGGATGTGTGGGGATTTATAAAATTGGAGGGTTTTGGGAAAATTGTAATTGTACTGTTTTACAGACAGTAGAATTGTGATTGGAGTTAAGTAGTAGCTATAAAATTGGTTGGTAGAAAAATTAGGCAAGAAGTAGAAAAGTAAGGATAAATAGAACAATGGTTTGTGTGTTGATGTTTGTTTAGACTAATTTTTTAAGTTGTAGAAAAGTATGTTTAGGAAGATACTAGTAAGTTCTAAGCTGAATAATGGAGTTTTGTGTATTGTGTTTTAAGGCTTACAAGTAGGTATTATATTCTAAATAACCAAGCACTGTTTTAACCAATGGTATGTGTGCTTATAGTGGTTGGGTGGAACTACTGTCCTTGTGCTTTTGCTTTGTGTGGTTGGTCAAAAAACTTTTAAAGTAAGTTGTAGCATTAAGTTCTTGGTCTGCTGCCTGGGATGTGAACTGATGCCATCTTCCCATTGTCATAACCATGTAATGAGGCTGATGCTGGAAAACAAACAGCTCAAGGCACATTCCTAGCAGTCTCATCCTGTTTGTGATTTGTACATAGCCCTGGCTGGCTGGGATGAACCTCACCAGCTTTTTGCTCACCTCCCACGGTGTCTTTGGGGACAGAGATAAGAGGGAGGTAGCCACACAGTGGGACCCCAGTGTATCAATCCTAAGTGATGCTCTCTGTGGGTATGGAGCTGATGCTGGAAAATAAACCAGCTCAAGGCACATTCCTAGCAGTCTCATACTGTTTGTGATTTTTACATAGCCCCCAGCCGGCAATCGGATGAACCTCACCAGCTTTTTGCTCACCTCCCAGACTTTTGTCCATAGCGTCTTGGGGGACAGGGATAACGGGAAGGCGAGGGGGGCGGCGGGGCTCAGTGTGTCCCAAGTGATGCTCTCCGCCAGGTAAGGATTTCTCCCAGATTCACGGCGCTCCTATGGGACTCTGCACACCTCGAAACCCTTGCTTATGCACCACTTAAGCCCGGCTCAAGCCCCACACCCCTTGCCGTACCTTCGGAGCAGTCGTGGCCGCCGTAGCCTGTCTCGCAGACGCAGAGCCCGTCGCGGCAGAGCCCGCGGCCGCCGCAGCCGGCGGGGCAGCGCTGCCGGCCGCAGTCGAGCCCGGCGAAGCCCTCGTGGCACTCGCAGGTGCCGTTCACGCAGCGGCCCCGGCCCGAGCAGTCGCGGGGGCAGCGCAGCTCCGAGCAGTCGTCCCCGGTGAATCCCTCCTCGCACACGCACTCGCCGTCCACGCAGAGCCCGCGGGAGCCGCAGCCGGCGGGGCAGCGCGGCTGGGAGCAGTCCTCGCCGCCGTAGTCGCTGTCGCAGATGCACTGGCCCTCCAGGCACACGCCGCGGCTGGAGCAGCCCCCCGGGCACAGCGGCTCCGAGCAGTTGCTGCCCGCCCAGCCCTCCATGCACACGCAGCTGCACGACTCCAGGCTGAAATTCCCGTGGCCGCTGCACTGCGGGATGTAATCCAGCTGCCCTGCAAGGATGCGGGAGCGAGGGTCAGAACCCGGCGGGTGGGAGGTGGAAAAGGTCGGGGTTGGTCTCGGGTCAGCCCTCTCAAGGGCTGGAGAAGGTGTGGGGCAAGGCGGGGATAGTTCTCTCTCCGGTAAACTGGTGGCTTTAGGGCTAAAAGGGGAATAATTGGTGGGGTTTGGGTGGATCTTTCCCGAGGGAGCAGTGCTCCTTAGGGAGCAGTGCCCCCCATAACATGACTATGGGCGCCATCAGCCTTGTGGTGGTGCAGGTGCTCCCTTTGGTTTCTCTCCAGCTCAGCACTCAACAGGAACTTCCCTAGACTTCTTACTGGAAAAAACCTTCCCAGGAGAAACCCTCTGCACCAGCCATGACTCCTCTGGTCTCACGTTTACACACTTCTCCTTTTTATAGCTGAGAGATCCTCGGCTGCTTTCTCTCTCTTCTCTACACAGCAGGTATGTACCCAAAGGCATCATCCTCATCCCTATCCTGGAGAACCTGATTGGGACAGAACTGCTGGCTTTGGGCTGTGGAAAAGCAGGGACAGCACCAGGGCTCTGTGGCCAGCACCTCTGATGCCTCCTCTTTACCTGGCACCCACAGGATGCTCTGGGGGGAGGAGGGACAATGGGGATGAAGGCACCAGTCACTGACACTGCTAATGCTCCTCTGGTTTGCCCTCAAACAGAGCCATTGCTCCAGCCGAGGGTTTATCCCAGACAGGCTAACTTTTCCTTGCTGATTTGTATTACTTTTCTTAATATGAACCAAGGAAGAACAGAAGCCCTTTCTGTGTTTCCTCCAAACTATGGGAAACATTTACAACCCCAAGCCCCAGGACTCTGTCCCCAGCTAAATTTCCATCCTAGCTGACCTTTCTGAGCAGCTTTCCCACTTGGGGGATGTAGCAGATGCATATGTAAAAGCAGCTCAGTTACATGCTGTGCCAGACAGACACATTTGGGTTACTTGCAGGACAATTCCCATGCAAACTGCAAATGCTGGGAATGCCAGGCAGGATCTCTTCAGATCTCAGCCTCTAGCTGAGTTATCAAAAGATAAGAGAGGATGCTTTTAAGTATGCTGGAGAAAAGAGGCTTTCCTCAGGGAAATTGCCTTGGGTGGTGGGGTAGGGATCCTGATTCCTTTGCAGTGCAGTGAATTGAAAGCAACTCTGGTAAAAATAAATGAAATTATTCCAGTTTTAGCTCGGCACATCTGTGATGGGAGTGGGGACTCCACCAAGCAATGAATATTTAATGGGACTGTCTGTGCATGTTGCAAGTAACCCAAATAGGCCCATCAGAGTTTCAAATTAATTCCTTTAAAACAGGTTTTTCCCATAGCATTTCCTGCGTGATTTTAACCCTCACTTTGCACAGACTGGTGTTTCCTATTTTGTCTTAGTTATTAATGCAGCTGGTGGATGTGGGCTGAAGCCATGGCTGGGAACACATTGACTTCCACTGGCCAATGATAGATGCAGCCCAAGCCACCCTGGTGTGTGTCCATCCTTGTTTCTCCCTCCCTGACCAGTTCCACTTTTGGTGGAACTCTTGACCTGAGGATTGATTGCACCCATTTCATTTTAATGTGTCCTGCACACAGAAAAATGTGTCCTTCCACTGGAAAAATCACACTAATAGCTGCAAAACTTTAAAATAAAAAAATGCAGTGAGTACCTTGGGGGTAAAAGAGTTGGTTTTAATTTATCTTCTTTTCTGTTGCTGTTCTTGGTGTGAAAAGCATTTTTCCCCTGGAAAGATGCCCTGTGTGGATCTCCTTGCTTAGTGTTTTCTTCCCTGCAAGGAGCCCTGGTGTGCTGCAGCCACGAGCAGGGCTGGGCTGCATTTGGGATGGATGCCCTTTGGGACAGCCCCTCTTCCTCCAGACAAGGAGAACTATCAGTACGCTGGCTCCTGGACCATGGAAATGCAGCTGCCAGCCCAAACCTTCCTGACCCATCTCATTTCAGCTGAGTGCAGCTTTCCTGACCCTGGGGCACAGCTGAGGTGGAACGAAACCTCTTGGAGATTTCCACAAAAGTACATGTTTTTATTCAGATGAAGTATCATGCTGATGGGTTTGTGCCTTTTTTAAAGGTTTTGTTTGCTTATTTCATTTTTTTAAATATATTTTAATGCTTTTTTTTAAACTCAGTTTTTCAGACGTGTTCATTCCCCCTGCAGAGAAGATGAAGGGGCTCATTGCCAGCTCCCATGGGGCTGCCTTCAGCCCAGGGACAGCTCAGGACAGCAGCAGCCACATCTCTGCCCCCTGTCCCACAAGCAGTGGCACATGTCTAAGAGTGCTGGGAGGAGTGCAGAGTTGGGAGATCCCCCTGCTCACCCCTAACCAGCTGTAATTTCATCCCCAAAGGGGTTCAGCTCTCTCTCCTTTATGGAATTTTCACAGAGTGTGGACAGGCACTCAAGTGACCAAAGCCCTCCCAGGGCTTTTCCTGCCTTAGAGGACTTTAGCTAAGTTTTTTTCACTAAATCCACAGCCCCACAATGGGTAAACACTGGTTTTCCTCTGCCACACTCTGAGTGGCACCATCAGGTTTGCATTATTCCTCCTGCCTCTCTCTCAAGCCCTCAGCCCCCAGCAAGAGCTAACAGGATGGCGTTACTACCTGTGGCTGCATTTTCTTGGCAGCAATTGGAGGTGCATTGGTCCCGGAGGATGGAGACCTCCCTCTCCAGCATCTCAATCCTGCTCAGCAGCTCCTGCAGGGATGGGAGGGAGGTGGAGCACTTGCAGGCCTGCTTGGGCATGTTTATCCTGTGGGTGAAGGTGACCTGGCTCTCGCTGTCGGAGGTCTGCTCCGTGTACTCTGCCAGCCGGTCGTCTTCTGAACTCACCTCCTCGCCCGAAGACTTGAACATGGAGGAGCAGCAGCTGTCCAGGGGGATGTTGATGTTGTAGATGTGGTGGAAGACCATGGGCTGCTCTTTGGTGGGTGGGCTGCAGTTGGTGAGGCCAGCTGCCTCATCCACCGCTGTCCTCTGGGCCGGCTCTGTCATCACCTCCAGGTGGCACTCAAACGGCTTGAGGACAGCGCCCAGCAGGAGCAAGTTGAAGCTGATGACCACGCTCCTCAGGATCGGGTTTTCACCATCAGTCCCCATTTTCCTGGGAGAGGGAAGAGCCTTCCAGGCTAGTCTTGGTCAGCCAAGAGCGAGGAGGGCCTGGGAACACAGAAGCAAAAGAGCATGGTTGGTGTTAGCCTTGAAACTTCAGCACAGAGAGGCAAATCCTTCTTGTTATCTAGACATGTGGGGCCAACTTCACCCACATGCAGTCCTGCTGGCTTTGGTGTGTAGGGACACAGTTTGGGGTAATTGGGAGTGGGGCTGGCCCAGCCTCATCCCCAGTGGGTGCAGCTGTGAGCAGCAGGTGAGCAGCACTGACAGCAATGAGCCATGGAGTGCCCAGGGGCACTGAGCAGCCACCAAAGGGAGCAGGGGGCACACAGGTGCAATGCATCAACAGCAGAGGATAAAAGGTTGGGCTGAAGAACCAGAAGGGCAGATGCTTGAAGCCTTCTGAGGTGGTATGGTGGTGCTCTGTATGGGTTGAAGCTTTCTGAAATTGTATTACTCTGTGTATCGTGGCCATCCCAACTGTGACATTGGTGGAGCCTGAATCAACCCTGAATGGAACCCATGGCTGGTGGGAACACCTTGTTACAGCCCTTGAGCAGTGATGAAGACAGATTCTTGATGTTGTTGTTGTTTTTTTTTTTTTTATTTAGGAAACAATCTGGTGCTATCAAAGCACCAAATACTCATCTCTGGGCCACTTACCACATCTTACTTTGCCAGCTTCTACCAATGCCATAATCTCGAGCAATTGCTACCTCTGCTTCTAATGGCCCTCCTGCTCTGGAGCTCCTCTCCAGCTCCCTGGGGAACATCCCTGCCTCTCCCATTACCCTGAATGAATGAAAATATGTGTTTGCTGGTTTCTCTCCAACAACACCTGGAACTCCTTTGGTAAGCTCTCCTTTTTTTCCCCCCTGTTTTTTAGTAAAAGCAAGAAAAACAGAAATAACTCTGCAATGGGATGGTGCTGACTGTGTTCACAGGCTCTGTAAGTTGCAATTTGGGGCTGCATTCTCAGACCCTGACTCCCTTAAGTCCTCCTCTGCCTTCTGGGCTCCTGGGTGGCCTTGGCTGACCCACAGGGAGATTCCTTGTCCCTGCACAATGGAAGGGACAGGGACTAATGAACACTGACTGCCTCTGATTGACTCATTGGTGCTCAAATCTCAGCACCCCCTCCTTGGCCTCTCCCTTGGCTTTTTGTGTGTGCTCAGAGTGGAAGTAATTGTGGCCATGGGCCAGCTGCTCTGAGCCAGGCCTGTGCTGCAAAGGAAAACTCCTTGCAGGATTACAGGAGCAGCTTAGGCACAGGGCAATGAAATGCTTCCTCTCCCCCTCTGTGCATCCAGCTTGCCTCAAGAGAGACATCAGAGCCTGTTTGTGAGCACAGCTGGATGGGGGAGAGGGGCTCTGTGTGGGTGCAGGAGTGAGGGAGTGGGAGATGATGGTGGATAAAGGAGGGTGAGCAGACACACACAGCACTAATGACACTGAGCAGGGTGGTTGGGCACTTAACCACTCTGTAACCCACATACTGAACCCATTCATCTGCTGCTAGGAACTGCCAGCCTTATTGATCTGTATCTCTTTATCAGTACATTCATTACAGCTGCCCAGCTCTCCTTCTGAGTGTCAAGTCATGGCCTCATTCCCTCTTGCCCCTTGGGCAGGGCATGATGCTGTGGGAATGTTGGCATCCCTAGGGAATGATGCCAGGGAGATTTCTTGTAATATCACTGGTTGGGCTCTTAGTTGTGAAATGGTGAAAAGTCACCATGGTTCAGGCTCAAACCAAGCTGAATCCACAGGACAGGTGGATGCTCCTTGGTGTCCTCCAACCCAGAGTAGGCCAGACACTCCTGTTAATCCTCAACTTCTTCCCAGAGGCTTGGGCTGGCAGCTCTGAAGCCCTACTAAGTTTGTGAATGCATTCCTGAACTCTATAATCTCCATCCCCTCTCTGGTCCTGCTCTGTCTCCTGTTCCTGGTTTCACCAGTTTTTGCTTTTCCCTAAAGGAGTCATCACAGTGAGGTCAGCCAGGGTGGGCTGGGAGGGCGCTGGGGCTGCACGAGCAGTCTGGAAGCTTGACTCATGTCTGCCTGGGGAGACAAACATTCAACATTCCTCCTCTGGGTTCCTCATTTTCCTGTGCTCCTGATGCATCCCAGTCCAGCTCACACTGCACTGACAGAACCATCAAAAACCATTGGTGGGGGGAACAGAGCCAGGACTGTGTATTTTTCATCCCTCCTTCACAAGGAAAATAAACCCATTTCTGTGTCATTTAATGTGGAAAATTTGCATTAGACCAAATTCACCTAGGTTGCTTTTAGTCTTTTTTTTTAATGATGGCTTTGTTGTCCCTAAGTTCAGACAAAACTCCCGGCTGGTGGCCTTCTGGATGGCTTTCCTTCCTTCATCCCTAGAGGTGGCCTTGGAAAAGCTCCCATCCAGGGCAGCTTTGGGCCTGTCCCTTTGCTGGTGTCTGCTGTCAATGTCCTTCTCCTTCACTTTCTGCTTGACTGGCACAACGCCTCTCCATCCCAGAGCGGCCTCAGTGTGACCAGGATAGGACAGCAGAACCTTTGGGGCTGCTTCTATACTTTACCAGAACTGGTTACCTTTAGTTTGTTTTGCCTTTTTTTTTTCCCCTAAAATCCCCCTGAAACATGAGTGTTTGATTTAAAGTTCAAATTAAAGAGTTATTACAGTTAATTATGAAGTTTGGCAGGCTTTGAGATTTTGGCTCCAAAGCATTTCAACTTTGGGGAGCTGTGAAAGAATCAATCTGCTGCAATTTCTCTGTGGTGCTCAATAAAAAATACAGGCAATAGAAAACTGAGAAAAATATTTGAGGGTTTTGCCAAACATGTACCACAGCAAAGCTCTCTCTTTCCCTCCCCATCAGCCTCTCTCCATCCAGGATTTGTGCCTTATGGGCCAGCAAAGGAAGAAACATAAAAACCCTATTAAATCCATAGCACATCCACCCTAATTATATCTTTTCAGTTATTTTTACATTTTGCTGATGGGCTGTATCTGTGTGAGCAGCTTTGTGAGGATGAATGCAGAAGGAAACCTGTGTGTGGGGATGCTTGGAGCAGCTGTGCTGAGAAAGTCATTAATGGTGGGGAAAATCACTGGGGGGTGGGGGAACAGCATCCCCCAAAATGCAGCATCTCAGCCCTTTTTTTATAACTTAGCAATGTGAATGTAGCAAATGCAAACTGGGCTCTTGCAGGATGGGTGCAGAGACATCAGATCTGCACTATGAGTGTGATGCCAGCAGTTTTATCTGTGGCATTTTGTGGGGACAGTTTAACATTTGGATGGTCCAACAGTATTTCTATTTTCGTGGCAGTTTTGATGAATTGCTTTGGTTAAAAAAAATAAAGTCAAATATTGCCTGGGAAGCTGCTTGAGAAAAAAAAAAAAATTTAATACACAATACATGGCTGAAGAAACAAATATTTTTCTAAGTCACTAAAGATGTGAAAATGAAGCGAATGGGGGTTTTTTTTGAGTGAGAAATCTCTAAATCTACCCATTGCATATAGAGATGGATATGTGTGTATATCTATTTATGTACATTGATTGCATTCCCTTTTTCTGAACATCAGGTAAACCCAAGCACTGCTGTTTGGTGCAGATGACCAACTGGAAAATCAGATTTATTTGGACTTCAGGCCTGTGCTCATCCTCAGTGCTGACCAACAAACCATCAAGAAACAGAGTTTGCTGCCTGTTTCCTTGGCATGGCAGAGGCAAGCCGGTATTTGCTGACAGCCAGCAGTCCCTGGACTCTGTGATCAGAGCTGGGATGTGTTCTCTGCTGGAGCACAACTGGCAGGAGCCAGAGCTCTGTGATGGGTTTGCTCCCACTGCTGTTAATGGTGGGAGAGACCCCAGGGTATGGGGATGTGGGAATCCTCTGAGTGTGTTATTTGGACTTTTTGTCACTGGGATATTTTATGAAAATCCTTTCTCTAGGATTTTTCTCCTGAGAAGCTGAGAAGCCTCAGAAAAGAAATGAAAACAATAATTATCTGATGGGTGTGGGATGTCTGGAGATGGTTTACCAAGAGGTGCATCTTGGATTGGTCTCATGTGATTGTTTTTACTTGATGACCAGTCACTGCTAGCTGTGTCAGACTCTCTGGTCAGTCATGAATTTTTTATTATCATTCTTTTTTAGCCTTCTGATGTCTCCTCTTTCTTTAGTATAGTTTTATTATATCATTTTCTTTTAATATAATAGATACCATAAAATGATAAATCAGCCTTCTGAAACATGGAGTCAAGATTCTCATCTCTTTCCTCATCCTGGGGACCACCAAACAGACTTTTGTGTTGAAAAGTGTCCTGCAGGTTTTCCAAAAGCCAAAACCTGCTGATGGATGTTTTTCAGGGCTGCCAAAGCCAAGTGCTTGGTGCAGATGGTGCCTGTTCCATGCTCTGGCAGGGTGCAGCCCATGCATCTTTCCTCTGGGGTTCACTGGGAAGGAAATTCAGCTCCATGGTGACTCTTGTTGGCTTCCCAGCCTTAGACTTATCATTCCAAGGCAGTCACACAGCTGAAAAACTGACATGGATTGCATTGCAAACTCAGAATCCCAGCTCTGGAGTTTTTTGGGTTCTCCAAAGTGAGGCTGCTGTACTCTGGTTTAGGGCAACTCATCATTCCCATCCATCAGCATCATTATTGCCTTGGCATTGAAATCTTTCCTGGGTTCCATGGCAGGTGACTGTCACCCTGTTTTATTAAGTTCTTCTAAACCTTCTGATCTTTACAATTTTGTAACAAACTTTCTAAAAAAACTTTATGTAAATAACTTCCTGTTTTACATTATTTTATGGAGGAGGAGAAATTTTATAGACTTTGTCCAATGTCATTGGACAAGCGGCACTGTCACCCTCCAATCCACTGTCACTTTTGGAAATCTATAAATGTTGGAGTCAGAATTAAACTTTCCCTCTTTTTTACCTTGAAGAGTCCAGTGTCAGTGTAGTTTTATTTTGTATCCTAAAGCAACAGGTGAGGATGTGTGCATGGCAAGGCACTGGCACCCAGGGAATGGGTGAATCACCATTCCTGGAGGGATTTTAAAAATCTTATATATAGGGCACCTGGAGACATAGTTCAGTGGTGGGCTTGGCAGTGCCAAATTCGTGATTGGACCCTCATCTCAGAGGTCTTTTCCAACCCAAATGATTCTAGGATTCTCAGACCCTGTGGTGTGTGCCTTGCTTTTGCTTTGCTTTGTGATTCAGCAAGAAACTCTTGTGATTTCCCTGTCCCACTGGATTATTTCCACCATTTCTCCACTGCTAATGGAGAAATAGTGAAAATATTTCTCCTCAGCAGCTGAAACTGCTGCAAATTTAGTGTCATTAGACTGGTCTGTCATTAGAAGCCTCCTGAGCAGGTGTAGAGATGCAGCATGTCTTGCAGACCAATTCCCTCCTGCAGCCTTGTGAGGGGAAGCAGCCCTGGTACCCAGTTATGACTGACCTACTGATGGGTAATTTGTCTGTTTAAAAAGGTTTTCATTGTCTTAATTCCAGAAAGAGTGAAGGTCCTTGCTATGTGAAATCAAATGAAGCCTCCCTTACCACCTTCTGCACCCTCTGCTTAACTGCAACCCTTATCACCCCTCTAAACAATGCCCGCTGCAGGATTTTGGGGAAATTAAAGGAGGTGGAAGGCTTAGAGAAGCAAACCATCCACTCTAACAGTGGTTGCTTGCTTGCCAGATCCTTTGGACTTATGGGGCCAAAGCTGAGGACCAACAAGGAAACCTGCACCACACCAGAAAACCACAGCTGAGTGTTTCCATTTCCATCCCATGCTGTCACCATCAGCCCTCAGACAGCAAATGACCAGTGGCACCTTTAAGGATGAAATACTCTGATACTTTTACCAGTTTTCCCTAACTGCATGCAGACGAAGAAATTTATGGATCTCCCAACTGACTGCAAATTCTGCCAGTTTAAAAATTTACACACGCCTCTGTCATAGACACCTACGTTATGTCTTTCTTTCATTACATATTCTTTTATTGAATTGCCATGGAATATATCAATAGCCTCTGTAAACTCCCACAAGAAAGAAAACACCAGCTTAGTGCAGAGATTTTGGGAGGAATCTCCTTTTATTTTCACATTTAGTCTGCATCCAGCACAACTGGCTTCACATCACCTCAACAGCTGCCTCCTGTGAAGTCTGGGAATCACCAGGTTAAGTCTGATTTTAGTGAGGGTGCCAGCTTTAATCTGAGCCTATCCCAGCATTTTAAAGAGTAAGTTTTGGTGCTATCTTCATTTATATATATAAATATAAAATATTTATATTTACAGGTACATTATCAATTCCCCAGTCAAACCGTGTTTAAACACATGCCACAAAGAAATTCTTGCTCAGTGCAAAATTACCTTTTGTGACTGGCTTGCCAAGGTGGGCACCTAATTTTATACAGAAGACCTAGGTGTGTGCCCAATTTCACAGTGAGATCTGTTAGCAGTGAGCTTGCTCTGGCCACTGCCTGTCCCTCTTCACCAGCCCCAGTGCCCTGTGGGCAATGCTGGGATGCAGCCCAGGCTGGGAACAATGCTGTGGCACAGGATGACTTATGGGTAAAGGCTTCCCTCTCTTCTCCAGCACGAATATGAAGACCTAGAAGCACCCACAGTGCCCAATGTCCTGAAGGAAGGTGACCCATTCCCCTCTGAGTCCAGAGGAACCAGCCTGGTCCAGTGGTGCCTGAAATCCCAGCTCCTGATGGGAGTTGCTGCCTGCCAACACTGAGCTCTTCCATGTTGGGAAGGATGAAAGTTTGCCAAGAAAGTCTCACAGATATGTGTGCTTGGCAGAAAGATTTTTGAATGTAGAGTCTGAATAAGGAATAGAAATGAAAGCAAATTTTGATATAGAAGAAAAGAATTGCTGAGCCAGTCTTACTGGATAACCAAGGAGGCAAAGGGTGTTGGTTAGAAGGGGTTTGTATGGCTTAGAGCAAAGGATAAACTCACCCCAAACAAGATGTTTTTACCAAGCAGAAAGAGCACAGGCAAACAAGGCAGCAAATGCTGCAAGTAGAAAAAAGGTCTCAGAATTTTCCACTGCAAAAAAACTGAAAAAGAACTTCTAGCTTAAACTGTAATGTACTAACTTTTAGTGACTGGAGAACAGTAACATGAATATGGTAATTATAGTAGTTATGATAGGCTATAGATAAAAGTTAAGGTGTAGATTGGTTCTGCTGTATTAAGATGCTCAGCAAAGAAAAGTCTATAATGCATTGTAACCAAAACCAAAGGGTCTCCAGGCCTGCCTGCAGCTGGAGCTGACAGCTGTAGGCACAGCTCTGTCACCCACGACCCTAGGCTGCTGAAATGTCTTGGACTGAATAAACTGCATTTTGGAGAGCTGCCTGGAGTCCCACATCCCTCATTCAGGCTCTTACAGTTCCACACCAACTTGTGAGCCCTGTCCTTTGGGATTCCTGCCTGGGCAAAGTCCTCACACCCTGCACTTCACACCATGCATTTATTCACAGGGAGCTATGAAATGAACCCCCATCAGCGGGCCTGCATGCTGCAGAAGGGTTTATTTCATTCATGGTGTCTCCGGGAGTTTAAGGAGTTTTACCAGGGAGAGCTGGGGCCAGGGCTGGGATAGCTCCTGCTGCTGTTCTCACCAGCACCTCCATTTGCACATAGAGGTGCTTCTGGGTCATCACTCCTGCCCTGTGCCTGGGGAGAGGTTAACTTTGTGAAGCATGATTTTGGGATGGGGACAGACCTTTCAAGATGCTAGCCTTCAGTGCTAAAGCTCTGCACTGTGTTCCCAAGCCCTGTGATGGCCATTGTCCCTGCCCCAGCAGCTCCTGGAGCTCCACTGGAGATGCTAGAAGCTGTAAATGAGAAATTAGCTGCAATTATGGAACATCACAGGGCACAAATACCCTCTAAATCCTCTTTAATTACATGGTAGCACTTAATTACATGGCAACAAGAATGTAAGCACAAAAATAAATATAATTTCAGTTTTATCTTTAGCAGAGGCACTGGTAATTAATTTTGGAGGGTGATGTAGGAGCTGCATGGTGTGGACTCCACTAGCACAGTACTGCAAAGGTGCTGCTGCCAGGGCAGACAAACCTCCCTTCTTCTCCCTCTCCAACAGCCACGACTTTGTCACCTCTCCCCATTCCCCACTCAGTGTCATCCCTCTGTCATCCGTCTGTCTGTCTGCATGGTGATGCACAGGCAGAGACTTGCAGATGTCAGGATAAGGGAGGACCTGTCAGTGAAGTGTCCACTTACCCTCCTTGTCTCAGACTGAAAGGTGAAGCAGGGTGTGTGTTCTATCCCCATCTGTCAGAGGTGGGGCAGTTATCCTCTGTTCATGGGGCAGTTTTCTTTATCTCTGCCACAGCCAAACCTCCCTCCAGGAGATCTCTTCTGTCCATGGGCCATTAATTATTAATTATATTCTGTCCATGGGCCAGTGAGTGTCCCTGCATGGCTGATCCAATTCCATCATCCCATGGGGAGATGCTCCGCCCAGGGGAGGAGCCAAGCATTCCTACCTGGATCCAATCTGAGGTTTGGGACACCCCAGCAGCCTTTGCCCACTGCATTGCCAGAGGAGCAGCTTTCTGCTGCCCTGCATTGCCAGAGGGAGCCCAGGCCCATCTGCAGCAGCCCTGGAGCTGCAGAGGAAAACTCCCCCCTTGTGCAGGATCCCTGCTGCAGCAGAGCCACAGCTGGGACTGCAGGAGGGCTGAGCCCCCATGGGATGGGGCTGGGACACCACCCTGACACACAGGGGGCAGGGCATGGTCTGACTCTGGCAGTGTTGGTTTGTACTATTCATTTGTATTTTTAATTGTCCAAGTACAGAACTGTCATTCCTATTCCCACATCTTTGCCTGACAGCCCTTAATTTCTAAATTATAATAGTAATTTGAAGGGAGGGGGTTTACATTTTCCATTTCAGGGGAAGCTCCTGCCTTCCTTAGCAGACACCTGGCTTTTCCAACCAAGGCATTCCTGCATGGAGAAAACCAGGCAGGAGAGCCTCCATGGTGATACTGCTGAGTCAGGGACAGAAAGATGACTCCAGTCTTCAGGTGGATCAGAAGGCAAAAGGGTTTAATTAAAGCAGCTGGGTCTTTTTACAATGTGACTCCCTAAGGTGATACTTGATTGGTCTCAAAGTAGAAACATCTTCACATCATTGATGACTATGAATAGCACCCTTTAGAGAACCAGATGTATAAACGATGGTAACAGAAAGAGAGATGATAATTGTTTGAATTCTTTTGTCTAAGTTTTCCACAGCTTCTACACAGCTTCCCATGATTTTCCTGGGAGAACCATGTTTCTCCTCTCAGAAGATATGTAATTACCACACCATGGTTCATTCATCCCACCTCAGTTATGCTGGGAACTCCCACCCCATGACCAGCCATGGGGATTTGGATCACTCTCAGCCTTTTGGGCTTTTTTCCCCCTTTGCTCCCAGCATTCTGCTCAGGTGCAGTGAGACTCGTGCTCATCTGGCTGCTGCTTGGCTGTCACCTTGCATTAGAGTCTGCAAATCACCCCAGAGCTCCTGAGGGCTGAGCTGAAGAGGATGCAAACCTGGCTTGGGATGCTGCTTTGCCAAAATGCTGCCACCCATTACCCCCAGCACAGACTGAGCACTTGCCTTGATGAAGATAAAGGGGAGTGCAATGAAGCACAAAGTCACCTTGAAGAGCTTGGATGCACCTTAACCTCTGTCACCCCATAAAAAAAACCACTTAATTTAAATGGAGAACAGTGCTGTGGACCAGCACAGGAAGATCCCTACTAGTTCCCTGTTTTTTTAAACCATAATTAGTGCATTGGAGCATGTTCCCCTGGGAGATCTGAGCAGGAGCACACAGGAACTCAGTTTGCTTTCAGTAAAAGCAGACCCACCTGCTGAAGTCAAATGAGCACAGGTTTTTACTTGCTCTTTGGTTTGCCACATCATTTATACCCTACCCAAAGTCAGGGGGATGGAAAAGGAATGCTCACCTGGTGCATTTTTGATTAATTTCCCCTTCATATGTAATTTTACACCACAGAGATGAAGCAGAGCTGATGTGATCACAGTTGAGTATGCTGTGACTTTCCCCCAACCTGCTTTATAAGCCCCATACTGGAAAAAATTCAGATTTTCCATTTTTTTTAATATATTACTCACACTAAACAGCACGTTACAGTTGATTTACATGCACATGGAAGCTGGCAGACAGCAGCAGGGATTGTGCTGTGTGAACCTTCCAATAATTGATATTTTCTACTTGCCTTCCCATTGTAATTTCCCTGGAATGTAGAGAGCAGCAGCAGATACTTGTGGAACAGATTTGAGGCTGGAGCAAAGCTGCCACGGTGGAGCTGGCTGGAGGGTGATTTTCCTTGGGCAAGGCTTGTTCCAGGCCCTTTGGGGACCTGCAGCATCTCCTCAGGAGGGGAACAACCTTTGGTCGGTGACCACAAGGAGCCTGCAAAGATTTTCTATCACATCCGATTGAAAAGACAGAGAGAACATGAGCGAGCTGGAGCAGAGACATGAATCATCTTCCTGCTGCAGAGGCTTCATTTGATAAATAATGTATATGGAGTTTACAGTGATAACTGCTTTCTTCCCACCCAGGCAGCTGGGCTGGGTTTGGCTCTATTCCTCCTCCCAGGCAGTGTGACAGACTCTGTTTTGTCAGACAGGTTAATCTGGGGCTTTTCTCACCACTGGCCAGCCTCATGTGGGTATGGAGAGGAGCTGGCATTCCCAGATGTGGCAGGAGGAAAGAAATTTGCTGGGGGTGCACACTGGGGAGATCTCCTGAGGTTAATGGATGAATGGCTGAGGGGAGATGTGTTGCCCCTGTGTCAGAACCCAGGAAATTCCTCTGGCTGCCCTGGGGGACTCGAGCCCCTGCCAGGGGGCTCAGAGACCTTGGCACAGAGCCAAAGACCCTGTGCCTTTGATTTTGCACAGAGCCTTTGATTTTGATCCATGGAAAAAAATTACCAACCTTTATATGAGGATTTACAAACCACGAAAGTTTAAGTAGAATGACAGTTAGTTTGTCACAGGGTGAAAAGTAGAATTTTGGGGTTTTTAGAATGGGGGCTTGGGGTCCCAAATGGAGGAATTTGGGCATGCCTTGTCCTTCTTTCTCCTTCTTCCTGGCCTCCATCTTCTGGGTGATGGTGGCACTTTTGGATTGGTTTAAGGTAGGAACACACTGTCTAACATAGGTGATAGGTATTGGGAAGTTATTGTAAATAGTGTACATGTAGTTTTTAGTATAAAAAGATAACACTGCCTCAAGGATGGGCACTGTGCCTCAACCTGACCTGCGAGACAGATCTCAGCAGGTCAGAGAAAGAATGTCATAGATAAGAGAAAATAAACAACCTTGAGAACCAGAACAGGAGAATCCTGACTCCTTCTTCCACTGCCAGGCTGGGAAAAGAGACTCTCTGACATTTTGGAGTCATCCTGACCACAGAGACCCCCATGAGCCCTGGGCCTGCACATGGGCACCAACACCAGGATGCTGCACCCTGCATCCTGCTCCAGCCCCGTGCTGCAGAGCTGGCTTCCCCTCCCAGCACCAAGGCCCTCATCCCACCACTGAAATAATTGTTTTGTCTTCAGACATGCTTTCCAAAGAGTGCCTGGCCACCTCTCACCTCAGGAAAGATGGAGCCTTGGAGGTGACAGCTACATCACCTCTGGTTGTCCCTGAGGAGCACTGGAGCAAGGGTTATCCTTTGTGATCCCACCCTGCTGGTACAGCAGCATCAAGTGAGGTGTTCCCATTACCTTCCCTGCCCAGATTTCCTCCCCTTAGAGCATTTCCCCACCACAACAGGCCAATCCAAACTACAGTCCTTGTCCTCCCTCATGTGACATCTCAAGGCATGGAGATGGGAAAATGGGGGCTGAAAGTTGGACTCTTTAGGGAGCAAAAAAAGGAGGAATTTCCTCTTGCCACTCTTGTTTTTGGGCTTCTGGTGAATAGCAAGAGGGGATGGAGGAGGAGAGAGGAAAATTGTGATCATTCCTGAGCCTCAGATGTCCTGGTGACTCCAGGATTTCCTGACCTGCAAGAGCCTGTCTGGCCTGAAGGAGCAAGAGGCGCTCACTGGTGTAGCACAGAGCTGGTCTAGGCTTTTAGGAGGTACAATTAGTCATGCTGTGGGGGTGCAGCTCAAATCCCACATTTCCTTAGGTTTTGTCCTCTTCCCAGCTGGGATAGCCTCCACGGACATGTCTGGACCTGAGGAGCTGGCTGGGCACCTGCATGGAGCCACTAGAAGAATATAAAAAGGCTTTCATCAAGGCACACCACAGAAAATGCTCTTTAGTCATTTTTATAGCAGGCCTTGAAGGCTTTGACTGTAGTGATTTGGTTAAAAATAGATTTGTTTCTGTTGGAATTTGGTGGAAAAACCTGGGCTACCATATTAATGAAGGTAAGTGAGAAAACCCATCTCTCTTCCCATTTTACATCCCTGTGGAAGAACTGGAAATAGCTTCAGCACTTTTACTGCAGAGATAAAAAAGATCCTTGTGAGGGGGAAATAGCTGTAGTCAGTGTGGGCTTGCACCAGCTGAAGACTGGAGTTAGGTTAGGGTTTTATTGCCCTATAATAGGCAAGTGGCTCATCAAGGAGTGGAAATAAATGCAAAACATCATTTCATGGAGCCAGTGCACAGCATGGGAGCTTGGAAGCCAACCCACTGCTTTGCCATGTATTTTATGTGAGATCTTGGTTCTGCTCACTCTATTTCTCCAACTAGCATTGTATTAGTTCACAAGCAAACACCTAAAATCAATTTTAAGTCTGTTTTAATGCTGAAGAGCTCTGTGGAGATCTAGGACTCAGGATGAAGGAGAGCTCTCATGTCCTGTGACAGACAGTGATGTAAGTCCTTTCATGAATGGGTCACAATTCATCTTTGGATTGACTCCTTGGTTCCCAGTGTCCCAGAATTTGGGCTCAGCACTTTGCATTTCCAAGATTTTCATAGTTTCTAATCCAAAATTAATCAGAGTCAGTTGAAACACACTTTCTTTGCTGTCCTCCTTCACTCCTTATCAAAGCAATATATAAATGATGACAAATGACACAGTGTGGCCATTTGAGTAGGGCTTGCTGAACTGAGACATGAAATCTTTTAGGCAGCAATTGCAGCAGTGGAAACAGCCAGAAATATTTATATATCAGCGTTGGAGCACAGCAGTTTAAAACTGAGGAAGTACAGGCTGCATCCTGTGAGGAGCAAATGGCCCTTGATGCCTTCTGGGAGTGGGACAGCCCTGTCAAATTAGGCAAACTCAACCTGCTAATTGAGTGGATTCGGACTGCTGCTCACACACCTGAGACAGAGCAAATTGGAGAGGGTTCAAAGGGATTTAATCCAAGGAATGCTACCAGGGGAACTTCATGAGATTCAACAAGGTGAAGAGCAAAGCCTTGAGTCTGGGTTGGGACAATCCCTGCTATAACACAAGCTGAGGAAAGAAGGGATAGAGAGCAGCCCTGGGAAGTTCTTGGAAGGAATGGCAGATGAAGGCAGAGTGCGCTCACAGCCCAGAAAGTGACTCTCATCTTTGGTGGGCAGCAGGTCAAGGAGGTGATGCCCACCCTCTGCTTGAGGAACCCCATCCCTGGAATGCTGCATCTGGCCCAGGTGTGCTCAGCACAGGGAAGAAAACCTGTTGGAGCAGGTGCAGAGGAGGCCAGGAAGAAGCTCTGAGGGCTGGAGCTCCTCTGCTATGCAGACAGGCTGGGAGAGATGGGGATGTTTCAGGAGAAAATTAGGCTCCAGGGAGAGCTTAGAGCACCTTCCAGTGCCTAAAGGGGCTTGAAGAACCTGGAGAGGGACTTTGGACAAGAGTCTGGAGTGACAGGACACAGGGAATGGTTTCAGACCTACCAAAGGCAGTTTCCTATGGAATACTGAAATAATAGCCCACAGAGCAGCACCATGGTGGGGGAAGTTTCCTTGGTGCTGCTGTCAGACTCAAATGGTTCATGCCTTACACATTGCTATGAAGGAGTTTTGCCCATTACAGCAAGAGCTGTGTAAAGAAACCACAACCACTGAAGTCCAGCCCTCCTTGGAGAGGCCTGCCTGGAAACTGCCTGGATCAGACAAAGGGAACTCTGGTTCCACCATCCCAGCTCTGGGGAGAGGCAGACAAGGTTGTGGGGAAGGAATGCATCCACAGGAAAGCCAGACACAGCAGGAAACCACCCCTGGCTGGGTTTGCCTGGGGGGAGCACAGCCCACAGAGGCCAGGTTTGCACAGAGCCCCCCAAAATGAAGAGGAGGAGGTTTTGGGTGGGGGTGGAACCAGAGGCACTGAGCACCCATCCTCCCTTACACAGCCCTGCTGGAGCCCCCAGCCCACAAAGGGCCATCCCCACAGCCAGGGGGCATTCCTGTGGGGAGCAGCTGAGGGGGCAGCTGTCATTTGTCATTTTCTCTGACAGAAGAAATGTCATAACCCATCAAAGAGCCCCCAAAGTGCCCCCCAGAGACCCTGCAGCCCAGAATTCACAGGGTGCAAAGCGATGCCACAGACCCAGAGTCTGCTGCTGACTCAGAGTCAGACTGCATCCCCTGCCGGGGAGGCACCTGGGCATCCCCACCTGGCCTGAGGTGGGAATAGACATTAACCCTTTGCATTCTGGGCACCCTCACCACCAGAAAACCAGCTGAAGAGGCTCACCTGGACACCAGTGGGATCCATGGAGGGGTGACATTTTCTTTATTCTGTCTCTGCTACTCTCTCTCTGTCCCCCCACCTCTTTCCTATTTTTTTCTTCCTCTCTCTCTCATACTTGCTATCAAGTCAAATCCATACTATTGACTTTGGCATATGGTCCCATTTGCACCTTAATTCAGGCAGAGGCATTTCTAAGAACTTTATAAATTGGGCCATAACAGCTGCCAATCTGATTTTCCATTCTAGACAGATATTTTAGACCTCAAAGTCCTTTTATTTCGCTGGAACCTTCTGTGTAGCACTTCTCTTTCTCAAAGTCCAAAATACTCCACTAAAATGCAATGAGAAAGGAAAACAGAGCCCTCAGAGATGTGCTTGGTAGGGATGGTGACAGGGATGACTCCACTGCCCAAATTGTGGAAAACAAATTAATTTTACAGTCTGCTCTGAAATTTGGGTGGGTTCTCTTCCTATCCTGGCTGGCATTGCCATGTCTAATGTGGTATTTAGCTGCTCTCTAGGAGATACAACTGTGATGTTTCTGATCCTTATCTTCTTTCATAAGTGAAGCACACAGAAAAAAATGCTCTTTCAATGCAAGCCTTGGCTGGAAGATCAACAGCATTTTGATATGCTGGTGTTTTGTTTCGTTTTATTTTATTTTTATATATTTTAATATATTGTATATAGTTATATATTTTATATATTTTTATGTATTTATATATTTTATATGTATATATGTGTATATATGTATATATAGGTATATATAATATATATTATATAATATATAGTCCATATCTTTTATATAGTTTATATATTTTTATATTTATATTTATAAATATTTTTTTTCTAATATTCAGTTTTGTAGGGCTTGGGGAGTGGGTGGAGAAAACTTCATAGTCATGCAGCAAATGGATATGACAAGTTTTGCTGTTGGGTTCTGGGATTCATCACAAATTTCCTGTGGCCAGGGGCAGGCAGCAAGCCAGGACTCCCTGTGCTCATCTCAGAGCCTTTCTGCCCAAAGAGATGGACACCCTAGAGCTGGAGCAGGGCTGTGTTTGTCCTCACAGAGAGTCTTTCACTCACTGGTGCTTGTACAGTGCTTGTACAGAGCAGGATGCTCTGACAGAAGGTTTTCTGCTTGTAAGTAATTTTAATAATTTTCATTCATGACTTTGTTTCCCAGCAGAGAACTGAGTTTGCTAGACACAAGCCTTCCTTGGCTGCTCTGGAGAAACTAAGGAAACATCAAGCACTGCTAAGAGTTATTTTGAAATCCCACCTCCTTCTCCCTGTGCTTCTCCTTCCTCACTCTGCTGCAGGTGAGATGGGTGATTAGGGGGGTGGTGCCAGCCACAGCTAATTAGGATCAGATCCTGTCAGCCTGTGTGCCTGCACTAATTTCTGAGCACATTTATGTCAGCTGAGATAGGTCAGGAGCAGAGCGTTGTGCTGCAGGAGGGGTTGGTGATGCTCTGCACAGGTAAGGTAAGAAGGAGAGGAAGGGGGATGTTCGTTGGGGTTTGTGCTTCAAGAGGAACATCTCAAGCTTGCTGTGGTGCCCATGGGAAGCTGTCTTTCATATTGGGCAGAAAAAATGCCAGAGGACTCCCTAGGAATGCTTCTGTCTCATTCCAGTGTGTGCATTATTAGCATGCCTCCCCTGTGCTGCCTTCCTGGGAGTCACAGAGCAGGAAATGCATCCATCTCCTGTGGCTTGGCTCTTGTGCTTGCAGTTCAGGTGTGCTGCTTGGGTTGGTTTTCTGCTGTCTCATTCTCTACAATGCTGGGCTGTCTTCTGTATCTCACATTTATATCACATATCAACATATTTATTCTCTATTTTTAGAGAATATACATTTATATATATATATATATATTTTTTTTTTTTTTTTTTTTTTTTTTTTTTTGAGATGTGTGGTTAACTCCTGATCTATGCCAAGCCAGGGTCACAGAAGGATGTAGCAATTAATCACAAGTTTGGGGAAGATTCAAGCATTGTCTTTAAATCTTCACACCCTGAGAAAAATGACATTTAAAAACCAGCATCCAGCCTTAAGCTTCTCATAGTTGCCTGTTATCTAGAAGTACTCTACTGTTGGGCCACTGTGGTTGTGTTTACAGGGGTTTCAGGACGAGGGAAGAAATGAAAATCTTGACTTTATGTTTCAGAAGGTTGATTATTATTTTATTATATATATTATATTTATAGAAAATTATATACTAAAACTAAACTAAAAGAATAGAAGAAAGGGTTTCATTAAAAGCTGGAAAGGAAAAGGAATGATAATAAAATCTTGTGACTGATTGAAGAGTTTGAGATAGCTGGATTGTGATTAGATATTAATTAAAAACAACTACATGAGATTAATTAAAGATGGACTTGTTGCATTACACAGCAGATAGTTATTTTTCTATTTTGTTTCTGAGGCTTCTTAGCTTCTCAGGAGAAAAATTTTAATAAAAGTATTTTTCAGAAAATATGTCTGTGACAGGCCACAGGTGCACCCATGGTGGGCCCCTCCATCCTGCAGGAGATGTGCTGATGGGCTGGGCAGGCACTTCCTACACAGGGAAATGCAAGTTAATGATGAGTTTAAAAATAATGGCATTTGCTGGTTTGGGGAGCCCAAAGTTTTGAGGTAAAAAGTGTTGGTGCCAATGGGATCCATTCATCCAACAGCTGTGGTGGGTTCCCCCAGCTCTGGCTGTGTCTGTAATTATGTTCTTGTGTCTACACAGGATCTTCATGGGATCACAGAATAGTCTGGGCTGAAAGAGACCTCACAGCTGTCCTTGACATGAGCAGGGGACACCTTCCACCAGACCACACTGAGCCCTGCCCAGCTTGGACATTTCTAGGGACAGCCCATCCACAGCTCCTCTGGGTGACCTGTGCCCCTCCACTCTAATTACAAAAAATCTTCTTTATTTTTAGTCTAGGTTGGGGTTTTTGGGGGGATAGATGATGGAAACTTGTCTGCATTTCATGTCAGCCTTCCTTGAAACAGGACAAATTTTTTTAATTGCTGTGACAGCAGGAACTTAAATCAAATCTTAAATATCCATAAAACTGTATTAGCTGTGAAAGTCCCTCCTTCCTGGGGCTGGGGGAAAGCACCATGGCAGCTGGAAGGGACCATCATGTATTGCCAAATGCATGGAGAAATGGGACCAGGGAGCAATCTGCTCCTGGGCAGCAGCTGTGAGCCCTGCCGGGGGCAGTGGAGCATCCTGAGAGCTCCAGCCCCTGGCTCCAGGCTGGGGCTGCCTGCTGGAGCACGGTGTGGGCTGGAAAAGGCAGATGGAGGAATACCAAACCAGCTCACAAACTCCTATGGAGCTCAGCTTTGTGTAGTTTTGGTTGAGAAATGGCCCTGAGGTTTATTTTAAGGGAAATCTCTCAAGCCATGTTTCATCAGTGGAACTTGTTTTCTAAGTAATCCTAAACTAAGGGGAAGGAGGGAAAATTACTGCAAAGCCAAATTTTGGTGGGTCTTGGCTTCCTGTTGCCAAATGTGGCTGCAGTGCTGATGCCACCAGAGCAGAGTGACCTTTGTGGAGAGCAGCTGCTGCCTGTGAGCTGAGCCTGCCAGGGGAGGATAAATTCTCCCCATTCACTGCTCAGAGAGCAGGGCAAAGCCTGCCAGGAGGCAGCACCAGCCTAGAACCTGAGGGATGCAGGTGAGGATGTACAGCATGGTGGTCACTGGGGCTTGACATGGCCTTTGGGATGTTTGCTGTGCTTAGTTGTATCTTTCCTCATGTAAACAGGGGGGAGAGGGCATCCCTCAGTGCTGCACACCCAGTCCAGAGCTGTGCTTCCCACTCCTGGGCCTTGCCTTCTGCTCTCCCCGCAATCCCAGGCTCTCCTGGGGGCTCTGGAGCAGGGCTGAGGCTAAGAACACTTTTTCTCCCTTTGTAATTTTATTTTTAGCTGCAGCCCTGAGGGTGCAGTGTCAGAGCTGCTGGTGTTTGCCTGGAGGATGACTCAGACTGAGCTGATGCCCAGGTGAGAGAGCTCCTGGATCCACTGCAGGTGTTTGTCTGTCCAGCTGCTCCTGGGCTCTTCAGCAGGGCTGGGAGCAGACAATCTCCTCCCCAGCTGTGCACAGAGCCCATCCAGGTGGTGCCATGTGCTCTGCAGCCCCTGTGTGTCTCTGCTTCTGCACAACATGAGGAAAACCAAATTCCCTGGAGAGAGGGCAGCATGGATGCCTTGACTCACACCCAAAGCAGCTCCTGGGGTGTCCCCACCCACACAGGCATGTAGGGGGACACAGTATGGGTAAATGAAGGTGGTATAGAATGTAATTTTATCCCCTAAAGAGTTGCAGCTGAACCAATTATTAAACATTAGGAGCAGGCCTGATTTTAACAGGCCACACCTGTAGCCAATAAGAACAGTGGTATAAAAGAGTGGATTGGTGGGATCTGGAGTCAGATGGCTGCTGCAAGGACCAGGAACAGTCAGTGCTTAGAGGAGATGCCTATGAGAAACATTGAGGATGTATGAAACTCTGGCACTATGGAGCCCTTGTACCATAATGATAGGAGAACTCTTGATATATAAGACAACACCTGTGCCCCTGGCAGCACTGCTTGGGGCTGCAGGGAGGATGTGGAGCTCTCTCTGCAGCTCCTGTGCTGTGTTTTAAAGTCAGTGGGCTGCCAAGGAGCATCCCTTTGAGGGGGGTGAGTGACTGACTGACTATGGTGGCTGCTCTGCTCTACTCACCCTGAGCAGCTCCAAGGCAGAGGGGACAAACCCAAGGGCCAAGTGTCCCCCAAGGTGCTGCAGGAACTTTGAAGGCAGCCCCATCTCTGCAGGATGCCTCCTTTATATGAGAACCCTCTTCCTCCTCCTCCTCCTAGGATTAAGGTAAGATGGTTTTACTCCCATTTTTGAAATGTACACCAGTAAAGTTTCACGCAGTCCTTTCCTACTGGTTGTTTTATAAAGCAGGTTGTATCTCTCACTGCTTGGGCACCAAAACAATGCCATGGAAACCCCCTCTGTCTGTCTGTCTGGCAAACCCTGAACTGGAAACTGAACATTTGGATTCAGTCCAAAGTTGGGTCCCAGTAAGCTCTTGGTGTGACACACCTGATTTTTATTGCAAACTAAATGGGTGGAGAGCCCAACTCTTCAATCCTAAATAAGAAGTAAGAACAAGTTGTAACTTTGGAGAAATATATCTTGAGTGATATTTCCTGGTGGTTTTTAACCCCATTGAAAGCAACAGATCTTAATAGAAAATGGCTTTCTTGCTGGCTCTTGTGGATCATACTCTATTAAAGAATCATTCTCCCTGCCCCAAGAAAACCTGCTCTGGGTGGTTAAAACTCCTACTAGAAAGAGCTGTGAAGTCCTGCAGCTTTCAGGGTAATTCATTAGCTGCACTGCTACTGCATCCTGTAGGATTTCCCCACAGGGTAAATCTCAGGGAGCTTTGGCTGTGCACCCCAACACCCAGGCATCTACAAAAACCAAAATAACATCATTTCTTCTCCTAAAGAATGGGGATTTCACCTCCCTTTCCATTTTCCCTTCCATTTCAGGAGCACCCTGAGGTTATGCCCAGGTGTTAATGCCTTCACACATTTGGGTTTTCTGCTCTCCTGCCTCACTTCGAGGCTGTCTAATCCCTTGATGGCAGCAGATGTGTTCCTGTGACAAAGGGAGAAAATGGATCACAAAGAGGAGAACGTGGATGGTGCCACCAGCAGCAGGAGCTGGTCCCACTGCTGCAGACACCCCAGTGCCTCTGGTGCCAGCACAGCCCCTCTCACACCCAGATTTGCATTCCTGGCTTATCACAGAGCCTGGGAGGTCTTTGGCAGGTGCCTGGAGATCCTGAAGACACAAATCTGGGAACTTAGTGAGAAGCAGGTGGCAGAGTTCAGTTCTTGTTCCATGGGAAGGAAAGTCCTGCTCTGATTCTCCCTCTGGCACCCAGCACCAGGTCAGAATAATTATTTTTTTAGGCTTTTGTTCTCTATCTTGCCATCCCTGGAGGGCAGTCCCTTGGAGGGGCTGTGCCACTGATGCTCAGAGTGGTGGGAGCCCCCAGGCTGGCATTTTTCTGTGGATAATATTGCTGCAGCATCGCAGGCTGGCTGGGCAGAGAGCTCAGAGAGAAAACAGTCTCCAAACAGCTTAAATGCTTCATTCTAGGGCTCTGGACAAGCCATTGATCCCTTGCAGCTCTGTGTCCTGCTGCCTTCCCATGCATTACCATGGATTTCCATCTGTTTTTTTCCTCTGCTGTATTTTTTTTCAGGTTTTCCTCCTCCATCAGGCAGTGTAAGAAGCTCTTTTTCAAAATAAGCAGCAAATACCCTGATCTGCTGAAATCCTTGTACAAACTCCTGCTGATCCCCTGGCCTCCCCTTGCTGGTGATAAGGGGCATTTTTCTGGCACAGACCTCCCCTGTGAGAGCTGGCTATTTCACTTTCTCTTCAAACCTCCACTGCCTCCCGTGATTTCTATTACATGGCACTGCTCACCAAGTTTCCAACTCATTATTTACCAGGGCTGGAGCCTGTGGGGATGACAAAAATGGGAGGTTTTTCTACAAACTTCCTCAGGCAGGCAGAGCAGGTCAGTCATTCAGGGCTCTGTGCACGAGTGAGTTCATCCTGAAGTGGAGCAGAGCTTCACTCCCAATTTCCCCTCCCATCCCTCACCCTTGTTCTGCTTTCCCTTTGGGAGACCTGTTGCAGTGAATTTTTTTTATTCCCCCCCCCTGTATCTAGCAGAGTTTGATTTGGCAAGTGCCCAGCAGAGCAAGGACTTGCAATTGCTTTGTCCTTTGGTGATTTAGGTTATTGCAACTTCATGGTTTGCTGTTGGGAAAGAGATTAAGAGAAAAAAGTCCCATCTGTGACTGAAAATGGACTTTTAGTGATAA
Source organism: Zonotrichia leucophrys gambelii (assembly GCF_028769735.1). Taxonomy (NCBI): domain Eukaryota; kingdom Metazoa; phylum Chordata; class Aves; order Passeriformes; family Passerellidae; genus Zonotrichia; species Zonotrichia leucophrys. The sequence goes on along the minus strand of NC_088178.1, from coordinate 4,542,890 downwards.
AAAATGTCCCTGGGTTATCTCTGAAGCTGCTGCAATCTCCAGCATTCTTCTTTTCTCATTTTTTCTCACCCTTAATATTTTTTTTCCTGTTAGGGCTCCTATTTATTTCCCTGGTTCTTTGCATTTGAAGGATATTTCTTGTCCCTTTCTGCTTGGATGTGTGCAGATGGTACTTCAGGCCATTACATGCTGGTTTTTTTAATTTCTGCTGGAAATGGGTAGAATCCAAAGATTTTGAGGATCACTGGGTCAAATGTGCTGAGAGGTGGCTGATGGAGACAGGTTGAGTTGGGACCAACAGGACCAGAGACACTGGATATTTAATTTGGGGGCCTGCAGGACCAAACTAAGGGGAAGGAGGGAAAATTAGTGCAAAGCCAAATTTTGGTCAGGATCACCTTGGCAGGAAAAATCACCTGGTTCTGCTGACAGGCTACCAAAGGAAGGAGGTGCCACTTATCCACAGGAGAAATGCCAACAAAATGCAGGGAAAAAATGTGGTGGTGGGGTCAGAAAAGAAAGGAGAAAGCAAAATAGCAGGGTGATGTCTGTGTGAGTGTTGGCTAAATAAAAAGGCTGATGTAGACAGGGCCTTGCTCAGACTAGGGCTTAAACAGCATTACAGGGATTTGGGAGGATGAACAGGAGTTGCTGGGGAAGAGAAGTGAGGAATGAAGGAAAGAAATGTACTGAGAATGGGGTGTATTTGTCTGTAGGCTAGCAAAGGGCTGGGAACAGCAAATTAAAGAGGTGAGACTGGAGGGACAGAGCTCATGTGGGTTAAAAGGAGGAGGTAGATGGATGTGGGTGACTCTTAAAACCCAGAGTAGCTCCAGCTTGGTGGCAAATGGCATCTTAAATTCCCTTGTGAGAGACAGAGCAGGACAGAGCTGTTCAGCTCCCTGGGAGTGTTAGGGCAACATCTCCTCTCCAAGGAGAATGGCTGGAAAAGCTGCTGTTCTGAGCTTTATTTGGAATAATAGAGCAGAGCTGGCTGAATGGAGTGGAAGGTGATTTGGGGAAATAAGTCACGAAACAGTGGAGCCAAGAATGCCGTGAGAAAAGGAGTGAAAACAGCAGAGTAAGGATAATGGGCTGCAAAAATCTCTGAGAATCAGGCAGCAGCCCCTGGGAAAGTAATCCAAGGGCTTCAGGAGCACAGGGAAGCTGGCAATTGCTTAAAGTGGCTGTGTGAGAAGCACCACAACAACCCATCCCAAGGAACAAGGGGAAGATGCTGCAGGGACTTGATGGATCAGACACAGAGAGGAGCTGCAGAAAAGGGGACCTGATGCCCTGATGCCAGAAACCTGGCAATGGGAGCACAGAGCAATGGCTGAGCAGCTACAAATGGGAGATGGGAAGGTGCAGGACAAGCTCCAGTGGATTGTCCATGCTAAGGCTGGGCAAAACCCTTTTGGAAATGCGCAGAAAGGAGCAGAGCTGAGGAAAGCCCCAGAGTGTTGCTCAAATGAAGGGATTCATTGTGGACTTTGCTTCAGCCTTCCCCTGCACCCAGCTAATTAGGACAGGATGATTACATGGGGCAGGAGTCCAGTCTGAATAGAAGAGAGCAGAAGACCTGCCAGGGTATTTAGAGCAGCCAGGTGTGCTGGGGCTAGCAGGCCCTGCTGAACCCCCCTTGGGTGCACTTCCAGAGCTAATCCAACCTGGAAGTGTTCAGGGTTTTTCCAATACTGCAGGGCAGGCTGGGGGCTGCAGTGGGGCAGCTTCAGGAGTTAAGGACTCCAAAATGGAGCAGTGCAGGAAGATGTTATTAAGCAATGAATGTGTAAGAACCTGGAGGATAATGAGGTTAGAAAGTGACACCTGGCATGGGTTTGTCAAGGGCAAGTGAAGTGAAATGAATTTGTAATTTTCTCCTCTGGCAGGAGAAGCAGGCTCATGGAAGGGGAATGGTGCTGGTTGGGATGGGGCTGGGCTGGTGGAGAGTGGCAAGCAGCCTTGGGGAGTGCGACCTGCCCTGCAGGGGTGGCTGGGGACCTCGAGCTGAGCTTTAGGGGGAGCTGAAGAGCTGTGTCCTCACACAAGGTATAAAACAACCACCTCGCTGCATTAAATCATCAACTGCTTTCTGCATTGTCCCCTATAGCAGGCGGTGCCTGTGCGGCCGCAGGATGATGCGCTCACTTTTGAGCCCAGCTCTGCCCTTCCCAATTCTTGCCTGTGGTCACCAGGTGGTCCCCATCACCCTCAGCTCTGCTGCAGTGGCTCTTCATCCCTGTCCTTGTGGTGGGCTGCCCTTCCTGGGGACATGAGGCCACCAGCAGCTGCTTCTCCCCATCCGCACCCCATCCAATCCCAGCCTCCTCGGTTCAAGATGTGAAGGGCAGCCCGGCCCTTAAGCAAACACTGCAGGACTTGCCCGGGTGATTTGTCACGGTGCTTTTTATGGTCTCCTCTGCTTTGTAGCCCTTGCTGCAGCTCAGCCTCCCTGCTGCCCAGGATCTGCTCCTCCACTCGCCTCTCCAGGGACAGTGGTCCTGCCGCGCTCCTGGCATGCCTACATTTGTCTCCAGGATTGACCCTTCAGTTATTATTAGCCTCATGGTCACCTCCAGCACAGCCTGTCAGGATGAATCAGAAATAGAATCTTCTCTGCACCACAGTCCCGGTTAAACCGACCATCCCCTTCTACCTGCTGCAGTCATCGCCTCATTATAACTCCATTACCTTTAACAACAACCCCATTACCATCCATTATCTTTCTTATCATCTCCTTTACAAGGCTGTTATTTGCACCTCCTCCTTTACAGCCATCCCCTCTTCAATTACGATTCCATTACCTTTATTACCACCCCATTACAGTCATAATTATTCCCATTACAATTTTGAGAACTGCACCTCCATCCAGCCTAGTCGGTGTCTCCATCAGCCCCATCTCCAGCTTCTCCTGCTCCAAGCTCCTCATTGCTTTCCTCCACCTTCCCCGCATTCCTAACCATCCCCATGCCAATGGTTATATTCTAATTATTTTTCATTATGGTTTTATAGCCTTTTGCTGTTATTGCTTCCTCCATCAGCCGTTCTCATCTCCCTGAAGTATCATAGCGGCGGTGGGGGCTGGGGTGGGAGCTGAGGCTCAGGTCAGTGATGTTATAACTGATCGGCACCAGCCCTGAGCAGGTAATTACACCCATGCCTGTGCTCTGCAATTCCAGCACCTCATCTCCATTGCAGCCCTAATTGCTGATGTTATCTCTCTGTTATCCTTCAGCTCATCTCTGGTGCACGAGATGAGGAATGGGGCACGACCACCTCCTGCAGCCAGTGGTGCCCCTCCACCTTGTGAAAAATAGTGGATTTGTCTTTACAAACAAGCTGTGGGTCTGCTGGGAGATGAAACCAGTACTGGGAGATTAAAAAAAAAAAAACGGGGAGGATTCCACTGATTGATGAATGGAAAAAGATATTTGCTTTTACAAATAAACTTTAGGTTTGCTGATAAATGAAATTAGACATTGAAAGATGAAAGAAGCAATGGGGAAGAAAACCCCCTAAATTCCATAAGAATTAAAAATTAAAAGGGAGGGTTATACATGAGAGGGAAATCTTTGGTATCAGACGTATCGGGGAGTCTGTGCCTCTCAAATACCTCAGCTAATGGGGAAAGAAAGAAGGGAAATGTGGCTGGGAAATTGGGATAAAAAGGAGGCTGTATCCTCCAAAAATTGGAGAGATCCCAGGGCAATGCCCCATGGCCTCTCCCTTTGTTCCAATAAAGCCAGAAAGGACTGCTCTGTCTCCTTTTTGGACACAAACCTCTGGTGTTTGTGGATTAATCTTCCTAACAACCTCCTGCCTGGGCAGAGGAGCATCCCTGACCCTGCCTCATTTTCCATCCTTGGCTCTGGACAATGGCTCTAGGGACCTTTTACCCTTTACAATTAAAGGAATATCTGTGTGCCATTAGCAAAAGTGGTTTTGTCACAAGGATTCCTAAATTCTCATGGTGCACTGTGACCGTGTTTTCAAGGGTCCAAGGATGAGGGAAGAGATGAGGATCTGACTCCATGTTTCAGAAGGCTGATTTATGATCTATATTACATTAAAACTATACTAAAAGAATAGAAGAAAGGATTTCATCAGAAGGCTGGCTAAGAATAGAAAAAAAAAAAGGAATGAATAACAAAGGTTTGTGGCTCGGACAGAGAGTCCAAGCCAGCTGACTGTGATTGGCCATTAATCAGAAAAAAACTAATATGGGCTAATCACAGATTCACCTGTTGCATTCCACAGCAGCAGATAATCAATGTTTACATTTTGTTCCTGAGGCCTCTCAGCTTCTCAGGAGGAAAAATCCTGAGGAAAGGTTTTTCCATAAAAGATGTCTGTGACACACCACAAAGCATCGCGTCCCAGAGAGGCTGTGGAGTCTCTGTTGAAACTCAAAAGCCATTGGGACACATCATGAGTGATGTGCTGGAGCAGGGAGCTGGATTGGATGACCCCAGTTGTCCTTTGTAACCTGAGCTGTTCTGTGATCCCCTCCGTGCTGCTGTCGCTGTAGTTTCAGCTGTGTGCCAGCCCCAAGAGCTGCCAGACCTGCCTCTGCTCCATTCCTGCCTCCTTAATTTTCCAGAAGCATCTCTGGGGGCACCGGAGCAGCCCTTGGGAGCTTTTCCATCAGCACTAAGAGGGGAGAAAAGGCTCCTTGAGTGGCCTAGAGTGGACTGGACCCTTTAGGGTGCCGCAGAGGAGCTGGCTACCGTGCCATACCCTGGCCCAGCAGAGCACAAGAGCCCTGAGAGCAGCTCCAGTGCCCCTGCTCCTTGAGGGGACACTGAGAGATTGGAGTGGTTACAGAGAGAGTCAGGAATCTGCTCAAGGATGGGAAACCGCCAGCGTTGGAGAGCTCCGGCTGCTTAGTTCATCACCAAGATTGAGAGCTGGCTTCATGGCTTCCTATAAGAACTGTCAAGGCAGGGAAACGCTAAAGAAGGTACTAAAGAGCCCTTCACAGCACAGGAGCAATGCTGGGACCTGAGGCAGGGAGATTGGGGTGAGTGATGCAGGCTGTGGGTGTGAGTGAGAGCGATGGGCATCCCCAGGGCTCCAGGAGGTGGGAGCGATATTCCTGGCATCCCTGACCCCTGCAGGCAGGTAATTAACAGCGCTGCTGTAAGAGGGGATGTAGCTCATGTCGGAACGCCCCTGGGTTGTTTCCCACAATCGATAAGCTCCATAAATAATGCATCCCTCAGGGGGGAACAGCTACCTTGTGCTTATCAGATTTTGTGCTTGTTTGGCTTAGCAACGCTAAGAGGGAGCAGGGCTCTCTGGAGGGAAAACTGAGGCTATAAATGGATCCAGGGCAGTGTGGGAGCAGGCACAGGCAGGGAGGCCAGGCTGGGTCACCCCTGTGCTGGGCAGATCCCCACAGACACCTCTGGGGAGCTCTGCAAGGGGAGAGATGCTCCAATGAAGGCACAGCGAGCTGCTGTGAAAAATGCGGATTTTATGATTGGCTTTTCGCAAATATTCAAATGAATATTACATGCGTTGTGTTAGAAAGTGATGCTGTATTAATTCTCTTAAGTAGTGTGTTAAATGTAGTTTTAGGTTATAAAAAAAATGTTAAAATAGAAACTATGCTATGTAGGATACTTTTTTAAAATAAAGGACTTGTAGTGAGATAGCAGCCATAGGACACCTGAATCTTTTAGAGAAAGAGAATTTATTGCTCCATTATCAGAAGAAACGAACTTCTTCCCGCCTCAAAGGCGCTGTTAGAATTCAGAGGAGGAAGTTGACACTGACCAGACAGAATCCTGTGTTTGAATGGACTTTATGCATCATGTATGAGGTGTATGAATATGCAACAGGCTGTTGTTTTTAAGGGCTAATCCTCTGTTAACGTGGGTCCTTTTTCGGGCTTATTTTGCCCAGAAAAAGGTACCTGGACTGTGCTTAACTCTTTGTTCCTATTGTCTCATATTGTCTTAATCCTAATTGTCCAAATTATGATTACTCTAATTGTATTACTATTTTAATAACCATTTTATTACTATTAAACTTTTAAAATTTTAAAAACAAGTGATTGGCATTTTTCTCACTGCCATGCAGAGGCAGCTAGCAGATCCCAGAACCACACTGTGCCCTCCCTCTGCAAAATCTGGGGGAAATTTCCCTAATTCTGGCTTGGTTAAAGGCACCAAAGAAAGGGAGATGAAGCCCTTAGCATCACTTTCCTGTTATTTTTTTGCTTCACTCCCCTAACAGAGCTGAGCTTGCTGCAAACCACGGGCAGTGCCCTTCGGGAGGGATGTGAGGCACCATTGCCCTGCCATTGCCACAGGGATTTGGGAAAAGCATTTCAACACCCAGCCATGGCCTCTCCACACCTCGGGAATAGCCTGGGAAAGGCTGAGCACAACACAGAACAGCAGGAAATGTGAGCTCTTCTGGGATCAAGGGAAAATATTGGACTGAAAAATTGGGAAGCAGTGTGAGGATGGGGACTGGTTCTTCCAGCTTGTGGATTTAATCCATACCCGCAGTTTCCCTCTCAAAAAGCATAGCCTGGGATTTCCTGAGAGAGCAGGTGGAGGAGCTGCTCCTCTACCATGACCTGCCACCTGCACTTTGGGTTTTGTACCAAATAAAAGGAGCGAGGAGCTGGCAGGAAGCAGAGAGCGTGGTGGAAAACAACTCTGGGATTAAAACAACACCCTCAGTAACCTGGCTAGCAGGTTTGTGCTGCACAGCTGCAGCCAGAACATCTGGGAGCTTTACAAACAAAAAGAAAACACAGGTTTGCTAGCTGTAAAACACAGCTATGATGGGCAGCAGAGCACAGAGGCTCTCATCAGCTTCAATGAGATGGAAATTTCTGGCGAGCTCAGTGAATAATTCTGGGGTTGGGGTGAGCAGCACCATCTCCCACAGAGCCCCTTGTGAGGGGCTGATCCTGAGCCCACACTCCCTGAGAGCAGACTGCCCACAATCCATCACCTCCTGGCTGGGCCTGGGCCTGGAAAGCTTTTCCCACCCATCCTCTGTGAGGGGATGCAGCGAGGAGCAGGAATGCCACAAACTGCTGGGCTGAGCAGGGAGAGCCCCTGGGAGCCCTTAACTGCAGCTCAATTACAGAGGTGCTACAGCAGCTGAGGGATAATTCAGTGTCTCCACACTGAGCTTTGCTCCTTGCAGTGAGACAGAAACCCCCACGCAAGTGCTGTCCGTGCTGGGGACATCTCTGACATGCCAGGAGCTGCTGCTGCTCTTTCCTTTAAAGCACCAGCCCCAGGGGCTTTGCTGACAAGTGGTTTTCTGCATGTGCCTAGCCTGAGAATGCCCATGTACAGATCTGACTGCAGGAATAAATTAATATTTGCTCAGTAGCTGTGTAAGGGGCTGGGTTTGCTCCCTTCTGCCCCCACTGCTCCCCACTGCTTGGGAAGCTTTGCTCTGCAGCCTGGCTGCTCCATGGTTTAAATTTCACCTTTTTTGGGGCTAGCACCATCTTCTGATCTAATTTGTGCTCCAACCTCCAACCCTGGTGTGCCCCATCAGGGACTGAGCCCTGCTGCTGCACTGGGAGCAGGATTGCACTGCAGGGACTGACAGGAGCCAGCCCATCCCCATCAGGGCATCTCTCCATTGCCATCCCTCACAAAAATCCCTTGCTGATGTGGCTGAGGCTTGTTAGAGCTTTCCAGCCCCCATCAAGGCTGCTCTGGGAGCTGGAGCCCAGATGGTCTGAACAGATTACTGCAGCCTCCTGGGCTATCCATCCCAGGCACTTTGGCAGGCCTGAATTTCCTCCAAATGACAAAATGACAAAAATAAATAAAATCTCTCAGCATTAAATACTGGGAAGCCCGTGAAAAAAAGCTGTGTACACAATGAAAACAAATATATGGTTAAATAACCTCTCTAACAGTATTTCTATAAAATGCCTCTCTAAATAATGGCAAGTGAAAGGCTTGCTCTGTCCTGATTAACCTCAGCTGAGGAAGATTGTCTGTATCAAATCACTGCTGCCAGCCGATTAAAAATGAATTAAACTGAATGGAAAACAAGTCCCAAAACATCCCCTCTACCCTCCCAATTCAGGGGCAAAATAAAAATAGCAATGAACCCCAAAGCCGCCAGAGCAAGAACAGCAGAAATCACCCTAGGGTGAAGCAGGTGACAGGGACCTGGGGTAGGATGAAATGGGATGAAATAGGAAGCCTGGCCATGCTCACTCCATGGAGAGGTTGCAGGACCAGGTGGAAGAGTCATAAGGGATAAAGGGGATGCTGATACAGATTAATTAAAACAACCTAAGTGAGCCATCCAGTCCTTAGCCTCTTGAACAGAGCCCCTTTTTTATTTTAAAATAAAAATAAAAGACAAATTTAAAAAAATAAAATATTTGAGTCAGCTAAAGTGACTTTTTAACATTTCTGTCTTATTTTTAGCAAGCCCAGCAGAGCCTTGGCGTCAGTGGATCCGAAGGAAAACCCCAAGTCCCAAACCTCAAGTGTCAGCCAGATAAAACCATTCCAACAAGAGCTTGCTCCAGGACTGAGAGGCAACAGGAGATGATTTTTCATGTAGCAAAATCCCATGCCAGTGTGTTTCCAAAGAAAACATCCCCAGCAGTATCACCGGAGAACACTGAGAGGGAAGCAGAGAGCAAACCCTGTGTTTGGTGCCCCCTCTTTCCCTATTTTCCCCAGAAAAAGACTCAGAATAACAGAAAATCCTCAGATGTTTCTTCTCCTATTTATTTTTTGGTTTTTTTCCCATTTTCTCAATTATTTTCTCAATAACTGCATAGGAATTGTTGGGTCTATGGTGCTCCAAGGTCCTCCCTGCCTTGGGATGGACAAGAGGCATCCTAGGCTGGAGAAATGAAGGAGAAAGGTCCCAGAATTTTCCTTCACTGAAGGTGTGCTAGTGACAATGACTATGTCCCCATGGTCCCCTACAATAGTTGGACACATTTTCAGGTCTCAGGGCGGGACTGGTGGCAGCATTCACATCACCAACACTTCATGGACACAAACCCAACATCTTGTGAGGGACAGTCCAGTTGCCACCTCTAGGAGGAGTGTCTCACACTGATTATTTCATTCTTTGCCTTTCACTGTGTGCCTCTGATACAATAAAGAAGAATAATTGACAGCCAGTGGGACCTGCCATGCTGACACATTAATGACAGCCTATTTTGAGACACCAGAACTGCAACTCAGTGCTTCTAGAAGTTGTAAAAACTGTTGTAAAAAGCTACTTTTTTTCCAAGTGGTTGTAAAAAGTTGTCTCCAGTGATGAGGGGAGCATGACTGCTGCCAGGTCCTTGGGGCAGGGGTGTCCCTGCAGGGTCCAGAACAAGGGGATTGTCCCTGATCCCCACCAGCATCTGACCCCGTGGGATGTGTGGACACCTGATGGCTGTGGGGGAGAGCAAAGAATCATCAAGGTGGGGTTTTTTCCACCTCAGACCTGCTGTAAAAAATGCATTTAATCCCCTACCAGTGGGAGGGAGAGAGGGGAGTTAGCCAAGAGCAGAGCTGGGCATGGAGCAGCTGTGGCAGGGGAGATTTGCTCCTCCAGGAGATGCCAAAGGAGATTTTCTGCTTTTTCACTCTGCCTCTCTCCAGCTTTCCAACACCAAGACATCTTTGCATTTTCTCCACCCTAAAAGCAGCAGAACCCCCATTATGGATGTTAACAGGAGCAGCATGCATGCAGACACATTTTGGAGCATCTTTTCAGGGTGCCAGGTGATGCCATCAGCAGTGCAGCCTGCCAGGGGCCCATTAATGGAGGAATGAGCACTGAAGGAGCTTCTTGCTCTGTTTCAAACAGCTTTTGCCACTCAGGGCATAGAATTCATGTCTGAGCAGATAGCTGGGAAAGCAGGAGGCCAAATAAAGCTTGGTGGGGGAACTGAGCTGCATTTGGGACATGCTGGGGTTTGATTGTATTTCTGTGCCCTCCAGAGATGCCAAGTGGGCCAGCACCATGGGTACCACACTCCCTGGCCTTCAGCTCCTGCTGGTGCTCTCATTCTGCTGCTCATTTATCCCCCTGGCTTTCCTTTTGAGTCCTTCACCCCTTGCACATTTACCCAGCCCTCCAGGCACCCCCTGCTTTATCCACTGTCTCTCCTGCCCAGCCTCTACCCTGTGCACCTGGTTAGATCCTTACGTATTTATATCCTTAACCTCTGCCTCCCTTTCCTGTCTCTTTGCCCACTCATCAATCTTGCTGATGGCCTCCATCAGGCACTACCTGGGAGCTACTGCTGCCTCACCTCTGTGCCCTCTCTCCATCTCCCCACACAGCAAGATGAGCTGGAAAGCAAGAAAATGCTCCTTTTGGCAAAGGAGCACCAGGTGCAGGAGCTCAGCATCCTCCACTGTGGGTGCATCCCCTCCCTGATGCACTTTTTGCCTGATTTTTGGGTTAGACTTTGCTCTGTGCACAGATATCAAGAACCTGCAGCTGACAGACACCCAAGCTCCTGCATCCTTTACCCTGGGCATGCTCCACCCTGCAGAGGACACTGGGTTTGGGGACAAACTCACATTTCAGTGATGTCCTGAGGCTGGCAGCTTTCCCCAGCTGCAATTCCAGCCTGGAGGATCAGCTGCTCCCATTCCCATGGTCCCATTGCTGCACCACAGCTCCCTGCCCTCCCTACTCCCACTCTCCCACTCAAAGCTGCCTCACAGCGTCCAGGCTGTAATTCCTGTGCCTGCTCTCCCTCCCCAAGTGGAAGGAATTTTCCTCTTGCTGATTCACACCTCTGGCACGTCACATTTGATTTTTTTTAGCGCTGACGCTGGCTGTGCTCACCCCAGGGAAAGGCTGAAACCCCAAAGTGCTGCTGCTGCTGCTCTGGGGACTGGCCCTCTGCCAGCCACGTGCTGCCAACTCAGCCAAAAAAAACCTGCATCTGTGCTCAGCAAACCCAAAGAAGGGGTCAAATAAGGGAAATTCCAGGGGTTCATTTTCTCCCTGCCTTCCTAATCCCAGCCCTGGGCTCCCAGCTGAGTCCTTATGCTGAGTATAGCAAACCTCAGCCTCAATAAAACCAATTTTTTACTGTAAAAATGCTCTGGCTCTTCCCTGTGGACCAGCAGAGTGGCACACAAGGTGGAAGGCCCCATGGCCATCACCTGCATCCCTGGTGGGATGGAGCATTTGCAGCCCTGGGAGGGTTTTTGGAAAGGGGAGCACCCTGAACCTCCCACAGGCCCCTTTTGGGGGGTTCAGCAGCTGGGTTGGGTTTGTACCTCTGCTAACTCCTGGAAATTGTAATTGTGGGAATTCCACCCTTCCCTCTGTTTCTTCTCACCTGCCTCCACATCCCACCTCTTACAGAGGGATCTCCACCACCAGGAGCAGCACTTCATGCCATGGCAAGCACTTCCTAAGGACTTCTCAATTCATTTCCTGTGCTGTGAGAGCTGTCTTTTACTTCTTGATGCAGAAAAGGCTCAGGCAGCACCCTCCTGCCCAAACAAACCCCAATTTCAGCATCCCTGCCCTGCCTGCTCTGATGGGAAAACGCCACTGAGCCTTTTTGGGGCCGCCACAACTCTGTGTCCCTGTGGCCAGCCCAGGGTGTCACAGACGTTCTATTAAAAATCCTTTTGCTAGGATCTTTCCTCCTGAGAAGCTGAGAGGCCTCAGGAACAAAATGTTAACAATGGTTTTCTGCTGCTGTGGAATGCAACAGGTGCATCTTTGATTGGTCTCGTGTGGTTGTTTTTAATTAATGGCCAATCACAGTCAGCTGGCTCAGACTCTCTGGTCAGTCACAAGATTTTATTATCATTCTTTTCTATTCCTTTCTTTGCGAGCCTTCTGATGAAATCCTTCCTTCTATTCTTTTAGCATGGTTTTAGTATATCATTTTCTTTATTATCATCATTTAATATAATATAGAAATAATATATATTATATATAATATATAAATCATATATATGATATATAATATATAATGTATAATATAATATATAACAATATATAATATATAATATACATTTTCATAATTTAATATAATATATATCATAAAACAATAAATCAGCCTTCTGAAACATGGAGTCAGGATCCTCATCTCTTCCCTTGTTGGGGTTGCCTGCAAATCCCACATCTGGTGGCCCCGAGTGAGGAACATTCCCACACCAGGGGACATCTCCTCTCACCCCCATCACCCTGAGGAGCCCAGGGAGCAATTCTGGAGCCACAAGCCCCAGAGTCCCTCACTCAGGGTGGCTTTAGCTGTGGCTGAAGCTGTGCTGTGGTGCCAATCACAGGGAAATGGGGATGTTGGCATTCAGCTGCAGCACTGTCATTAGGGGCAATCACGATGTCCCTAGCAGGGATGAGGCTGTGGGGTACAGGGAGGAAGGCCAGGGAATGGAAATGCAGTAATTACCGGGTGATTGCCGAGTAAGGAGCAGTAATGCTGCTGCCTGTGACATCGTGGGACACTTTCCATATCAAATACACCACAAATACATCATGAATGGATGATTCTGGCTCGTTCCTCCTCCCCCATCTTTGCATTAAATAATTTATTTCCAAGTGACCACGAGTTAAAAAGGGAAAGGAGAAGAAAGGATGCAGGTTCCTGTGGGTGATGGAGGGGAAGGCTGGCACCCAGGAGTTTGCAGTGCCACTGCCAAGCTGGACCCGGGGCTGGGACAGAACAGCTCCAAGGGGGAGCAAGGGGAGCTTTCCCCTCTGCAAAGCCCTGCAGGAGATGCAGCAAGGCAAGAAGCTCCCTTTTCCTGCTCATATTATTGGGGTGTCACCCTCAGTGTGGAGCCCAAGCCAGCAATTTGCTGCACTCTCTCACCTGGAGTGAGTACTTTCATCAGGCCCAAGTGAGGAAGGTATTTCTACAGCTGTCTGCAGAATTCAGGAGGAAATACCCCCAAAAATCTGATTTTTCAGCCCAGTTTAATTTTTAGCCTAATAAGGCTGGCTGGTGACAGGTTAGAGTCTAGAGCATCCCAAACCATCCCAGCCTGGGATGCAGGGCTCATCCCTGGGTCTGGGCACAGCCACGTCAGCAGCTTAGTGGGATTTGAGAGAGGATTAGACACCAAAGGGGATAACAAGAGAGGATAAAAGATTAGTGGGGATAAAGGACCCTGGCACACGGGGATGAGAGGCAAATTCTAATTGCCTGGGGTTGGGGAAGCAGGTTCTCTCTGGGGCTGTGATTTATGGCTGGGCCCAGGTACACAGAGCAACTGATGTGGCTGCAGCCAGTGCCTTTCCCTAAAAATAAAACAGATTTTTTTCCTGCAATTTGGGTAGAGAGGTGCACACATTCATGGGCAAAAAGGACTTGAAAGGGAAAATAATTTTGAAGAAAGCATCCCCAGCTTGGGGTCAATTTGTACTCCAGAGATTTAAGTCTGTTGCAGTTCTGTTTAATGTGAGCCCAGTGCTGGCACTGAATAGGTAAATTATGAAGCCTGCTGCTTTCTGTGCTGTGGCATCCCCCAAATACACTTATTTTAGGAGGAAGAGAGCCCGTGCTGGGCTGAATCTCAGCAGCTCCTCTGGGGCAGCTCTGCAGGGCCCCTGGCAGAAGCAGGAGCAGAGGGATGTGCTGCCTGCCCCAGCTCCCTGCACACCCAGGAGCCAGCCTGGGCTCCCTGCTGCCTTTTTTTGTTTTTTCTTTTCTTGCTGGCCTGGGGAAACACCTCAGGATTGGTCAGAGATGATGTGCAGTCCATACCCTGGATCCCACATTGGGATGATGCAGGGCTGTCCCATGGGCTGGGGGTGCCAAAATTCAACAAGAGCGCTACCTGCCCCTGGGGCTGTGGGACCCAGACTCCTGGAGCTTGCGAACTAAAGCTGCCAGTGCCAACCTGTCACAGACATCTTTTATGAAAAATCCTTTCCTTAGGATTTTTCCTCCTGAGAAGCTGAGAGGCCTCAGGAACAAAAAGTTAACATTGATTATCTGCTGCTGTGGAATGCAACAGGTGCATCTGTGATTGGTCTCATGTTGGTTGTTTTTATTAATGGCCAATCACAGTCAGCTGGCCCAGACAGAGAGCCCAGACACAAACCTTTGTTATCATTCCTTCTTCTTCTATTCTTAGCTAGCCTTCTGATGAAATATTTTCTTCTATTCTTTTAGTGCAGTTTTAATATAATATATATCATAAAATAATAAATCAGCCTTCTGAAACATGGAGTCAGATCCTCATCTCTTCCCTCAACCTGAGAGCGCCATGAACACGGTCACACCAACCCAGCCATGCCAGGCAGTGATTTATCAAGAAGCCACCAGGGCCAGGCTGACCTGGGCTGTGTGTGGAGTGATGGGGTGCCAGCACTGCCTGTGTGTGCTTTGGGGGGTCCCTCTGTCCTGCTGGGGTGTGGGTGGGATCCTTGCCCAGCATGGGGGTACCTGGGGGTCCCCTCAGGGCTGGATGGCCTCAAACCAGCACTGTGGGGTGAGGAGGGCAGGGATGCTCTGCAGCCTGGCCTGAGTGCACTCAGCATCACCCTGTGCCAAGCCCTGCTGGTGTGGGAGAACAGCTCATCCCTGGGGCAGGGCCAGGCTTGCAAATGCAGGGATCCTCACCCATGGGCTGCTGATTTCTCCCTGAAATGCCCTCACATGCAGGCAGGCTGCACAGGAGGGAGCTGGGCAGCGGTGGGCAGCATCCAGATGTGCAGGATGCAGGGACAGCCCTCCATCCCTCCTGCAGCTGCTGCACAGCCAGCACAATGCTTCATTCTTCCTGGGGCACCAGCAGCTCCATCTCTGCTCTGCTCTGCCCGGCCCTGGGCAGGGAGGAGTGCTGCTGTCCCAGCTCAATGGGGGCATGCCCCTTCCCCAGCTCCCTCGTGGTGCTCCTGGTGCTGCTGGGGCAGTGTCCCCACCAGTGCTGTTATAAATCTGGTTTTCCCTGCTGGCTATTGCTCTGCCCTCATGGGATCCCTCAGGAATTTTCACCCCAGTTTAATTTTAACCCCCGGGAGGGTTTCTCCTGCACTTACACTGGGATGGAGTGAAAGGCAGCTCCGCTCCTGCCCAGGAGGATACAAGGGCTGAGGCTGCGATATGATGAGTGAGAGATTGCCTGGGATTTAACAGGCTTTTTAAAGAGCAGATGTAAACCCCAGCCCTCACTCTTTAGAGTCATTAAATGTCCCCTGGTTCATTCTGCAAAGGGTAGGCACATTAACCTGCTGGCCTGGCTGCCCTCTGTTAACCACATCCTCATCACACCAACTCCCCTGACATTTGAAACTGCTCTTTTTTCCAAGCCCACTGCCTGCTCTCACTGCCAACCCAACATTTTGAGGCTGGGCATTTGCCTCTTGTCATTCCTGAGGATCTTACAGCATAAATCAAACTATGGAGGAAGAAGAAATAATCTACCAAAGCATCAGGAATAACAACACCTTCAGCACAAAGAGATTAATTTTTGCTTGAATTAATACACTGAAAGCTGCAGGGAGAAGCCCTCCCTTGGCAGTGAGGGGCAGGGCAGAGCATCACCCCTGCCAGGGCTCACAGTGCCTGTTCCAGCTCCCATTTCTATGGAAACCTGCCCCCATCACACTCTTGCTAATTTAAGGAAATCAACTTTGTGCTCTCTGAGGAGTTGCCTGGATGGATCCATGGCACTGGGCAGGCAGGGATGTCCCCCTGCCCACCAGCCCCTGACAGGGCCCTGCAGAGCTCAGGGTGGGTTCCTGCCCCATTCCTGCTCTCCTGAGCAGGGAAAGGCAGGGCTGTTCCTTATCTCAACACTTCTCATCTGCTCTGGGTCCTTCCCATGACTGCCTCTCCTCTCCCAACCCTCCTTATCTGCTCTCCCCCCATCCATCCCTCTGCCCAGCTTTGTTTGCATCAGTGAAACACTTGTCCTGGTCAAATGATAAACACAATTCCATTGATTGCTGGGAAGAAAAAGCCTTCCAGAGCAGCAGGTTCCTTGCTCTGGGAATCAATAACCCCCAAAGCCCTCCATCCCCCTCAGAGGGGAGGCAGGGCTGCATGGAGGATGTGACACCTGAGGGTGATGTGTGACATGAGGAACCTGTAAAAGCCTCTCCCAGGCTGCCCCCATGGAGGACAAACCCTCCCAGCTGCTTCCCAGGGCAGTGCCCCAGCCCATCAGCCCCTGCATCCCGCTCCTCCTGCCTGGGGCTGGGCAAACATCCCCATTTCAGGCTGGAAATCAGGGATGCAGAGGAGGGACAGCAGTGAGGAGCAGCCTGCTGTGCTGCTGGAGGGCCCCAGGCTGTCACTGCACTGCCCATGGGGAGCTCCTGTGCCTCTGAGTGAGTGATTCAGCTCTAAAGCCACAATCGATGAGGAGGAATTTAAAGGGATTAGATGTTTTGCCACTGCTGCAAATGTGGTGCTCCCCACAGTGGTCTCCTCCATCAGGACTTCAGGAATGAGGTGTGTGACCCCCTGGGTACCTACAGGATTCACTCAAGAGGATTTTTTTAGACCCAAAATGCTGAACAGCACAGAATTCCCTGTGCAAAATGATGCTGTGCCCACCTGTCCAGTTAGTGCTTCAACTCCTCTGTGACAAAACACATAAAGGAGGCCAGTGAGCCTCACCATTTAGTGCAGGGAGAAAACAAATTCAATTAAAATAATAAATAATGAATGAGACATCATTAACAGAGACATAAAAATGATAAATAATAATCTGGGCTGGGAAAAAACAACCCCAAGTGCTCCTTAGGGCCCACATAAACCAGCAGAGCCCTGACCCCAGGGAAGCAGCAAAGCAGGTGTGGTGGAGCATAAGGAGCTGTAATGAATTCAGAGCTTCCACCAGGCTTTAATAAAGTCCTTCTGCAGAGGCTATTAAGGGAACTGAGATGAGAGGTGAAAGTTTGTTATGGATTAGGAGCTGTCTGAGACAAAGATGAAAGAGCTGAGCAGTGATGGAGACACAGGATGAGCTGGGGAGCCTGGGACACCTCCTGCCCTGAGAGAGGGGTCTGGGCTGTGCTGGGGCTGCAGGGGATGAGCTGTGCCCATTCTCAGGAGCTGGACAGGCTCTACAGCTGGAGCTAAACTCATTCACTGCCAGTGTGGTGTTCATTCAAAGGAGCCCTGCCCCGGCTGCTGGGGATGCTGATGCCAGCTCCACACAGCATCCTGCAGGCCTGCAGGGCTCAGCAGGGCAGCCCAAATCCCCCAAAGGGCTGAGCTCACCCAGCTCAGCCCCAGTGCTGCTGGCAGGGCCCTGGAGCACAGCTCCAGCCGGGATTCACACCCAGCTCCAGCCTGATTTCCATCTCTGGGGCTTGGGGCTGCGTGGGGACAGCTCTGCCTCTCCCTGGAGTGCCAGCTTTGTGTCTATGCCCACTGAGAGGGCTGGGACGACCTTTTCCCAAGGGCAAAACGAGCCTGTGGGGTACCCAGAAGCTGAGGGTGGGGTTACACCCCCAGTCCCCCCAATCTCCTCCAGCCCCAGAGTGGGAGCTGCAGCCACCCAGTGCCTCCAAACCCTGCCCTGCTGGATGGATTTCTGAAATTGGATTGTGACAAACATTTAATACCTAATAGAGCTCACACCAGCACAGTTAATTAAGAAGGTGACTAATCCAATTCACTCGTGGGAGAGCAGAGAGTGAGAGAGGGAGGAAGAGAGGGAGGGAGGCTGCGTTAGTGAGGGGAGGGAGCAGGAGAAAATCACTTCAGCTTCCATCACCTGTCCTTTCATTTTGGGTGTGCACACACACCATGAAGAAGGACTTTCCTTCTCTGTTGCCAACTCTGGAGCTGCTGAGCAGAAGCTGAGCTGGCCCAGGCTCTGTGTGAGCTTCTCTGGGGTCCAGGCCAGCTGAGGTTCGGGATATTGTAGCTGGAGCCCCCTTGGCCATGGAAATACCCTCAGTTTTATTTTAAAACACCGTCCAGGGGCTGCCGAGGCACGGACACTGCAGAGCATCCCCTGCTCCACACGGGACCGGTCCCAGGCACGTCAGGCTGGCAGAGCCAGCTGTGGCAACATCTGTATGCCACTCACAGCCCGTGCCCCCGGAGTTGATAAATAAAACAAGTGGAGTTATTTTGGCCGCGGGGACAGGGCTGTCTCCCCGAGCACAGAGCGGCCCTTTCTCCGTCTCTCAGTGCCGCCCGAGTTCATTGTCACTCCCCAGTGGAGAACAGGACGCGGATTGAGCCGGGGTGCCCATCTGGAGAGCCGGAGAGAGACTCTGTTCATATCAGCGCCCAGTGGCATCAATGGCGCTTTTACACCGGGGCAAACAAAGGCTCGGAGAGAGGGAGAGCAATGGGGAAAGCCGGGGAGGGCTGGGATGGAGCCGGGGAGGGCTGGGATGGAGCGGGGATGGAGCCGGGGAGGAGGGAGAGCAGGATGAGCTGGAGAAGGAGCACAAGGGGGGAACACAAATGGAGCAGCTCCATCTAAAGCAGGTTTCCTACAGAAAATAAAGCAGCTGGAGGAGTTTAGGGTGCGGGCAGCAGTGGCACCAGCGTCAGGTGGCAGGGATGCTGGAGCAGAGCCCCGCACCTTCATCACTGCAATTAGTCCTCATTAAGCACGGCTGGCAAAAGGGGATGCTGCCTTAATAGCATGACAAGCAGATTGGTCGAAATTGGAGAAGAAAAGAATAAAAACCGGAAACAACCCAAAGGAAAACCAACCAACCTGTGCCCAGCAGTGCTGCCAGTGGTTCCCCAGGGCAGCACTGAAAGCACCTGCGGGGAGCCCGGGGTTGTCCTGGGGTGCCCGCGGTGATGGGTGCCTGTCAGACCGAGTAATTAATGAGGAATTACACCCCCAGCTCATCCCTCCTGCGGCCACAAAAGCCCCCAGGGTGCTCCCAGCATCCTCCCCCTTGCAGGAAATAATTACTTAGGTTGAAATTATTTACCAAACGAGGCAATTCTCGGCGCGCTATCTCGCAGCCGTTCGCCTGGTTTACATTGTTACTGGCGCTACGCAATAAATTAACTGCGTAATTAAAGACGAGCTTAATGCTGATGCTTTGCAGAGGGATTTTCTTTTAAGCCTCTCTGCGAGCAGAGCGCGCTTTAGGTGAGGGGCTGGCAGGACACCGATCCCCACGACAAACGTGTCCCTGGCTTGCCCAAGGGACAGCAAGCAGATCGAATCCAATCAATCTGCATTTTAATTACCGGGCAGGCTCTGTCCGCAGGGAGCGGAGCCGCCCCGGGCGATGCACCCTGCTCGTCCCCGGTTATCCAGCAGGGACACGATGGGCTCCATCCATCGACAGGACTTGTTCCCGACTGTGCTGATCAGCCAAGCGAGGCTGCAAAACCCCACGGGGATTGGAGACTCATCACCCAAAAAAAAAAACCCCAAAACCCCCCCAAAAAAACGCCCAAAAAAGGAGGAAAATAAACATCGCACTTCAGGAATCCCCGTTTTTGGTGATTTCTGCTGACTAACAAGCCAAAACCAAGGAGCCATCAGGGAAAGGCTCAAGGGCTTCCCTAGGAAACATCTCCTTCCTGGGGATGCAGCTCTGGGAACACGATGGGGATGGAGCTCCAGCATGGGGACCTCTGTGTGAGCCAGGACATGCCTTGCTCCTGCTGCAGCTCCTCCATCCTGCTCCAGCATGGTGTGGCAGGGCTCAGGGTCACCTCCTGTGCCAGCCATGAGAGCAGAGCCAAGCCCAGCCCTTCCCATGCTGGCTTGGTGGGCACAGCCATCCCCCAGGGCCTCCTCCCTCCACCAGCAGCCCAAATGCATCAGTATTGAGCGGGCAATCAATGCCCAAACCCAGGCAGGCCGAGCACAGCAATGACAGCAGCTCCAGCTGAGGCAAACAGAGCAGCTTTCCCCTGGGACATGGCCACACTGGCTCCCAGGATGCCAGGAGGGCAGGGCAAGGCTTTTTCCTTCCACCTGGGGGGATTTCTGCACTTCAGAGGGATATCAGCACCCAGTGGAGCAGTTCTGCTGCCAGGCCCCTCCAGCTGCACCCCAGCCTCCAGCCCTGAGTGACCCCAAGGGGGACATTGTCCCCAAATGAGTGGGGAAAGAGGAGGGAGCTGCCCTGGGGATGAAGGACAGAGAGCTGAATTAATTTCTCCCTCCTGTGATGGCTCTCATGAGTGGAGAGGAAGGAGATGGCAAATCCCTCACCTCTGCCAAACCATCCTTCAGGAGAGCGGCCATTACCATTTCCTACATGTGGAGCAGCTACAAGCATCTCATTTCCCCAAAGTGTGTGGGATTTGTAGTTCCAACAGGACAGGGAGTTCTGACTGGCCCAAAGGAACATCCCACATCCACCCAGGTGCCAGTTGAACACCCCTGGATAATCTCTCCAGCAATGATCCACACCACCACAGGCTGGCAACAGGCTCCAGGTCTCACCTTCCCCATGGTGACCTGCTGGAGCTCCATGCACCTCAAGGAAAGAGATGGGGAGCAGAAATCTCTCCCAAAAGGGTTTATTTAGCAACAAAGCTGAGAGAGAGAGAGGGAGAGGGAAGGGAGAGGCAGGGAGGTCTGAGGTTGTAGCTGGGATGGTTTCTAGCATGTCCTGGGTCAAGCTGCCCACAAACCCAAACAGCTCAGCAGGACAATGTTTGGATGAAGATCTCTGCTCACCTCCTAAGGAAAGGGACCTCAGCAGGGACCTTCTACTGTCCTTTTTCTGGTGATTTTGGTGGAATCCAGACCCCTTCCTAAGCCCCAGCCACCCCAGGGAGCATGAGGGGGGAATTTAACATCCCACCAGTAAATTTGGCAGCGACCACCACCAGAGCATCAAACCCCACAGAGAAGGAGGAGATGGAACATCCAACAGCTCTGATCCCCCACACAGGAGAAGGAGGAGATGGAACATGTGCCATCCCACAGCTCTGATCCCCCACCTGCTCATCTCTTCCCAACCTCTGCCATCCCAGATGTGCCAGCAGGACAAGCTCTCCATGGTGGCTGGTTAAAATCACTGTGTTTTACTGAAGGCAGCTGCTGGAAGCCAGGATTCAGCTTTGCTGCCTGCACCTTGCCAAGGTTCCTGCCCTGGGCATGGGAATTATGGAAATACCAGGCTTTGACATTTAAAAGTAGCAAGGAAAATAAAAGAGGGGTGAGAAATAACCAAACAATTACCTGGGACTCATCAAGAAGCTGCTGGGAGAAATTGTGATGGCTAATTATAAAGGGAAAATTAAATTGAGCTCTGGGAGGAAGACAACAAGCTGGGGGAAATAGGAAGGCACAGGAGGAGAGGGGTCTCAGCCTGAGGATGGGATGGTTGGTGCTGAGATTTTGCCAAGGAAGGATGTTCCTTTGACTGTTTCCCAATGGGAAATACTGCTCAGTGACATTCCTTTGGCTAGGTGAGTCAGGGGTGATGGAGGGGAGATGCCCTCTCAGTGCCCATGGAACCCAGCTGAAGCACCTCCCTTGGGGCAGGCAACAGGGAAAATCCTGGAGTGAAAGTCAGCTGAGATGGTGCTGGGCATCCCAGGGCTCATTTCAGGCACATCTGTAAGGGAGACTGGACCTGCCCTGTGGGATAGGAACTGATGAGGGGAAAACCCCTTCCAGAACAAGAGACAGACAAATGGCACCTGCTGAACCTGTGCTCTGTTTTCTATTTTGTTTTTTTCATTTCCTATCCCCATCCCTTCTGATTTCCCTATTTTATTTCTGGAGCAGTGTGGTGGGTGAGGGAAGAGCAGGAACCAATGGTGCTGTCAAACAGGGGGTGCAGAGAGCCTGAGCTTCCAGCACTGGTGGTTTGAGAAGAAGTAGGTTTTCTGAGATGCTGTGGTCAAACCTACCAGATTTTAATATTGGTAGTTACAGCCATGGCACTCAGCAACCACCTCCCAGTGACCTCAGCCAGAAACTGGGCTGAGACACAGCTGGGAGCACCCAAACAGGCCCAGATTTACCCTCTCTGGGATTTTGACCCTGGCTGTGGGACCACCTTAGGGATGGAGCAGGATCTAAGGCCATTGACATTTTGTTTCTCATTAGTGGCACAATTAACAGCAGAGAGGATTCCAGGCTCTGGCTGCATAGTGTCCCTGTCCCTCAGCTGCCTCCTGCTGCCTTTATCTCTTCTGCCTGGGCAGTTCCATCAATGAATTGACTTCTTCCCCCGCCTAATTTATGTCTCCTTTATGTTTGTTTATATAATAAGGTTAAACATCTACTTTACACCCTGCATGCTTGTACTTGTTAATTAGCCTTTTTCTGTGGTTTTATTGCGTTTGCTGTGGGCTCTGACAAGATGAACAGCAGCAAGGAGAGGCTGGGAACCGAACAGACACCCTGTGCCAGGGCAGGAGCTGCAGCCCTCCAGCCCAGCAGGTTTGGGTGCCTGTTACCCCCCAGGAGCTGTGGGTGAGGCAGTCAGAGCTGCAGCTCTGTCAGGCTCCCATAGGATTGGTTCCCACTTCTCAACACGGTTTTGAGCTGTTTTAGGGGGATTGGGGAGCTTGGAGCACCACCATCAGGAGAACAGCACGAGATCCATGGTGACAAACTGTCCCTGCAGCTTCACCTTGCTGATGCTCAAATCCACCTGACTTGGGGTGCAGGGCAGAGCAGGGAGTTCTCCATGGGAGTGGCTCTGCACCCCACAAACAGCCCCACAAACATGGGAGCCCAGGGGAAATCTCAAGCTCAGCCCAGAAACAAGCTGCCTCTTCATGCTTGTTTGCCAGGCTTTGCAGCCAAACCCAGCACCAGCACCACGAGCCCCAGCAGCCAGCAGGGCTTTTCCTGGCTCTGTGGTCCTAGAGATGGATTCACCCCTGCAGGAGAAGCCCAGCTCCTGAGCAGACATCACGGGGAGAAGGACCCGGTGGGACTGGCAGGGCTCCGGGGCCCCTCTCCCTCACCCAGCCTTGTACAAACCCGGGCATTTGTGGCTCATTGCTGAGAGCACCTGAGATTCAGAGAAACCCCTCATGCTCCAGCGAGGGTGCAGGAAAAGCCCCTCTGAGCCTCCTGCCTGCCTGCCAAGCCTCCTCCTCTTGCCCATTCCTCAGTTTCCCTGCCTGCAGACACACGTCCCACAGGGATGCAGAGGCAGAAACCAGTGCCCAAATGTGACCCGTCCTTGATGGGAGATGTCTGCTCTCAGCTGCTCTCAGCCGCCCAGCCCATACACAAGCAGGAGCTTAAAGAGGCGAGGTGCAGCCCATTTCCAGCCAGGACGGCAGGACACAGGGATGCTTCCTTCCATCGAGCCCCCTGCCGCTCCAGAAGGATCCCCGCACTGGGCTCAGCCTTCTCCGCCTCTCCGGGTGGATGGATTCTGTCAGAAGCCACAGCAGGTGACTGCTAATGAAGCTCGCCTAATTAATGCGTTCCTCAGACACGCCCTCGGCGTCCCTTCCTCCTCCAGGTGCTCCATCCACCCCTCCGCCAGACGTGACCTGGCCAAGCAGGCTCCGCTCCCTGCCTTCGGAAGTCGCAGCTGTGCTCAGGTTTAGGGAGCAGCATCCTCCAGCCCAAAGCTCTCCCCTCTTCCAGGGCTCAACTCGCCTCCGGAAAAGCAGCCTTGCTGCTTGAGCAGGCAAAAACCGCGTTCAAACTTTGGTGAATTGAAGCAGAAAGCCGCGGCTAAGGCTCGGCAGAGCCTGGGTGGACTCCGCGTTCGCCGACAGCATCCAGGGAAGGAGGGATGGAGAGGCTGCTCGGGTTTGCTCCCAGCTCCCGGAGTTGGGGATGCCGCTGAGGATGCTGCTGCCCCCGCGGGGAGTGGGAGTCGTGGGCAGAAGGGAGGCAGCGGGCTGGGAAGGAGAGATGGAGCCCGGCTTTGGCGGGGACGGGGTGTGAATGAGCCCCCAGCGCTGCCTGCAAGGATGCAGCAAGGAGCCTCCTCCCCCCACGAACTGTCTCCATGTGACGCAGGTGCCGAGAGCCAAATTTCTTCCATCTCATTCCAGCCACAAAAGGAACTTGCACAAAGTGCAGGCAGCCTTTACCACCCCCAAAAACAACCAACAGACCCCCTCTCCCCTCGCCCGCGGCCGGGCCGGGCAGACCCCGCGGCGCGGCGGGGGAATCGCGGCTCCCTCCTTCCCTCCGCCGCTTCCTCCGCACTCAACTCCGCTGGGCTGGAGAGAGAGGGGCAGCGCACACAGCAGAGAGCACGGGCAGCCGGGGCCGGGCACGGCTGGGGCAGCGGAGCGCGGAGAGCCGTGAGCTGTGCCCGCGGAGCGCCGTGAGCTTTGCCCGCGGAGCGCGGGGCAGAGCGGCGCGGAGCTCGGAGCGGTGACACGGAGCCCGGAGCGCGGAGCTCGCAGCTGTAACACAGAGCTCGGAGCGGTGACACGGAGCTCAGCGCCGCGGAGCGCGGAGCCCAGCCTGCGGAGCGCGGTACCGCGGAGCCGGGGCACGAAGCCCGGAGCGCGGAGCTCCGAGCCCGGAACGCGAAGTCGGAGCGCGGGGCGCGGAGCTGTCCGCGGTGCTGAGCACACTCACCGGGCCGGGCCGGGCCGAGCCGGGCCGCTCCTGCTGCTGCCGCCGGGATGCTCGTGGGGCGGCCCCGCTCCGCGGGTGCCCGGGCTCGGCCTGGCGCCCTCGCTGGCACCGCAGCCCCTGTGGCTGCTGCGGCCGAGAGCAGCGACCCCGGCACTGCCTCGCTGCCGCTCCGTCCTCTCCTTAAATTTCAGCAGCTCGGTTCCCCCCCCCCCGCCCCCCGTTTTTTTTCCTGGCTCTCCCCTGCTCCCGCTCCCCGCTCCGGGCTCTCCCGCACGCCCGCAGCCGCCTAGCGGGCAGAGAGAGGCGGCAGGAGGAAAATCCCACCCGCGCAGCCGGGCGGCACCGCCGCCGCAGCCCTCCCACCGCCACCGGGCCCCCGCACCCCCTACTTATAGAGATCTTACTCTTCTAGTGTATTAATTACAATCGACTTCCAATCCTTAGAACCTGGTTTAAGCCCAGAGAAGAGTAATAAACATAATCCTATTCATACTGGCCCTATCACCGACTCTAAGCATCCTCCTAACTGCACTAAACTTTTGAGTCGCCCAAATAGCCCCCGACTCAGAAAAACTATCCCCATACGAATGCGAGTTCGACCCCCTGGGATGTATCCGCTCGACTCCTCTTCTCAATCCACTTTTTCTGGTAGCCATCCTCTTCCTCCTGTTTGCCTTAGAAAACAGGAGGGTGCGAGGGGCACGGCGGGCGGGGTCCTGGACACGGCTCCGGGGCAGCGGGACAGAACGGGAGGGACAGAGGACAGGGGGAAAGGGGTAAAATGGGGTGCAAACAAAGTGAGAGCCAACTGAGTTTGACCTCTCAGCCTTGTGGGGGTCTGGGTGCAAATCCAGGCACAGGAGTGGTCAGAGGGCTGGGATAGCTCTGCTGTGAGGGAAGGTTGGCAGAGCTGGCCTTGGTCAGCCTGGAGAAGAGAAGATCCAGGGAGAGCTTAGAGCCCCTTCCAGTGCCTGTAGGGGCTCCAAAGAGAGGGCTTTGGACAGGGGGATGGAGTGACAGGAGATGGAGGAATATGAGATATTTGGATATAGATAGGATATTAGGAAGAAATTCTTCCCTGTGAGGGAACTGAGGTCCTGCACAGGTTGTTCAGAGAGGCTTTGCCTGCCCCATCCCTGGAAGTGTCCAAGGCCAGGCTGGATGGAGCTTGGAGCAGCCTGGTCTTCTGAGGTGGAATGAGATGGTCTTTAAACCCCCTTCCAACCTAAACATTCTGGAATCCTGTAATACTACAGAACAGATGTGGGTATTACCCAAAACTCTGGGTTCTGATACCCCCCAACCCCCCAAAGTTTAATTAATATTATGGGGGGAAGGTTGTTACCCAGCTAGGAGGTTGGGGTATCCATTGTACATGACAGGGGAACAGAGCTGCCTGGGGAGGAGGGAGCAGGTAGCCACAGCATATTTGGAGCACTCTAATTCCTTTTAACATCATAACCTACCTGAATACTGAAAGCAATGAGCCTCCAAAAGCTTTTTGCTCAACAATGAATAGCACTGTTGACAGTAGAAAGTATTTTTTCACAGCTGAGCTGGTGAACCGAAGTTGAGAAGAGCAATTCCACCTAATTCTGCACAAAACTTGGATAGGTTTCTTGGCAAGCTACCTCCTCAGGTTGGAGACTGTGTCCTGGTATGTTAAAACAGACCTTTTTCAGTCACAGCTACAAGGTGGTCCTAAATGGTCCATGACTCCTCAGGTACAATTTCATGTCCCAATTTCCCCACATTGCTTTGGGTAAATTACCTAATTTACCTCCTACCTCCATAAAAGGGAAGCTCAATGAGAGGTGTAAAGGCCATTAATAGTGATGAGCTGTTCAGCTCTGTAGGTAAGTGATGAGCTGTTCATCTCTGCACACTTGGATGTGTGGGGAGTCCTGTGCCTTCCCACAGGCATCCTGCACTGAGTTAAACCCACCCTGAGGGAGCCAGCAGGGATTTGGGGATGGGCTCAGACGTTGGAGAGAACGTCTGAGCTGAGCTACACCCTGAGTGCCACCAGGGAGCTGGGAGACAACTTTGCAGACTATTGATGCCTTGTCAAGGCTGACCTAGAACAGAGTTAAAGAATAAAGCAGAGATTTATTAAAAGGTCTCAATGGATCCACCTTGGGCAGCACAAGACCCCAGCCAGGGCTTCACCCAAGATGAACCAAAATGGTCACAAAATGGACACCTGGTCACAGGGTCTCACACTTTTATAAGTTCTGCTCCATTTGCATATTGGAATTAATTGTCTAATAGCTTTAATTAATTGTCAGTTGTCTATTGGAGTTAATTGTCTAATAGCTTTAGGTTACTAAGTCCCATCCTTCTTGTTTTTCTCTCTTCAGTGCACTTTGTTTGTGCTCTTAGGCCTGAGATTTGGATCATTTGTCCTTGGTCCCCAGCTAGAGCAGGAATTGTTTTGTCTCCCTGCTCTGTGCACAGAGCTCACCATCCCCTGATATGAAGCTCAGAACTACACACTAAAGCAGCACAGAATCTGAAAAATATAAAAGCTAAAGCCTAAGGCATCACTATCATGCAAAAGTTGGAAATGAGTTATTTCAGCTTTGGCTCTACAGATGTACCAGCATGACCAAAATCACTTTCCTTGGACCACACTGATGATGGAAAAAAGCCCAAGAAGCCACATGTAAGCAAGACTGGAACAGCTGATCAGGCCCTCCTGGCTTTCTCCAGCTGGCGGAGTCACTGCCCAGTCATAACAATGAGCCTGCAAGTCAAAGTCAAGGGCAATGTCCCCAAACTCACCTGTTTTGAGTGTGACCACACACTAAGGAGTTTCTCAGTCAAGTTCCTCAGAGCAGGTGCCTGGCTGTGAAACCCACATGCTCCAATTCCTGTGAAGGTTATTCCTTTTGGCAAGGGAAAAGCAGGGTCAAGCAGAGCCCAAAGGTGTCACCCCTGTTTGAGGGTCCTTAATGAAACCTTAATGATGATGAGGAGAGATAGACAAAACCCCTTGCTCTTACATGTACTTCAGAGCAAAGTGCACCCCAAAATGGGACACCAGCTTGTTTTGTGGCCAATACAAGAAGTTTTCCATGGAATGGTCTCTGGAGGAAAGAGCATGTGGCTTGCAGGAGGCATGGATGGTCTGAAGGGGTCCCTGGGGGGCCATGCTGGGAAGAACTAGAGACCTTAATTTAGAAAAGTTGTTTGGGAGATAATTTCAAATCCCTTTTCTCTCTGTTTTGCTCATGCTCACTTTGGGACTCTGGGCAATAATCACCCACACAGCACAGGCCCCCTCATGTTCCACAAGCCTGCCTTGCTGGTGCCAGTGGGGATTGAGCCTCATGGGTTTCCATCACTCCAGTGACAGGAAAAGCACTCTGCAGTGAATGAGACCTTCTGGACTGGCCTGAAAGCCCCAGGATCTCTTCCCTGTGCAGTTTTGGGGGGGCAAGCCCAGCAGTGAAACGCTGCTGTTCCCATTCCTCCCCTCCTGCTGCTCCTCTCTCAAAAAAAACTTGTGTGAAAACAGATCTGCAGCCAGCGCCCGCCCACTTCCCTGGGCTTTAACATCCTTGCTTCTTCCCTGGAGGTGCGTGGCAATGGGAATTCTGCAGAAAAAGTTGGGGAGATGCCTTTGATTCCTTCTGGGAGGGACGGCAGCCCCGGGGAGCAGCTCTGGTGCAGAGCGGGGCCAGCCCCGGCAGCGCCATCCTCCCTCCCCTGCACACACAAGAACCAGCGTGGCTCCCAGCCCCAATCACCAGAAAATTAAACATATGTCTCCACTCACCCAGGCGAGGAATTAGATGTTGATCTGTCCTGATTCCATCTATTTCAATTATAGACACGGACAGGCACCGCCTTCCCCTCGGGAAGGCTGAACAGTCCCGGAGGGCTCGGTCTGGGCACGGCAGCATCCCAGGCACTGCAGCCCTTTGGAACCTGTGGGGAGGATGCTCAAGGCTGTGGAGATATTTGGGGACCTTGGGTAGATTTGAGGAGCAGGCACTGCAGCCCCTTTGAACCCCATTGGGAGATGCTCAAGGCTGTGGAGATATTTGGGGACCTTGGGTAGATTTGGGGAGCAGGCACTGCAGCCCCTTTGAACCCCACTGGGAGATGATCAGGGCTGTGGAGATATTTGGGGATCTCGGGTAGGTTTGGGTTATGGTGGGGGGAAGTTCTTAGGGCTCTGGGTGGATTCTTGGGTTTAGGTGGTTCTAGGGTGGAAGTTTGGAGCTCTGGGGAGATAATTGAAGCCATGGATGGGGTGCTCAGGGCCCTGGCAGGATGCTCAGAGTAAGGGGCCATGGGGGGCTGGCAGCAGGAGCTTGCAGGATACACAGGGGCTGCAGTAAGAGGGAGCAGCACACTGTAAACCAAAGAGATATTAAAAAAGGTTTGACTGTAATCACGAGAGCAATAAACCCTTCAATCAAAGCCTCCAGATTATCTGCTGTCATAGAATGTGAGTGCTGGCAAGGGTTTGGAAAATGGCCACAGAACAGAGCCAAAAAACCATCCCACAAAACAGATGTGAGCTATATGGCAAGGCAGCTCAGGTGCTGTGTTAGGGCTTACCCCCAGGGCTTCAATCCTCCTGGGGATGGGCTGGGAAAGGCACTCCCCAGTGCACTGCAAAGAGCTCCTTCAGTGCAGGTTGTGTTTCCAAAGGAGAGGAGAAAGAGCTTGAGATGCTGCAGTGGTGGGAAATGCAGGCAAGCTCAGGTGGGTGGTGTGCTGGCAGCTCCAACCTGTGCTGCCCCTGAGGCTGTGTCAGCTTTGGCCTTGTGGGCAGAAGCAAACATCTTTGCTGTGCAGCCAGGGGAAGTTTGTCTGGTAGTGACCAAG
This sequence comes from Zonotrichia leucophrys gambelii, assembly GCF_028769735.1. Taxonomy (NCBI): domain Eukaryota; kingdom Metazoa; phylum Chordata; class Aves; order Passeriformes; family Passerellidae; genus Zonotrichia; species Zonotrichia leucophrys. The sequence continues at coordinate 4,513,611 of NC_088178.1, read as the reverse complement.
CAGTTTCCAATGTTTTACATGTGAATAAATATCAATATTTATATTGATATCAGCATTGATGTGAGGCCCAGCTGCTGCAGCAGGTGTGTTTAGCCAACATCCCTGTATATATAACAGCCATTAGGAGAGGAGGCTTTTCAGCAAACATCCCACAGACCTGTGCTCAGGGATCACAGGAGCACACAAGAAACCAGATGGATTCCTTGATTTTGCATGTTAAGGACAGGCCCAGCTTTGATGCCGAGAGCATGGAGACACATTGAACCTTGAGGGCACAAGGATGTGGCAGCTGCTGGCATTAAGTGTTGGTCTTGTCCCCACCTTTCTCTGTCTCCAGCCCCTCCTCGAGCTTGCCCAGGAGAAGACAGACACCCATGGGGCATCACTGAGGTTGGGGAGAGTGGCTGCAAAGCCCTGCCCCATCCTTGGGTTCCAGGCTGCTGCTGGCAGCGATTTCTCTGCTCCTCCCCGGCATCAGCTGTGTCTCCCTGCATTTAACAGTTGTTCTATTGCCAGCCTGTGCTCAGACACATTCCCAACCACCTCTCCATTGTGTGTGAGATTGCTGGAGCCATGGAGAGAGGGGACAGAGCTGTCACCCTGCAGGGGCTCTCTCTCCTGAGGGTCCCTCTTGGAGCCCAGAGGGAGCTGTGGCAATTCCCAGAGATTGCCCCTGGTGGCTCTGCCATGGGGGCTCTGCCATGGGGCTGCCACCCCCAGCCTCAAAACATTGGCTGGGGAAGGCACCAGTGTCTTCCTTGGCCCAGCAGGATGGAGACAGGCTGCAGCAGGAACCGAGAGCAGACATTGGATAGAGCATCTCCTTCCTTTGGTAAATCGAGGCTCTTCCATTCAAAGCAAGCTGAAAATCTACCCCTGCTCTCAGAGCTAAGCCAAAAAGAGGGTTTATCTAAGCCCAGACACATTTACCCTGGCAAAGCACAACAGTTCCAGCTTTCTAAAAAGAAACTGGCACTCTGGGTGCTATGGGACATTGTCTTCACTCCTCTGTCTCACTGCCCACAGCAGCAAGGCCTTGGATGCTCAGAAATGCCTGGAGACCCATGGCAGGCAGCTCCAATCTGGCTTCTGTGCCTCTTTGCCTGTCTGGGGTCATGCTAACACTTCAACATCATTAAAGCATCATCCCTGTGATGAGGCTTTGCTTTCTCACCCACCAGCAGTGCCAGACATGCAGACCACCTCTATCAGCAACAAAAACAGCCCTTAAAGCACAGGCAAGAGACAAACAGCCCCTGTGGGCTCAAAACAAGTGGTGCTGAAGCTCCTTGAAGCCTTCTTTTGGAAGCTTTCACCCAAATTCCTGCCTCCCAAGAGGTAGTGCTGACACCTCCCCACCCCTGCCATTGAACCCTGTGAGTTTGCATCCCACCAGAAGAGGCTCTGCAGCCCCCAGGCAGAAAAACAGCTTTGAAAAGAGCCATGGGGGAAATGGATACACAGGAGATGTTAGTCCCTGGCTAAATGCAAGGATTTAAAATCCTGATTTCTGTTTGCAAACCAGCATTGTGCGCTCTTGGCACAATCCCTGCTTTGGTGCAGCCTCCCTGCCCCTGTGCAGGACAGGACAAGCTCCCTCCCACCCCAGATTGTCTCCTACCTCCTCCACATGAGAGCCTGGAGGTGCTCCATGCCTGGGACACACTACACTGGAGCTGCTGGGATCCCTCTCCCTCCTCCTCCTCTTCCTCCTTCCAGGCCTGGCTGCACAGTGCTGGGCTCCCTCTCCCTCCTCCTCCTTGCAGGCCTTGGGGCACAGGCAGCTCCCCAGCTCTGGTGGGAATTGCAGCACACCTCAGTAACATCAGGACATTACAGATTCCTGGGGTTTTTTAAAGTGCAAAATTGCCCTTTAGCGCTGCTATTGCCATGCACGAGGCTTTTTAGATGTCACAGGGATGTAGTGAAATAATTTAAACCCATGTTCAGACCTTAAATCTGGTATTAAAATGAAACTCTGGCAGCTCCAGAGCTGCACAAAGGAAGGAACCTTAACTCCATGTCTCTGCCTTGGGGTGAGGCCATGCCATTGTGCCTTTGCCAGCAGTTTGGGCACATCCCCAGTGCTCCCTGTGCCTCTCCAGGCTCACTCCTGCACACCCACTTTCCTCCAGGAACCAGCACACATGTGGGGTTGGCATGGAGGCAAGGTTTTACCACTTTACAGTTTGGATAAAACTGATCCCAGAAGCAGTGAGGGCAAGGCAGGAGTCACTACCCCAAGTTTTGGGATTTAAAAATCCCAAAATCCATTTATTTGGGATGGGTCATCACCCCAAATATCTCCTTTGCCAGCAGTGGGTCCTGCCCAGCTGGGGGGCACCAGGGGGATGCTTGTCCTGCAAGGAACCAGCACACAGGAACTGGAATTTCCAACACTTGGCTGCACACAAGTTGTTAGGAAAAAAGAAGATAAATAAAGATAAATGGAGGAGAGCTGAGCATGCTGGCAACCCTTCTCTATCATTCCTTTTCTTTCCTAAGCAGATCAAATTATGACCTGGAATCACTGAATACATATTTTATTATGTGGATAATTTAAAGGATGAGGATGAGACAGGGAATTCATAAGGTACAGTCATGTTAGAAGACAAAGAGTTCCCATTAATCTCCTACAGGGAAAAAAACTGAACAGGAGGAAAGCAGAGGGTGGGGACAGGTTGTAATCGATGCCATCCTCTCCTCTCCTCTCCAGGCCATGCAAGGATGTCTTCTCCACTAGCACCAGACAGTAGCTGCTTCTTAAGATCTCACAAAACAGATGTGGTGCTCTGAGCTCTCCCTGGCTGCACTGCCCTTTGCTAAAAACACAAACCCATCATTGCTCATCCCATTCCAAGAGCTTGGAAACCAGCTCTCCTCCTCCCCTGCCATGCCCAGAGCCCCAGGGAGGGCTGTCCCTGCCAGGACTGAGAGCCCTCCCTGGGGCTGTGCCATCACAGTCTGCTGGGCTTTGGCCCATTCCAGCCCAGCCTGGTGCCACTGGAGCGTGATGCTCTGCTGACTTTGAGGGGTCAGCCCCCTTCCCTTCCCCTCAGCACCCCCTGCCCCAGTCAGGCACGGTCTGGCTGCTCTGCTCTCTGCAGATCAATGACAGCTTCAGGATGATTTTTGGTCACCACAGGACCAGGAAAGAGCCACTGGCTCTTGGTAATTGTTTTTGTAACTATTAAACAATAAACAAAATAAGTGTCTGTAGTTTATGGCAAACCTCCTTATGCTGCTTCAGCAGAAGTAGCCAAAGAACTTAAGTCAAAATCCAAATAATCTAAATCCTCACTTGTGTCTTAGGATGGATTCCTGGCTGAAAATGGTGTTATGACTGAGGAGAAACCAGCTTCCCAGCTGAATGGGAATACAGGAGACATCAGGGCTTCTAATCAGTCTGGAAGTGCCCTGAGTAATGACTCTAAAATGTGCAAAATGGGAGCTGACCCCTGGCACCGTGCTGGGGGGTGTGAGGGCTCATCCCTCGAGGCAGGACCCTGCTAATGGGACAGGAGCAGCTGCCCTGGTGGCTTCAGAGCAGCTCCTGCTCAGGTCTGAGGGGATAAAAGGAGTGTATTTTCCCTCTTAAACAACCTAAATGGTTTTATGGAGATCTTGACAAGTCAGATTAAGCACTGTAATCAAGACAAACTTGTTGTTGAAATAAGTCCCCTAAGGACAAATTCAGAGCTGCTGATCATGTTCCCATCCCTGGAGAGAGCTGTTGGATCCTGCAGCATGAGCTGCTCATCCCTCGTGGTCACCGTGGGATGGAGAAGGGGACACACAGGTTGCACTGCCCTCACCCATCCATGGCTCAGCCCATTGCAGCACTGTGCCTGTGGCTCCCTGCACACACCGTGTTGGGGGGGCCCTCTCTGGGAGGCTCCTGGTGCTCAGGGGGTTATAATGAGTTAATCCTGAAACAAACACTTCTAATTCATGGATTAAAGACTCCTGGGGCTGCAAGGGCACATCAGTGCTTGTGGCTTTGGGAGTCATGCTGCTGGCTCAGTTTCAACTGTCATGTGCTATTACTCAGGGCTCCTAAAGACAGCCTTTACTTCCAAAATTATTTCCCAAATTCTTATCTTCCCAAATTATTATCTGAGACAGTGTGCTCCCCTGTCGCAGACATCTTTTCATGAAAAATCCTTTCTTTAGGATTTTTCCTCCTGAGAAGCTCAGAGGAACAAAATGTAAACATTGATTATCTGCTGCTGTGAAATGCAACAGGTGGACCTGTGATTGGCCCATGTTGGTTTGTTTGTAATTAATGGCCATTCACAGTCAGCTGGCTCAGACAGTAAGTCCGAGCCACAAACCTTTGTTATCACTCTTTCCTATTCTATTCTTAGCTAGCCTTCTGATGAAATCCTTTCTTCTATTCTTTTAGTATCGTTTTAATGTAATATATATCATAAAATAATAAATCAGCCTTCTGAAACATGGAGTCAGATCATCTCTTCCCTCATCCTCAGACCCTTGTGAATACTGTCACACTCCCCAGTTCTCAGATGGCTGGAGGCACTGGAAGGATTTCAGGGAGGATGATGGTGTCAGAGATGTTCATGGCATTCACACTCCTCTGCTATTCATGCAAGTCTCCACCCACAAATTTTGGGAGTCAAACAAGAGCACTGAGGTATTACAACTCCCTGAACAGATTTGGGAGACACTGGAGAAAGCAGAACTGAGAGATGAATAAAACCTGTCTCTCTCTGCATGGATCAGAGGTTTTAGGGAAGCAGCTATCAGATGAGATTGGCTTTGTCCCCTCACTCCCTGATGAGCTATTTTCCAGCACAGCCCACTGATGGCAGCAGGCACACTGCAGACTTCATATTGCAGGCAGATGAGAGGCTGTGATGTGCATGTGGAGCCCTCCTTCAGCTGAAATGTTCATGATGCAGGGAGCCCTGAGAGATGCTGTGGTCTGGGAGAGGTGGAACCACCTTCTGCCTATCCCCTGCACACTGGTCAGGAAAGTTCATACTAGTTTTCTTTCTCACTATTTGTTTCTAAGAGATGTCAAAAAAGCAGCACTTTCTTTCCCCTCCTAGGAAATTTTCCCTGCTGCTTGATGTTGGAGGGCAAATTGTTGTCCTGCCTGTGCTGAGTAACAATGGCCAGCCACCAGCCAGAGCCAGATTTAACATGTGAAAGCTAAGATGGAGAGATTTTAAACAGTTTTTTGGCAAGACCTACTTAATTCAAATGGCTGGTTAACACACAGAGCAGAGAATTAATCTTGCTTTAACCCAACTAACCATTTTTAAATTAAGAAGAATTTAAAGACTTACATACCTAAATACTGCCTTGTAACTGAACAGAGATGAGATGATCATCACTTCAAGAATTTGCAGCTTGCTCTGAAAGCAAAATTAAAGCAAGCCATGTGGTGGTGGTTACCAGAAGGCTGGGGGGGACTGATGCTAGAGGTGCTTCTCCAGGAGACAGATGTGGGCTCTGGTCCTTGTGCCACTGATGCTGCTCTAATTTGTGGATCCCATGGTCTCAAGCTTATTTTCACACTAGGCAAATCTCTCAGATGCCCAGCATTTAAGGTAGGTGACACTCCCTGACCTGTACAGATATTCCATTAACAAGGGCAGGACATGGTCTCCACACTGCTGAGAGGAAGGAAAACCCCTCTGAGATCAGGTGAGGAGCATCCCATGAGGCTGGGCTCAAGGAGAACCTCTGCAGGCAGTGGTGCAGGCTGGCAGGAGGCAGATGCCATCACCCCTCTGCCTGCCAGGACAGCAGGAGCTGCTGACAGAGGAGCTCTCCACAGTGAACACTCCACTTGCTCACCCCTGGACTGCTGCAGGTCCTTGCTGGGTACTTCTGGCCTCCAGAAAAGCAGTGAGAAAAGAAAGAGGACTTTTCAGCTGGAAAGGAGTTAATTTGCCTTCTCAATTATCTGCTGATGTCATTATGACCTTTCATAGTTAAACAAAATTACCCTAAACAAACAGGGCTCAGCACTGGGGTGGAACACTGGCATTAGCAGCTGGCCACACTCACTGCAGGAGAGCCCTGACATATTGATATTAATTTACATTTCCCATTGACCATCATTTTCAATTCCCTCCAGCACTGAATTTTTTAAGCACTGAGGCATGTTCCTCCTACACTCCTGTTAAATGCTTTAAAGTTAATTGAAGATGCTGGCTGGCCAAGAAAGGTTTTAAATTCCCTTTCTCAAAAAATCTGACTCACCTAACACCTCTTACAAGGACATGAGAGCTGGAGGCAAAACCATTGTGGGGCAGCTTCCAGTCAGAGGCTTTGTAACCTGGTTTTCTCAAAAGAAGAAATTGAGAAGACTCCAAGTGCCCACCATCTGCAATTAATTTCCACAGGGAGAGTGGTTAAGTGTTGGAAAAGGTTTTCCAGAGGGACTTGGGAATCTTCTATCCTTGCTTGGTTGAGTTGTGAACATCTCCAAGCCTTGAAGCAACCTCATCCAACTTGGAGTAAGCTCTGCTCTGCACAGGGGGTTGGACCAAAGACCTCTGCACATCCTTCCCAAAGTCAATCACCCCCCAACTCTAAAAAAACTGAAAACCTGACAGGAACCATTTGTTGAATTGGTGACTAAGTAAAAAAAAAATATTGACCACATGCTGTTTAAAAAAAACCAAACAAAATTACAGTAATTATATGCGACTTAATTTGTCAACTGTGAAGAGTTACCTGAAGGCAAGAAAATTAAGGGGATTAAAATAAGGAGCATTACCTCTTGTGACAAAGAGACAGAGGCAAAAAATTGCCATCAACTTGTGTTTATGAGCTGCTGTGTTTCTAATTAGGGCCAGACACCAAATTTGCATTTTATCTTGATTGAAACAGAATGAAAACTGAAAAAATAAAGGCAGCCAATGTTAAACATCTTTCCCTGTTCAATTCAAGGAGTAACCTTACAGCATTCAAAACAGATGCTTTTTTTCTTCTGTTTTAAAGATCTTGGCTTTGTCAGAGCAATTTTAATTTAAAAAACAGAGGATCTTCAAGTAGGGGGAGAGAAGGAATGAGCTCACCTGCCAACAGGCTGGGGTACCACAGCAGCCAGGGCAGTTTGCAAAATAAATTAGTGGGCACTGATAAACATGCCAGAGGCTGGGGCAGACCCACACATGCAAGCAGGGGAAGCAGGAAGAGCAAAGGTCATGGATCATCACACACATCAGCCTGCTTTGGAGAGGGCTGGCCGGGGAGGATGTCAGCACAGACACTCCACACCAAATTCTCTTAAAATGCAGCAAAATGGAAATCAAACTATGCTCAGTGGGATGTGTCAGACAGCTGCCATCAGGCAGAAGGAACCAATTTTGTTTTCTTCTGCCACAGTGACTCAGGTTACTCATAGAAGGGAGAGCTGCAGGTAGCACTCCCGAGCAGGACACAAGCTGCTGTGCTCTCTTCTCTCCTCACTTTCCCCTGCACTGACACACCAGAAATCATGGAAGAAAACCAGAATGCAGCATTTGAGAACCACTGGAGCTCAGCATCACTTTTCTCCCCACTGGATAGACTCTCCAGAAGCTACTGGTGATGTGTCCCACATCCTCCTACCTTTGAATGAGCACAGATGTCCCCCTAGAAACATGCACCAGCACTGAACCAGCACAGGACCTGTCCCCAGCTCTGCCACAAGGCTTCACCCTGCTTCTTTACTCATATCCTCAAGAGCATCCTTGCTTTTCTTCCCTGCTCTGTGCCCAAAGGGTGTGAGGAGATTACACAATCCTCCTGGGAAGTCAGAGTCAGCCTTATAACATGTGGAGGACAAGAGACCTGAGCAAAGTCCCTGCATCAATCCCAGCCCCTGTGGCATGAAGGAGACACGTTCTGCAGTGAGTGAATGGAAGAGGATTCTGTTTGCAGAACAAAACACCTCCCACAGGTATCATTGTCTGCACTGCACCTCTGACACCATGGCAGGGAAAAGATGCCATGGCCACCAAATGCACTTTGGAGCTTAATGAGTTCTGGCAGCAATCCTGACAGTTTAACCTGGCTGCTGCTCGTGAGGACCATCTGCACCTTCTTACCTGCTCTGCTCTCCTGCCAAGAAAGCAACAACAACTCTCAGCTTCATGGTTTATTCCCCCTCCATATGTACAATTAAGTGTATGCATGACCATTAAAAATAAGGCTACTTATATCATGGCTCTGAAACACGTTACAAACCAACTCCATCCCCTCTCTTGCTCCAACATTCAAGATGCTTGGCTTCCATGGTGTGCAGAGAGGGGCAAACACAACCAGACCACACAGGTGATTGAGTGGTGCAGGGCTTTGGTAACTGGATCTGGAAGCTTCCTCCTCCAGCTGAGATAGTCACACACAGCCATGTGAGTGGGAGGCAGATCTTCATCCCACGCTGTCTTGGCAAGCTCAGTCCAGGTCCCAGGAACTGCAGCTCCCTCATCTCAGCACCTTGCTGGTGGCCCACATGGACAGGAGGACAGCTTCATCCTCTCCTTTGGAACTGCCCCTTTGGGGCAAGGAAGGGGTCTAAGGAGAGGAGGGAAGGGAAGGTGTCCTGCTCTACTTGATGACTAGAGGACTTCAGTCTCCAGTGGTGTCAACCTCGGTGACATTTCTCAACATATAATGCATCTAAAAAAGAATTAATAAATCAAAAGAACAACAGAACTGTATCATGATGGGATTTCAAAGTGGATTGCTTGCATGTCCACATAAGGCTTAGAGACTTTCTTTTTCCAGTGGGGAGGAAGAGTCCAGATGAAAGTAACTGGAGATGTGCAGCTGAGGACAGCCCTGTGTGCTCCTGTGAGCTCCCTTCACAAGAAAATCTGTTCTCTTATGCAACAAGACAATCTTCCAGCTTCAGCTTGTGGCTCAATAAATTTTATTATTCCTTTTTGTTTTTATTTAAAAGAATTTGTTTTCCTATCATAAAAATTAGACAACCATACCACCACCACTAGCAAAGTCTGTGGAGTTAATGTTGATGGCAGACAGCTTCCTGGTGTTACCAGTATCTCAAAATGTCCTAGGAAGTCCAGAAATGGAAAAAAAACCCAAACATGATCGTTCTGGGGAGGAACATCAAGGTGGTTTTGGTTTCTTGTCCCACTGTGGTTCCCAGATGAATACTGTAGCATATCAGCAGGACCAAGTACCTCATGCCTTGAGAGAAAACCCTTCATACCAGCTCCAGTACCTGGTTAGTAAGGAAGATGAGACATTTAGAATAGAAATATATGACATTTATAATTTCCTATGTCAGCATATAGATCTCTAAGACAGGACTGACCCTTCTATCTCATCTCTACCCCTTACCCTTTATTCACCAGCATGCAATAATATCCCACAGATGGGAAAAGCACTTGGCAAGCATCCCAATTTTGATGTCTGCTTGTGTGATGATAAATTAGCCACGAAGCAAAACCATCCACAGCTGCCTCATATCCCCTCATCTCAGTCACACAGCTCTTGGGAATCTTGTAACAGAGATCAGAGCTTTTGTCAGCCCAGCCCTCTGTGCTCTTGTTTCCCTTGTGTAGGCTGGGATGGAACAGCAGCATCTGAAGGCATGGGCTAGAGACAGCACAAAAGTGACTGTGGGGGTGGACAGGGTCTGCATGGACCTGGTTTGGCTTCCCTAGCAAAAGCTCTAGAGCTGTAGCTCATGGGTGATGCCCAGAATGGCATCTGTCCCCAACCTGGGGTGGGTCTGGGCACACCCAGGCCTTTCCCAGACCATCCCACCTTCCTGCTGCCTGCTGTCAAAGGCAAATGGAGATACCAGAGTTCTGACAGCCCTGGCTGGCTGCACATTGCTGTCTGTCTACCTTCTCTCATTAACAAGCAAAGTGCATGAGCAAAACCTCTCCTCTCTAATCACTGCACTTGCTGCTGGATTCACTTCAAAATATCAAAAGCTTCTGTGCATTTTGTCCATTTTCCTAAGGAGTAGCTGACCAAAGTAACCACCAACCAGTTCCAAAACATGATATATAAACAAAACCCCTATGAATGAGAGGCTACAGCATCACACGCTGCAACAGCAGGAGTAACCCAGCCCCTTGTCTCCTAAAAAAGGGGGGGGCGGAAATCTTGACATGCAATTAAACACAGATCACTCAGGCCTCTCACCAGTCTTGCATTTTTGGTGATTTTCCTAGGTTCATATCAGCAGCTCTGGTATGGCTCCAGAGAACTGCTACTGCCACAGGGATGTGAGGGACAATCAGGACCTCAGCCTCGTGACAGTGACAATGCAGTGTAAAACTCTGCAGACAGCAAGTAAATGCCTTTACCAGCAGCTCCAGAATGCTGCCAGGGGTCTGGGCTACAACCTTAGGGCATTAAGCACCAAACCCAACAGCATGGGGGAGGTCAGTGCTGCTGTGCAGAATGTGGGATCAAGTCCTGGGTTTGGGCTGAGTTTGGCACTGCCTTGGGCACTGGTTTTGCCCAGTGACTGACACACACATAAAGAAGGTCAGTCCACATCATTTGACATTCCGCAGACAGAAATACATTGAACAGACACTCTGGAAGACTTAATTAAAGAGCTGAAGACCTGGTACTGTGCACAGGGAAGGCTGATGCTTTCACAAAACCCTGTGCTGGCAGCTGCTGTCTGTTACCACCTGTCTGAGCACCAGAGTCAAAGGCAGGGAGCATCCCTGCTCATTTCAGTGCTGCTCCAGCCAGCTGCACACCAGGAGCTCAGCTTTCAGCCCTGCTGCCTCTGCAGCAGCCAGAGCACGGCCTTGGGTTAATGCTGGTGAGTTAACACAGCCTGTGCCGCCATGGGAGCCCCTCAGCCTGGGGAGGTGCCTGTGCTGCCAGGACCCCAGGGAGCAGCAGCAGGGGCTGGATGGCCACCAGCAACTCTTCCACACCTCACTGCAACTGGTCTCACTGCTGGGGCACTGCCTGCTCACTCCACTGTATGCCACAGGCAAATACATCATTTAAATTGCAAACCTCCACAGCCAGGATGACCTCCTCTAATGGTTTCCTCCTGGCTGTTCAGTGTCTCTGACCTTGCTCTTTACTATCAACAGATTCAAGTGTTTAAATGCAAGATGTGTAAAATAACTTACCTTAATTGTACCCTGACTGTTAGCAGCAATAAGCACATTGGACTCCTGGAAAAAAAAAAAAAAAAGAGGCACTATCAGAACCTCAGAACCTGCCATTGCTTTCCCCCCCCTTTTCTTTTGGATGAAGCAGCAGAGTAGTTATTTTTATCTTAAACATTAGAAGTATATCTAGTTTCAAAAGGATCAACTCTTCCTATATCCAAGATGCTTTCAAGGCTACAAGTCTTTATAAGTTACACTACCTTGAAGAATTAGAAAGCAATAATCCTTAGTGCTTGTACAGAGCTTTAAATCTCCAAAGCAATTTACAAACATGAATTAATTCTCACAGCCTCCCTGTGAGGTGGACTAATAAAAATAATGGTTATTTCATCTTTTGGCAGCACATGGACAAAGATCTCCAGCACCCTAACTAAACCAGCTAATCACCGTTACAAAACCCCTCTAGCTCCGAGGCCAAGAGGCTTCAGATGAGTAAAACAAAGAGGAGAAGAGATTAGAGAGCAATAGCAGATGCACCCAGTTTGAAAGGGAAGATAAACAGAGAGGGCTCCAGCCCTGCCTTAAGCAGAGAGGCAGCATCTATTTACCTCCTGCCAATTGATGGAGTTGCATTTGGAGATATCCTGCTTGACTGCAAATTAATGGTCTGCTGCATCAGTCAGGCAAGCCCCAGGCAGAAGCTGGAGAAGAGAGAGCGTCTTCTCTCCAGACTGCATTCCTCATGTGACCAGCAAGCACAGATGTACCCTCCCCAGCCAAAATCCTATCAAAACCTACAGGGAAATCCACACACAAGCACTGGGGTGCTGGCAAGAGCCCCAGAGATGTGGGGAGGAGCAGTGCTCCCAGAGGGGTGACCTGCAGCCATCCTCATGCCAGCAGACACACGAGCTGCTGCACCGCCCACAGAGAACTGCTTTCTCTCAAGACAGCTGATATCTTCTCTGAGACGCATTTTGAAATTTCTCTCACTGCTGCTCCCCATCCCCAGACAAACTTGCTGTAATTATCCCATGCTTAGCACATGCATTTTTAATGAACTCAGTGACTAGAACACGCCCTGCTCCGAAGGGAGTGGGAAGGCAGCTCGGCACAGCCCCAGGCTGGCTGTGTGCTGCCTCACAGTGAACTTCAGGACTTTGCACAGCCTCAGGATTTGGGGCAAAGGAAGAAAAATCCCCTTCAGTGTGAAAATCCATTTATCAGGTAAGAATAGCCTTGTGGTGGACCACTGGGCAAACTGACACAGACAGATTTGTTCACCCTGGTACAATCATTAGAGGATTAGTTAAAACTCCTGATATTATCTCACTAATGATCCTCCAAGTCTAAGCTCCTGAAAAGAAAGTATATCCTCAAAGGAAGAATATACTGCAATTTCTTTTAATTTAGTGGCTAAGAATCCAATGCAGTGAACTCTCAGCTTCTGGTTAACAACATTAAAATCAAAACCCACTGGGGGGGGGAGGTTGATTTTAATATTTATATATATTATCTGGGCACTGAAACAGGGACCAGGATGCCTGATAGGATTCTGGAAGCAAGACAGAAGGACCAGCAGCAATATGCTGTGCAATGCAGGAAACCTGAACCCCTGAGTGCACATGATGCAGGGTTTGAGTGATTCCTGTTTGCACTGTGAGTGACTGGCAATTCACCCTGCTGCTGCAGTCTGCTGGGGTGCCACTGTAAATGAACTCTGTTCCAATGAACAGCTTTACGTCCTAAATAAAATAAAAATGCCAGAGAGTAATTTACTCTCACTCCCTTGTTCTTCAGAAGCCCCTGGGTGCTGGGGTTTTTTTCAGCAGGGTCTGAGCTAATCACTGCTCTGCTGCTTTCATCCACAACCATGAGATGCAAACAGGAGCAGACAGCAGCAAAATTAGCACCAAATCTGTCACTGAACAGTGACTTGCTTGTTAAGGCACTCCAGCACTGCTTCTCCAGGAACACAGTTAAGTAACTTGTTTTTAATCCTCCAAAGAGACAATTCACTTCCTTTTGTGTAGCCTGTAAAACAATCAATATACTCAATGTGTTAAACACCTAGAGAAGACATGAAGTTGTTTAGATCTGCAGGTTTGCAGCTGTGTGCACATTAAACCAATCTTTTTGCCAGGACATGCATGAATAGAAAGAAAACCACCATCACCTCTGAACTGGCAGAACACCTATTTCCCCCAACACACTACTGTGACTACCTGCAGCACTGAGGCATGAAAAGCAGGGCCCCACCATCCATTGTGCCTGCATGTTCTACTTTACCATCATCAATTTGTGTTGTGTTTTTGTGCAGGGCAAGAAGGTTTAAAGACTGGCCTTACTCATCCCTTGCATTTCTGCTGCCTGCAGGAGCCAGCAAATCCCAAAGCAGAGGCACTGGGAATGTGGGAGACCCAGCCCAAGTGAGTAATCCTGCTCTGAAGAAAGAAGTTATTAAAATGATTCTTCTACACATGAATCTTCTCCCCTGAGAAGATTTTTTTGCACCTGCAGCCCCTCTTAGCAGGAGAGGCAGAAAGAACAAGCTGCTTTTGCTAAAAGAAGACTGAAGAAGAAAAATGAACAAACATAGCAAAGATTGATAGATTAAGGTTTACTGTCTGGCAAACAGAAGCATTTTGTTCTGTGTGGCTGCTAATCTCAACCTTTAGAATCTTGGTCCTCTTAAGGCAATAGAAAAAAGCTCTGGGGACATCAAAATTATGCATCTTCTTGTCTTTTAGTGTTACATATGAATTTAAAAATCTAATTGGCAAAGGTGGGTGCATGTCAGGATTCATGTTAATATAGGGTGCAGTTCCAGAACTGCTCTAACATGCTCCAGGGCTGAAGTTCTGTGCTAAGAGCTATGAAAAACTTCTTGCCTTTTTTTTTTTTTTTTTTTTTTTTTTTTTTAATTGGACTGCAGAAACAGTATTCTGGGAAATCTGAAGGGCAGTTCCCTGACATGGGAAGGACTTGACACCATCACGAATCTCTGTTATCACACAGGCTGGATATTCACAAGGAAGTTCCATTATGTAAAATGAAGCTGCAAATTGGTCTTGAGTGCAAAGACAGACCTGACAGGAGCACCTCTGAACCTGACACATCCCTGTTTCTCCAGTCTGAATATGACTGCTGGACCCACAGTAATTTTAGAGCATTCCCCCATGGGATTTGAAGGGACTTTCACTGATTGCACCAAAAAAAGAGAAATTTTTGCAGCACATTCTTGATGGCAATGAAAAACAAAATCAAGTTTAGGACCTTCCAGAGGATATGAGATACCTGCTAGAATCATCATTCAAAGGAATTATTCACCTGGTGACAGCTGGGTTTTGAAGCACACTGATTTCCTTCCCTCCAAGATGAGCCCTATTTTGGATGGCCCTGGGGAAGCAATTTGTACAGGAAAGGAACAGAGGAGAATTAAAGTCTGCCTGACTGCTGCTATTCATGCAAGAGTAGTCAACATTAAGACAATCCAAAATGCTCTGGATGTTTTGTGAGGTTTGAAGAAACTCAGCTGAACAACTCAGAAGTTGTCAGAGCTGCTCCAGTGCAACAGGGACTCAATGACAGCTGAGGTTGGAGCTGCCCCACTCCTTTACATCCTTGTGTAAGAAAATATTGCTGGGAGGAGAGGACACCAGATGGACAACTGGGAAACCACACACATATCTGCTTGAAGGGACACGCAGTGATACCCAAGTGGGCTCAGCTCCAGGGAGTGAGGAAAAGCTCTGGACAGACTCTCCACCTTCCAGGGCTCCTCTCTGCTACTCCTCACCAGTAAAGCTGCCTCACTGCAGCTGCAGGAGCTACACATCCCTCTCACCAGTGGGCTTGTGCAAAATCATAGCTGAGCATTTTAGTCTTCCTCTGTTGACATCAAACCTGTCCCAAAAGGACTCAAAAGAGATGAGCACAAATCACTAGCAATTTTTTGTCCCTTGAATACAATCCTTACTGAGACTGTTCTTCCCTTGCTATCCCACACATATCAATCCTTGAAGTGGAAATCAGAAGGAAAAGCTGAAGAAATAATTCCTTAGGATGGATGTGTTTCCAAGTTGTATGTGCACGTTTTTCACATGAAGGACTGGAAATAATTTTTGGCTCTTTCACCATATTGTAAACAATTACAGGCCATAATGTTTGCACTTCTTTGTTATCCCTCTTTTCTGCACAAATAAAGGAGATTCACCTCAAACTTCCAGCACAGTCATCACTCAGGTAAGCATGAATTTCCTGGATTTTAACCTAGGTTTGTTCTATGGATTCAGAGCTAGGGTTCTTAAAGATCTTATTTTAAATTAACAACTTCTCACCTTCCCTCCCCAGCAGATGTTTTGGCTAACAAATGGCTGTGTTTCCAACACTTATTCCAAGGAGCTGGAGCCTAATTAAGCAAAGCTGTTGAATCAGTGGGAAAATCACTTGGGTGAGAAAGCTTGCACTCAATTGTCTTTTGTTATTTACAGGTAGAATAAAAGTATATAGCTGAACTAAATCTAGTGCTGTTTGTACAGAAACTCCATTATTTAAGTAAATTTACTCCTTCCTTACTGAAGGTGGCAACTATTACTCTGCTGCTGGCTTTTAGGATTGAGCTGCAGGCTATCTGCAAGACATATTTCACCAAAACTTTTCCCATCAATGTCACAAAGTCTTTCTATACATCTAAATGTGCAAAAGTGGTTCCCCAATAGACCACCACTGCTTGACTGCTCTTCGTCTTGTAATTAGCAGATTCAAATGGCTTTTCACTCTAATTCTCCTGAGCCCTGGTTATTTTCTTGCTGTATGACATAAGTCAGCTTTTTGTTTTTGAAAGAAAATTACAAATTCTAACCCAGGAAACACAATGAATGTCCAGTGTACAAAAATCAAGAGGTTTTGAAAAGCTGAACTGATTAGATCCCTTCCCAGTGGGACAATGTGCAAATTTTGGGGTTTTTTTCCTATTCTTGTGATACAATTGTTATCAATAAAGGTGCACAGTGGGTTGGTTAAGTGGTGCACAACCCTCTATCCCTGTAAACCACAATCTGCTTTCTATGCCATCACACTCACCTAACATTAATCCCTTCTGAGCAAACGTAAAGGAATATTTATTATCTATAGTGTGAACATCAGGCTTAAGCAGAAATTAATTACTTTACAGCAAGTGCTTCTTTACAGAACAAGGTCTAACATATAAAAGATGCTATACCAAAATATTTTAGGAGCAGCAACACCCAACTCTTTAGGTATTAAACCTGGAACAGAACATGAACACCCAAACTGTGTCTTTTAATCCTTAGAAACAGTATTTTTATCTAATTCTGAAGGTAATTCCTTTGTACACAGACAGATAAAGCCTCTTTAGGCTTTAGGCTTATCTGGCCCCCAGCAAAAAAGAGAAAACTCAATCCATGTGAAAAAGGCGTTGTCTGTGCTTCTTTCTAGATCCAGCTGCAAATACACAAATCTTTTGGGTTTTCAAGTTCACAAATACTACACAATTATACCCACCCAGCATAACAAGGATATTTCCTAAAATGTTAAGCCACAAATTTAAAGATTATGGCACTGCTTTGACCCACTTTCTGTAGAAGAACTTGCCTGCAATCATATACACATACATATAGTTTCTTCTTATGTCAGAATTCATAGGCACACTGGAAAGCTTTTTAGAAAAAAGTTTTCAAACAAATTAGTGTTTTCATCATCCTGCATCATGCAGAGTTTGCAGCTTCCACATCAAATGAATTGCATCTCACTAGGAAATCTGCCCAGGTAGAAATTCAGCATCTCCTTGAATCCCTTCCTTTGTGCCATTCCAAACTTTAATCTCTGTACCTGGGATGCCTTTATCAAGTTTTCTGACACTTCCACATCTGGTATTTCTACCTGCAACTCAATACACATGACTACAGCTTTTTCCTACTCCCTGAAGTAATCTTCTCATTTTGGATTTTACAATGCATTTTTCTCCTGCTATTCAGATCCAACCCAGCAGAAGACAACACTGTGTAACTGGAAGCTTATTTGTTATCAGACATCCCCAGGTCTGTATTCACAGCTCAGGGGTGCCCTGAGGAGAGCAGCAAGGCTTGCTCCAATGACACACTCAAATAAGCACTAAGCTCTCAGCCAAGTGAGAAACCCCTTATTCTTAACATGCCCTTTTCATTCCTGCATGTAGCTCTCAAAAAACAGTATCAACAAGGCAAATAAGTCAGGACTAGAAGAAAATAGAAGCACACACATATCCAGTGCTGTACAGAGCCATCAATTTCCTTGTTTCTATGCCATCTTCTGAATTCAAGATGGAAACGGAGGCCAATGAGGTTGATGGGGAGAAGGCAAAGAAAGCTCTGCAATGGCAGGAGAGCCAGCCAGCAAAGCTCACCCCAGGTACTGCTGATATATTACTGCCTCTGCAATTTAGTAATTCTAGAACAAAACTGCTATTGATGAGCATCTAATTTATTTAGAATCCAAGATGAGAAAATCTCATTAGACACTTATTATTCTGCATCTACTGCAAAGCAAAATACACAGCTACAACAGCTGCTGCACACTCCCCCATCAGGCAAGGCAGGGAGACATAAGTAAAAACCAAATTATTCTGGTGTTAACCCTGCACCTCCAAAGCACAAGTCTTCCCCTCCTCTCTGTGTAGGAATATTGAGTTCCACTGCCCATTTATCTGTGACAGGGTGTCTAAAGTTACTTGTTCCTATAGTCATAAATCCTGGGATATCAGACGCTCCCCATAAACAATGTGGTCAAGACCTTGAAGGAAATGGCAGCAGTATATAAATACAGCTTACAATAAGCATTCAAAAACCATATCCATAAACATGCAACAACATTAATATCAATATTGCTAAACCACAGGAAATGGCAAGGCATTACTTTAGTGAAGACAGCTTTTAGCATCAATTCTTTAAAAACTTAAAACTCCTAAATATTCATCTGGCAACGCAATGCCATACACTGCTTGACAATTGCGTGGTTTAAGACCTGCATTCCTCCTGCCAATGTCTCCCCCCTTCCCCTTCTATTGTTTGTTGCAGTCGGTCATTACATCATGCTGGAGGTGATGTATTTAATCTCTCCCTAGCCAAGGTCAGGCTGCCCTGCCCAGCAGTGCACTGTGGGGCAAAACCAAGCCCCAGGGTGTTATCATTAATATTGCTATTGCATATGCAACCTTCCAAACTCACATCAGGAACAAAATACACAATCTGGAGAAACAGCCACCAATCTGCTGCATGCGAGTATTCACACATATCATCTAAATCTGGTACTTTTAGATTTTGATTTTGTGCAGACCAGTGGCAAACCATCAGGGATCAGAGCTGTAAACAGAAATCAGCAGAATGTGAAAAGGCTTTTCTGTTCAAGCTACCCTGAATTAGACAAGACAAGCAATCCACCCTACAGACACCAGAGCTGTGCATCTGTGCAGCCCAGTCCCAAAGCACAGCAAGGACCACAGCTCCCAGCTGCTGCACTGGGAAGGAATGGATTGCAGGGAGACTTATGAGAGAGAAAGGTTTTCCCCCCAGAAGATGGCTGGGCACTGGAACAGGGTCCTCAGGGAGGTGGTCACAGCACCAAGCCTGACAGAGCTCAGGATGTGTTTGTACAACACCCTGAGGCATGTGGTGGAGTTGTCAGGGTGTCCTGTGAAAGGTCAGGAGTTGGACTTCATGATTCCTGTGGGTCCCTTCAACTCATGATATTCTATGATTCTATTCCAGTTGCTTGGTCCTCTTTAATTTGCAGCACACTCCCCTTGCCCTTACTGTGAAAGGCAAACTTCAATCTGCTAAAGCTCTGCTTCATGTTCAGATGGTTTTGTTGTGCCTCTTTCACACTCATGGCGTGCTTCTCCCACCTCTCTTATCTTCTCTATTCTTCTTCCTTCATCTTCCAAGTCAGTGATTTCTCTTCCAGCTCAACTGTACCTAACACTCCTCAGCTCCCTCTTTCAAATCATCTTCACACTTGAATCAGCAATTCTCTTACTTGTGCAAGAACACTTGGATCTTTCCAAGACCATCTGTCCCATATTCTTCAGGACTTTTATATTTCTGAGATCATTGTCCCTGGCATAGCATTTCTCAGCAAAACCTTACTTTCAGCACTCTGTTGTTGGTTTCAGCTGCCTCTTCCACAGTACTAGGTACATCTTTCCATCTCCTCTTCCTCCTCTAGTGAATTCACCTTTGACAATCCTGCTTACAGCAGTTTCCTCTCCTTTCCCAGTGTCATTTGTTTCAGTCTCTAAACAGCTGAATGATAACAGGCTTAAAATTGATCCAACCACCTTGATGTTAATATTTTAAATTATTAAGTCTTAGTTCTCTAATGCCAATAAATCATTTATATGTGCACATTTAATTAACAATCCAATCAGTAAAAACAACTTTGCATTCGCGCCACATGTTTTATCAGAGGAACCAAAGACACATTACAACATTAATTAGGTGTAATAAATGCCCTGGTGAGGTAGTGAAATATTGTGGGGAAACAGAGGCAATACACTTGGTGGATTTGCCCAAGGTTAATCCAGATGTTCCCAAGGAGGTGTTAAACAAAAAGGGCAGAGGTGAAGGTTCAAATGAGGTTTAACTCTCTCCATAAGAATTCCTGTTGGAACTATACTATTTACTTATTTGCAGTTGCATTCCTTTCCCAAAAAAACCTTTGAGGCACAAACCACTGCCATCAAGCATGCTGAAAACCAGCCCTAAATTGTGACAGCCAGTCATGGTCCAACATCATCTCCAGCTGGGGGTTTTGAAGGACACTTTATGACCTTCCCACAGCACAGTTCCTACCTCCACAGACACCTGAGCTCATGGGATGCTGGACCCTCACCTGCTGCTCTGAGGTCCTAGATGTATGTGAGTGTCTGATAGCTCCAGGTGCTTCAACAGCTCAACCAGCCCATGGGGAATTTCATACCAAGTATGCCTGAATGACCCAAGCTAACTTCTGGAGACAGGTCTTGCAGCTGTGTAACTGGTGGGTTACATGCTGGCCACTGCTAGTGGGATAGACTGGGAAAAAAACCTTTCTAAACGCCTCACATGACACCATCTCCTCAAGGCAAAATGGAAGAATAATTCATGCATCACAACCAGAGATGGTGGCAATCAATACAGGAAGATGGGTTAATCATAGGTGATGTCAGCAATGATGAAGGGACCAAGCTGAGCCAGGCTGGCTGGGTCAGAAAAAGGGAAACACTTTGGCAGAAATTCATGAAATCAATTTATTTAAAACTGATAATGGATACCTATTCTGGTACTGTTCATTTTATATGGTTGGCTGTCAACAATCTGGGGCAGCCAAGCTGTCTGGGCAACACTAATATGGTGGGGTGACCAGGCTGGAAGCCAGGAGCCCACCAAAGCCAGTCTGTCACTCCCCTCCCTCAGCTGGACAGAGGAGACAAACAGGCTCAGAGTCAAGATGGGGACAGGCAGAGATCACTCTTCAATTACCATTACAGGCAAAACAGGCTCAACTTGGGGCAAATCTAATCAAATCAGAGTACGATAATGAGAAATAAAATATTAAAAACACCTTCCCCCCACCCCGTCCTTCTTCACAGGCTTAGCTTCACTCCTGATTTTTTTCTCTCACTTCCCCCTCAGGGACAGAGGGACAAGGAACTGGGACCACAATCTGCTCATCACATATTGTCTCTGCCATTCCTTCACTCCTCAAGGGGAAGAGTCCCCAAGCTCTTGGTCTCTGCTCTCTGTCCTCCATGGCAGCAGGGAATTTCCCTGTGCCTGGAGCAGCTTCTTTCTCCCCCTCCTTCCTCACAGAGCTCTGGGTCTGCAGCAGAACTGTTTCTCACATATTCTCACTCCTCTCTCCCTGCTGCAGTTGTGCAGTATTTCCCTCTCAACTCATCCTAAGTACATTATCCCAGAGGTGCTGCCAGCACTGCTGATGGGCTCAGCTTTGGTCAGCACTGGGTCCATCTTGGAGCTGGCTGGCATTGGCTCTGTTGGACAGGGAGGAAACTTTGGGAAAGTTCTCACAGAAGCCACCCCTTCACCCCAAACCTTGCCACACAAACCCACCTAGTACATCTCATCTCCTGCAGGTTGTAGCTTTTTTGCCCCATTCTAATGAAAACCACCTCCACTCCCAAGTCTGATCTGACATAGATAATCAAAAAAGGGACAGTCTGAATTGTTCCATTTTTAGTTTCTATGCTTTATCTATAATAACATCCCTTAAACATACCCAACCGTTTTTAAGTGGGACCCCACCACCAAACCAAAGCCAAATCCTGATACAACAGCATCCTAAACTAACCAACTTGGAAAGTTCTGGACATGCATTTAAATCCTGACCATTGCAATAGTGGGTCTCAAAATAATGTTGCAGGGGGACTTGAGTGCTCAATAAACACATTAACTCTCCTAAATGTTTTGCTTATGCCAGCTGGAAAAGAAGGATGATGGTTTCACTGCATCTGCAAGCTTTCTAATTGTGTTAGTGGATGGGCCAGAAGTCTGGCAGCCATGGAAATCACAGTCTTCATTTCTCTTTAGGCCAAGAACAGTATATTTAATGGCAACAGGAATGGAGTCCCAGTTCCAAGTGTCAGCACTGAGGGTGCTGTCTGAGGCAGGGAACAACAGCAGATGTTCAAGCTGAGGCTGCAGGCAGGGAGTGTGGGGAATTACACATCTGTGGGGAAAGCAGGGCTACAGCAATAGGAAGAAACACACCAGGAAAGCAAAAATACCTCATCCCTGGAGGCTGCTTCCACCCAAAGGGCTGCAGGCTGCTTGGTGGTAAGAACAGACAAGAGCAGGAATCCTGCAAGGTGGCCCAGCTTGTAGCTGCATAAACCACTATTTATATAAAAGATACATTTATAAATTTTTTCCTTTTATTTTCTATGCAACACACATGAGCCATAGAAGTGACCTCCACCAGAACCTGATGAGATAAAAGAAATGATAAATGGTTTCTTGTGGAGAAAACTCAAGGCACAAACATTAACATTAGCACACAGAGAAGCTTCATGAAATTATACCTATACTAATGCTATTTATAATATATGCTGATTTGGGAAAAAGGACTTTGATTTGAGGAGTGAAAGTTTAATTAAGGTAAAACAAAAATTTCCATTAATCTTGATAGAATTCACAGTCTGCTGCTCTCCTCCACCATCCACTTCAGCTAATGCTATAACAGGATCAAGAGCAGCCCAATATACCTGAAACCTCCTGCAGTGCAGACAAGGCTGGGCAAGCTGGACCAGAGCACGTGGCCCTCCCCAGGCTTGGGAAATAGGACACTTTGTCCCCTCAAGATATTGCTCCAAAATGCCCTGAGTGCAGTTTTCACCAGCCAGGACACACAGGAAAATGAAGAAGGGATGTTGATAAACTTGAGAATGGCAAAGAAAAATGGCCAGAGCTTAAGACCTGCAGGCAGGTTCTGATAACACGCATCTCATGTCACAAGCACAAGTTTTCTCTTGAGCAG
The DNA here is from genome assembly GCF_028769735.1 of Zonotrichia leucophrys gambelii. NCBI lineage: Eukaryota > Metazoa > Chordata > Aves > Passeriformes > Passerellidae > Zonotrichia > Zonotrichia leucophrys. Next base: position 4,490,995 of record NC_088178.1, on the reverse strand, counting down.
CCAAAATTCCAGTGATACTTAAATCTTCTCCCTGGGTGAATTCAAGTCATAGAGTTTGCATAAAAACATTTCCTTTCTTCTGTTCCCACAGTACAGGTAAGGCTGGGGCAGCAGAGCAGAGTATCCTCCCCAGGCAGCAGAACCATCTCCTACACACCTGTGCCCAGGAAGGGGTTTAGGGCTGGCTTGTCTCACAGCCACTGAGGGCTCTGTAAATCTATTATAACTGTATGGAAGAGGGAGCTGACCTGAACTGTGGCCAGGTCATGCCTGCAAAGCTCTTTGGAAGACAGGGATCTTTGCTTAGTACAGTGAGAGATGCTGGGATCTCTGAAAGAAGATATTTCAAAGCCATTTTTGCAGGTCAGTTTTCAAAGTAAAGCCACAATGCAAACTGCCAGCTTTCATGACAAAATTGTATGGTATTGATAAAGACAATACAGTAAATTGCATTTTAATAATGTACATAAAAAGTGAAGAACTTCGTTAAACAAAACTATGCAGAGTACAGATGATACACATGAAGTTGCTTTCAATATCCCATTCCTGATGCTGTCCCCATTGTATTTATCTGAGGGGAGAAGGGAGTGAGAAGACAGCTGTGCCTTAAGCACTAAGAATGATGAGAGTACAGCTTTATAGCTTTAGTACAATAAATGCAAAGCATGGCATATTCCCTGCTTCATTCTGCAGAATGAACTATTCAAAAGATAATAATGAACTTTGCATCATCTAGAGGACTCAATTGTGCCTTCCGCCTGCTTCCCTAATCTCAGCCATCTAAAACACTCCTGAATCCAGGAGAATGAGGGAAACCAGCAACTAAAATGTATCCAAGAAGTCAGAAATCACTGGATCATTCAGGTGTAGAAAAGCATTTTAGATTTGAAAACAAAGGATGTGAAAAGAACAAACAAGGAAACCCTCCAAGGACTGAGATTAAAGTCAGAAGCAAATACAGGATGTCTTAAGACAAGTTCATTGATTGTGAAAGGGAAAAAAATATCCAAACTCAACACACAATTCTAGACAATACTAGACAGAAATTGTCTATTCTTTCATTCACCTTCCAACTTTCCCTCTCCTCAACTTGCTCATTCACCTCCCTGCAACTTACCCTCCCCAAAGGAATACCAGGAGGCAGCCCCTGAATTCTAATGGCATTTGCTATTCCACTAAATCCCATAGATCTAAATGGGCAAAATTAGCTGAATTCACCTATCAGGCATTCTCCACAGTACTAGAGAAGGCACCTGAAGCTGTAAGATGGGCTTTCTTTTGTTTACAGCTTTTAAATAATTCAGAGAGGAGCTGTCAAGTTGAATCTGCAAGGCTCCCTTGACTTTGGACTTGTGCTATCAGACTGCTTGCCTATTGTTTATAAAGACAAAAAGGAAAACGTTACAGGATCATATGTCTGCACGGGAGGGGAGTCAAGGACTAGGAGAACAAGGGCTGTCAGGACAGAAGTCATAAAAAATACAGATGGGAAAGCAAAAGTAGGCAGTAGGTGAAATACAGATGTACCAGCAAAGCAGCAAGAGCCAGTTGCCAGTTTGGTTGTGCTATAAATACACAATGCTTGCAGTTTCTTGTGGAATATGAAGTCGTCCTTTAAAAACGAAAGCCCCAAATGCAAATGGTAACTTTAATTAGCAATTAAAAGCCCAACTTCCCAGCTATACAATTGCAGCTGCCTCTCCCAGATCTGTCTCACTTCTGCAAACCCATGACAGCTGTCAGGCAGAGGGCCAGCACTTAATAATCATTCCCAAACCTCAGACAGCACAATTCCATCCTTTTTTTCCTTTTTTTTTTGGGCTCTTTGGGCAGACAAAGATTTACTAGGTCCTACCTGAGGACACTAGCAAACCACAGGTGATGGCCCTTGGCATCCCAGGGAGTTCATACATTTCAAGGTGCCTTTTAGAATTTTTATTTTTAAGCGACTCTGTGGCATGCACAGTTCTGATGGGGTTTTGCAGAGTCATTTTCAATCAAAGCTGCAAACCTGACTTTAAAGCAAATGACTGTTTCTTGAAGCAGCAAGAATAGAGAGGGGAGGGAAATCTCAGGACATGCAGCCTGCTCCACTCAAGCACATCCCTCCAACCAGAATGCAATCACCTCTACAGCCAGTTTGCTAAACCTAACAAGAACTTTTAAAAAAGAGCATTTTAATACAAAACCCAATAACTATGATTACAGTCTTGCTGTAAGCTACTGAGCTGGATTAACACTTGGCAATTATCCTTAGCTGTGGATGCTGCAAACAAAATCCTGCCCAAGGGCTGTCCCCACGTGGTGGGACATGGCAGCTGAGGATGCTGCAGGAGCTCTCCCGTTGCAGGATAATAACATGTGTGTAAGGAGGGGAACGATCTGATTTAGCTGGCTGTTCTAAAGCAGACAGAGACCTCCATTTTGCTCTAGGAAGACTGCAACAGTGGACAAAAAAATGTTTATTTTGCCCATGACCAGTCCCAACTGGTCCCAGCAGCTTCCAGTCCTAGCAAATGTCACGATTACACCAGCCTGTTATACACTGTCTTTTATCCTGGGCTCCTGACTGTATCAAATCCTAAATAAAACATGATGTAAGGCATGCTAATAAGCCAAAGAAGAGAGGATTCACATAATAGGAAAATACCATTAAGTGGAAAAGTTTAACTCAGAAGGTCAAAATTATTCTAACCAGAAGAAAGAGATGCTGCATGGGGCACACTCACAGGCCCCAAAGTCTTAAATGTAGCACTGACAGTGCCTTTCCTACTCACTCAGTGACTGCCAGCCAACAGCACAGCCTGGAGCTGCAGTGCCATTAATAATTCCCTAAATTTCTTGGCCTTGAACATGCTCCTAAACTCCAGGAACAGCTTGCCAGTGTGCTGCCTGCAAGAATCCCTACAGCAAGATGCTGCTTCCCCACTCCCTGACCCATCCCCTTTTCTTAAAAATTATTTTAAATTAGGTATATGCATCTGAAATAAGCAATGCCAGCTCCCAAACTTTACTGGTATAAGTCTGTGCTCAGGTAAGAGCCCTAAAAGGAACACAGGGGCTGTTGAGTTTCCATGTCCCAGCCTGGAAATCCTTTGACTGCTTTCCCCCATGGTCTCTCCTTGGCCTCAAAGAGCAAAATCCAGTTGATATCATAACTCCATTCCAGGTTGTAACTGGAGATTTAGGATGATCTTACAGGTGTACACACTTCCTGGCAGAATACAAGAGGTTAAAAACAGACTGTAATTTTTGAAAGCATGTTTTTGTTGGGGCTAGCAGCAAAGGGGAGCAGGGGACCATGCTGTGGCTCTGCTGCCCAGTGCTGGAGCTTGTCCTCCCCTGGGTTCTCAAAGAGGAACCAAAGCTGCATTAAGGAACTTCATCCATCCAGCCATCCTGCACAAGCTCAGGAGCAGCTCAGTTTATGGCAGAACTTAAAGCCAACAGAGGCTTTTGCAAATCAAGTAAGCCTTTTTACAGCATAACAAAGTAATTTCTAGTTAATAATCAAAACAGATTTAACCCATTCTGTACTACACCACCTAACAACTTTATTCCAAACGCCAGAAAGCATTTCACTTTCTAATGAGCCAGCAAAGGAGTAAAAGCATCTCTCTTTGTATAATGTACTCACAAGCAACTCTCTCATGCTTGTGATTTCTCAGCACTGTGAGGCTGAAGTGAGATCTGGGTAATGTTCTACATCACTGTTTAAGAGCAATTCAATCATCTTTGTTCTGGATTAAGTCTTGCTCCCGATTAAATTTAACAGAGCAATGAATAGGAAATTGGGAAGTATGCAGATTTTATCTTTAAACCCAATTCACAAGTAAAATCATCTCTCTCATAATAGATAATTCTGCTAGTGTTCAAGTTATTTTCACACAGTGGCTATAAAAAAATTATCTCTAGATATCTGAAATGGAAATGACTATTTTTAATGCTCCCTGTCACTCTGAATGCATGCTAAGACTAACAATACTGCATCAAAAAGAAGATCTCAACAATCACGAAATCCATTAAGCTACCAATGACTAAGAGAAAAAAAAAAGAAGTTGAAAAAGACTCAAGTATATAAAGAAAAGAATTACCTACTGGGATTACAGGGGTGAACAAAATCCCTTGTGTTGCACTACAGTACTTCTGTACCCTTCAGCTACGTAAACATTAGAATACAAACCCCACCTTTGCTGGCAAAGGGTGAGGGAAGACAAACACTTCTGGCATTTGATTTCTTTTTTTATTTAGGTAATCTGCTTCATCCTCCCTTGATTTCAGATATTCTTTCTGAAGAGTTGCTGCTGTTGACTCATTCCTCAACAGACACCACAGAGCTGAAGCACGTGGTATGTATGCTTTTCTCTGAGCCTGATGATGCTTAAAATGTTCCAGAGCAGAGATGGGGAGAAATAGAGGACAAAATACAGGGGACATAAGAAAATAAAAATTACTGTTCTCTGTCAGGATTTCACAACCTCTTTCTTATCACAGCAAACTTGCATGTAGTGCTATGAGAACATCAGTAGAAAAGCTCCCACAAAGAGCTCATGATCATGTCCTGCCCTACCTAAACCATCCAAGAAGAGATACAGGACTGTATCATGAAATGGCCTCTAAAATAAACAAAGCCACACACACAGCACATACACAGTATGTGTTTGTGGGGATAAGGAGACAGACACTGGCATTTGGTGTCACATTCATTACTTCATTAACTTTGATATGTGATGAGCTGGGCTCAAATTTCACATTCATGTGTTACCTGAAATCAATACAGAAGCCTCAGCCAGACTGAAAATATATTATAAACTTCCAATCTGTTTGCAAAGAAAAACAGCAGAAACTTCAAAAACCTATATGAAAAAACAGTTTTCTTAATTCCCCATCTCACTCCAGAATGGATAATTCACAGGTTCACAATGAATAGCAAAATCCAAAAGTTTACTAGTGGGCTGAAGAGGAGACTGTCCTTGTTCCTGCTGCCATGCTCAGACATCTCTGCTGTTTAGGGAAAATCAAAGGGAATCATAACAGGAAGAGGAGAGGTGGCTGCAGAGGGTGGCCAGCACAGAAAGGGTCTGAGTTCACACTCAAGGATATACTGGGAAAGACGTGGCCAAATTGCATCCCTTACCTCTAACACTACATCTAGAAAACATTTATCTGAAAGCAATCTCCAAAGCAGTATTTTTCTTAAACCTCTGAGCCTTTGTTTACTTTTGGAAAGCTAAATATGTGTATATATTCTTAAGTTTTGAAACAAAGAAAACGCCCAAGCTCCCAATGGTGGCTGCTGCCTGCTATAACAGTAGAAGAAAAGTTGCTAAACCCTGTTCTACTTCCAATTTCCCCACAACCATATCTTTTTTTATGCATTTCCCAACAATTTAAATTTCTTCTGTTGCATTGTCAAGCAAAGAATGAACCTGGGAAAACCAGAAAGCCAACAGCATCCTTTTGTAGTAAATAAGGATATTTGTATTTCATTTTCACTAATTTTCTCTCTTCTTTTTGCTGGCCCAAATTTATCTTTTCAAATGCTGGAGCTAATGTACCAGTTGTGAAGCAAGACATGCAGAGAAGAACTATTAACCTATTTTAATGAAGGATATGTCACTCTAAACAAATCAAAATCTCCTGCAAGCACGCACTCTCCAGACCAGAGCAGCTTGCTGTTGCTTAAGTCTTTGGAGAAACTTGGCTAGAGCAATCTGCTTTGTAGGTCTTTCCTGGAAGGAAAACAAGGCAGCGAGGCCTCCATTGATCAACCTAGAAACTAGGAGAAAGAATCATGTGTGCCTGATTAACATGAGGATTCTTGGCTGGTGATGCTGAGCCTCTGCCAGCATTGGTCATGAGGAGGGACACAGCTTCTCCTGCTCCGACTACAGTTTATTTATGTGCTATCTGCAGATTACAGGTAAAAGGAGCTTTATATATTTAATGGATCAGAACCAAACTTTCTTCCCAGTATATGTAATATTACCTATATTCTCTCCAGTATCTCTCGTTATTATAAATACTTGGGGAACAATGCTCTGCCTCATCTGCCCCAGCTACACCCTCTCTGCTTAACTGAATATTCACTTCAGACATACTAAAGTAAAACTAAAAAATCCAGTACTGTACCAAACAGCACACTTCTCTCCAGCTTTAGGAACTAGCTAAGCATTTTGGAAGTGATTATGACATACAATGCCATAAGAGACATAATTATTTAAAGCAGCACTTCCCTCACAGAATTCAAAACACCTCGTGCAAGGGTGAACGCCCATCAGCTGCACAACCCCAAATTTAACAGTGCCATTTCTGTCAAAAAAGGCACTCATTACATTACTAAACATAACTTTCCTGTCATACTGGCTTTCTCTTCCTTAGAAAAGACTGATTATTATAATTCTGTGTGTAACCTATATAAAATAATTATGTCTCCTAATCATATATCAGGTAGTTTCAATTCAGACATAAGATTGCCTCCAAAGGAGGGACCATTTTCACTCCATGCACATACCTAGCTCATCTAGAATTAGCTAGAATTAGAGCAGAACACCACCAAAAGAAATTTAAACATGTTTAAAGGATACAAACCCATGTTGCTGCTAGAAAACCCCTCTGAGCAGTTGTTTTTTGCAAGCCTTTATTCTCATTTTTCTAACAGGCAACACAGTTGGCACTAAGCTGGTCACAAATTAGTGGATATCAAAAGGCCTTGGGGTTTTGTTACTGTCAACAGAAGGGCAGAGGGCACACAAAAAACTTCAGAATGAATACCCAAAGCCAAGCAGTAACTCTATTAATGCACAGATATACACAAAGTAAAGCTTTTGCAGAGAAAACCACCTATGCATAAATGCTCCTACTTCCAATTCACCCAGAGGTTAAGTTATCTGATCAAAATCTTGTGCTGGAAAGGAAAAAAATCCGCTCATATTTTTTCCACTTCATTTAGACTGTGTAAAACATTAAATTCTGTCATTAAAATTGCTTAATTAGGAGTGCTAGAGCAAAAGGTTGATGCAGCTCATGAATTGTAACTGCTGAATGGTGGTGGCCTGGCAGCACTTGCCATAGATATTAGCACTAAAGAATGGGGAAAAGGAGAAAGAAAAACACAATATTGCAAAGTTGGTTTGACTTTAATTGAAGCACTGTCACTTGTTAGAGGGAATGAGGTTATAAACCAAATTCCAACAGCACTGACAGCAGACCACCACCCTTGTGGGGCAATTCTGCATCTGCACAGAAGCTGGCTTCAAAGGCAGCGGCCAGCTCAGTGCAAAACCTACCTCATTCTTGCTTTGCTCTTGCTGCTCTGAAACCAAAGTCCTGCTTTAGCAGTCAGTGCTGGGACACACAGCTCTACTACTCCTGCAGCTCCTGCCTTTAATGCCCCCCTTCATCTGCTCTGCAGCACACCAAACACTGCCCGACTGATATCAGCTCCCAGCACTCAGACCTCATCTCACTGGCACTTTGTGCCAGCCAGGGACTTCAGCAGATGGCACTTCACACAGCAAACACCCAGCATGAGCCTAGCAGTGCAAAGTAAAGCAAAGGCTGCTCATGCAGGAGATGCTCTGACTCAGAGGAAACCAGCTTCAGTGAGAGCTTGACATCAGGCAATATTGGCTCAGTACCTACAGAACTTGCCAGGATCCTGCTGCGACCTACTGCTTGCAGGGGGCTCTGCTCCAGGACACTACACAGAATATACATTAGATACAGTGGGTCCAGAGGAGGCCACTAAGCTGATTACAGGGGTGGAACACTTCTCCTGTGAGGACAGGTGGGGGTTTTCAGCCTGGAGAAGGCTCCAGGAAGACTTTATTGCAGCCTTCCAGTATTCAAAAGGAGCCTATAAGAAAGATGGGGATAAACCTTTTTGTAGGGTCTGTTGCAACAGGACAAGGGCAAATGGTTTTAAATTGAAAGAAGGTCAGTTTAGGACAGATGTAATGAAGAAGTTTTTTTATAATGAGGGTGTCCAGAGATGTGGTGGAAGCTCCATCCCTGGGAGTGTTCAAGGCCTGGTTGGATGGGACTCTGAGCAAAGGGGTCCAGGTTTACTGCAGGGGGTTGGACTAGATAGTCTTTAAATGTACATTCCAACCCAAACTATTCCATGATTCTGTGATTATAAGTCCCCCCAAAAATACCAGGAATGAGCCTTCCTCCCCAAAGGCTGAGAGCTGTAGGAGGGCAGAGACAGAACACCTGCCACCTGTAATTCCCACAGCAGCTGAAATGCCCCAAGACAAAGGCACAATGCTAAGATAAGGCATGGTAAGAGAGAAGTGTACACTTCACGATAAATATCCTTCCAGGCATCATTTGAAAACCCCCCCAAACAACAGCCTAATCAGTTATTTAATCAGTGGCTTTAGAGCCCAATGGAGTACATATCAGGGGCCCAACTGTTGAGACTGGTTGGAAAAGGAATACAGTTGTCCAATAATTTAATTCTAAAAGTAAGTGCTTCCTGAATATGAACACACACTTTTTTTTCTCTCCACCCCAGTATAAGTAAGACAAATAATATTCTTTGAAGTTGTGCTGTTTGAGACATAGCTTATGTAAGTGCCACATGATACATACTGCTGTACCTTGCAACATTATAGTTCAGTAGCAAGCTGAGGATGGAGCTGGAATGAAGTCTAGGTTCCATGTGAATTCCTGACTTCAGTTCATCTGTTATAAAACTCATACTTGAATAAAGAACTGATAGTTACTAAAGCAGTCAAGTGCCCATAGGAGAAAAACATCCACTTACACGTTTAAGAACAGCTACAGAGATTTCTTTGCATCCCCAGCTCACCATGTGTAACACACAAATATGATTTGCAATTGCATTGGGATGCTCTCATTTTTTCAAATATTAGGAAACAGCAAGAGCCTGCTCACACCAGCAATGATCTGCAATCCATTACCACTACAGCTGTACCACTGGGATCAGCTACTGGAATGGTAATGTCAGCAGCACTCAGTGATGTTGGCCACTGTGTCATTCACTCAGTCTAGGAAAGATGACTCCAATAAGAAGGACCTCAGATCTATCTACAGCACATGCTCTACTCCTCTTGGCATTAGAAGAGATGCACTGGTGAGCAAATATCATCTGTAAAAGTCTGAAAGAGTAAATACTGTCTCCATTCAGGAAATAGAAACTTTCATCTGCCTTCTATTCAAGACAACGTTGACCCTGTGGCAATTTTCTGCGATTATGCAAGAGAAAAAAAAAAAGCCTCACCTTCCAGAAGGAGAGAAACTGAGTTTGCAAATGTAAAGCTAAAACCAACAAAGAAGAAAAACCTGAGCCACCTACATTTCTTGAAGAAGCTATTCTTAAAATAGAAGCCACAATGATATCAGAATGCTGCAGTACCACAGGGGACCTGAACTTGAGAGATGAGCAGAAGTGCCAGACTCAGCCCTGTGTCCTCAGCAGTGGCAGCTGCTCTGCATCCAGGAAAGGAGGAGTTAGCACAGCTCCTGACACACCAGGCACCTGCTGCGTGCCACCCTGAGCCTAAACAGCAACAGAAATGGTGCAACACACTTGTTTTCCCCCAAACACACTAGGCAGGAGGAGCACAGGGGACACAGGCTGGGTTTTCAGGCAATCTCCTGCTCCCTTTGCTGTGGCCATATCCTCACTGGAAGGAAGCTCAGAGGGTATCCTGCAAACAGGAAGAAGATAGGAAGGAAAGAACATTTACCAGTATTTTTCTTCTTCTACAGATCGCTCAAAATTAAACACTTCCTCATGAAGCTGGTCATTTGCATAATCACATTATCAAGATGATGTTTCACATGGATTGGAGTGTCAACAGACTGAGATGTCAATACAGTACATGAACTGTTAGTAAGAGAATATTCTTTTTTTTCCCCCCACAAATTTCTACACACTTGGACACAAGTTTCTGACACACAAAGGTTTTTGACAGGGAATAAGATATTGTCAGACACCGGAGTATTTTTTAATTAATTCTCCTTAGCCACAGAAAAAATAGAGCCCAAACCAGAGCATTTGAAGAGAAATGGATATGAAAGGATATGAGCATGTTCAGAGCAAAGGATCATACATAGCTTGTGACATCTTTTATCTGCAAGTAGAAATTATTCTGAATAAGAAAATAGTTTTCAAGCAGCACATAAAGCAATATATACAGTGTGTGTTAGTACACATAACTAATATGCTAAAATCTGAGGGGGGGGAAAAATCAAGCATGACACGTCTTCTGATGTTCTGGGTCTCATTTGTTTTTAAAGGAAACTTTAGATTTTCAAATGAGTAAAGGAGCAGTAGACATGAAAAAGGTAGGATGGAAGAGAAATCAAATATGTTTATACCTAAGGAAAGAGCAAAATAGAAGTCAAAGAAAACTGTGTTTAAAGCATTGCCAATGACCAGAGAGAGCAGAGGGCATGTCAGGAGGAGTGGGAAGCCATCACACAGGCAGCTGTGAGCACTGCACCATGCAGGCTATGGGGATTACACAGCTTTCCAAGGAGGGAGTCAGACCTTTGAAGATTTTCAGGTAGGGGAGAAAAAACCAGTAGAATAAACCTGATCAAAGCCACCACTTGCTTTTTTCAGAAGCTGATCCTTCTCAGCCTTCCATAAACTGCAGAGCATTTCAAGCACAAGAATGAAGATGACGACCTCTGCGTTTCCAGCATGAAGAAGTGGTGTGAGACTGCACTGGAGGAGAACCTGCAAGGATTCTAGCTTGGGAGATGCTGCACACAAATGCTACAGGCCAGTCCTGGTCTAGGAAAGAAAGGAGGAGTCAGAAACCAGCAGATGGCCTTCCAGAAAATACCACAGCTGGAACTACTCATGCTGTGACCTGTGGCACAGCTGGGGTCTGATCACTCCAGGCAGGCATTGATCTCCTAAGCTTTTGGGTCCTACCTAGGTATTTCCTGACATCTGAACAGGTAAGTTGAGGACACTGTGAAAATAAAACACCACTGAGTTGAAGCTGGAAGTCAAAATTCTCACCAATTTTGAGATTTTTAAATTTCAGCAGCAAAGAGAGACAATGAAGTTGCAAGTGCTTCTTGTTTTCCCCCCAAAATCCTGCTGGAATTTGTGCTTCAAGCTACAAGAGGTATAGTTACAGCTGATACAAGTTACTTAAGAATGACACTGAATTACCATTCAGTTACTTGGGAATGACAAAGGAGGTTTCATTTTTTATGTTCATAAGTCACCCAAATTAATTAGCGCTTTAAAGTGGCAATGAATCATTTCCTGAAATAATTTGTATTGGCTAAATTAATTCCTGTGAAGGGAGCCAATTTGCTGATTGTAAATTATAAGAGCCCCAGACTAGCTCCAGTGTACACTGTGTACCATTTATAAGACTACTGGGAAACAAAGGATGGCTACTTTTCATCAGTGAACAAGACTGCAGCCCTATTAAGTGACTGACTTACAGTGCTACAATTACAGGTTTCTATTTAAAGAATCCAAGCCAGACATCATTAAGAAACAAAGCTGGATGTTCAGAAGAAAGGAAAACTAAACAGAAGAAAATCTTGTTTCCTGAAAAGGTGCACCAAAAACCTATTTGAAGGGAATATTTCATCCTCTTAGATTAACAAAGAGAAGTTTAGATGTGCAAGGCTAATTATGAATACACTTCCACCACAGGGCAATGCCCAAAGCCAACCTGAAGCCTGGAGTTCCAGAGCTGCTAACTCATGGTTAGATGATGTTTTGAGACCCTCATAAATTTAAAATTACTTTTGAGGAGTGATGAAGTGAGAAAACACATACATGGGTTTCTACTCAGGTGGAAGAGATGCTTTCCTTCCTCCTAGGAGAATTCATCCATCCAGTATATCCCACCACCCACCCATCTCTGGTTAAAAACTGCAGCACTCTTCTTAATGGATTCCCCTTCTTTACTCCTCCAAAAGAAAAAAAATGTATATAATGCTTTACCTAAGCTAATTTGCATGGCTTTCTCCTGTTCTTATCTGCATCTCCTCACTGGTATCAAAGCCTTGACATTTCTGCTTGTGAAATCCTTCCCTGCTAACCTGCTTATCAGCAGTAATGAATACTTGTGCAAACAGGTAGAAAATTAAATGGCTTCTTTACAGTGATTATGATAGATTGAGCCATGCTTAATCTACATAATCAAATTGCTTCTGTGCTCAGCTGTAATACCTTTTTGCTGTCCTGGGAGCAGGTTCAGCCTTGGCTTTTCTTTCAACAGCTGCTTTCTGAGAAACACTAACCATGCCTGGGCAAAGGGCTACTTTAGGTGCAATCATTTAACACAGCATGTTTGAGGTACATAAACTCTACAAGAGGGTGTAAACAACCAGTGTCCCCTTCAGGGAAGGAGAAAACATCCTTTAGGACACATAAGGGACAGCAAAGCACAAACCAATCTCCTCCAGCTATGATCCACATACCCAGATGTAATTGCAGTGAGCCTTCTAAGAGAGATGACATCTCTACCTGTTTAAATGCACTGAGCTACCACCACTACTGCAATTTTCTTTCCCTGTGCAAGAGTCTCCCTGTATTGAAGAGCATCCCCTGTTTACATGCTACTAAAACAGAAGACTGTTGTTTTCAATATCAAGACCAGATTCTTGTTTCAAATCAAGCTGGTTAAAATGGACAGCAAGGGTATATTATAAAATCCTTGACTTGGGAAATTAAAGGATTTAGTCCAGGGAATGTTCTGAAAAGCATCTCCATGTCTAAATCATGTTTATTAAATCACTTAGCCAAAAGAATCCTGAAGCTTTCTCTTCTTTTAAGTATTGATCAGCTTTTAGCATAAAACAAGAAGGGAGAAATGTTTTTCCCCACAAACAATAAGTTGGTGCTGTTTTAAAAATATCCAGCAGCCTACTTGCCTTTGTCCAAAACACAGCAGTGCAAGAATCAGGTTTGCTTCATGGTCAGCCTGCTGGGAGGCTTTTCATTTGCCTGTTTTTTTCCAAAGAGTCTAACAGAACAAGTAGCCTACAAGCTAGTGCTTATTTCTAAACACTTTTATAAATTGTAAAGTGAGTAAACCTGGTGCAAGATGCTAATAAGCACTCAGAGAGAATAATTTTTCTTCCTCGTTATGGCTTTGATATAGGTAAAAAGAAGGTGCTGCTGGACCTCTGAGTCAGAAAGGTGACAGCTCCAATAAAAAAGGCCTCTGCATCTTTGTAAGTAAAGAAAAATCAATGCATAAGGGAAAAGAATAAAAAGATGGGTTCTGGCAAGGGCCACTAGCACAGCTTGACTTAGGCTCAGGAGGAAGTAAAAGCCTGAATTACATAAAAATAGATTTAAAGAAAGAATCAATGACATTTAATCTGAAAGTTTTGGTTAAGTTTTAATTAGGATCTGAGATTCTGCACTTAAGTGCATGAAGTGAAGGAGTACATGTACTCATGCTTCCCAAGATAACTGACAGATCTGAAACTTACTCATCTCATCTCAAAAGGTTAATTAAAGAACAATCCTTGACAGCCACACTGGATGGAAACTGAGAGTCAGCTTCACTGGGGAGAGGCTGTGCTGGCATCTCCCACCCCTCAGGAGCAAACTGAAGATGCTGCCCTGTGACCACAGAATGGAGATGAGCAAGATGCTTCCAACCAGCCCAGCAAGAAACGGAGCAGAGTGTGCCCACAGCACGCTAAAACTTGCTTCCTGTGCTGCCTGTGGATCTGGGGCTGTGCTGGGGTTCTGCATGGCTGCTGGCCTGGAGCTGCTTGCACACACACAGAGTCCTGCAGCAGAGCAGGTGGGATCACAGCCAGCACTGAGAGGTACGTGTGCTAACTCTTATAATAAGGCAGAGTCGCTCACTCAGGATCAAAATTGTAATTAAGCTGAAAATAGGCTGTAGATTCCTTAAATCCTACAGATGCTGACAGAACTTTGAAGCACAGGCCTTCCCTGATTCAGCCCAGTATCAGAAAAAAAAAATCACTTTTTAGCGAAGCCTGTATATGCAAAGCTCATTTAAAAAAAAATCATGGCAAATTGAAGAAACATCATCAAAATGAAGAATAGCAGAGTTTCATCATTTGAGTAAGACTTCGTGGACATAAGTGAACTTTGGCTGTGCAGTAATTTAATTTCCTAAGAACATGAGCAAAGTCTCAATTAGGTCAGAGAGGATTGCTGCAGCAGCAGAAGAGAAGAGGAATGTGCAGCTGGATCAGTGAAAAGATGGTGCAAGTAAACACTGAGGCCTCTTGGCAGAAGCAAGTGAGGCTGCTTGCTTGGTATGTACCACAGGCAGAGGCAAAAACCACCTGCAGGCAGCTTTTTGCTGCTCTCTTTAAAAGCTAGAGCCAGGTAGTGTGGCTGCCACAGGAGAAACAGGCTCATTTAGAAGCAGCCTAGGGAAAAGCAGATGAATGCCAGAGAAAAAAAAAAAAGACCAGAACAGCAATGGATTCTGAATGCTGCTTAATGGAGTGAAGCCTGAACATTATTTGGCGTGATCTTGACGGGCCTGATTTAACTGTTACATTTTTGTATGGTATTTTTCATCCTGATTATGAAGAATTGCTTCACAGCCCTTGGTGACAGCTTAGAAGTTTCTCAGCCACTTAAGCAGAAGGTCTATCAGAGCACATTTTTTAGAGAAAAGACTGTTGAGGAGTGGACAGCAACAGACATAACCCTACGGGTGAGACATCTCTGCTTTTGCCTGTAGAAGAGATGCCCAGAAGAGCAATGGGCAAGACAATCCAAGCACTGAAGTGAAGGCAGCTCAAGGAAGGGCATTTCTGGAAACACAGGTTCCCACAGCATGTTTTTATCCAGCAGAAAGACAAATTACCAAACCTACAACAGCCACTCTTCACCTGAGACATGTATACCAAACCTTTCAAAATCCCCAGCCAGAAAAAGCTGGTGATCCTACATCACCAACTGTCATGCCCCCTGTTCAAACCACAGCAGCCCACCTCTTACTTTTAAACACAAAGAGCAGTTCCAGACACGGGTTTATTTTGATTTTGACTCAGAAGTGTTCATCTGAAGTGAGTTTAGGTCACAGTTGTCGGGGTAGTGTCTACACATGCAGAAAGCAGATTGGTAGACATTGTCTTTGTGAATAGGACATCTCAGGACAGCAATTATGCAACATTTCACTTCATCTACTTGGAAGAGTGCATTTAAGATCAACTCCATTTTGCCCCCTCCCAACAGGCCCCTTCAAGCATCTGATCTGCAAATCTTGTACACACAAGAGTTACTTGCTATATATTTTTAAAGCAAGGTTTTCAAGAGCACCCTGCATTCAAAAGCAGCATTCTGAAAGGCCACACTCACAAAAGCTGCATCAGGTCTGCCTGCCACATTAGTACACATGCTAGGGATGTGAATTCAGTGCCATTGGAACAGACACTTTACATATCTACTCATCTAAACACAAAGGCTGTGTTCCAATGAGCAAACCCAGACAGACACAGCAACATTGAGACAAGGCTTCACAATGAATATCTGTAACAAAAACCCCACTAATGCACCCACAAAAACCATCAAATGCCAGAAATACAATGCTGCTTTTGGGATTTTAGATAGCATACAGAGGAATTCAAACACCCAGGTGGAAGAGTTAAGATCACAGCAATCTCTTCTCCCCAGCATTTTACTTACCCTGCAAATCATCAAGGTTCTCACAACGACCTGCAAGTACCCTTACTTTTAACATGAACAGGAAAATACCAAGCACAGTCAAACCCTCAGCAAGGCTATTTTGTGAGAAAGCAGGAGCCATTCCTTCCTCACCAGAGCAGAAAGCTTACCCCATCTGGAAGTGCCCTCCAGCACACGGCACTCACAAACTCATTGGTGTCGTCTTCTTTCCGATCCTTGTCCAGGACACTTTTGACTGTATCAAACTTGAATGTCAGCAGTGTCTTTGAGAGGCCCTTATAGTATAAGTAAAGGGAATTATTTTCACTTCCTAGAAATAAAAAATACAAGTATACAAGATCAGGTTTTGTAAAGACAAACAGAAATAAGGGTTCTTAGCTCTTAAAAGGTTCTTAGCTGTTTCATTGCTTAAAATAAGCAGAAATAAGGGTTCTTAGCTCTTTCATTGCTCAAAACAAGCCCAGATATTTCCTTGCAGTTACCATCGTGGTCATGGTGCCCTGGCAGCTGGAAGTGCTCCACAGCAAACTTCCATCACACTTAATAATAGGATGTGGTTTTATTATGAGACAATTGCAGCATGCAGCACACCTGCAAAACATCCAGGATTCCAAGAACCCTCCCAAACTCCTCAAGGCAAAGCATTTTGGGAAGAGTATCTGCACCACCACACGAATCACTGCTACATCCAGCCTGCTCAGAGCCACAGCTCAAAGGCAGGTAGCACTATCAAAGTTTTGCCTGCCATAATCAAGTATGACAACTTGGTCTGTGGAGGCTTAAGCAAGGAAGAGCAGACTGTACAGGCTTTATTTAGAAATCCATCCCAATTTCTGCCTTGCAAGCTGCACAGCAATCAGGGAACACACAAGCTAAGGTCCTCCCTTCAGTGCTGGCACAGCTGTCCTGCTCATCCCACAGCTATCAGCCTGTCACTGCCTTCCCAGCAAGAGCAGCGGATTTACAGAGCTTTACAGATTTTAAGCAGTGAAAGGACAGAACAGCCAAAGGGGTAACTAATGATTCAGCCTTCTAAGGAGCTGTTTGCAATGTGGGCACTCTTCACTTCGCCCTGCAGAACGCCACACTAAGTGACAACTACTGGATCCTCACGTGGCCCAGGCTACTGGTGGTGCATAAAGATGTGCCAACTGTTGATCTTGAAATACATAAATTATATCAGCAGCACTGACATTAGTAGTTCATTTTGATGACAGCAAGCCTGAATCATCATGCACAAACAACTCATCTGCGACAAGAAAACTATCTACAGAGCCCCTTAGGTCAGGACTGCCATTGCCATTCCCTGGGAGGGGAAGGAGTGTGGAAATTCAGAAAATAGCACAAGTGGCGGTGTGCTTTGCTACTAGTGAGGCCCCAGCTCTGAGGAGCCCTGTTAGCACACCAGGGTGGCTGCTCTACTCACCACAGGCAATGTAGTCTCCGTTGGACGCCAGCCCCACAAAGTTCTTCTCGTTGATGTGACCCTTGAAGGAGCGCAGGCAGTGAGGCTTCCCTACGTTCCACAGCTTCAGCTGACTGTCTGTTGACCTGAAAACAACACTTAAATTTACCCTGCTGCCATATGGCAGGAACTCCTTCCTCCCTGGCCACCCTGCTCCTCAGTGCTCCAATGACAATGTAAATGTAGGAAGCCGTAGTGCACAACAGGAGATTTATCCCACTTTCAATCATCTGCAGCTCAGCTTGAGCTCAGAAAGATATCACCTTATTTTAAAAGCCTGTCAAAACACATTACACGTTTGAATAAAAACTTCCCTGAAGTATTACTCTTCCTTTCTCCTATCAATTGCAGAGCCCTCCACTGAACTGCACGGCCTCTGGGCTATCACTGCCTCCTCCAGATCCTCACAGATCCAAGACACACCAAAGTTATTTATATTTTAAACCTTCATAGCACGGATAAAATCTGTTCCCTTCTCTGTGCCAGCTGCAACTCTCATTCATGTCTTTCCAGGGCTTGGGTAGGAAGCAGTCTCCTCACTCCCCAGGTGCCCTGAAGCACTTTCTCCTCCTCCTCCTGCCCAATACCAAACAGCAGCACAGAAAAACCCATGGAGGCTCAGAGCTGCTGTTAAAATTAAATCTGTTTTTCTCATGTGTAATCAAGACTGCATGGATACAGAACTCAAGCTTCTACCTTTTTCACCTTGTCAGGGAAAGTTCAGTATTACTATTCAAAATATAGAAAACATGTTTGGATTGAATCACAATGATTGTTTCCCATGATCCCCCAAAATGCAAATATACCTGCCTTCAAAACGTTTTTCTGTTTACTGTGAGAAAACATTTTGCCTTTGGGGTTACTAATCTGCTGCCTGGCAGATCTCAAATAGGAAGATCCAACATTTCCAGGAGATACAGGATTAACTTCTTCCCCCAAAGCTGAAGAGACATGAAGATAATCTTTTACTTCACTGGCATTATTTCCTAGCAATCCCAGCTTACATGGCTCTGGTGTTCTGGCACTCACTGAGATACACAGCTGGGGAACAAAGGTGATAAGGTGGAACTGAAGCCCCATGAAGCCATTTTAAAGAAAGGGATAGTGCTGTTCTGATCCCCAGGATTGGGAGCAGGACCTGTCAGCCTCCTGGCTGGGAAGGAGGGGAAGCAGGCCATGGTCCCCCACCCAGGTCATGTCACCAACCTTGCTGCTCCCTGAATATTTAGAATTTCAAGGAAAAAAACTCAAATCACACAACATCCGTCAAATATTACCAATGACGTAAGACACGAGCCCTGCACCAACGTCCCATTTACCTAAAAATATAGCACAAAAGAGGAGAGATGCACCTTGTGCTATCCTGCAAAAAAGCTTATCTCAGTCCTCAATGACAGCTGGAATGACAAAGGAGCGATAAGGGAGCTGCAGCAAGATTTGTTAGGCAGTATTATTAGTCAGTATGAGGTCAGATCAGAAAGAAGGTATGAATTTTATCTGTAACACTGTGACTTAAACAGGAGTGCATTCCTAACCCCAGAATGAGATGGGAGGCCCAAAACAGAGCATTCAGCTTCTCTGCCTGGTGCTTGTTCCACATCCGTGCCTGCCCTGTACTGCTGCTCATTCTCCCTTCCCTTGTCCTTACTCTCATAGGAACAGCTCACAGAAGGTAAAAAGGGGTATATACCTCCTGCTTTTTTTTTTTGGCCCACAAGTACAGGCAGGTACTTTCTGTGCTATTAGTACAGGTGTATTTTTAAAATGCTGCTTTTAAAAGCTTCAGAGTTGCCTGGACTCTAAACTTTCCTGCAGGAAGGAAAAAAAAACAGCAAAAGACTAATCCCTGGTCCACAAGCTGTCAGATTCCTGTGACAGCTGCTGCTCTTAGCTTCCCCTCAAGAAGACATCAGATACACAGGCACTTCACCTCTATATTTTACTTGCATACCTACTAGGTGTCTTCATTAAAATAAAAACACTAAAGTCTATTACTAATGGGGAGCTTTAACTGTTTATGAATTCCCATCAAGCTCTAGCTATGTTTATATTGTTTAGGATAAGCAAGCCATGAAAGAAGAAAGCTATCCATCCTTGAACTGCAAGGAGAGCCAAAGGCCATTGATCCTGGTGGTGTTACACTGCTCTTCTGGTTTCATATCCTCTCCAAAACAACATCTTGGATGTGCTGCTCTGTTAAATCTGTCTCTCTGTAAATCAGCACTGTAATCAATGTGTTGTGCTAAATACCAGGCAGTTCTGAACACCCCTGAGGTCAAAACCTATCTCTACAAGGCAAAGAAAATCAATGCAATCCATAAAACAGCTTTAGCTAGAAATTTAGAGAATCTGAATATATATATATATATATATATATGTATAATTTTTTTCTTAAATCAGTGCTTGATTTTTGAGAACCACCACACTGCTGTTGCCTCTACCCAGTCTGCAAAAGGAAAGGCAGGAAGAATAATCTGCTCTGACATTTCTCCCTGTTCACACACCAGAAGGCAGGTGGACCCTTCAGTCAGTCCCCTCACCCTGCTGCTGCCTGTCCAAGTCTGACAGCTCTAACAGCTCAATCAATAACTCCTCTCAGAACTTTGGGAGATGCTTTCTCACAATGCTGGCCCAAACAGAACAGGGCCATTCTGTCCTAAAATATCCCATAAATGATGCTCCACTTGATTATGGCTGTAAAACATTCCCAGCCTCCTCCTGTTTCTATTAAACACTTTGTCTAACAGAGATTTGGTTCAAAGCATTAAATTTAATTTTCTCTGTGTTCCAGATATGAATTTGCAGCCTTATATAGAGTTATAATGTTAATGGAAGTAAGAAGAGAGAAGCTGATTAAATATAAACAGTACCAAAAGCCACCAGGGAATCCTCCATTATGCAGCTCAGCTCACAGTAACTCCCTTGCAGCCTGAAAACACCTTAAAATGCTGTGTTTCACTGGGTAGAAACATGGGACAGAACCAAGCTGGATAACCGCTGGCTCAGCACAAGGCAGCTAGAGTGGCTCCTGTGATCCATCTCTGCTGCCCTCAGGGGTTAGACATTAATGTGTCTGGATCCAAAAATCCCCTGCAGCCCCTCACCCTCCCCACCAGGTAAGAGGGGTTCACCTCTGGTTTGTAGCCAGCCACTGCCAATTTCCACTAGGTGACCTAGTGAAAATTCATTCATTCATTCCCATGTGATTGAAAACCCATTCAGAAGGGAGGCAGCCACATCTGACTTTGGAGCAGACACATCTGGCTATGTAACTGAACAGAAGCTGGAGAATATTGCTCCTCAGGGCCTCCATAGCAGATCTTATGGTCTGCCCTGGCTGAAGAGCTGCATGCTATTAGAATCACAAAACACAGCTTCTCTTTGTCCACTTTCTAACCCAAATATAAGCCCAAAAAGGGCCTTCACAGAGCAGATAATAAATTACCAGGGAACAGATCAAACAGTCAGTCCTACTTGAGCTGCTTTCAGGCTGTGGCTAAACCTCCTCTTCAGACCATATACATAGCAGTACTATTTGATCTCTTCTGTCACTCATTAGTTGTGTTCTATTGCAGATTATTATCCCCAGGGCTCTGCCAGCAGCTTTCTCCATCACAGAGCTCTGGTCAGGAGCATCCTCAGTGCACACACACTGCCTGCCCAGCCACTCCAATTGCCATTTCCAACTCCCAGCCTCCTCCTTTTCCTTCCTCAAGCTGTCCCCTCAATGAAAACTGCTGAAGAACTCAAGGGTAAAAACTCAGTCTGCCTGCAAAGTCCACCTGCAGCTTCCCAAAGTCAGCACTTGGGCACAGGAGCCACATCTAGTTGTCTTCAGCATTTTAGCTCCACAAGACAGAGCACAGCCAAATGACACCACAAATGAATTTCTATTTTTGACTTGGAGAAAAGTAACGATCTGCCTCCCAAAAGCACAGCAGCCTGTGAGAGCAGCCACCCACACAGGTGAACTTGTTCAGCAGCTCTGAAGAGCACAGAGAAGTGAGGGCTGCACAGTTTTTAGCCCACATTGTTGCGTTGTGATTTCAGGATTTACCTCAGAAACCCAGTTCCTCCCATGATAATTCCCTCCCAGGTGTATCAGTCACCTCTCCTTCCCCCTCCCAGCACTGTCTGTCAATCCTGGAATTCCAGAAGGGCGTCAAGTGATTGGCAGAATTCAGAAGATGCCCTCTACCCCTTGGGGGACATTGGGCCATCCAGGTGTCCTCTGTCCCTTGAGACCTGGTTGATGGCTCCTACCCCTTCCCTCCCCATCTCCCCTGGGCAAAAGAGTGAGCAAACCACACGGTTTGGGAGTTCTGTTGGAGCAGTTGCTGCATTTAGAGGCCTGTGGGCCAGAATAAAACTCTGGATCAAAACCCTCCATCAGAACCGACTCCTTTCCTTCACCATCACCCTAAAGCTTCTCCAGCAGAGGGAAACCCAAGGGGCAGACCCTGTTATGAGGGGAAAGCTCCATCCCACAGCCACCAGAGCTCCTGAAGGCCTGGACTTTTCCCCACCAGCCCAGCTGCAGCACCCAGCCAGCCAAAAGTGTCTGTGGGGTGAAACACCACACACCCAGCCAGCCAAAAGTGTCTGTGGGGTGAAAACACCACACACCCAGCCAGCTAAAAGTGTCTCTGAGGTGAAAACACCACAGTTGGTGCTATTTGGTCAAGCAGCAAGGGCCAGACAAGCTCAGGCACATCCCATCTGGCTATATTAGGAAATATTCCAACACTACATAAGAGGCAACACTTACGCAGAGACGATTTCTTCGCCGCTGACGAACTTTGCATAGGAGACGGCCTTGCGGTGCCCCTTGAACACCATGATGGGCTGCTTAGTGTTGCGGAGGTCGTAGTAGTGAACACAGTGATCTGCACACCAGGAAAAAAGGCATTTACATTTTGTCACTGACATGTTTTACGAAAATCCTTTCGCTAGATTTATTTATTAAATAAATGTAATACTTTTAATTATTAAATTAATTTTAATTATTCAATTACTTTTTCTCCTGAGAAGCTAAGAGCCCTCAGAAAGAAATGTAAACAATAATTATCTGATGGCTGTGGAACGCGGTCTGGAGATGGTTTACCAACAGGTGCATCTTTGATTGGTTGCATGTGAATTGTTTTTAATTAATGGCCAATGACAGCCAGCTGTGTCGGACTCTCCTGAGTCTGTCACGAGATTTTATTATTCATTCTTTTCTAGCCTTCTGATGAAATCCTTTTTTCTATTCTTTTAGTATAGTTTTAGAATATAACTTCCATAGAATATAATATAATGTAACTATAGTATAGTATAATGTAACTATAGTATAATGTAACTTTCACATAATATGATGTTCATATAATATATAATTTTCATATAATAGAATGCAGTATAATTTTCATATAATTTAATTTTCCATATAATATAGCATAATTTTCATATCATATAATACCACATATTTTTAATATATTTTTTCATATCATATATTATAATATAATATTATATAATAATAAATCAGTCTTCTGAAACATGGAGTCAAGATTCTCATCTCTTCCCTCGTCCTGGGGACCCTCAAGCACCCCCACATTTAATAATTTGGGAAGGATGCACAGGACCTGGAATGATCACAATAAAAATCCTGCCTGCAGTTTCCACATCTCACTTCAAGCCCTCTCTAGGATAAACAGTCTGTGCTACAGTAAAAGAAGGCTCCTAAAACAGTGCCAAAATTCATTCAACAAGGGGCCATGCTCCCTTTCAAAGGGTCAGGGAGGGAAGAAGGTGCATTCACATCTGTGTGCCTGTACATGTGTGCTGCAAACCCCATGCCCCTGTTCAAGGCAGCAGCTAAAAGGACTCTCACCTCTCCTGCCTGCCTTCTCAGCTCCCTGCCCAGCCACTCCAATTGCCTTGTCCAATTCCCAGCCTCCTCCTTTTCCTTCCTCAAGCTGTCCCCTCTTCAAAAACTGTTGAAGAACTCAAGGGTAAAAACTCAGTCTGCTACTTAAACTGGACTGTGGAAAAACAGGATTAAATTTGTCATGCTTGCTTCTGGATGGATAACCTTCCTACCTTTGCCTTTTGCTGCTCTCCTCTGACTTTATTACCAATCAAGAAAGAATTAGCATTTCTGCTAATGAGGGAACAGAATAAATTCCAGTTCATTTCAAGATTTAATTCACAGATGTGCCCTAGTGCCACAACCATATGAAAGGGATCACAGCAGAATTAGTGATACATTTGCTTTTCTGCACAGCCAAATGTCAATTCCCAAGAAACCAGAAAAACAAGAAGAGAAACCTCATGAGACCCAAGCCCCAAACACCCCCACAGTGCTCCTTCCAGCTCAACAAGGTTAATAAGCTACTTCCTTCCCAACTTTCAGCCTTTAATGTTGAATTTCATTTAATTACCCCTTGGTATTCATGAAGAACAGGGAAGGAAGGCCACACACATGGAAACCAAGCTGGACATCTCTCTAACTGAGCAACCTGTGATATCCAGACATTGCTGAAATCTGCTCTGACCCTCCTCCCACTGAAATAATGTCCCACTGGTGGAAGCTGATCACAAAGACTACATAGAAATTAATTAACAGCCAATAGCTACAGCTATTTTTGTATTTGCACAGCATTTCAAAGCTGGGTGTTCTCCTCTGCACAACTGAGAGAGCTGCTGTCTCAAAATCCCATGTGGTTTGAGAGATAACCAGGTTTACATCAATCACCAGAGCAGCAAGGGGAACTCCTTCCCCAGATTAAGGAGCTTATTGGGGGTCATGGAGTGGGGACTGTGTCAGAAACACCTTCAATAAAATCAGGTGGGCAGGCAAGTCACCTTCTCCTCTCACTGCTTCCAGCACTTCACTCTCTGCAGATGACCAGCTCAGAGGCCTCTATGGGTAAGGATTTCTGGTTCTCCTCAAGGTGTAAAAGCAGATGCTCCAAGCAGCGACACCAATTTTCTCCACCACTTACACTGCCAAATTACTCTTATGTTGAAACCCAGCAGCTCCTGCACCCCTTACTATCAGCACTGAAGATGCTTTGCCCCAAGCACTCTTTCAAACAGGTCCTGTGTCTTTCACCTCCGAAATACTAAACCTCCAACCAACCAAATCTCAGTGTGCTCCTATCATTTGGGTATTTTAATTAGCTGTACAGCAACATGATGTTGCAACAGGCTAATTGCACAATGGGTTAATTTTCTAAGGGACTCTGAATTAAGCATTAATACTGTAACAAGATCTGGGCATCTTGGTCCCTTCTACTTCCCTGAAAGCTGGAGCCAAGAAACTCCACAGTTTTTCATCTATGCAGCAGACCTGTGGGAGCTGTGAAACAGTTAACTAGCAATTGCTATTTTAATGAGCAGAATTATTCTAGCAGGGCTTTTTATTAGGAATCAGTTAGTGGATAAGCCTTTCAAGTCTATTTTTGCTTACAGTTTCAACACTGGCCCATCATTAGGGCACCTTTTTGAGCACAGATTTCATCCTTCAAGAAAATATCCAGGAAAGGGATACCTGCATGTGAGCAACTGGAGCAATGCAGAGAGGAGAGAGCTGTAGCAGGGCAGACAAGTCTATTTGCAGAAGAGAAGCATGAAGTTGCATTCACCTTCCAAACATCCCAGTAAACAGCTCAAAGCCTGGCAGCATCTGGCCCCAGCACGGCTGTGCCTCTGGGCATCAGCAGGGCAATCAATCACTGTCTGCTCTCATCACAACAGGTCTGAGGCAACCAGCAAGGCCACTGGGCTCCAAAATTAGCCACTTAATTATTAATTGATTATTTCAGCAGACAAAGTGTTGGCGCCCAAATGGGTTTTAGTTTTTCGTTTGTTTTTTTTTAAATTCAATTGAAGCAGCTATTTTTAAGTAGATACATGAAGATGAATGCTCACTGCACTCATTAAAATCTGAACAGGTGGCCATGTTTTACAATTAAAGAGATACTCTCTCTTGTAGGCCATATGGACTTCACAAAAAACATGATAAAAATGCCATCTGCTGAGGAAGTAGAGAGCCCCAAAGTGAAGTGAAATGAGAAAAATACAACTCCCAGAGATCTCAGCAGAAGCCTTGCCTGGTGGACTTTGATGAGCTGAAATTGTCTGGGATGGGCAGAATCTCTGGCACACCAGCAGGTCAGAGGTGAGGAGGCAGGGTGATCTGGGAGGCTCAGAAAATGAGATTTTCCCAAGAGGCAGATGAAGGTGGGGTAAATGGAGTGGGCAATGAGGGGAATCAAACACTTCCTGCACTTCACAAGAACCTATCAGCTCCTCCAGCATCCCTGGCAGACCACGCTCCACTGCCAACCAGCAACACCAGGGGTATTTGTTTCCTGTTTGCTCCTTAAAATTAACATTAATATCATAATTCAGCTAATTTCTACCCCAACTAGAAAACCCACTCTGAACAAGTTAATCTTAGAATTCACATTTAGAGAGTTAAAGCCTCCTGCCTGCCCAGCCCTTGAGCAGCAACAGCTCCCTGCTTCACCTTTTCTTCTGCATTCAGGCTTAATTTAAATATTGATGAAATAAAGGGAAAGAACATGTATATATTTCATAACAAATTAAACACTCCAGAACAATTCTCATCTAGTTCAATGTCACTGCAGAAGCTGAGCATGACAGAAATCTGCTGCTATACCTTCTGAATTCAAATGTTTGCTGGCAAGTTGTTTTATTTTTTATACATGTATTTTTAAGTGATCTCGGAAGGCAAAAAGGACAGCTGAGCTCTGCCATTGCTGCAGAGGTCTCTGACCACAAGCCTGAGTTTTTAAATAGTGCTTTTCCATTACTCTCAGCTTACTTCCCTTAAGACACTGCTGCTTTCACCTTTGAGCCATCAAGTGACAACTAATCAAGGATTCAGACTTCTCCAAACTCCTGAGATCTTGCCACCTCTTCAGTAAATACAGCCCATGTCAGCAAAGGATGGCATCCCTCTCTGCTCAGCTGCTCATAAATTCACGCAACTCCAGCTGGCAGGAAAAGGGCAAAAGAGAAGGATGGGTTTGTGCTGAACAAGGTGAAAGGATCAGCACCTCCTCAGCCTCAATTCTCACATTCAGCTTGGTTGCAGGGGTGGGGATGCAGTAAATGAGCTCATGAGTTGGTTATGTAGTCATAGAAAGTCAGTTTCAGAACTTCTAAAATAAGAGAATTGGGAATTGCTAATGGAGCCAGCAGCATCATAGGTAATATCCGAGTTATTAAGAAAAATGGAATTGATCTTGGGTTTTTACTTGTTTAAACAAAAGAAAGAAAAGGACAGAGTATGTTTTTCCCAAAAGTGATTTTCCTTACATTTAGACTTGTTAAAAAAATTTACAGCAGGCTTTAGGTTCAACACCACTATTGTAAAGCTCTTACTGTGTAGTGCTGGGCAGCAGCTCCACAAAGAGCAGCAAGGGTTATGACAGGGTGGCACACAGCGGCAGTTCTATCTTTCACTGAGCACCAGCACACATCCAAAATCCAGAGAGCAGAGAAACCCCACTCTCCAGGTAATATTCATCTTGTAGGTCATGTGTTTCACCCATTTTCACCATGAACATTAATCAGCATCAGCTAATTCACAAGACCCCCCCCAGGCTTTTTTCAACCAAGAACCACTTACTTGAAGGAATATCAAGCCAAGGACAGCAAAACAAAAAATTTACCTGCAATGCAACAGTTTTATATTCAAAGGATGTAACCACCAGAAAGACCCAAGAGCTGCATACAAAGGTTCTGTGGCTCTCCTCTGGAAAACTAAATTGCTGGAGAATCAATGCCCATTTTTCTTATTTCAATCATTTAAAAATGCACATTTCTCAACTGTTCAATATTTAGATTATTGATCCATTAAAAAAAGAAGTCCTTTACATTACTTGGATTTCTCAGCACTCACAGACTTGAGAATATAATGATGCTCCTTGTTCCACAGCAGATAAATGTCACAGACAAGAAAATGCCCATATTGAAATGCACAGCTGCCAGGTAGGCAGCCAGATGTTAATTAAGTGGTCTGGTAGAATTATTCTGCGATCAAGTCACATTTTTGACTTTTTTAAAATAAAATACATCTTCAATAACAAACCTAAAGGTCAAAATAATTTCATATATTAATGCTCTGGCTACAGCCTGCAGTCCTGCATATCTCATGCTACAGATCTTTTACTGAAACAGAAGCTCAGGCTGGAGTGTAATCTTTAATGTGCTCTTGTGCTTCTCTATCATGATGGTCTGATTTGATACATTTAGTAACTCATGTCCTCAGCTCATGATTGCCCCATGTTCTTCATTTGTCTGTTTTCCTCCATGTGAACTTCAAGCTTGGATCAAGGCTGCCTTGTTTTTACCAGTGGAACTCTGTACATCAGCAGTAACAATGAGAGACATCTATAGTCTGAGGGGGTGTATTTAAATGACCTCTTTAACAAGGCAAACTGAGTCAGAGCAAATTTGGTGCAAGATACCTCTGCTTGCCATCAATTAAATTATGCTGGGGAAACCAAAAGAACAGCAAAACAAAAGGGTATAAAACAAGCCCACAAGATGCTTTTCATCAAAATGAAAGAGGAGAGACATGACTTTCTAACATTTCATTTCAGTTTTATTTCCATTGCCTAAAAAAAAGATTTCAGAGTTCCTGGAGGAAGCCTCTATCACTCAAACATTGAAGGGGTTAGCTGAAATCCAATTATATATATATTTAAACATCTACCTACACAAATTGATCTTTTTTCACTCGTTTCTCCTCTGTATACCAAGTGTAAGCAAGATCACTCAGTTTTCAGGGCTCTGAGAATTGTATCTAGGCAACTTGTTTAGCAGGGAAATATAACTACATCCTTATGCATTCGAGTGTCCAGAGTACAGTGGTTCAAATCAAAGCTTGCTTTGAGTATCTCTGGGTAAAAGGAAAGAGCACCCACTGTTATTTCCCTACCTGATGTGTCATCCTGATGAGTATTTGCTGAGCAGAAATAAACAAGAGGTAAAACAACAGAACTTTAGATGGGTTAACCAAGTCTCTTTTTTGGCCAAGCTCAGTGTGATTTCTTGCTCTAAAAAAGGAAGCTTGAATCCACAAAGGTAAAGTCTTTGGCTGGACTAAAAATGGAAACAGGATCAGGAGACTCAAAAACCTCAGTTTTCACCAGGAAAAACCTTTCTTCTGTTAGGGAGGAGAAAGAGGAAGGAGATAAAAAGGAAAAACATCCTGGTTTAAAAATAAACTCAAATCACTGTACTTCCATACAGTGCAATGAGGATGACATGGCACAGGAGGGTACCTTGGTCCTTAGAGAAACCTGAACAAGGGCCAGGTAAACAACACCTGAGGAAAGGCTGCCATCAGAGCCCAAACCCTGCAAATGAAATGTTTGAAAATACATTTCCTTAAATTCCAGAGGAAATCTAAAAAGGCCATCTACCTAGCTCCAGAATGATTTACAGACTTACTGAAAAGTCATTAATAAAAAAATAACTTCTCCAGTGGATCTTCTATGTACCTGTGCACCAGGAAATGAAGCCTCCCTGCCAAGGCAATGATATCAAAGGCTGGTTGAAAGACAACTTAGAATTTAATTATGAGGAAGCTCAAATGAAACTTAATCCTATATAGAATGCCATATCTGTCAGAAATCCATTTTTGCTCAAGGGCCCTGAAAGTCATGGAATACTGCAGGTTGGAAGGGACCTCTGAAATCCAGCCAGTCCAACTGCCCAGTCAAGGATGAGACAACTGCAAAGTTGGATTCAATTTCCAAGTTAAATAATTGTGTTCAAGAGCCCTACTCAGTCACAGTCTAAGCATTTCCAAAGACAATTCTATAAACTCTTCCCTCAGCTGTCTTGAAAGTGCTCTTATGTCAAAGGATTAGGGAGAACTTTTTTTTAATACAAACTTGCCTAAGCTATTTGCTCTTGACATAAGAAAGGCAAGGCATTAGCCCACCTCTCAGCACTACAGCAATAATGTTTGGGCTGTGTTTTGCTGCACAGGTTTCTGGCTTCTCAGATCTTTCAGGTTTTGTCTATCTACACCCACACAATGGGGGTGGCATGAAGCACTGTCATACAACCTTAGCTCTCCTTTAATTCACTCTTTTTTTTTTTCCTTACTAGTGAAAAAGAAAAAGAACAGCTCAATTTTAACTGCTGCCAAGCCTGTAATACCAAACAACAGTACTTGCAGATCTTCATGTGACTGAGGTGGCTTTATTCAGAAAGCTTGGGGTACAGATTTAATTTTCCCTACAGCAGAAAGGCAGGGTGGAGTTTGAACATCCATATGTGGGTCTTGCTCTGGAGAGAAGACTGAGGACATAGGACAGCTGAACATTCCATCTTTGGGAATAATTCAACTCAACAAGACAAGTGAAACCCCATGGAATGACAACTCCCCCAAAACAATCTCTTGGCAGAGAGGGCAGAAGAGACAGCAGGGAGGAAAAAAAGGATCTTTATTTCAGCAACAGAAATGCAGGGTAGGATTTGACAAAGAATGGTGAAGAAGCCTTCCAGCCAACAAAACAGTATAAAAAGATCTATTTCAATTGAGAGAGTAATACTGGAATGGGATATGATGAGCACAGGGTTTGGCCTATTACAAACCACTTCTGGGAGGGAAGACAGTGTGATAGTTTCCACTACATAAAAGAAATAGATGCTTCAGGAAAAGAAAAGAGATGACAATGCATTAGGGACAGGAGAAGTGGACTTGAATTCACAGGAACAAAGGCCTGCACTAAAAATTAGCACAAGAATTTTCTGAAGAAGGAATTAGATAATATCAACACAGTAAGTTGACATCAGTGCCCTCTGTACAAACAATTTCCTTTACTGTAAAGGCAAGAGATTAAAAATGGGTTTGATACAGCCTGAAGCAAAGAACCTTTGCAGACAAAACTGTCTGGAGCATCCTGCTGAAGAATGCAGTGTGCTGCTTCTCTCCTGCAGCATGACAAATCACATGAGGAGCAGACAACAGAAGTCACTCATGACCCATGTCACTGCAACACCTTCCCCCAGAAATCTGCAGCCCAGGTAAAGCTAACTGTCCTAAAAAAAGCCAATTTTTTATTTTTCCTGTTTGTACCTTCCCTTCCAAAAAAGCCCCAATAAAGCAAGAAAAATTTATCCCAACAGCCATTATCACAGGCACACTAAAATGTTTGCTGGATATGGCTTTGTATTCACAATTTTTTTTCCAGCAGAAACTGCAAGTGCTTTGTTTCTATAATTAAGACAAAATTACTCATTTGATGCCTTTGCTTTTTTCTCCTCCTTTTACCTGGAGTTTCCTTTGCAGTGAAGAACAGTTTTTCTCTGAATAACCATTTTTCTGCAGCCCTGGGGAAATCTCAGCAATCTCTTTTAGAAGCAATGCTCTGGTCCACAGCAGCAAACTGTAACAATGCCCTTATTTTGTATTTCAGGTGTGTGTCCAAGATGATTTGGGATGCAGTACTTCATTTATATTTGCTCTCAGAGCTCTGTCTAGACAAGTGGTACCAGACTCCTGGGGAGGTCCTGCACACCCCATCTTCACAGGTGTCAAACATTCAGTGGCCACCCAAAAAGGGACTGAACTTGAGAAAAGCATTCAATACATATTTTCCCTGCAGGTGAAAACCTCCCCCATGTGCTCGAAAGACTATACAAGATTAAGCAAGGTCTGTATGATTCATTTTGCTGGTAGCAAAATCTTAAAAAAGCCCAAACAACTAAACCCTTTAAAGTGAGGAAGCCACAGAGCCCAAGATGTTAGTGAGGAGATGAAAGGAAGTTTCTAAAGCAGAGCAAGGCACACGGGTATTTGGAGATGACAACTTAATCTCATTTTCCTACACTGCAATACAGATGATGGGCAACAGCCTCCAAAGATTAGATTTAAGGAATCCAATGGAAATCCACCCTCAAAAAAAAATCATATTTAGGGAATTCAACACCAATCCAGCACAGGTTTTCATTTAAACAAACAAAGAACACAGCTTTGAGAAGAAGGAAAATGACCAACAGTGTTCTGTTTAGGAAAATGGATGATAAAAGGGGCACACTGAGAAAGCTCCACTCCATGAAAACTGAAATACAGAGCTGAGGTTAGACTGAATGTCTGTCAGTTTAATCTCTGGCAAAACCAACAGCACAATAAGATCCTTCCACAAAAGAAAGGCTCAAGGGTGTCCCGGCACAGGGTTTCAGGTCAGCACTTGAAATATTTTGACAGAGCTCTGCAGGAAACACTATGCCCTGCTTCAGCCAGGGATTTGCATCTCCTACTCACACCAGCTGTACTATTTTTTAAAAAATATACACCAACACCAGCATTCCTCTAAAGATCTATATCTCCCTCTGCTGAACAGATAAAGAGAATAGCAGCCTTGATGGGAACTGCCAACTGGGTTTTTAACCTTTGTATTCCACAGATTCCCTATAGCTCACAGTTACAGATGACATTTGCCAGGTTATGGATAATGGTCTTTACACACTGGGGACATTTTGTTACTGACTTGTCTAAAGCTTTTGATCCAGCAGCCCATAAAGCCTTCACCCTAAATAACTTGTCTTACATTAAGGAGAGAAGGAAGAGACATAAAACATTAGATATTAATCAGTTGACAAAAGGGCTCTGAAGGGAAAGGGGACCAAAACAGATTTCTCTAGAACTCTTTTGAAACTTTGACCTTTATGGTTTTAAAGAGCTATAGCAATTTCTCACAGGAGAAAGGGATAGATGGTTTTTGTACAATTCAAGGGTTGTTATCTATCAGACTGTTGGAAAAACAAAATATTCAGTACACACAAGCAAGATTTACTAATGCTACAAAACTAATGGAGAAGCAGCAGTAATAACCTGCACTTTTGGAAAGGATCTATTCTTTACATGTGAAAGAGGAAAAAATAATTATGCACTGTTTAGATGCCACATTCAATTATGCTCCTAACACAGCTTTTCTCACTGACTATGTAAATGCATAACTCTACATGCACTAGCGCCTGTAAGCTGATGTCAAAAATAAATTTTATAACACCTATAACATGGGAAGAACAGTCATTTTATGGTAAAAGGTACTTCAATCCATGCTTTTAAATGGACTAGACCTTGGAAGAGATGAAACAGGAGCCATACTTGTACATGGCGTGCTGGGTACATCTATCAAAGCTAAAAATACCATGGCACTTGCTGAATGCATCTCTCTCAATTCAGATACATACTGCACCAAACAAACACTCTTCATAATGCCAAAGCCCTGTCAGCTCTGGTTCTTGAAAGAATCAAAGTTGCACAAGTCACAGAGCTGTGATGCAGGGAAAGGGCAGCACAGTCAGATTCCCTGGAACCACACACTCCAAGAGGTCAAGATCATGTAGACAAGGCCTTGAGGCATTACAAAAGATCGATGTGAAAGGAACATCCTCCTTAGGATTTTAAGAGTGCATTTATGAAGCTTTCAGGTTTCTGTTGTATTTGGTAGACATTGTACAAAGAGAATCAAACAGGCTTCAGAGCACTCAAAGCAGCTCTAAGCAAAGGGAAGTGCAGACTCCTGAGAACCTGAGTTGGCCACAGTAGCAGTCAAACCTGATTTTAGTCCAGAACTACATTTTGCTTCAGTAGCCTGAGGAGATACTAGTGTTAACTAGCTTCTGGAGATGATGATCTGATTCATTATCTAAACTGACCTCACAGGAGACTCCAGTGGAAGAGAGGAATAGAAGTGTCACAATTGCTAAAATCCAGGCTTCAGATAAGAAGGCTTAAACCAAAGGTAGGGTGGGTTGTGTACACAGGGAAACAAGCACAGGAATGTGATGATACACAGGTAGCCAAGCTGGAAAAGAAGCAACATACCCTAAGTAGGCAATGAAACAAGTCATGTGAAGATTTGCACATGCATCTACAGTCTCATTTTTTGTCATTTTCTTGAGATTTAAATGGCTGATATGAACCTTGCCCAAACATTTAAAACTCTACTCTTAAAGACTCATGCAATGTTTAGATGCTCAGACACTGAAAAGATTCCTTTGAGATGAGAGCCCACACTGCACTCACTGGTTACAGATTTTCCTGTGCTATGTGACAATCTTCACCAGTTAGTATGGAAGCACAGTACCCAAATAAAAGCCTGGAACAGTTAATCCATGCAGTAGGAACAGAAGAAAACACAGGAAGCCATTACAGAGGATGTCATTCCAAAGAGCAATTCCTTTGAATGAGCTACCAGTAAAACTGCAGAGGTTGGAAAGCATTAAACTCTTAAGGGATACAGCAATAGCTAGCAGCAAGAGCAATTTGGCGTTCTGAGAAAAAGATGAATGTTGGAGTTGGCTATCTGTTCCTGAATTCCAAGGCTCATTTCAATTTAAATTTGAATTTCGTCACATTGACTAAATGACTTCTGTGCCAGTTGTAAGACAAAATGTTCATGAAAAGAATATTTAAGCAAACAATTAGCACACTCATTTCTGCCAATGACAGATTTATCCTTTTCTCTAGAGAATCAAATGGAGCTTTTCAAGTTCATTTTATTCATTCACTTGTTACTGAAGTGTGATGACCTCTGGGACAAAGTTAGGAAACTCCCCAGTAGGTCTC
Source organism: Zonotrichia leucophrys gambelii (assembly GCF_028769735.1). Lineage (NCBI taxonomy): Eukaryota > Metazoa > Chordata > Aves > Passeriformes > Passerellidae > Zonotrichia > Zonotrichia leucophrys. Next base: position 4,457,278 of record NC_088178.1, on the reverse strand, counting down.
TATATTGTTAGTCACTATTCATTGCAATTGCTTTATCCAAGACAAGTCAGATACTGCTTTTTCTGTGTAAGTAAAAAAGTTCTATCAGCTCTTGAACTCTTAAGGCTTATGTGAAAATTGCACATGCAACACATCCTGCACACTGATGAGAGGTTTCATGTCCCTTTGTGATTTTCTAGGAAGCAGTGGCAGCAAGGCAGGAAGACACTACCTGACAGATCTGGCAGCATCTCTGATGTGCAGGAACAGAAAAATCAGCTTAACTACAAAGATCTTAAGTTCAAATAACATGGTATAGGTGCAGTTCTTCTCACTGTCAGTCCCAAGCAGAAGTACAATGTGATCCACCTACCAGAGCCAGAAAGATTACCTTCACCAATCTTTGTCCTTCATTCCTTTGTCCTTTTGTCCTTCACCAAGGACAGCAGAGGGCTTGGTTTGATATCTCACCTTCATTTACATCCCAGGGTCCATGATGAGGGATGACATGTAAGTCAAACCTTCAAAGATTTGCCCTCACCTAAAAAATCCCACTAAGCTCAGTGTTTCCATTACAGTAAGTACTTTGGGACAGAAATATGATCACAGCCTTACTGGCCAAAAATACAGATTCCAACAAACAACCCTTAACTGACTGAAGTGCTGTAAATGCTTTCCAACGCAAAACAAACGAAGGCTTTGCAGTGAATTCTGGAATGAGTTTGAATTAAAGATGACAAATGTGCACTTCCAAAACACAAATCTTGTCCCCTACTTCCCCTGCCAACAGCCTCAGAGATCATGGACTAGAGGAAGGTTTATTACTACCTACCCACAAAATGAAAAGACACTGCAGGTAAAGTCCTATCCAAGTGATGGGCAAGCCCTGAACTGCTGCATGCCACTGCTTTCATCAAGGTTGAATTCTGAGCACTCACTGCTGTAAAGTTTTTCACAGGTTTGAGAGGAATGCCTAACCTTTGTCTGTGCCTTTAAACACTGAGCTCAGTTCATACACTGAAGGTAATCTCATAGCTCAAGCCCTAACTCCACCCTAAACATGTCATATATTCACACAAATAGATCCTTCCTGAGTCATTGCAGGCTTTCAACAGAATACACTGCTCACCCATGAGAATCTATTAAGTTAAGACCTTGCTCTCAGCTGGAAAACATTAATTCTCTTCCAAAAAGGCACACTATACCTTCTTGGTCATTAATATCCCATCATTCTTCTGAGCTGAGTGACAAGGCAGGTAAGTCACCCAGATCTGAGACAATGTACAAGGCTAACTCTACAGGGAGATGTTTGGAAAAGAGAAATCACTGCTCCAGTTACTGCAGCAGAAAAATCAATATTTCACTGGCCAGGAGAGTCTCCAAAGTGGCCCCACTTGGACACCAGGTATATTAGAAAAATGGAATGATGATGATAAAAAAGCCACTTTTGACCCTGAAGTGTAAGCATACCAGGGTACTGCAGAGACCTTAAGGGGTGGGCAAATAGCTGCAAATGAAAACAAAGGTGTTAACACAACAACAGGAATCCTTCATAAGGCTGCTACTGATCCACAGCATCAAATTAGTTTTGTGACCATTCAAAACCAGAATGCAACACCATTGTTCAATGCTGAAGATGGTGCACAGGAAACATCCTTAAACAGCCTGGAAAACGTGGTGGGGAAGGACAAAATCACCTTCAAATGAAAAGTAGAAAGTGGGGAAGGGAATAAGGAAGAGAGAGAGCTGGTGAGAGAGGAGAAGCTCAGCATTAAGAGCACACCTCCTGTTCACTGAGGGTTTGCCCCTTGTTAGCAAACAGTGGCATTGGTACAGGCTGCCAAAAACCTGTCTGGGGCTGGCACTGGTGCTCAGTGGATCAGGGAATAACCTAATCCAGAAAAAAGGCAGTTGTTTTGGCCACGGAATTGGTAGAGTGAAGGAAGAGATGGAAAAGCAAAACCTGGGGTCTTTAGGAGGGAGTATGGCATCCCCAAAGCAGGCAGCCTCCAACTCTGCTGCTCTAAGCAGTAAGATCAGCATCAATTAGCACCACCCCACTTTTTCCCTGCTGTGGTCACTTCATCTGAACCCACACTAACAAGAGTTTGTGACAACATAGCAAAGCCATTTTAGAGACTGACCAAAGCTAAAACTAATGCAGCAAAACCTTAAGTTCTGACTGTGCTGCAGCTGTTCTGTTGCCATCCTGTCCATATGTGTTTCTCTGCTGCTTGCACTTATTCTGTGAAGCTCCTGGAGAGGAGACAGTCTCTGTCCTGCACCTCTGCAGCCCTGAGAAACCTCTCTCAGCTCACAAACCCTCCTCAATTGTGGGTCCTACAGGGAAAAAATACAGTGTTTGAGGAGATGATGCACCAAATGTCATAGAAACTTCAGGTCTCTGAATTCTTACAAAACCTCTGCATAATATATGGGAAATAAAAAGTGGAAGCTGCTGACACTATTACAGCAGGCTGGGAATAAAACATTCCTACTATCAATAGCTACACTGAGCTCACTGGAGTTAGCAGACAGTCTGATCTCACCCAGACTGCACAGCTTGGCCATTCCAGCTGCGAAGTGCATGATGCATTTTCAGCCTTTAGTTTTCTTTTTAAAGCAGGGAAACGGCACTGCTAGAAAATATATGGGTTAAGGACATCAGTGCTATTGCTGAGGCAGAACAATAATAACTTCAGCCATGATTTATATAGCTAATTTCAGAATAAAACCCTATCTGTTTTTAAAAAAAGACCACAGAATGACCTGATTTTGTATTTGGCAGTGATTAGAGTTTATACTGGACAATGTTTCAACTCAGAAAGCATGCAAATAGAATATTTTATTAAAGTAAGAGACAAAAGGGGTCTTTTCTTCTTTATGCGCCCTCACCACTGCAACAGATTTTATCAGGCTGCAGCCAGACACACCAGCTTTCCTCTCACCTGAAGTGCCTGATTTTAAGTGAATTACTTCTCAAACCAATATCCATTTCTCTCTTCTATAGGCTCTATTTCTAGTTTATGGCCCATTTGTTCTGTTTTAAGCTACCCAAGATAATTTTTTTTGGTCATCTAAAAGCTTCAGAGTGAAGAGTCCAGAAAAGAAACGTATATATCATCCACATTAGCTGCTAATCCAGGGATGTGCTTTTATAGTGGCATCTAAAGCTTGTTTTCCTACATCATCTGAAGCCAATTCAGTGCTCTCTACTAGAGAAGAGTGTTCCTCATGGAGATATACAGTCTAACAATGCTTTTAAAGATGGTTATATTTAAATGACAGCATCACAGCAAATCCTGTGACAGAACCCCCCATTTCAGTCACTGTGCCACAAGGTTTACAGCCTGACTTTGCTTCATTCTCTGTAAGGAATCTTGAACCAGAGAACTGGGTTTAACAAAACCATTTCCACCTGCACCCAGTTTCCATGCTGCATTGCCAAATAAAAGGAGGAAACTGAAGGACTGGAGGGGTGGATTTGGAAGCAAAGTCAGGCTGTGAACACTGTGCTGCCTCAGCTCACCTAATTCATGCCATGTGTTGGTAGATCTCTAAGGGACCTTGCTTACAATTCTTCCTGTAAAAGAGAGTTTTAAAAATGGAGAAGGCAGAAAGGTACCTCTCAACCTTTCACCTGTGCACAATGCAGCATCATGGGCTGTGTGGGCCAACAGCCAAAATATTACAAAAAAGTGAGAAGAAATGTAAGACAGGGTGGAAAGGATAAGGACCTTAAGATGGTCATCCTGTTTCTGTGGTGAAGGCAAGGGAGGAACCAGCACAGAGATGCTGATCTAGCTGAAGCATCTGATTAGGAAAACCCACTTGAAGAAGCCATTCTGAACAGATGGATGCAATTGGGCAAGATGCAATTGTCAAGGGCAGAGCTTTTCTTAAGCAAAGTGTGAAAGAACAGGACATTATGAAAAGATGCTCCGGCTTTGAGTGGTTAAGAGAGAACCTTGAAAGAAAAAAATGTCAGCCTGAAAAACTTCTACTTCAGTCAAAATTACATTGCTTAAAGAAGTGATGCTGGCTTTCAGCTATTCTGCATACAGAAAAGAGGAACTGAAATGTGTATGTAATTAATAGTATAGTAAATCAATTTACCTCTTCCTTTTATAGCTCAAATATTACGTACCAATACTTCTTCCCTAACCATTTTATGAATTGCTTACCTCATCAAGTCTTAAACTATAGATATATACACACAAAAATACAGACACATATATAGCATTAAGCTCCATCAAATCAACAAATAAACTGAGAGTATATACAGAAACAGCACTTCTGTTTAAATGCAATACAAGACTGAGTGGGGCATGAAATGCTCAGAAGTCTTGGCTCTTCTATCCTTGAATAAATCACTGAATAAGTAATTGAAACAGTTTTCAAAATGTGAAAATCCTCTTAGCATGTGAGCAAGCCAAGGCAGGGCTAAGGCAGCTTTCTGAAATTGGCCACTACACTGATCACTGAATTAGTGTTTAGTATTGTGGACTGTTCATTTTTATTTCTGCCAGGGGCAAACAGGAGCGATCAAGTCAGTGTGCCCTGTTCCCTGCTTGTTTTTTTCCAGTACAACTCAATGAAGTCAGCTTTGACTCTTCCTTTATTAATTTTATAGCCTATGTGACAACTCATGCTATTCAACAGTTATGTTCCTTTTTCCACAAACTAAATGAAATTATTAAGCAAGACTAGCTGAAGCTGATGGAGAAGAAAAATCTTTGTCTCCATCATAACACATTAAACATGACTGTTTTACTATATGGGGTATGAAAGTAGACACTAACTCATTTCTTTGCTCTGGCTATTTTTTAGGAGTTCACAAATAATGTCCTTCAAGATTTCAGTGTTTCTTTTAATATGCCCCATTTTCCCCACATGTATTTATGGCTGAAAGATCAATTAGAACTCCATTGTGGGAAGTAATTTCAATTGGTTCAATTACCCCATGTAATTGTTTCAGCAATCATATTATCAATCAAATATCCATTTTAATTTTTATTTAGAGATTCAATTACCAAACATCAAGCAGATGTAAACACTTCTTTCAGTACTTCTTTCCCTTTCACCCCTCAGCATCCTCTAAATCACAGAAACATGCATGCAGTCCTTTAAAACCTCCATGAAACTTTTAGGGCTTCCTAATGCTTCCTTCTCAACACACTTGCTGAGGACAAACCCATTTTGTTAGATCTGGGTGTGGGGACAGAGACACTCCCATCTGCTCCTACCCCATGAGCCCTCCAGCTCCAAAAGCCTTCCTTAATTTATCTGTGCTTTATCCCCCTCTGCCTTTCAGGTGGCACAGAATCCCAGTTATCTATTCATTATCTTTACAGAAGAATTCTGTTTCATAGTGCTTTTACAAGAATATTTTAATCAGTGGCTGATCCATTTGGAGCTAGTGCTCATCTTTCCTTAGAGAGTCCCTTCTCATTCAAATGCTGCTAGTAGGTATTGTTGTTCAACTATTTTTACATGTAATTCACTAAAATTCAGAGAGATGACTATCAAGCAAGTCAATATTTTACACTCCAGCTTGAATCCATTTTTGGATTCAAAATGCAAGTTTATTTTTTGCCTCATAAGAGTTACAACCAAAGTAGAACCAGCCTGGAAATGAGAACACCCGAATGAAATGGCAAACTAGTGGTTGCAAGAATGATCAACATATCTCCCAGAGTCCAGAGAGAACAAATGTTGTCAGAACAAGTAGTTACAAGTCCATTAAAACTCCCCAAGGAGAAAGAAATGCAGAGTTGGTTAAACATTTATAGGCACCTGTGAGTTTTAGTTACTGTATGCATAGCACAGTACAGCTTCCTCCCAAAGCGACACCTGCTCTGCTCTCAGATCTTTGTGTTATCACCAAGAACCATTTAATCTAAGTGAATAAAAGGCTCCTTGTGCCTTCCCCACTGACTAATTCAAAAAAATAAAAATGTTAACAGCCATCTTTGCCCAGCCTAGGAAAACATGAGTCCACCCACAGGGATTGTAGTTGGAGCTACGGGAACATGCACAGCTTTACAGCACGCTTCAGGTAAAACCAGTTAAAATCCCCAGTATGGCTTTGTAGCATTTATAGAACAATATTATAAATCAGAAAGAGCAGTTCTCATCACGATAACACATTGAGACTCCCAGAGCTGAGCTCTGCCTGGTTGCCTTAGAGATCCCAATAAATGCATGGGGTGATTTCTTTACCTGCTTTATCTCTGATAAAGGCACCCAAATAAAAAGCCAGGCTGGGGCATGACACTGACACAGCACTGTGGCACTTAAAATGTCTCTGAGTAAAACTTCTCAACTGCAAAGACACTTCAGTCTTGGGGACAGCAGCCAACCTCACATCTCTGGGGAGAGTAAGGAACAAAGGAAGAAGAAACAATACCCCTTTGCCCCAAATCCCTTTTACCTACCTGCACAGCCAAAAGCTAGGTGATACCTAGAAGATGGGCTGAATTTGACACAACACACGTTAGCCTTGGCCTCAATGCTTGCAACTGAGTTGTCCAAGTTGGTAGACCACAGTTTCACTAGAGAAAGGGAAAAAGAGACATGAATCAACAAAAAACAAAAACATGAACTTCATCTGAAAGGCCTAAAATCTAGTTGTTTAATGAACAACATTCTGGAAAGCCTCAGTTGCTAAAACATTAGTGAGTCTGAAGGGTCAGCTGTCACTGGTGGTTGGCAAGTTTGAGAATATTCTCAAGACCACATTGTAAATATCAGAGCAGGTGATTAACCACATGCTATAATCTCAGTGCTTAAGGTTACTGCAGTGCAGATTCATACAACCAAGGACAGGAAGGCTTACATTCTTTTTTGTTCCTTCTCCCTGTGCTGGGATGCAAGAACTCCACGCTCCACAGCAAAATTGCTTTGCACAGAATAAATATACCTAATTGCATGCACAGTGAGTGAGAACAACTTGTTTTATCCTTGAGAAACTGGCACAGACAGGAGAGAAATCAGTATGCTGGCTTCCTATGATGCAATAATCCCTTGGTACAAGAACTTCACTGTTCTATGAGAGTACCACATGAACACTGATTAAACTATGTGCTAGAAAGGGCTCTTCCACCAAGCACTCCAGTGCTTCAGAGAATGACCAACAAAAAACACCAGGGCTTTTCAAACCACAGCCTTCCCCACCTGCCAGAAACACTTCAAGCACCATTTAACCTTAAGATGAAGAGTGCCAGGTGCTCCTCACATAGTTAATCTTATTATTAAAAGCTAAATGATGCACTGCCTTTGGCCCAGATAAAGGAGCAGCAGATTGGCATCAAGCCCCACTAATTCATACAAGCAGAAAAGCCTTAAACATCTCCCCTTCCTCTATTCTCCATGAGTGGATCAAGCTGTACTGGAGTATCACAATCTGAGGCTGGAAGCAAAGCAAGCTATGTTAAACATATTATTAACATATGTTAAACATGCATGTAGCAGCTGCTACATGAAGGGTTGAAATCCCCTCAAGAGATCCCCTTGAGCTGCATGGGTTTCTTCAGACCTGTGGCAAACAGATCCTTCAGTCTTCTTACTGAAAGATCACTTTGGAGGTGAAGTGAGCAAAAATAGCCAAACAACAGGAACCTTGCAAGCCACTGTGATCAATACATGAGAGATCAGCAAATTTATGGGGTGTCCCCACCCTCTGAGGGGCCCTCTGTGTCACCTGCTGGCCAGCGTTTCCCAGGGGCTTTGAGGGAGAAGCAAGGTTTCCAGCTGGATTATCCAAGGATGTTTTAGAAGATGAAGGAAAAGGAGGAACACTGCAGGTTGGTTCCAGTGTTCTTTTTGATAGTATGGCAAGCAATGAAAGCAACAAGGCTGGGCTGATTCTGACCATACAAGGATGGAGGAAACAGCACACCTCAGAGCACACCAAGGAATCATTGTAAATACAGCACTGTGTGGATATCTGGCAGCTGCCTGGAACCATCAGAAAGCAGCACACAAAGACACCAGCAGAAATACAAACCCCAGGGGCATATTCTGTTTGCCCAGAAGCATTATGTAAAATTCAATTAAAACAGCACCCTGCCTCAGGTTGGTTTTCAGAAATAAATGCATTGTCATTGATCAGAGCTATAATACTCATCCTAAACACCTGGTTACATGTTTAAATGAAAGAAAAGCTTTGCAAGCATGGCTTAAGAAGCTCTCTTCTCCCAGGCAAGATGGGATGATAAAGCCTCTCCACCATGTTCTGCACTTGGGGACAGAGAGGAACAGGGAAGAATTTTGGAGAACAAGAAAATATTTACATTTTGCTTAAATGAACAGACACCAAGAGATGAGTAGTCTAAGTTCTGGTGGCAGTAAAGTCCATCAAGCTTATAGATTAGATAAGAAGCAAATAAAACATGTTTATGAGAGAACAGTGTCAGTAGACAACACCATTTCAACTTCAGGAGTGTGGGGTGGGTACATGATCTCACATTCAGAGCAAAACTCTGCCAAAATCTAGTGTTAAAACAACACGGGCTTTCTTTAAAGCTTTCCACCCGCGTACTTAAAGCTGCATCCAATGCAGCCAAGTCTCTCCTTGACCCCCCCAACAAACAAATGGCCATCTGGTCCCAGCTCAGTATCAAAAGCTAATTGAGGGCTCTGCTTCAGCTTGGCTCTTTTTTTCATTCAAGCTTGCAGGTCATAAGCTGAGCCATTTAATCTGGTGAAGAGACAATCCATGTGCTCAAAGTCATCATAATATTTGTTACAAGTGACAGGCACAGATTAGAGCCTGCAATTTCTGTGATCTAACTGCTGTGAGATATGCAGGGCTCCAATTAAATCTTAGTCAGTACCATAAAAAGGATAGATGGGACACATAACAACACATAATGAAACATGTCAAGTTTTACCTAGAACTGCCCATTATTTTTTAAAAAGAACTGACAGGTTAATAAAGCATAATTCATAAGGGTAGAGTTTATTTGCTGCAGCTTTCATGGGTTTTGCTGGGGTCGAGGCAGTAATTATCCAACACAGATGTCTTGGTAACATCCAGAATTGTGTTGATGAGACAAGCAACCATCTGAGATTGACTATTTCTGAAACACATGTTCTCAAAGCATATTTTCTCTCATTTTGCAGCTGCTGAGAGACATCTTTATGTGGCTAAATACCTACCCCTCACTATTGTATTAAAAATATGCCTCCAGGACAGTTTTTTCAGTTTAAAATGTTTTGGCCTTTTCAAGATATTTTTTTAGTTGAAGATTTACACCAAATGTGTAAGTTCATCAGTTAATTTTCCATGCATCATTTCTGTATCTAAACAGTGACTGGAAGAGGCAGAAGCCTGTACTACAATAGCTGAAGGTTGATGTTCACAGTTGGTACAAAGAGTAAGGATGTTTCATCCAGCCTGTCACTTGTGAGTTCTTATCTGCTCATCTGCTGCTACTCTGGAGAAGCTCTAAGCCAGGAATAGGATCTTGCTACCAGAAAATTCATTTGCAGAGATTAGCAGAATGCCTAGGAAAGGAGAAAGCTGCTCAATTGTACTGCTAGACAGACTTTTGGATCCACTGCCTCATGCAGGGGTCAGGCAGGTGGTGTAAACTGGTGACTGGCAGTAGGCAGTGACTGCAGGGCACTCTTTGCATAAGGCACAGAATTTACTATCAATAAAAAATAAATATCAACATCATCTTGACTTCTTCAAGGCAATTCCACTAAATCAATCCAACAATCTTACAAATCTCCAGAAAATTACTGAATTTTTAGCCAGAAAAATGACCAAACTGAAGGTTCAACTAGATATTTTGAGACCAATAAATACCAACACCTCAAGTCAACAGAAGCTGAAGGAATGAAATATCAATGAAAATGAAGTCCCAAACAATCCAGTGGAAGCTGGTGGAGCAGACTGAGCTGCAGTTCTCAGGCCATTTCCCCTCTGTAGAAGGCTTTTTTTTTTTTTTAATGAAGCCATATCTGCATATCTGTGTTGCCTTGCTGAATTAAGTGCACTATAAAAAAACAGCTGCAGGACTAGTACCAGGGTCTCATTTATTGAGGCAGCATGGAAATTACTTTCCTCAGATGTAATGAGACACAGGCCTGCATTCCTCCTTGCCAGGAGACAATGAAAAGTAACTATTGCTACAAACTCAGAGCTCTCAGTGCTCCTGCTCTATCCTACCTCTCACTTTTGAGCCCAGAATAATGAAGGAACAACAGATAGAAAACCATGCCTCTTTCTTAACTTGAATTTATCAGTGCTTCTTCTATTTTCTTCAGTTTCAGAGAGCTTCAAAAACAAAGTCAGACCACAGAAACATTTGATCACCCCAAAAAAATGCCTCTATCCCAGTGAAGACAAATTCTACCCACAGAACATCACCAAATATTTCACTGTCCCTCATCTGCTAACTTTACAATGGCCATGAAACTCCACCCCCAATGCAGAACAGACAGCTGAAAGTCATTAGCTAAGTGGATTAGCTCTAGCCCTGTCCTGGTACTTTGATGGCATCATTTTGCCTTGACAAAATTCATCTTTTCTTCTCCAAGAGCAGAAATTCACCCTTTCCTACTTACATGAGTATCACAGCTCCTGCCATTATTATGTGCACAAAAGAATTTAAATTAAGGCTGTGCCTACTCCCCAAGCTCCTTGCAGAACAAGTAAACACCAATTTTGCTCACTGCTATCTAGTTAGAGTATACCTTTGGGTCCCTACAGACATACACAAGCACCTCTGCCCCTTGAAAAAGAGAGTGCATAACAACTGCAGATGAAAGTGAAGGGTTTGTACACACACTAGTTATTCAAGTACAATAATGCTTTCATGCTGTCATTATCTGCTGTGAAAGTAGGAAGATCTTCCACAGATAAGCATATTCTGGATTATTTTCATCTCACAAGATGGACAATGCAAGAACCTGAGGCCCAAGGATGCTGCTGCTAATTATAGGAGAATAATTTTCTGCCTAACAGCACTGTGAGCATCCCCTTTGCAGTGCCTGAGCCCTGGCAGAGAGAGCTGAAAAGGATTTCTCATTCATAAGCACCTTCTCCAACACACATGTACTTTCAGAATTAGCTTCTGACTCGAAAAAAAGAGGAGAGACAGGCAGATACACAGCAAGCAGGAAGAACTGGCAAAGCTGTCCCTTTTTTGGCTGCCTTGTCCTGACCACTTGACAGGGAAATGTGATACTTGTGCTTGGTGATGAGATTGGCTCCTGCACACCCAGTGTGGCCTCAAAGGGGCAGAGAAATCAAAGAGGACAGGAAAAGTAGATAAAGGATCTCTCCTTCCAGACACTCTACCTGGCCACACATCTACTATTGCGTATTAAAACTGACCAGAACTCGACCAAACCACCATGAACATGAGCAGAAGGACAAAATTTAAAGTTAGGCAGGTTACAATGAAGACATTTGTCGTGAGTGTTACCATTTCCTCACATTTAATTCTTTCAGTGCGATCAAATGGAAGATGGACACTACAACATTAATGTGGACATTTTGCTGCTATTGATCTGTACCTCAAAAACTTCTAAAATCTCTGCTGAGACTCAATTTGTCTCTAAAGGGCTCTTAATATATGCAAATCACAGGCAAGTCATGGTAAAAAATAGAGGATAAAATGTTCCAGACCAGTTTTATCCACCAAAACCCCAATACACCTTCAAAGGACCTTTGTGAATTGAAATGCAGGTTATGTGGATCTGCAGGCTTTATTAGAATAATTTCTAAGTAAACAGTACACTTCTACAGACAATTACTGAAGAAGTGAACAGTTAAAATGAAGACAGAAGCTCTGCCTGCAGCTGGGCTTTGCAAAACTGGACACCTTGTTAACATGCTAATAAATGCAGATCCACCTGCCAGATTAGCTTTTTATATGCATGGCAAGAGTGGGGAGCACTGATGAAGAGGCTGTTAACTTACAAGGTGAATATTCACTCCTGCTGCATTTAAGCACACCTGTCTTCCACCAGAAAAGGAAGGGGAAGTGTACTGAAAACATTTTAAAACCACATTAAATATAAAATAATCATTGAAGTTTTGTAAATGGAATTATTAGTTGTAGGAACTGTAGTGACAGAACAAGGGGAAGGGTGAGATGGGCTATTGGGGAGAAATTCTTCCCTGTGAGGGTGGGCAGGCCTTGGCACAGGGTGCCCAGAGAAGCTGAGGGTGCCCCTGGATCCCTGGAAGTGTCCAGGGCCAGGCTGGATGGAGCTTGGAGCCACCTGGGACAGTGGAAGGTGTCTTTTTTTTCAGCAGAAGCTGCAAAAAAATGAGCTTTAAGGTCCCTTCCAACTCAAACAATTCTATGATTCTATTATTGCCAAATGTAATTGAGGAACATTAATTTCTTTTGGAACAGCATTTAAAAACTTTTTGGAAGGGGGGAGCAGCTTACAAAGTTCAGCACTGATGAAAAATTAATTTATCATTTCAAAGCAAATCATGAAGAGCTCTGTCCAGAGCTCTCTATCAGCCCATCTGGGAGAAGTGATCTCCACTGCTTAGGAAAGGAACTTTTAAACTTTTGCTGTTAAATAACTCTGATTTGATACTGTAAACATTACAGATAAAACTCTCATTAATTAGGGAGGAAGAATTCTACACCTCCCTCAGTGCTATCCTCTTCTTTAGGAGCTTCCTATACAGAAGAGGAACATTTTTTACCACCACGTAAAAGGGCTTGGCCGAAGGGTTCTCCAAAGTGCTTTTTCAAATGGGCCCAGGAGTGTGAAAGGCTGAGAGCTGCTCCCAGCACTCCTACACAATCCACCATCCAACTCAGAGCTCCAAGAAACACAGTCTTTAACATGCAGAGCTACAGGTAAAAGAGCAGCAGGCATTCTTTAACTGCTGCTGTTTTACTGACAGCCTTGTTTTTGAAATATAAATACATGCTGTTCTTTTGAAAGGCCCTGAGGCTTTAACTCAACAAGTTTAACTAACGTTAAAACACATTTTGGTTTGTTTGGAGTTCAGGAGAATGTTAGCTGAGAGTACATTACACAAAAAAATGTGAAGCAAGAGATGTTAATCCAAACAAAGCTTCTCCTTTCTCTAGGATCCAAATGGTTCAGTAATATCTTGCAACATTACCTCAGCAATTACAATACTGAAGGCAGCTGAGGAATCAGCTACTTGAAATAGCACATTTTTGTTCTTCCTATTGAATACACAGAGCTTGTGTCTCCTACACAGAGTCTGAAATAAAACAGTACCTTTGGCATCATCAGAGCCTGAAGCCAATAGCTTAGGGTCCATCAAGTTAAAGTCAACACTCCAGCACCTTTTCTCATGCTCCTGTTGAGAGAAACAAGAACTCTATTACAAGGTAGTGAGCTGTAATATGATAAAACAGGAAAAGAAAACACACATGTTTGGTATAAATTGTCAGCAGGGACCAGGAGAGAGAAGCTTACTATGTTTAGCAGCTTTTCAAAAAATATGTTTTCTCCTAATCAGATTGATCCTATCAATATGCTAGACATGCCAGGAAAGCAGAGAACACTAGACTGGCTTTTTTAAAAATTAAAACTGATTTCATTTTTACTTGGAAAAAGAAAAAAAAATCAGGATATACACATTAAAAACCTGGTTTTGCAGCATTATTTGACTGTCTGTGGTTCCACCATGACCGACTGCTTATCCTAGATTGTAGCTGTATCTTTCAATACTAATAAGCAATTTTTAAGTATTTCCCAATACTGACAAGATGCTCATTTCAACCACTTCCTCTCTGAAAGTTCAGGAAATCCTCACCTTCCTGCTGAGATATTAAGTAAGTCTCCTGGAGTCTAATCCTCTGTTTTACCACTGAAATAAATATTATTAAGACCGCACACTCTTCCTCAAAACACAGAAGAGCTGTAATTGCTATGCTATCCATTCCACATGAAAGTAGAGCATTACACTGAATAAAATCTGAAATTCAGTCAAACCCCTTGTGTAAAGCCTTCACACAGGCTTACAAGACAAAAAGCTCACAAGGATGAAGTCACTAAAGGGTTTCAGTACATGCAAAGCAGATGTCAATGTCTCTATGTGAATCCAAATAAAAACTTTAAGTAATCTGATAGGAAGCAAAATGAGTTTGTTTTAACACAAGCAACAGCTGGTCGTCTCTAGGTTCATTATTCAGCCTCAAAGAAATGCAAAATGTATTTGAGGGGAAAACAGACTAGATTTATTCTGTCCAGTATAATTTCTTTCATTGAGATACGCAAAGGATTAGTGAAAACAGGCATTATAAAATGACTAAAAAACAATGAGAAGGTAAACAGTGGCCTAAATAGGAACTTTTGAAAAAACCTTCCTCTTTTGTTTCATAATTACCATTGAAATCAACGGCAAAACTCCCATAGTGTGACATATTAGGACTGAAACAACAAACTTGAGTTTCCTAGATTGGTCCAATTCCTCACTAGCTTACAGAACAGGGGTTAACAAAGCTCCTTCTGTCTGAAAATGAAGACCTGCATTAATCAGTAAATTCTAAATCTGCTGATTAGACATAAAATTTATGTTGAACTGTCAAGGAGTCTGTAGTTCATCCATTATCACTGACCAGTTCCAATGGACTGTGCTACCTACACAACAGCTTGCAGCACCTCCAGCCTCCTCCCAAACACAACAGCCCTCTTCCAACCTCCTTGTTCTGATCATGAGCTCCTCAGAAGCCATTAGATACAAACACAATGTTTGAGTTTCACAAAGAAACAAAATGCCAGAAACTTCTCCTGACCAGGTCTCGTGTGGGGAAGAAGCTGCCTTGCTCTGCCTTGTGCTCCCTTTTCCCAGCCTCATTCAAGGCTGCATTTTGCTCTTCTGCATTTCGAGCACCTGTGCTGGCAATCACTGCAGTTTTACAAAAGGCTTTTGACAAAGACTGAAGTGTGCTGTTATCTTATTGCAGGGGTTCCATACTGCTGTCTCCTTATCACAAGAATTCCACACCTTCCTGGTGTTTCCCATGGGCAGCCCCTCAGAGCACTGACTCTTCCTTCTTCACAAAGCAGCCAACTGACCCCAGCTCCCTTGTCACCCAGCCACCCCACTCTTGTATAGCATCTTCTTCTCATTGGTCACAGCTGTGGCCTGTTAAAGTCAGGCCTATTCCTGATCTTTAATAACTGGCCCAGCTGCAACTCCTTAGGGGTAAGATTACTTTCTACACTATCTTTGTTTTTCCTTATATTCTATCCCTCTACAGAAGTGGAACAGGTATGGTGAGACTGAGGCTGCTAAAGAAAGACAAGACAGCTTCCAGGAACTGATTTCTCCCTGTGTAGATTCCCTACCCAAAAGCAGCAGCAAGAAAACATCAACTGCCTCACAACTGTGAGAGGAAGACAGAGCTGCCTCCCTTGGAGGACTACAGCTCAATAAAGCTGTGCAGATGAGAGGCATTTCCCAAACAGGAGGAATATCAATTTCCTATGGAACAGAAAGGCCTTTTACTGGACTAGGAGCAGCACCTCAGACTGTACATGCAACAGGAAATGTTCCTTGCTGGGTGTGTGTTACCTGGTAGACCTTGGATCTCTGTCCTGTGAATCCATCCCAAAGGATGACGGTGCCCTCATAGTCACTGCTGGCTAGCAGGTTCTTGTGGTAACTACTCCAGCTGATACAGCTTAAAAAGAGCAAACCCTGGTCAGTCTTACAGTAAATCAACGTACAACACAAAAATCAGTCTTGTAATACATTAGGCAATGAGTATCTTTGCAAAGTAGACAGCACCCCACCTAAACACGCAGCTTATGGGGAAAAAAACAAAAAAAAACCCCATTAGAAACAGAACAAACATTATTCCACAAACTAAAAGCAAAACTTTGTTTGCTGAAGAGACATTTGCCCCTTGATATGAAGTGCTAGGGTCTAGAGATTTTAAAATGCAATTATTTCAAACACTGATTTATTATTTTTTTTTGCTATTTGAATACCACACAAATTCTCAGAGAGCTCAAGGTTTGACTCCTTAACCTCTCAGCAACAGACACTACAGTTATTATTACCATAAACAAATTATTATTATACCATAAATTAATAATAATTACCATTATGCCATATTATACCATATTACTATACCAAATTATTATTACACCATATACTACTTACCTAAGAGTAGCTATATACGTAAAATGCATAGATGCATGGACAGTAAATGAACCTCTCCTGCAGCACACAGCTAATATTCTATATATGTAGCTATGTGCACATGAAAATTTGACTTCTGAGAAACTACTTCCAGCTTTCCATAAACGCTAAAAATGCCTTCACATCCAGGAGGAAACAGCAATTTGTTTACTATGAATATTTTAGGAAATGCTTCTGATCAAGAACTGGAAAATATATCACACAGGATTTTATTTCAAGCTGAATTGAGGGGCTGTGCAAAACTAAATGATGATTCCACTGGCAAACTCTAATGATCAGCAGAGAAAACAAGAGCAGCAGCACTGCCAAGTCACACTCGCAGCATTCTGGCACTGTGCCTCCACTCTGACTCCCAGTGACAGAGGTAAGAAAATTTGTAATACTTGTTCACCAATTTCTGGACCATCTGGCAAAGAAGCATGCCAGTAGGTATCAAGTGTGATGCACAGAGCAGAAGCTGAGCTGACAGATCCCATTCATGCAGGTCCTCGAGCAGCTCTGACACGGATAACTGGATCATGGGAGCCTTGGGGCCAAGTTTTAACCAACAATACAAACCAGAAGTCCACAATTCTGTAACTTCTTAGTACTGCTTTGATCAGAGCAGCTACACATTGAAATATCATGTAGATACATGGATACTGATTTAGGAGTATTATACCTTGCTAAATTCTTGGTTCCACTATACCCTTCAATCCTGTTTTCCTTAATAATTTACACACAGAAGAGGAAAAATGCTTTTCCTTTCTCATGGTAGTTAAACATTTATTTTTCCATTAGTTAAGTAACAGTAAGCAGCACTGGCATTCTGCTCCTGACTATGCTGAAATTTAACAGCATTCCTTGGTTTTTAAACTTTACATTCAGAAACATAAAACTTTATTTACCCAATATAAGTCATGATTTTTAACCACCAGCTGCAAAGATGATGGTTGTAGTGATACAGCTCATGCAATGATTTCCCTGGCTTCACCTCTTCCACAATATGTCATTAATGAGAAAATGTTAAGTAAAGTATCCCTAACCCTTACAGGCATGAGAACTGCTCACCAATGCACCATCAAGGAGTCATCACTATTTCAGTTCTTCCATTAGGCTCCCACACAGAAAAGCAGGTCTTGACAGATCTATGATTTACTAGAAGCCTTATTCCAAGAAGCTTAAGTGACTCCCTGAGTTCCAAATGGAGTTGGCAGGCACTGCCCACCAGTTCCATGAGGTGAAGGTTGCAGCAGCCCAGAGTTAACCACATCTGACACCTGGAGTCATGTTTCCATCCAGCTGGAGCAGTCCCTGATAGAAGCAAAAGCAGCTCAGAGCCCTAGAGCTCCACCACACTGAGCTGGGGCTGGGAGCAGTCTCCAGCCACTGGCAGGGAGGTAGAAACCACACCACAGGACACCTTTATCACTCCAAACCTGTCCTTCCAATCAGATTATCTCCTCTTAAGTCAGGGCTTCAAGGAGCTTAAGGAAGAAAGGAAATTATCTGTGAGGGAAGCCATCATGTACAAGCAGAAAGAGTACAACCCAGAGCCATATCTTAAAAAGCAGTCTCCTATCTGGATGGCTTTGAGAGAACATCAGACAACACCAGCAAGTGAAAAGGGTGCTAGAGGAAGGCTGATGTGCTGGTGAAACTTTGGGTGGTTAGAGGATGAATATTCTCTTCATACTCAGGTGGAACAATGACATAACCACATCTTGTGAAAAAAGAAATCACCCCAGACAATGAAAATTAAGAATTACTGAGTAGGTAGAAAGATGTAAAGGACAAGAGTTTAACAGTTCTGTTTGAGATGTGATAAATTTAAAATATTTCATTGATGGTACAAATGGAGAAAAACATGGTTTCTGTGCCCAAAAGCATGTTCATTAGTTCTGGCACAGCAAAGATCCCACTGCAGCATGATGGTGTTAAACAAGGGGTTAACATTCATTTGGAAAGCATTTATAGACAGACTTAGAGGGGAAAACAGGAACTGACAGGTGAAAAATGGTTAGGGATTTGCAGCCATTAAGTGGTTCAATTAACACCCTTTAAGTCACACACACCATAAATCTTTCATTTTTAAGTAATATGATTAAAAGATCATAGTAAGACTAAAAAATCAACACTGTTCCAGCTCTCTGCCTTAATTCTGCCCTCATCCCCACCCAACTCTTTTTACAAAGTCTGAAACTAGAGCTTTTCCCTTTACATTGCAATACCTGAGCTTCTTTCTAATTTAAATTCTCCAAATTAACCTTTGTAGAGTGCAATTTAGAGTTAGAACAGGTAGAGGGGAGCTCCCTTTGCAGGTAGGCTGTCCTTTCATAGAAATCACAGAATGGTTTGGGGTAGAAGAAACCTTAAATAGCCCCTCATTCCATTCCCCTGCCAGGGGCAGGAACTCCTTCCATCATCCCAGGCTGCTCCAAGCAACCAACGTGGCTTTGGAAACTTCCAGAGAAGGGGCAGCCACAGCTTCTCTGACAGCCTGAGTTGTACCACCCTCTGAGCAGACAGCTTCCTAACACAACCTAAACCTCTCTTCTTTCAGCTTAAAACCATTCCCCTTTGTCCCATCACTCTCTCTGCACCTGTAAAAAGTCACTCTGTAAGTAGTCCTTTGGTTGTATCCTCTGGCATCTGGGACAATCCCCACCAGGAAGAAGGCTGTCCTGGACCTGAGATATGTTTCTCTTCCACATGTCTTTCCTGGGACCTGCAGAGGGCTGAGAACTCTCTGCCACATTCCCCTTAAGGGAACCACTGATCTTTCTTCCATGCCCAACACAGGCAATTTTGCTGAAGGTTTAAAGACATCTATTTTTTTTGGGTTCCCTTGAGATGCTATCATAGGTAACAAATTGAGTAACAAACTCAAAAAAGGCATAGGGGAGCAAGCTGGAGAAGGGCAAAGGAAAGTCAAAGGTGACATGAACCAAAAATGCAGCTTACACAGTCCTCAGATTAACTATCAAACCCCGAGAAATTCATAAAAACAACCTTTTGTAAACAACCTTTAGATGGTCTGCAGCCACATCCAGGAGAAACTGAAGTATGAAAGCACTGAGATATGATATAAAAATCACTACCTAGTGCTGAGAGAATGTATAATTCACTGGACTAAAAGGCATTGTGTGATGCCATCTTTTATTTTAAGTACAGTAGCTGTATTTTTTCCCCCAGTTTTTGCTTTGTTCTTTAATCCAGCGAGAGAGTAATAGTTACACCCCAGAGATTTATCTTATCAGAAGTTGTGATAGCTTTCCTTCCTAGGGGATTAAGCTGGAGAAACTGTAGTTGAAAGCTAATCACCAACCTCAGAAAAACCCTCCTAACCTCAGCATCTGATCCAGCCACACAGAAATCCTGACCCTGTAGAGATTCATGTGCATCCTTCATTTTATTCAGACACACAAGTGGGCCAGCTCAGTTAGTGTTGTCAGTTATGCTGATCTTTCTTTCATGAGACAGTATTTTTATGGCTAATATGTCTCAAATCCAGCTCAAGCTACCCAGTGTCAACCACTCCTCTGGCAGTGAGAGCTAAATCAAGTTAAAGCTTTTAATAAGGCACAAACTCCTGTGGTCTGATCTGCTTCTGAGTACCAAGTGCTTCAGACCCACTCTGTCACCATGAGCCAGCTGATGACTGGTAGTTTTAGGACTGAAATGTTTTTAAGAGCATGATCTACTACTGCAAAGGACATCTACATGAATAACACAAAACAAATACTTCAGAGACATATGGAATTACATTACTGTGATGAATGTTTTAAAATAAACCCCTTTTTTCCTAATCAATTCAAAGAAAACCTCTGGTATGGTTAAAGACAAATACTTCTGGAGAAAAATTTCATCTTCTTGCAAAGTGAATCAGTGATTCCAAAAACTTGAATTAATGCAAGTTGAAGGCATATTTCCTTATAACCTGTTTAGTGACAAACATCCTCTGCATTGGAAATACAGGCACCCAACACAACCAGCTCATACCATTCTAAATTGCAGAGTCTACAATGAAAAAGACAATATGACAAGTTTTTGCTTAATTTAAACTTAATAGCAAGAAGTGGCTGCCATTTGCAAAGCTGACAGCAATACACCCATGAAGCACTATTAGGATATAGCAATCACATATTTGACTTATTGACACAAAAAAAATGAAAACTGTAAAATATTAGCAGCCTCCTAAAAAAGAAAGAATACTGATGCCTTGCTTTTACTGCAATTGACTAAACAGATGCAGCTGATTTTGGAGGTTTGTGGTAACATCTATCACTGAAGTACAGATGCTGCAAACACACGGTGGTGAGCATGCAGAATACTAAACACTGATTTCAAAAGCATGTTTACCTAACCACACTCACACATCACCTGCTGTAGATTAACGAGGCCTAAAGCCAATTTTTTACCTGAATGCTAGATCTCCTCTTTTTTTCTCCCCCTGTGACCTATGGCAAAACAACAAATGTGCCTCTTGAATAAATCAGAGCAGAGCTGTGGCTTGCTGCTAGCCATTCCTCTTCGTCCTTTCCCATCTCCTGCATGGGGGGAGCTGCAGATTAGTGCCTGCCACAGCTAGGGACACAGCAAGTCATAATTAGCTCACAGGGTGCTGTTTATAGCTACTACACAATGCCAGGATTTGTTTCTTGTACTGAAGCTATGAATCTGTAAATGGGATTTTTATGAGGATTTATGTGTCATCTTGTGTTTTTCCTGGAAGCTTATGCCACTGTTGTTCCCAGGGGATGCGATGCACATTTACCAGAAACCCAACACACCGACTTCCTCCCCGCTCTTCAAAATAGGGATAAGAAGGCTTAGCAGATGATGAAAAAAGAATGTATTTAAGAAGCAGGTGGGTGTAAAAAAAGGGGGTTGGAAAAGAGGAAGAGACTCAGCTACAGCTGGTACCAGGGCTCTGCTCCAGGAAAGCCTACAATCAATTACTGCTGGCACGAAGCTCAAGCTTTCAGCAGGCACCCAGCTGGCACACGGCAGAGCAGGGCTGGGCTGGCGCCAGCCCCGGCCCAGGCACGGGCTTCCCTTCCCGCAGCTGCTCTGGGCCAGACTTGCTCTTGGCCAGACACAAGTCCTCACAAATGCTGTCACCTGTCTGCTTTTATAAAAGCCCATCAGAGCCTCTGCTCCTCTGAAAGCTGAGTCACCAACATCATCGCTAATGATTTATGTTCCGGCATCATTGCTCTGAACAAGGTTAACCAGGATCAATTTAACCAGGAGAGACATGTCACCAAATCCCATCTGCACAGAGACCCCTGCATCTCTGCCAGGAAGAAAAATACCACCCATTTGCTACAGCAGAAATATGTTTGTCTTTGATATCAGAAGGGGCACTCACAGGTAAAGTCTCCTGGAGAAGCTGCACTTTTACCCAAATTAAGATCAACGGCTTTAAACGGAGGCTTTTTACAAAGAGCAGGCTCCACTTATTTAGATTTTTCTATTACAATATGGGCACATTTTTAGCACACTGCAATATTCCATAATGAAATTGCAGCCTTCATCTCTAACTTCTCCCTCAAGCTATGCCACTTCAGAAAAGCAAGCAATTATGCTGCTTGACGCTGCAGCAGCGAGCCCCGGCACTGGTGACTGGCAGCACAGCTAATGGATATAGCAAGGATGCCTCTGACTGACAGACCAACTTTATTTGTCAAAGCCAAGAGCACCTACCTGCCAAAGGAAGCCTGATATAATTGGAGGAGGTTGATGGAGGAAAAAAACCCCGCCATTTATTTCTTCAAAGGAATGAGAGAAACTAGGGCAAGAAAATGAGAGAGGACCCAATCCCCCTCTGCTGAGTAAGAGGGTCAGGGGACAGTGCATTTAGCATTGTCATATATACATAAAATATATACATGCATGAAATTTGAGAATGAGAAAAAACTTGAAAGCAAGCAGCATCCTGGCTGGAGCACAAAGCCAACATGAGTAACACCACAGAAAGGCCTAATGTGACCCTCCTCACTGGCAGCTGTGGGGGAAGGGGGAATTAACAACTCTCAGCATAGCTCCCCTGTCAAAACTGAAACTGCAAGTTTGGAATTTGTTTCAAGTTGTCCAAGAAATACCAAGCACATATTGCTTTTCTCCTTCTAATTAAGGCAAAAGGTATTAATAGGGTGCAAGATGATTCTCCTATTATTCTGCTCATCTCTCTGCCAAAGTGAAGCTGAATGGTGCAAACTCAGGTAAAAATGCAGAATATTTCACCAGCCCAGCCAAACACAAGCTCCATAATCAGTACAGCATATCAATACAAACCACTCAGGCTGCTTTTACCCACTGTGAAATCTAGTCCCAGGGTCAGCTGCATTTACATCTTTCCCTTCATAAAATAGTGTTATGTAATTCCTGGGAACAAGGAGCACAAGCAACACAGGAATGACTGAGCTATCTTTAGAAATGTGTCAGCTACAAAACAAAGCATGACTTTTACACTCTAAAATAGGCTCACAAACATTCTTAATTTTGTTGCACAACATTTTGTTTTCATGGAAGCTGGACTGTTACATAAATTTATTACTTGCACTTTCATGGGTGCTTTACTGCTTTTAAAATGTAGAGTAACAAATAAAAACAAATTATTGCAACAGATGTTGGAGACTTGTATTATAATACTGAATGGGTTTGATTGCCTCTATTATTTACTTCTGAGGTTTAAGAGATTTTTTGAATTAGAATTTTAAAGTTATTTAGCTGGATTCTCAGTTGAGTTTCTAACATGGTGGTCTATATTTCATTGGTTTAATACATCTAAAGGGATAAAAAAATGGGTTCACAGTAATGATAGCACAGAAGCAAAAAAATCAAGAAAGGTCCTTTCTCAGGAGCTTTATATTATGAGGCCCAGCAGAACAGTACTTCAGGCAGACAAAAATTCCCAGGTAGAAGATGCCAGTGAGGAACATTTCCTGAGAACTGGCAACCTCTCAGAACAGAAAGGATCTGGTCAATGAAGAGAACATGAAGAATCAGTAACTGTTAAGAAGAACTAGGTACAGAGGTTACCTTGGACAAGCTATGACTTTACCTGGAGCATGTATCCACCACTTTGAGCAGGTATCCAACAGCATTTGCAAGAAACACAATAGCAGTTTACTTCCCTGTTGCCTTTTCTCCTCCAGATATGTGGGCTTTGTTCATCCAGCCTTGGATGAACCCAGTAAACACAAGTAACAGTGCCTGTGCCCACCCAATATCCATCAGTGCCTGCATTCCTCCTTTCCTCTCCAATTCCCATAAAGAAAGCAGAACAATTGCTACACATAAACAATCAAGTGGAAAAGGCACTCTGAGTTCAAATATAAATCAATGCCTACCTGATTTTGGAATTACAGGTCATTTCATTCTCAGGGTAGTGAATATCCACTGCATCCTGAATGACTGTACCATACTCATAGACTTTAATCTTCTTTGTCACTCCAGCAATGGCAAAGTAGTCACAGTCTCGGTCGAACTCAATACTGAGAAACAAAAACATAGGTTGAGAATTCTGTAAAAATACCCCACATACTTACCAGGAGGATATTTTACCTCCTAAACATCCTGGTATGGCAGAGTTGAAAATCACAATTTGCACTGTGGACATACCCAGTTCAGAACACCCTGGTCAGATCTGGGACACACCCCAACAGTGTGGAGTTCTTGCTCTAAGCATTGTTCTCTAATGCACCCCCCAACAACACACACAGCTCCATTTTTGTGGCAGCACAATCACCCTCCACAGCCAGGATATTTGTTCACGTGCTCTGGAGGTTTTCAGTCCAGCCACACCATCTACACTGCATGGTACCCAAAGGTCAAAGCCAAGAGCTTGTCCTGGAAACGTGCTTAACATTCCATGGCATGACTGCCCATTGATTCCTCCTGTGTACAACAGCTTCAGGAACTTTTAAAGTGCTACAGAGGAAAGCAGCATTCTAAATTCCCTGGGTAACCACAGGGGGTTGAAATCAGATCATCAGTACTGTAAAAACAACTATGACTTCCATTTAGGGTTGCTTGTGCAAACAGAGGCACCTTCTTTCTTGACCCGCAGGGCAAGTTTGTAATAAATATCAATGAAGCTGGAAGTAAAAGCAGTCAACTTATAACAAAGTTAAGCTGCAAATGAGAAAAGCCTGAGGTTGTAGTGAAACACATCTAAGAGAAAGGCAGGCAGCGGGTTACAAACAGCTAATGTCATTCCTACCTTCACAGCTTGGAAGGGCTTGAGAGAAATCTGCTAGACATCCAGCAGCTGGGGAGGTAATCCTGCTTCCCAGGAGCTTCTGCTTTCTGCAGCCCATGGCACTGCTGGCAGGGCAGGTGCACATACACCTGTCTCCTCTGAGGGCATCAGCCTCGATGAGACACTCCCCAGAAAGGGGAGCATTTGCCCTCACTCAGGAGGTTTCTATGGTCAGTAACCAGCTGTCCCCAAGTCTTCTGATTAAGCAATCAGTCTACTGTTTAGACAGGTTTCTTTTGGAGTTCTTCATTTAAATCCCTGCTGTCTCTATCATTTTGGTTTTTTCCCCCTTAAGAATCCAGAGTGTTTATGAACCAGGGAGGAAGTTCTTAATGGCAGCAGGAAAAACTGAGTTTACACTAATTCCACATTCAAAATCCTAAGAGCAGGGGCATTTAAGGTACCTTTCTACAATTAGAAGGCATTAAACCAATTACAAGAAGAGAAAGGGCTCTTCAGGCTGCCCCCATTGCTGTAACAGCAAGAGCTTTCCACTCCTCACAGAGCTGAGGAGTCGAAGGCAATGCAATGTTTCCAAGGGAAGATAAATTTAAACACCAACAGAATTTTCAAGTCCTTGTAAAGGAGATATCATCAAGTTATTTTTAAACTATGGAGAGAAAAAGACTGTTGATATGCAGTCTGTGGCTTTAAAATAATTCAATGAAGCAGCTTGAAACTTGGCCATTTAACTCAGGCACCCAAACTTCTCCCAGGAGTGGCAGGAGATGGCCCCACTCACAAGTGACTGCTAGAGAAGCTAATCAGGTGCAGCCTGCAGAATCATGAGCCTCCAAAATGCAGGGAGGAACATGCTTATGGCTGGGGAATTAAACAGGCATTCAGGCATCTATTTAAATAAAATGGGAGAGGGAAAGAAGTCACCTAAGCATCCAGGCTGCTCTCCCCACTCCCCAGATCTACACTAATCTAAATCACTTTTTATACACACAGGATGAAAATACCATTCAGGTCTGTCTTGTTTTTTCAGTTCACCCTATTCTGTGGAAGAACTTTATAATCAAAGCCTCTATAACAATACAAAGGATTTACTTGTACCACAATCTTAATTGAACTGCTGTCTCTTCTCCTGTTCTCTGCCCTGTGGATTCAGGTAAAGCACAACTAAAGTGATGGCAGTGATTCATCTGCCTGGATTCAATTTAAACCCTCAGCCTTCTGCTGAAGAAAGAAAAATAATGCATTACAATGTCTGGTAAAAAGCCAAGTTATTAGAGGAGAATAGAAACTCTCTCATTTGGGTTGGGTTTGCTTCTCCAGTATTAATTCAATTTATTTTTTTTTTAATAGAGACATGGTGTAGACAAAACAAACTAGTATTTAAAGATGCCCATAAAAGTTAACACATCATTAAAATATAAAAAGCCTTAAGTAATGGAATTGTCAGACCTGTGACCTTCAAACAGCATCAAAGACACTGCAGGGAGAAAAAGAATGCAGAAATAAACCACTACAGTGCAGACCAACACACACCTGCACCTTGGCCTCCCATCACCTGTGCTCAGTCCTGGAACAGCCAGTGTTCTCTCTTTCTGCCAGTCAGCTTTTCACCAGTGATTTACAAACAAAAATAGGAACAATCTAACTACCTAATCAAGTGCATTATATACCATATAAAACTGTTCCTAGTATTTGCAAAGCTCTGCTTACACCTGGACTAATCAGCATTAGGACAAACAGCCTACCTGCACAGCAACCATTATTTTTATGCTTTTTCTTGCAAATCTTTTAAATACACTTAGTATTATGCAAGCCTTATTTGCATTTAACTGGCTCGTGGGTACTCCTGTCACCTGCTGCTTGAAGTCTTTGTGTCAATGTAAGCTCTTGCTTATACACAAGCTTATCTATATGAAAATTCACCAGAGAATTTAAGTTTTGTTTTGTCTTGTCAAAAGACTCAAAAGAGCCAGCTCAGAAAGACAACATTCTGCTTTGCAGGTGATACATTTCCATAGTCCAAGTGAATTCCTCATTAGCACAATAACATGCAATAAAATAATAGTAAATAATTAAAACCTCCAGTGAAATTACCCTCTGGACCAGCAGTGGTCCTTGCTCCTCAAAGATGTACTTGTTAAAAGCAGTTATCAACTGCTCCTTTTTGTTCAGCCTATTTTTAAATTCCACATTTCTGACCAACCAAGACTAACCAAATTTCTATAAGGAATCTTTTGGGGACATATGAACCGCTGGATATTTGAAAGAGCTTTATAAACATGCCACAGAATTACTTACAGAAATCAAATTGAAAGGATCTGACAGTTTTGTTTTAGGGAAAATAGAAGAGAGACATCTCTCATTCCCAAATCACTGCTTTCTTTCTCCTAAGAAGTTGACAACCAACATCTTATGGAAATATCACTAAGAGCTGCTAGAAAGTAAGCACATCCTCAAGGGTTCTGGTTTCTCCACTGCTTATCTTAATTCCCAATCTGTGAGATTATAAATCAACTGCTTTATTTTAATGGTAAAGCCTGTGACCTTGGAGAACACTCATAGCTAACAAATAGAATTATGAAATAAATTGCTTCTGAAATATGCCTGGAAGCCTGCTTTGGTGTTGAGGATAGAGCAGCAGGGAAAGAGTAAAGAAGGAGTATTTAGCAGCTCTGCCATTGTGTAAAGCCTTAGTACATTTGCATCCTGCTGGTGTGTGCAGTTGTTCTCCACATCCCCGGAGGATGCGCTGGAGTTAGGGAATGCATACAGATGGGCAACTAAATTGATTAAAGCAATGGAGCAGCTGCCTCCCCAAAAGGGTTATGAGCAAGGCAACAGCAAGACTGGTGTTCAACAAGTCACACTACAGCTAGGAGATACTGGCCAGAAGATTTGATCTGGGACAGAGGAGGGTTTCCTCCCTCCCAGTTACACTTTTTAAGAAGCACACACATGTTTCAGGTACTAACTCCTGACAACAGTAATCTATGTACAGCTGGGTCACACCAGATATCAACAGGGATGCACTGTACCCAGTGCTTGAAAACAGGAGAAGGCAGGGAGAAGGTATCTAAGTGCACTTGCCTTTAATGCACCACCAGTTACAGGTAAAGATCTTCACCCAACTGCTCCTCTCCCCTTCTTATACACAGCCTACAATTGCCACTGTAACCAAAAATGCCTCAGCCCTGACTCCTTACCAAGATGTGTGACTGTAGGAGTTGCCATTTTTACAAAGTAGATGATTCAGTCCCTCTCATGGAGCTGTGTATATCTATATAGATATATAAATAGACACACACACACACATACTGTCCTCTCTGCATATACCAGAACCTTTCAATTCTGTTTCTCCCCAGCCTAGTGCTGTTTCTATTTCTGTATCTCTAACATCAACTCCTATCTTGCTGTGGAATCCCATATTTAATGACAACATGAATATATTGTTGGGACTTAATTGGTGAGAAGAATGAGAGATGCCAGCAGCAGTTTTCAACCTTCCCTTATATTTCCTTAAAGTCTTTCTTACTCTGTGCTTCCACTGCATGGCCTCCAAGGGGTGTCCTGTCACTCCTAACAATTCCAAGCCTGGCTATCTCTTTCCAATGCTCATTTTGAGGCACCAAAGCCAAAGATTAGATATTTAGGTTACAATCCAACACTGTGGGCACCACTGTAGACTGTTAAGCACCTGGGGCCAATACAGAAATTGGTATTAATATCACACACCTGAGAGACTGCTTACAACAGACTGATATTTTAAGTAATTAAGGAAGGTAATTAGTGTCACTAAGTATGCACTACTAGCATACTAACATGGTTTTTTAAAAACAAAGCTATAATGAGGCATAGGAAGCTGCAGTAAAGCACTCAGACTTTGTGTTTTATCAGCTCAAAGTCTACATTTTGTCACACATAAAAACCAAAGCTACTGAAACAAAGGATATGAAGTTTCAGTACCGAAAGCTTGTTCTGCTAAAGCTGTGAGTGGATGAAATAAACCACTGAGGTTTTTCTCTGTAATAAAGCAGCAGTTCCATTAGTTACTTCTTACTCCAGAGCACCACCACCTAAGTAAGGTCACTGCTTTTATTTCTGAGTCCTTAATCTGTGTCACAGGGACAAGGACAGACCACCACTACAGAACATATTTCTTGATTGAAACTCCCAGGCTGCCAGATATTTTCTAAAATATAAACTGAGCAAGCATGTCATGATCCCAGACAGGTAGCTGCTATCTCTAGTCAGAAAGGACCACTTAAACCTCAATTCTCTGTAAACTGTTATTTGGATAGATAAGTTAAATGTATAAATGAGATTATCACTCAAAGTCATTCTATCAGACAGCAAACACTTTTATCCTGAAGAATCACATTACCTTAGGGTAGATGTGACCCCTAGATCACCAGAAATTTGCCAGATTTGTCCTCTGATCAAGGTGAAGTCATCTTAGCTACTCTCAGTAGATCAGATTCAAGTGCAATGGATATCTAATAAACACTGTGGGACAGAGGACCCTAAGCTATTTCAGACTGATGCCATTCTTTGGAGTTGCTTGAAATATCCCAGCTCCAGTGGCTCCATTGAATGCACCCAGGGTACCCCTCCCATCTCCTCTCTTCCTCCAGGCTCTAAACATCCAATGAGAATGTTACCCCTAATCAAACCCCTATTTGAAGCACAAAAACCAGAAACTGGAAAGTCAGCTGTGTTAATTAACTTTCCCCCACCATCTGGGAAACAGGCTGGGAAGTCTGCTGCATTAGCCCAGCAAAGCCTGCACTGCACAGGGAAGGACAGTCCTGAGCTCTGGGCTCCTTGGAAAGACATCATTGCACAGCCATGCTGCAGTCACACTGTCAGGATCTCTCTTACAGGCACAGTAGCCTGGAGGGCTGTTCTGCTCTGTTTGAAGAAAGGCATAAAAAGGTACCACATTAACAAAGTAATGTCATTAGACCTAGTTCCAGGCCCACTTCTTGCTTATAAAAATCCTTTTAAGTGTAATGAAATGCCAGCAGTTCTAAGAGAGACCACTTCATAATACTCCTGTTCCATAAAGAGCTTGTTTAAAGGAGAATATTAAACCTGAATGGAGGAGATTTGGCGGGCTCAGATCCATCTCACAGCTCAGAAATCAAACCCAACAGAGTGACTTTTATGCTTTGTCATCTCTAGATAAAACGGAGCCGTTCTTTTTTCAAACCCAATGAGAGCATATAGTGCTGTGAGATTAATTGGGCTCCTTGCATTAGCTCAGTTTTCAGAACCATGCTCCTCTCTACTTTGCAAAGAAGTTACCATGAACCTAATCTCCTCTAAATACAACCCAAAATATCCCAGGAAGCCATAGCAGAGTCCCAGTCTTGGCTAAAAGATTATAGCTAGAAACATTCTCTTCTGCTGCATAAGGTTTTTTTCCATACATGCATTAGGGGAATTTGGCTTAATTAACACTAATGATGACAAAACCTATAGGGAACTGCTGAATTCTGCAAGCCACCAAATAAAAAGTGTATTGATAAAAAGCCACTTTACTGCTGGGCGATGCTCTTCTGCATGTTGAAGAGAGGATGACGACAATGCCAGGGTTTCTATGCCAGATCCACAGAAGTACAATGAGCCAAAGCTGCTGCAAACGACTACCCTGCAACTTAATGAGGATTAGATTCAGTTTTTCCACAAACACCATTTTAAATAATTTCCTGGAGCAGGGGAAATTTAACTAAAAATGCCAACAGTTAAACGCAGAGCGTTCCTTATGACACTATTTAAAATTCAAGCCAAATGATCAGTCTGCCTGCTGCAGTATTTTGGGTAACCTATATCTGTATTTGAAACCCAGGAGGTACCATTTCACCCAGCTGGGCTGGTACACAGCGGGTTATGAACAGCTGGCAGCAGCCACAGCACAGAGTCAACATTTTCAAACATTAAGGTGGAAGAGGTTACAACTATCCAAACATTCTCATCTGCCTTCAAGTTTGGGAAGTGTTTCCAGTACAGAATCACTGAATGGATAAGGCTGGAGTCACCACAGTGGGTCATCTGGTGCTACCTCCCTTCTCCAGCAGGATCATCCCAGAGCACATGGCACAGCCTTGCATCCAGATGGTTCTGGAATATCTCAGGAGACTCCGCACCCTGTCTGGGCAATCTGCCAGTGCACCATCACTGCACAGGAAAGAAGTTCCTCATGTTCAGCTGGAACAGAACATAGCAGACTCTACCCAAGCTGAGGTTTTAGAGAGGAAACCCTGCTCCACAACAGCCTGTAAGGTATCTTGAACAACAGCACCATCTTATCAGGATTACACCATTAAGTAGGAAGGAACTCAGTTGTGGCAAGTACTGAAGTGCCTTCTAGATATAAAGCCATTCAAAAGCTCGTTTCCAAGCTACCTTTTAGTTACTACACCAACAAGGATTTTGTTTCTTTAAAATTGAGCACAGCAACAGCTGACAGAGCTGACGAGGCAGGGGAACAAACAGATCTGAAAGAGAATTCTCCATCAATACTCGGACTTTAAACAATGCACTCTGTCTGTAGGCTCCAGTTAATGCTTCCTCCATGACCTGGCAGCAGCAGCTGAGGATGTTTGTCTCCAGCTGACCACACTGCCAGAGGTCCCATTTCACAGGACAAATCACCATCCCAAGCCTCTGCCTTTTCCTGACACTGCCACCAGTTCTCCTGCCAGACACCCTGCAGAGAATCAGGAGGGACAGCTGGAGACAGTAACCTCTTTAGACAACCCAGCTCAATCCAACAGGCACCAGCCTTCCTAAATACCAAATCCATACACCACATAGGAGCCTTTCCCAAGCAGCCAGAGGATGGGCTTGGGCAATTAACTGCAATGTTCCCATTGCCTGGTAATGACAGAACAAGGTTAAAGCATCATTTGAAGCATTTCTCATCCAGCTGACAAAAATGTTTAATGAGATTTGTTTTGATGGCACTTTGAATCTTATTTCTTCGCTATTTTGAATGCTATCCTTTTTTTACTTTTTCTAAAGAATGATTTATGTATACCCTTAATTCCACAGTCTCAGAGTTGTTCTGACTTCCCTTACACAAATGTATGCACACACTTTATATAATCCCATGAAAACAAACATCACTTCATAGCTTATTCTGTGTTATTTATTACCTTATTCTATGAAACAACTATGCAGCACATAAATCCCAAACATGCCTCAGAAACTGTATTTATTAATGGAAACGATGATATATTAATAATCATGAGCTCAAGCCTCTTCTCCAGGCTGAGCTGCTTGTAAGGTTTATTCTCAGAATCGTTTAAGCCCACACCATACATCTTTGATGCTTTAACACATTCTTATTATACTGCTCAACTACCCACCATTTAACAGGCTAATGTCTCTAGTTGGCCAGGAACAAACAAAAAAAATCCAAAGGCATGCTAATACTTTTCAGATCATTAGCTCTTCAAAAAATTCAGCCATTTACAACAAATATGGCTAGAAAATTAAAAGAATACTGTAATAAGATACAGAAATCCATGTTCTATTAATAAGAGGTTTGTGTCTTTACAAAGAAAAAAGAATTCACTGTATCAACACTCAATGCCAAATGAAAGCTATAAAATTGGAGAGGATTAAATGAAATCCATCTTTGACTTTTACAAACACTCAGAATGTGAACTGTATGTGCAAGATGCTGGAACCACAGTTTTTGTGGCTTGCCCATCCAGTTCTTGAGGCCAAGACACCACTGCTGCCTGATGACACCCATTACCACATTAACATCACCAGGAATGGAAGGGCAGCTACCTCCAGCCTCACTGAAAAGATTTTCATCCTGAGCAATCAAAAGGGGTGGATACAATGATGCAAGGAAATTTTCATATGTTAAAGATGCCATTTCAGTTTTTGGTTTTTTCTCTATATGCTTTTTTCTCTGTATTCTTTGCACACATATTTGTAGCTCTGGATACTATTGTATTAGTGGCTAGTTTTCCCAGTAACTTTGCATGCCCTTTCTGTAGGCAGAAAGATAAAACAAATTCCAGGGCCCCAATACTATCTTGGTTCTTCCTGGCTACCAAGGTTGAGAAGAATTCTTCAAGACACATTTTCATAAAGTACAGCTAGTACAAAGTGGGGGTGGTCCAGAGAAGGAGCTTGACCTGGAGGGGAATTGCATCACCCCTTGTATTCCTAATTGATGCTTTTTTGTCAATTATGCTCATTTGCTAAACTTACAAAAACTGTATTCACCCCATGTGGACAGGCTTTTGTGGATATTCTCCATGACTGCCTCTGGAGGCCTCAAAATAAAGATCCCCTTTTATATTACCTTCTATCCTATATTGAAAGCATGTGTTGTTTCATTTCTAGGTTGAAAAAGGCATCAGTACCATCCTCCTACCTGAATATTGATTTCTCAAAGTACACTTCTGACACTACAGCATCCATTGTGAGTTCCTGCACTTTCAGGAAACTTCTCTTCAACAGAAAAGCAATCTTAAATCTAATAAATACAATCCTGTTGAAATTGTAAGCAGCAATCACAAGGTTTGTAGAAGTGAAATATCCTTTGCACTACACATGTTAAAGTCACATACAGAGTTCCTCCTTAAATTCTTCTCAAAACCTAAGGCCAAAAGGAGATGCTCAGTAGAAAGTGAGGGCAAAATGTACAATTTCTAATGCTCTGGTCATGTACCTTTATCACAAGTACAGTCCCCAAGACTCTGAGGTCTCTAGCCCAATAACCTGGTCAGAGCAGAGGCAGCTCTGATCACACCAGCTTACTCAGGGCTTTCTTCAGCCTGTTCTTGAATGAATCTGAGGATGGAGCTCTCATCCCTTTGAGAATCCTACTCCAAAACTGGATTACCCCATGCTGCAGGCAGTGACTGCTACACGGCAAGGCATAGAAGCTCCTTGCATAAACTGCATATAGATTTTTTAAGATCTTGAAAGAAAAAAAGGAAAAACCTGAAGAGCAATCACTATTTAAAACATTTTGTTTAAAAGCCAGTTCCCAAATGAATCAAAAGATTGCTCAATACTTTTAACAGATCATTTATGAAAATTCATAAAGTTGAAATTCAACTAAAAATTCTCATCTAATTGTCTGCAGATGAAGACAGGTTTCAAGTACTAAGAGAGCTTAATGAGAAAAAGATTTTTCCTACTGCCAAATTGTCTGAAATTAGTAGGAAAAAAATTAGGTTCCACTGGCAGCCATGCCACTTCATTCATTAACCTCCCAATTTCAAGTTAAGTTTTAGCTCTTATGTTGATGAAAGAAAAAACTTCTCTCTGCAGCATCACTGTGGTCACCAGAAGGTTTACTTTGCAGGTCAGGACTGGAGATAAAAGCAAATAAGCTCTTTTCTGGTGTCAGTCCTTGGTACCAGCAGCCCATCCTGGGACTTGGGGGGCTGTGTTCCAGGGCAGCATCCCTGAACTCTGAATTCAGAGATCAGCACTGACCCCTGTATAACCCTTTGGCTGGGTACAAGTCACATTTAGCTTCTGCTCAAGGGACCCAGACCACAATCATGTACTAGGAAATATATCAGTTCAGCACTCCAGAGAAAGATGGGAAAGTAAGGGAAAGGCTCCGTGCTTCACTCAGCTCTAATTAAACAAAAATCCCATTTCAGCCCCAGACAATGTGTGATCTAAAACCCAGAACTTCAGATGAAGGAAAGTAAGAAAATCACAGGAGAAAAACAAACTTCAAGTAAGTTTAGGGAATTATACTTCAAGTTTCCTTGGTAATTCTGCAATTTAAGTCTCCTTATCCAAACATTTCTCACTCCCTTCTACTTTTGGGAATAGTTCAAATAAGACAGATTTGTCCAGCTTTGAGCTGCCACTTGTACATAAAGAGTCCATTTTAAAAATGGTTTATTTAACAGGCTATAAGTAAAAATCCAGCCTTCCTCATTTCTTAAGGAGCAGCATCTACTACACTAAAACATAATCCTGTTTCCATTTCATTAATTTATCTTTACCTGCAAGAAGCATTGCTGGTCACAAACTTTAATAAAATGGCTCATCTAATCCTAGGCAGCCCAAGCATTAAAAGAAAAAAAAAAAGGCTTGGTTATGGTGGATTCAGAATTAAAAAGTATCTTGTTAAAGTCTGGATCTGAGAATTTATATGGACAAATAATTGCAGTCCAAAGTAAAAAGGGCAATAGAAAAATTAAACAGTTCAATGAATACATTAAAAACTCACTCATAATGGATTTTTTTCCTTTAAGCTCACCTTTGAAGAAAGAATTTCAGGTCATATTACTGAAAGGCTGAACACAAACAAAAATGCCATACTGAAACAAAATCATACAGTTTGGATGCTAAGAGATACCTCTTCACATCTCATTCATTACTTAGAAGCAATGGAACAATGAGCAAGCAATGGAAAAAATATAATGGACACCAAAGGTAAGATGCAGTTTTTGAACACTGGATCATGATTCAACAGATGACTTGACCAAGGCTTCTCCATCCAAAACCTCAAGTTGTTTATTTCCCTCTCTGTAAATCACTGAGCCTTTACATGCAGCTAGTGTCACCTATCCAAAACCTTTTAAATGTCACTTTAAGATCTTTCAGAGAAATAGTAAACTAATCTGGAAGAATTTGAAGTCTGAGCCAATGACAGAAACCCACACAAAGCCCCCAAACCTTAGAGTTTCCTCATGTTCCCAAAGGTGGGAATCATGGAGCAGGGAGAACCAGCTTTCTGGTACCCAGGCTTCATAGAGACACCTCATTGTGGCACATTTCTTGGATTTTCCTGTTCTTTTTCTCAGATATGAAAGACTGCCACATTATTCTCTGAAGGCCCCTGACAGTGGTAAAGCAATTTTCTCCACAAATCATTGTAATGCTAACGCAGCAGTTTACAGACTCATCTTTAAAAGAAAGACTTTACATTTATTGCCACTGCCAGCAGAGAGAAGGAAAGTTAAGCTCTGACAACTGCTCTGTCTGGGGGAATAATAAATGGAAAATTTATTCCTTGGCCCAATTCTAACAAAATTTAATATACTTGTGAAAACTGTAAATACTTTGTACTTAAGAGAAGTGAGTGTATTAAAAAGCCATTTAGCATACTGAGATACTTGCACATTCATACTGAAAGCATGCTGAAGTCCCCTTGATGTTACAGCCAAACTCAGTAACCTGCAACAGCAAAGCCTCAAATGTGCTTTCCCTGAACATTCTTCTTGATAATCTGGTGTTCTTGAAGAAAATAAGGGAAAAAGGACAAAGGGTTGAAATTTTCCTTCTCTGCTTCCTCTTTCTAAAAGGCAACTGGAGCATTCCTAAACATTTAATCAGATTTTTTTTAGTAACACTGTTTACAGTTGTTTATTACATATGTTTACATATGTAATACATTTGTATACATATGTTTACAGTTCTTTATTAGTCCACAGTTAAGTCCAGACATCCATAAACATTCTTACCACAAGGCTCTCAGGAGGGTATTGCTGCTGCCCAGTTCCACAGTTTTTTCAGCCTATTTGTACACAGTCTTTAATTACACTTTTCACCCTGTTAGCATAAACCCAATTTTATTTCACTTCTAAACATCAGTGTTTTATAGATAAGGATTGTTTACATCCTTCTCCTCTGTGAACCTAAAGGTAATACATCTTATTTAAAAAAATAAAAGTTGTTTAAGCCAGCAGATCTTTTGGAGTCATCTGTGAACTTTATGTAGGGTTAGAGCAATCAAACCAAACCTTTTGTATTCTATTCTGTCCATCTGTAACAGCAACTTATTTAAATAAAAAAAAAACACAAGGAAATTTAACTTCCGGTCAGTTCTATTTGTATTTTGAAGTATACTTTAAATATCTCTTTAAAATACTGGCTAAGAATTTTATGAAGACTTCTTATGTATTAGTCTTGTATTAACTCTGTATTTAAATCCATTTGTCTCAGCAACAGCTAAACACCAAGACTTAACGTTGTGCCATTTCATCACTGTTTCCTACAGCATACCCAGGAAAACATTTAAAGATCAGTGTAGTGTTCCAAATCAACAATAAAACTTTCACAGCATCTTAAAAGCATTATTTCACTTTTTAAATACCTTAATTTGGCTCATGTGTGAATACCTAAAAGCTGCTCTTATTTAGTTCACAGACTCTCACAACTCGAGGTTATCAGTTTAAATGAAAAAAAAAAAAGTGAACACCAGCCTGTGTTGGCCAACATATATCAAGTGTAACTTCTTGATTAACAAATCCTGATTTACATGAACTGTTTGAATAGCCAGAAGCCAACAAGAACAATGGCAGCAGCACATTCAGCAAAGCTGCTTTACCAAAGCACTGAAGGACATGCTCAGATGTGAACTGTCTTAGCCTACACACTAAAACCTCTGAAAATTTCTCAAATGCTTTGATCAATAAAAAGCATGAGCAGGGGAGAACACTGACTTGGAAACCAAGTTATTTTTCAGTAAAATGCATTTAATTACCAATTCTAGCACTGGCTTGAAGAAGGCTTCACTGTATCTTCATTATGACAGTAACAAACATTTTCAAACTTATATTTCACCCAAAAATCAGAATACCTTCAACTATGAGTGTGATTTACTGTCCTTCCAGCATTTTCTAAGCAAATACCACAAAAATGCTGCTCTTGCAGAATGTCAAGGAGAAGAAAGGGCAAAGGAGCAAAATCCAATCCATGCTGAACTAGTAGCTGAGAAAGTTTGTCCACATTGCAGTGAGATTCCCATCTGCATTTCATTGCAGCTGGTGTGAACCCAATCAGTGCAGGTTAAAGATACGTCAGATTCCTGATTACTGTGCTCTGACCTCTGCCTAAGTCGGACATTACACATTCCTGCTACATATTGCAGTAGTTAAGGAATCAATGCTGCTTTAAACAAAATCTCTGCTACACAATGCCTCCAATTGCTTCAATAGTGCAAATTTCTGGGGGTCCCTCAACAAACATTCAAGCTCTTCTGTCACTTTCTGTGTGGCCCCTTTGTAAGGTGCTAGATGAAAAGTCAGAAAACACAAGTTTAATCTATCTTGTCAACATAATGTTTTTTCCAAGACCTCAGGTACAGTCTCTTTGGATTTCCTGCTCCCCATATATAAAACAGGGATGATACTACTCCTTCTCTCAAGAGACTGCTGTGAACAAACATTTAAATCAGTGAAATGTGCTTGCAAGAAGCTCAAACAGGTCCTGTACATATGCCAAGCAGAGAAGATTTCCTAGTTAAGATATTCCATCATTTTTCTACCCCAAGGAGCTCCAAAGACAACCTACCACAAATAAGCAAGACCCCCAGGGTGGGAGAAACCAGTTTAAGGTTAGTGCTGCAGCAATTCCCATCCTCTTCTTGTGCTCTATTATAGCCTGATCCCTAAGGGAGCTGGTTCATGGACCTGAACTAGAGGAAAATGATTCTGCTGAAAGACAGTCAAAAGCATTTCACCAGCTATGTGTCAAATTTGGTCCACAGGAGGCTCAGATGAGCTTCAGCAGCAGTACACAGGACATGATCACCCTGCACAGCTGGGACAGAGAGGAATTGCAGGCAAGAACAGAACTGTTCATTGGCTTTACAACCACCCCCTCACTAGTGTTCATCACTACAAACAGCTTCCACAGCCCAAGACTTCAAGCAATCACAGCTACAAACAACTCAGCTTTTTAATATTTGCCATTGTGACTAGACCTACCAACAAAATATAAAACCACCACAGATTCTTAAGACTATCAAACAAGATGGCTGGTTTTTAAAATGCCAGAACTGCATCACTTACAACACAACTAAGCTAACATGAAGACAACAGGCTTTGTACAACAGCTGCTGATACTGGCACCTCAAAGGTTCTGGATTTGGTCTTAATCAATACCAACAGGAATAAGAAGTACTGCTGAGGTACCTGAGTGCTTTCACAGAACAACGATAGTCACAAAATCATCACACGCAGTCACACATTAGCAAAACTATTTTTGGGAAATATATATTGTTGGCATATACACCAACAAGAACTAGCTTAAAATGGTTATTAAGTCAGCCTGAGCAGCCCACACCCAGATGGTCAGCAGTGAGTGTGCCCTACCTGGACACTATGCTGGAGCCATTGTAGAGGTCACTGGCGTAGGACAGCGTTGCCAGCGGTCGGACAGAATTGTAGCGCGTGAACTTGGACAGACACTCCTGAAACTCATCCAGCTGGCTGGTGGTTCTGCTGTCATCTAGGAAGAGGCAGCAACATTGGAGGGGGCAGAAACAGAGTAAGAAGGTAAACTCAACAGCAAACACAAAAACCAACGTCTATGTCTCCAGGTGATGCTTGTTATTTGGGGAGGAATCTTGGTCAGAACCAGGCTCTCTCATCTCTAGCGTTCTCTGAAGGCATTCTGAGCTTTTCAGAGCACAAATGAAATCTGGGTGAACCTACTGTGCTGAGAATCTGCCTAGAAGTCAAATACAATTTTGGAAGCTCATTTATTTTTTTACTCACATTGAGAGCCCATGGGCCATATAGATTATTAACAGAAAACTTTTAAGTATATCAAAATACACTGCAAAGGATATGTCTACTTTTCAACAGAGGTGAAAGCAGATCCCTTTCCCTGTTCTGTTACAGTATGTCTACATTTGCTGTCAATTACATTCAAAATACTTTTAGTAAAAAATACTTCTCTTGTTATTCCAAAAGCAACAGAGCTAAAGGAGAATAATTTCAGGGCTGGAGAAGGAAGACAAGCATGAAACCAGAAGGCTCCCTGTACTAAAAGTTTCGTGAAAATTATGACCTTCAACAGACAAGGTGAAATTGAGCCAGCTTGAATAATGATGATAAATATTTTGTGGGAAATGGAACAGTTTACTACAAAAGTTAAAAGCAAATTGCAGTGTAGATAGTTGAAAGTCATTCACTGAATTCTCAGAAGTCCTAACTTTTCTTAGTAGGAATGTAATTTTATTTAAACCATTTTAAATTCTAGTATTTTGTAAATAAGGAAAAATTCCTAACTCACAGCAATGCCTGAAAAGTAAAGCTGGATTCCCAATACAATCACATATCCACAGCCATACATCAGGTAGTGCCTTCAGGCTTCATAATGACCCCCCAAATTTGCAGCAATTCTCATAATCCTTTCTTTAATGCTTCCACCCTCACTTTTTGCACCAGTTCATTTTAGGGGAGCTCCAGCTAACACTGCTGGTTTACAGGTACTGCACACCTCAGCATCCAATGCAGCAGCAGAGAAAGCACACATATACACAACAGAGATGAAATTCCACCCACTAGTTAAGCCAGCCTTATCAGCAGCATGAGGAAACAACAAGATCCATTTATTAGAAAGGCTTGGAAATACCAGGGTGTAAAAAATAGAGGCTGATCTATAAAAGCAAAATCCAGCTGTGATTTCTTATGGGAAAACACAGAGAATAATAATTTCTGCACTCTGGTAATTCCTTGCCATCAGAAATTGTTATCTATGCTTGTAAGGCATTTTGAAGTGTTCCTCATATGCACTGTTTAATGTTTGAACATATAAAGGAACAGTGAAGGCTAGTAATTAGCATGCTTAGGGGTACTAGCAAATACATTATCCATGTTAGAGGGATGAAAAGGTGCAAAATGAACAAAGT
This sequence comes from Zonotrichia leucophrys gambelii, assembly GCF_028769735.1. Lineage (NCBI taxonomy): Eukaryota > Metazoa > Chordata > Aves > Passeriformes > Passerellidae > Zonotrichia > Zonotrichia leucophrys. The sequence goes on along the minus strand of NC_088178.1, from coordinate 4,417,276 downwards.
GCTGCTCTAAATTAACATCATCAGCCCCTGACCACTACAGGAAACAGCTCGAGAAGCAACACAAACATCAGTCAGGGTTTTTCAAAGACACTCTTCTCCTTCAGCACTGTGATAGGGACAAATAGCTGCCACCCTTCTATTTTCCTCATTTAGAGATCAAGCACACAGTCCTCCTATAATTTATTCTCTGTGTGTGCCTGGAAAACCGAATATTATTTCTCAAGACATTTTCCCCGCCAAAGTGCAAGGCCATTTGATAATTACAGTAATGTTATGTCTCCACTCCCTACTCAAACAGTCAGAGGCACTTCGTGCAAAAAGCTTTAAATCCACATTAAATCCCATTTAAAATGTGTCAAAATGCAGGAATGACTCAGGAGAGGAAAACTTAATCAAGTATCATAGGTTATCCCTTATTTAGGGGAAAACCTGCACTTGCAAATCCTCTGCTCTTGGTGCAACTGACACATACAAATACAAAAAACCAATTTCACTGCATTCATATTTATAGTTCCAATTATGAAGAAGAATGCCTTCTACAAGGGAATGCTGGGAAAAGCCCCATTTGTTATCCTTGGTTAATAAGTTTTATTTTTACATAAACACAGTTATGCATCACCAAGACAGCTCTGCATGAAAACATCTCAGTGTGAGCTGTGAAGAAGTGCATTCTGCAAAGCACCTGCTAGCACTTCACAGGGATCTGGCTGGACACATGCAAAGTGCTTCTCCAGTCTTTCACATATTGAAGTGACCTCCCAACATGCTGCATTCCTTATTAAAATCATTTTGCTGTGCACAATGAGAACTGAGCCAGTCCATGCTCTCAAGCAGGTAGAAGATGCATTTACTTTTAAGAGTGAGCTTCCCTAAGACATGCTGCAGCCTTTATATTTGGAGCTATTTATAAATTAACTTTTTAAATTTATTTATTTTAAAGAGACTAAAATGAAATTAATGGAGAAGAAAAAAGCAGTGGTTTCTACCCCAGCAATCCTGCCTTGTGAGGTTGGTCCTTGCCTTCCAAGGCAATAAGTAAAGATACTTTGCTGCAGCAACCTGTGTCTGGTTTCCTCTCATCTCTAAGTGGTGTCTCCCACCCCCTGAGGGCTGGCTGCTTTCCTTGCAGTCTGTCACACTCAATATGGGCTGCAGCTCAAAGCTTGGTGCTGCAAATCTCTTGCCTGCCACAGTCCACTGCCTGAAGCTTTGCTTGCCAAGCTGGTTTCTCCTCCAGAGAGGGTACAGAACAACTACAGAACAACCCTCCTCGCCCTCAAGACACACTTATTTGACCCTCTCATTTCTTAGGAGAATCTTGTGTGTAATTAAGACCCATGCATCTACTAGGCAATTACTGTAGCTGCTGTCACACTGTTACTCAATTGTGAATGAGGCAATCTAAGCAATTTTGAAAACAGCTTCTAATTCTCCAAAACAGGCCTTAAATCTAAGGTGTGCCCCATGGGACAACAGCACTGCTGCACACTCAGCTTCTGTAGTCCAAACCATTTGTTAACCAAGACACAATCTAGATAACAAAGGATAACCTCCACAAGTCCTCTTGCATGCTAAATACAGGAGAATGTAACCATTTATGTTTATACCTCTGTAGCAATTCAATAGCAATGTTTATAAATACTGGGTTTATACCACATCTAGTGGAAAGACAAGTCAACCACTGCTTTCAGGCGTTTTCATCTTCAGAACAGGCACCAGAGAAATTGTTTATTGTGGATGTTGCCCTTCACAATAAGGGATTACACATGCCCCTCCAAAGTGACAGGATTAAGTTTTCCAAATTTAGCAACTTCAAAGATTGGTCTAGAATAGCAAAACAGGATGATCTGAGGAACACAAATGTGTATAGTGACATTCTCATGCAAAGAAGAGAAAACTTTGCTCAAAAGCAAAGCTTTTCTGCCAAGAGGTGCCTGACATCAGAGGTGGAACACCACGTGAGAACTCACCCGAGACACGAGTCATCCTGGTGGAGAAATAGCACTGCTCCAGGTCCTCAAAATGGGCTGTGAGGCGCTTGCGCCGCGACGCCAGCGTGCTGTTATACCACGGCTGCTTTTTGGTCTGAGGGGACAAGGGACAACACTTCAGGAAGCCAAAAGCCAGGCCTGGGTTTCCCTTCTATAGATTTTACCCAAATATAAGCAATTATACAATATATGCAATAGGTCAGAAGTGTAAAATAACAATAAATGAAGGATCTTGGCACTGTCAGCAGTTATTTCTAAGGGTTCTATGCTGCACCCTTTAACGTAACAAAAACAAATCCCTGCTTTTAAACAGTTTTAATTTCCTGAACCTTAGTAAATTTAGCGATTCTGGCTTCACATATAGGACAGGCAATCCCAAACCTTGGGGAGTCCTGTCTTGCATTTATACAGATAGACAGCATAGGCCAACTTGCAGCTTCACAAATCAAACAGATTGTACAACAAATACTCCCCAGATCCTTGGCAGACAGCTCATTAAAAGAGAAGGAAATGTTTATTTTAATGAGTTAGTTACTGAATTACTTCTTTTGAAGCAACTCAGAAACTCTCAGTAAAACTAAGCAAATAAAGCAGAAGCAGAAGACAGCATGCAGTTCAAAGGTTAATTGAAAAGAAGTTCCTGAAACTCATCATTAAAGCCATTTCCCAACCTACCCAAACAGTAATAGTGAGATGTAGGAGCAAAGGATTTAAACTACGTGAGTAATCTTTCCTGCAGGAGCAGACACAGAAAATGCAGTACTCACCATTTTAATCATAAGTGATGAAAAGGAATGAAACCCTCTACTACACAAGAAGCACAAAGAGCTCCTTGCTTTAGGTTCTATTTAAGAAGTCTCACATACCACATCCTCAAAGCTACATTTTAAAAGATTTAAGAACCATCAAGCTCCCTAATGAACAACATCCTTGAGCAAGTACAGGGACTGTAATGCTACTCAATGGCACTAACAAAACCCACCCCGACTCCAACTCCCCCTCAATCCATGCAGGGGAACAGCCTGTCCTCATTACAGCCACCCACCAAGCCAATGAGAACAAAATAAGTTTACAACCCACTCCAGTTTTGTTTGTACCTGTATGAAAAGCAATCTAACATTTGAGGAAAAAAGCAAACCCCAAGCAGTGAAAGCTCCAAGCCAGCCCTTCCCACACACTGACATGGTGGCTCACGCTTGCCTGTGACAGCACCCATGGTCCTCACAGCTTGTTTCATCTCAGAAACAGTTCCAACCTCAACACACAACACTGGGAGGTGCTCCTACATCAACACCTTCAAGTACCATTTTCTAAAATTTACTTCTTGAAAAAACATTTAATAGAACACTTCTATAGACTCTTCTCATAATTTTTGTGCACCAGCCTCCAGTGTCTCTCTCAGCACACCAGTAGTGATTTGGGCTCAAGACAACTTCAGGCACTGAACAATCATTTCAGTCTCAAGTTAAAGCAAGCTGCCTGAACCATGATGAGTGACACAACCCAAACCCAAGCCTGATCTGCCCCCAGTCCACACTGAGATGGAATTCATCAGGTAAGAGTTTGCCCACTGCCTCCCAAGGAAGATCCCTGAGGAGCACCTGGCAACACAGCTGTGCTGAGAACCAAGCAAGGGACACTAACCCACAGTTATCACACCACCCCCAGCTAAGCATTTCAACCTGCTCACATTTTGCCAAAAAGCAAATATTCAGTTTCTATGAAGCTTCCTCCCTGACTACTTTCTAAGCAATACTGGGCAACAGGAAAAAAAATTAGAAAATATAGAAAAGATACCCAAGCAATTTTTATTCAATGGCTAAAACTACTATGGTTGCCCTAGTTGAGAATATCAGATTGGACTCCTCTGTTATCAGGAGTGATTTTACTGTCTGAACTCCATCAGATACTCTAAAGACTCCTCTAACAACTGTGAAAAGGCTTCTTAGCTGCACACAAGCTCCTTATTTCTAGCAGAAAAAAGGTTCTGCCATTAAATACTTCCCACAGAATTCCCCAGGGCCTAAGTGACTTGTCCACTATTTACTTCTGAAGCTCATCTTGTGGAAGAGAACTGTCCTAGAGCTTTGTGGTATATAAATTCTTCCCTAACAACATGTTTGTGGGCAATGTAATTATAGTGAGAAAGGAAAGCTGTGCAGTCCATCCTAGATAACTCTTACTGCCAGCAGTGCCCAATATGTGATTTTTGCCATGACTGACAATTAGAGAAAACCCCACAATTTAATTTATATTCTTAAAACTCTTTTTATGCTGAAAGTCTTGCTGAAATTAGACTACCTTTGAACAGAAGTGTTTAACTTCAAGAGTTCTCTTTGAACTCCCCATCCAAACATATTTTAAAGTTTAATTTGAAAATTTGTACTTGAGAGTACAGATCTTGTACTCTTGAGGACAAGAAATCACATCTGAGGACAAAAAAGATTATTCTCACACAAATAAGGCTGTCATACAGAATGACTAGAAAGTCTGGGTTGTTTGTTTTGTGAGCTCACCAGCAGGGTAGCTATGCTATTAATTTTGGCTTTGAAATAGGAAGTACTGAGACAAGTAATGTCACTGGAGAGCAAATACACTGTAGCACATCTGAGTCTTGAACATAAAAACCCCCATCTACATTACACCTGCCCACTGAAACTGGGTAGAACTACAACTCTGTTCAAGCAAAAACCTCCAAAGACCAGAGTAGCAGGAACAACAAGCATTTTCCCACAGACTAACAGATGGAATTTTCTAATTATCAATTAGCTACACAGCTGTATTTAAACACGTATGTGTCCAGGTGTTTTTTTTCTGTAAATCAGATAGACCCAACAGCACTTCAACCTGGTAATTTACCAGTTTCATGCTGGTGTGTGCCAGGGATGGTCACCACCACCACCAGAGAGCAGCCAAGGCACAGCTGGGATGTGCCCAGCAGTCCATCTGCCCAAAGGAAAGCTGTGAAACCTTTTTGGAACTGTGAGCTGGGTATGAATGTCACCTCCCCAGCCCAGCTGAATCCCTCCAAGGTGCAAGACTACAGAAGTGCTGTTTGGATTTGGGAGGCCCTAGAGATCAGACGGTTTGGAGGCTGCCTGCCAAACAGCTCCATTATATATGCAACTTTTCATTCTCTATATGAATTTATAATGGTTTGTAAAAGGCTGTGCCTGAAGATGCTTTTTTTTGTTTTCAAAGTTAAGCTTGATCTGCAGCTATTGAAGCCAAGGCAAAGGGTTGGGGATTTGTGTCCCTGCCCCAGTGCTGCCTACATGGGACATGAAGAACAAACTATATCCCCTGTCCCATAGAAGAGTCAGCTTTAAGAAAAAAGTCAGATGTCTAAACACATTACACCAGGTCTCTCTCACAAGTGGGCACAATCATTCCTACAGCTGCAGCTGCCCATACAACCAGCTAAAAGCATTTTCAAGGCTCCAGCTGACCAGTACTCAGGAGATTGATGAAGGTGCACCTCAACCCTGCCCAACCTCCCCACTCACCCTCCCCTTCCCCCCATGCAGACATTTATATATTATCTTACCTGAGAACTGCCACTGAAGCCTGGAGGCTGGCTATACTCGGTGGAGTCAATAATACTACTGCAAAAATAAAAGAAATAGTCTGCTTAAACCACTGCACAGCCATCCTTTATCATTTTTAACCTGTTTGCTATTCCCTCCTTGACATTCTGCAGCATACTTGCCTTTGAAATCCATTTTACAGACAGGGAACACAAGGTTTTATTTTGTTTGGAGGGTTAGCAGTGGTTTTTTTAAAAAAATACAGAATCTTCCTAGAGCAGAATGCTGTCACACACAATTATGTGTAGTGCAGTCAATTTCTAATTAGAATGCAAATGCATATCTTTCATATGAAATATGCAGCACAAGACATTCTGAAAATAACATGGTACCACTGGTTTTCAATTCCTTAAAAAAAGAAAGAAAAAAGAGAAGTGTCTGGCATTTGAATCAACACTGGAAAGGGAAAAGCTAGAGAAATCAATGTAAGATAGACACTACTCTAAACAGACAATTAAGGAAATACAGAAATAACCTATAAAAATACTGACAGCCACAATTACTGTTAGTAGAAAACACTACACCATATTATAGTATCTATAATGACACAACATACCTTTCATATCATTGTTTTCAAAACACAGCATAGACATACAAACTCAATGGAATCTAATTTTCAAAACTGCAAAAACATCTCCTGATCCAAGCAGAAAACAGGTGGTTCAGTGCTCTTGGACATACAGGCAAAAAATTCAGCTCCCACAGTAAGACACCAATTTATCACTCAAATTTCATACACCTCCAGGACAGGTAAAGATTAACATAAAATAACATAATTTTATTGATTATGCAGAATACATTATGAAAATCACCATGATTAATTTCTAAAAAATCTTTTTAACTGCTTTGCTTCTCTACATGATTTGACTTGGACAGAGAAGAAAGTAGCTGGGATCATTGTTCTCAATATTCTCAGTCTTTCTTAGGAGATAACCTTAGATTTTAAGCACTGCCTGGTAAAGCTGAAGGTTTCTTTAAAAAGCTTCTAGAACACTGCTGTAGGTCTTAATTTTGTCAAAGATAATTTTACCAATTCCTGCTTATGTAGCAGCTGACAAAACTCCTGTGCAAACTTGAGAATCTTGGTCAGAAACAAATTGGTTTGGTTGAACTGCTGGCAGGGCACCTGTAAGTTTGGAAGAATGAACCAATGGTACCAATGTTTAAATATTTCTCTGAATGTTTTCAAGCTCCCCTGGAAGTGGAAACAGAAGATGAGACGTAACCACTGATGAGACTTAAAAAATTAACTTGGCAAATGAGATTGATTGGACTTCTGTTCCAGGCATGACAAAAGCTGCAAACAAAGAAAATCTGAGGGATAAAAATCATTATTTGCAGAAGCTATTGTAAGGGAAAAAACAGCAGAGCCATTTCAGGCATGGCTGAGGACAATGAACTTTAAATTAGAATGTGGCTGCATGACATAATGAAACAGGGACAGCAGATCCTGCCAGAACTGCAGGAATAACACATTCAGCTAGAAAGCAATGAAAAACTACTCCACTTTGAGACAGGTACAGTGGCAATTAACAGCAAAACACTGAGACTCAGAGTGTCTGGTCTTGTTTTACTGCAGCTTGTCTGGTGATGTAAAGCCTTCAAGAGCGTAGACGTCATCTCCCTAACCAGAGTAAAAATTCAAAGACATTTCTGTGCTGTGCCCATAGCTGAGTTAACTCCTATGTAATTGAGTGTTTTTTCCTTCAATAAAGGGGAAGCAAGTAATCAGAGAATTACAGCACCCTCCAAGTTTTTTTAAAAGATGTACCATTAGGTTCAGTTTGGAAATTCAGCTACACTCATATGACATTTAAAAACCCAGAACAACAACAACAGCAACAAAGGCAACCCACAGAATATAAATCCCATTACAGGGATGGGAGGAGGTAATTAGAATAAATGGAGGGGAAGGAGGATCAGGATTTCAATAACTGAACCAGAGTTACCAAGCAACTCATTTCTAGATCAGAATTTTCCTTCAGATTCCTATTAGTGATAGCTTGTTATTGCTATTAGTCCTGGATAGCATCACAGAGAAGCTGCTTATTCCCATCTTCTGTTTGCACCATTTACTGGGAGCAGAAATAACACACATGCCTGTTCAGAAAAGCCATACACAGAACTATTTGTTCTCTTCCCTTATTCTTCCCCTCTTGTTCTCTATTAGTATACAAACCAAGCAATAGGCAACACTGTAAACAAGCAGTGTGCTATTACCCAATTTAATGTTTCATCACACCCTGTGTAGGCACAAGAGAAAACACGTGTTTCTTGCAGCCAAGGATGTACTGAACATCATAACTGTGCTGGGGTTTTTGCTGAAGATCTTCCTGAAAGAAGCTGGGGGAAGGCAAAGTAATTTCACATTTTGAAGATGTTACAAATGGGGAGGAAAAAAGCTACCAACAATGAAAAGAAACAGAAAGTTAATGAAGCAAGCGTGTGATTTAAAGGAAGCAGATGAATAAGGGCAAGTCACCAGAGACCAGATAAAACTGAATTCCAAAGAACTCTATTTTCTTGAACTTTAAATACAAAGGCTAAAGAAGTTTTCTTCCTCTCAGCACTAGTCTGTGATAACCTTGTACTATTTATAAGGAACATTACTAAAGTGTTATACAATTATATTTCATTAGCAGTGTGTTAAGTATGTGAAGTTATACTTCAATTTAAATACACCATTTTAATTCACTGATAAGCTGTAAAGAGTCTCTGCAAGTTCAATATCATTTTAACATGGAAGCGAATCCATCCTAAACTATATTTGTATTTCACTCTTAGTGGTTCATGGCATCTCTAAAATGCACTCTGGAGATTAAATATTTCAGTTAAGAGAAAAAAAAAATCAGCATATTTCATATTAGCTGTTCTGCAGCATTCTTGCCAAGGAGCAATGTTGTTGAGATATTCTTCAAAACTTTCACTTAATGTTGAAAACAAAATTAGTTTCAAGTGGTAGACCTTCCTGGAATCTAATGTATGGTAATTCACACCAATGCAATTACTTGAATTATATAAAACTGTCAAAATGGGGCAGGGATAGAGGTTACAGGAGTAGCTTCTGGGAACAACTGATGCCTGGTCAGATAATTCTTCCACACACTGATTTCTCTTCTACCACTCCAGGCTACTTCTCACACAGGAATGTCACCAAGAAAAAGATAAGGGGCTTTCTAAAGCAGAGAGAAAAAGGCAATCCCACATTCCTTAGCAAATACCTAAATATCCTATTATATCACACCCCTGGCATGTTGTACCAGGGGGAAAACCCCAAAATTCAAGACAAGATGGACCCAGACAGGCAGGAATAAAGAGCCCATGGTCTCTGCACCCATCATGGCTCCATCCCACTGCCCCCTGCCAGCAGACCCCAGGTGAAGCACATCCATCCACAGATTACTACAATTCTTTTTGATACTATCTTACATCTTCAAATGCAAGAACTGAGATTGATTGACCCCTAGGACATGAAATAAATAGGCATAATGGAATGTTAAGGAATTCTCAGTAGACAGAAACCAGTGTAGCTCTCACTGCAGACTGTTCTCCCCTCAACTCTTTTACTGAAATTCCTGGGCTTAAAAAGCTATCCAGCTTTCAACAGATAAAACAGTTCTTTGTTAGCTCAGCTCAAGTAATAGAGATACATTTCTACTCATAAGCAGAATCTCCTGTTAAAAGAGAAAGGTTTCTAGGCCTGAAGGCATCCAACATCTAACAAATTGATGTTGCCCAACCAGTGCTCAAGTTTACCCCAAGCATCTGTACCATGGAGTAAAACCAATCTATTTAATAGCCAATAACCAGAAAAGCAGCAGAACCTGACAAGAATCTCATCAGTTTCACAAAACTGCTTCTTGGCAAAACAGCAATACCCCATATCAAGAAACAAATCTGTACCCAAAAAGAATTGAAGCAGTAGTGAAGAACTGAATTAGAAATGCTGTTCCCATTCATTGTGACCATATTCCTGTCCTTTCCCTCAGGGCAGCCAGAACTACATAGAAATATGAGAGATATTGGTCTCTATGTCCAGAAATAGCATCTTAGTAGGAAATTCCAGCCAATATTGCTGGGTTCCTCACAACAGCACTGTATCTAAGTCTCTGTAAGGGAAGAAATCTGATCATTTTTTACTTCTGGGCTATTAGGTTTAGAGCTGCTAACTGCAAAAAAAAAACTACCAGTACAATTTCATAACAGAAAATGACAGTTCAGAGAACTCTACTTCTAAGAGATAGCAGAGATGATCACTTAATAACATAACCTGGCCCTGTTGAAATTAGAGCAAAAGACATGCCTGTAAAGTAGAGCACTTCAAACTCTGGCACTTACAACTTGGATACAAGAAGCATCTGCATTATTATCATCAAGAAACCAGACTGTGCAATATTCCAGACAAAAATACACATGAAATTATGTTATTAGAAAGGCATTTCATTAAATCAAACCAGACAGCAGATAAACAGAATCAATAGGCTGTACATTTCAAATTCTGATCTGAGCCCATACCTTTAGCTATCCATGCTGATTAGGGAATCCAGAGCACTCCAATATCATACAAAATTAAGACCTTTCATGTGCCAAGCAGAACAGCACAATGTTCAGAAAAGGTAGCATAAAAATAACAGTAATATTTTATTCCATAGCAAAGGCTTATGACTCAAGTTTACTAATTCACATGACATTTAAAGCCATCGGTTTTTCATGGCATCTGAATCAGAGCAGATTTCTCATCCAAATGCAGGCTCAGATGACTTTTTCTTTACTTCTTTGTTCACATAAAGTTTATAGCAATTACAAGCACAACAGGAAAATACTGTGCAGCACTCAAAAACCAGTTTTGCTTGTGTTTTGGCACTGCTTGGAAAGCACTAGCAAGTAGAGTGAAACATGTACAGCTTAAAATCCAAGTTGACTTGCAAGCTCCATACCTGTGTGAAGGTGAGGGAGCCTCAAACTGTGGCACTGTGCTGTCCTCACTGACTGGGGAGTACAGGCCACTCATCTCCTGAAACAGAAAGCCACATTACATCAGAGCTGACAAAACATGTATGTCTAATGCATGTGTTCACAGATTACTGCTGCTTTTCCATGCAGATAACCAACTGTGTCTACATTTACTCAACTCTTACCTAAAAATCTTTACCTATACCTGAGAAATCATTCATTTTCTTCCATTTTTTTCAGTTACCATTTGAATCAGGTTTCAAAAATCCTACAGCTGTGGTGTTGTGTGCTTCAAGAGTGGCAGTTTTGGAGCTTACACTCCAAAAAAAACCCAAGAGATCTGGTTATCATCCAATTACATCTAACCCAGCATCTCCCATAAACGTGGCAGAACAAGCAAGCTGTAACTGCATTTTTGAGATCTGTGCTAACTTATCTAACAGCCTTCAGAACTGGAAAGTAAAGCTGGATATGGGTCATGGCAAGAACAGTCACAAGGCAACAGGGCAAAGGTGGTGCCAAAGACTTAAAAGTAGATCTGTCAGTCCTCTGTGGGACCACTGCACAAGAGATAAACTCTGCACATAAACTTGGCTTTGTCCCTTCCCAGCCTAAGTCACTGCTGTGTACCCAGTATGAGACTGGCTTTCATCTGTTTGGAAAATTGAAGCTATGAAGGATGCAGCAGCTCATTAGTTGAGGGGCAAAGTGTTCTCAGGACAATTATTACTTGTGCTTTCAAACTCCCACTAGGTGCCTATTAGTTGGTAGGTAGAAAGAAGGGTATTTGTGACAAGAGAGATCCCAGGCTTTAGAGGTCAGAGCCAAGGTCAACATCACACCCCAGGAATACAGCCCAGCTGCAGCCCACTGAAATGCCTGATTAAAGAGCACAGAAACAGGTAGCTGGATGCTTTTTGAGAGATCTCACAGCTTTTGGGAATAGTTTCTCCTAGATCTCAAGACTTATTTTACCAGTCTGAAGAAAACACGTTAAGTTATATTTATTTCACCAAAGCTGAGAAACATTTAGGAAAAGAAGTCTGAAAAATTCCAAATAGCTATCAGATAAATGGGAGTTCTTGCAGTTGTCAGTCATATTTATATTTTGCTAATTCATCAGCATACGTATTAATTGCATTAAGAAATCTAAAAGGCTTTTTGGGAGGTAGTTGGGAACACATGCTGACTGCTCAAGATGAGCAAGCAGTGAGAAGCAGACCTGCAAACTGATTCCCAAGAAGTTATAAGGGAATGATATTTGGAGAGGTGGCAGTCTGATGTATTCCTGAAACATCAGCTTCCTACTGCAGGAATAAACACCAGAACGATTAGAGGAAAGGACCAAGAGGAACCTAAAGACTCAGTGAAGACAGAAGGATTGCACTGATAGTGTTACAAATTCTTGGAGAATAATTCTTAGCAAAAATGTCAAGAGATTCCCATTAGTACAGAATTAAGAGAACTATACCAGGAGGTAGCAGGAATCAGTTGTGACATGCAGCAGGAGCTGGTTTTGTTCCAGTCTCTGCATAACAACCTCTTCTGAATCTCCAACACCTCTCCATTTTAAGACTTAGATGCTGCTAAGGTTTAAACAGCCTGTGCAAACAGCCAGCAACGTACAAAAATCTTAAATTCTGATCAATATACCAGCTGCTGATTTCTAGCAACTACTCTAAAATACTTACTAGCAACACAAAGAAATGATTATATAAGAGCTACCTAACTGCAGCCTGCACACATCAACTAAATGAACAAATTAAAGAAAGAGCATCATCTGTTCATTTTCCCATTACTGACTTAAATGCCATAAATTCAAGCCAGCAGCCTCACAGCAAGGCAGACAGCTTGATGAAAATGAAAAATTGCCAGAGTCAGAACAATGTCTGGGTACCTCACCTCTACACGTTTAATATCTTCTTCCAGAACACTCAGCTCCTTCTGGATCTGCTCCAATTGCTGTGGATGAGAGAATGGGAGAAGTCTAAATCAATCTGCACTGCACCACCAAGATAAATTACAATCTTTCCAGAGAGGAACCTGATCTTCACTGGTGTGCCACACAATTCAAAAGTCACCAGGCAGGAAGTTCAAACATATATATTAACATAAGTGTGCACACAAACCACATTCAGGACAAAGCTGTTACTTTGAAACAATGTGAAACAAGAGCAGGAGGTATTTTGATGTCAATCACAGAGATCCACATAATTCAAAGTCATACTGTAATGCTCCTCTAACATGTCTCAGGCAAGGTGTAACTGGTTTGCAAACACTGAGTATCAAATCACAAAGTGGTCTGGGTTAGATGTGACCCTAAAGATTATCTCATTCCTTAAAGATTATCTCATTCCATCCTCTGCTCCAGGCAGGGACACTTTCCATTAGACCAGGTTGCTCCAAGCCCTTCAACCCTGGCCCTGAACACCTCCAGGGATCCAGGGGGAGCCACAGCTTCTCTGGGCACCCTGTGCCAGGGCCTCCCCACCCTCACAGGGAAGAGTTTCTTCCCAAATATCTAAAACCACACTCTTCCACTTTCAAACCATTCCCACTTGTCCTGTACAATTGGAAAAAAAAAACCACAATGAAAGACAATGATAATTTCACCCTCCAACTAACTAAATACAAAATGTTTTGCTAAAAGGTATCAAAACTAATTCTCATCCTACTTGTTAACTTGTCACTTGCCAATTTAAACCCGGTCATGAAGTTTCTGGATTGGAAAAAACCTGTTTTGACCAGAGAAAGATTTGCTCCTGGCACAGAGCAAGCACCACATGGTATCAAGGCACCACTCCTTCCAAAGGTGTGATACTTTCCTTGGATTACACCAAAAACTCCAGTCAATTTGAGGGCTACACCTGAAAGGGTCAGAAGGAGACTTCCCCTTTCACCAGCCAACATTTCCTTTCCCTTCTTTGTGCCACATATAATATCTTCCAGGTTTTTAGTCACTCAGCAAGCTGGCTTCACTCACCTCAAGCAACTGAAGCCACAGACTTGACAACTGTTTACACCTAAGTAAGGACATCATCTCCTTACCTGTTTATTCAGCAGCTATGTCCCACCCAAACACCCAGAGCCTAAACCCAGCCTTGCAGGGCCCAAACACACACACCCCCCTCTAGGTGAGAGCTCCTGACAAAACACAGCTCCAGTGCAAGTCTGGTTCAGTGAGACACATAAATGTAATAAATACACAAAGAACGAGAAGTCCACCTGACTATCCACAGCTTCCAGTAAACATTCAGAGACAACCAGCAAGGTGACCCATGACCAGAAGCATTTACTGAATTTACAGCATTTACTGTTAAGTCCATTGAAAGTTTAAGCACAACACATTCTCCAAAAACATAAATTTTTGTACTTTCAGCTTTACAACAGAATATTAAATTGCCCAAATCCAAAGTTACTAGTTTGGTGAGACATATTACTCTCAGTATGACATATTCCAAAGAATATCTGGCAAGCTACTCCCAAAGAATTATTCACTCAAGTGCTCAAGTTTGATCCTTTAAGAGGCAGAAGTTTTTGCTTAAACAAAAAACACAATTTAAACCACTCTTATAGTGAGGCATTCTAAACATCTGTGTGTTCTGCATTAAATAATCCACCATTTTAATTTACCTTTTAAACACTAACAAAAGCTTTTGTCTCTGAAAACAGAAGAAATGACTGATGGGTCCACACCTATTTCCAACATGGCTGCTTCTTTGAATAAGATGACATTAGAAATGTATCCTAATCTCTGTACTCTGAAAGTTTCAGTTTACATTTAATTTGAGGCACAGACAGCACAAGTTTAATGGTTTAGAACTAGACTGCCACAGATAATTTACAAATCACTACACCATAACAGATAATTCCATTTTCACTCTCGAAACCTACAGCAAGAATAGCAGGTGGTGCTACAGCTCCAAGATTAGTGGTAAAGTTAAGTGACACTTGCACAGCATGGGTCCTGCCTGAACCCAGCTCTAGAAAATACCATTAGTCCCCCACATTCATAAATCCCATTTAAAAAGAAGTTACAATACCACTTACAAGTTCCAAAATTACAGTGAGGAAATCAGCTATTCTACAATGTACTGGCTCCCAGCCAAACTGGGCCTCTGAAAAATAACTGACAGTTGTTCCCATGACATAAACAGGATATTTTTTATAGGAACAAGAGCAGAGACTTTTTATTGGCCAACTTTCCTTAACTATTGCACACAGCCAAGAGCATGAGATCTGGTACTTTTATTTATCAATTCTTCCTTCTAGTTACAACCTACCATTAACTTACCCAACAGCAGCAACTCCAAAAAGGAGGCAAGTGTTTCATGCTTGTTTTAGGAGGAGTCTTCTCATGCCATCAGCATAAAATGAATTCATGTCTACACTGAAACCTTTGGTTTCTTGCTATGTTAGTTGAGGTATTTTAATCTATCAAAGATCTTAAATCAATCCACATTCATTCCAATTAAATTTTGAAAAATGAGACTTCCAATTTATAATTGCCAGCCTTTGAGGGACATGTAAGGAAAACTAAATGAATTATAGTTCTTGCAGTATATTCAGATTTAAGAGCTCTTAATTTAATTTTCACTGTTGGGCACAGAAAGCAAGCCAAGTCCTGTCCCAGTGATGGGCAGAATCAAACCTGTAAGACTTTGGATTAAGTCAGCAAAAGCACTTCCAACAAACACTGAAATGTATGCCTAGAGAGAAGCACGTACTATAACCTCTCTTTTCAGACACAGATGCTTTCCCAGAAATTAAAAGGCCAATATGGACAAGGAGAAGGTCCTTAATTCAGTGGTTAAACCTCAATTTCAATTTGAGTGAATGAACTACAATAAGCAGGTGTGTAACATTCTGGTCCCATTTTTCACATCAGGGCATATATACAGAACAACAGCTACAACTTCAAAACATTTTTATAACCATGGAAAAGGAATTTTGGATGTTCAAGAAGCTACCAAGAACTTACACTTTACCATGACCTCACCAGGTCATGGTCACTTTGTTTTTGGGTAACCATCTACTAACAAGACTATCTGGGTACAGCATTAAGGTTTCATCCTGGAGCTTCCTGTTTTTCCTGGAGCAAGGGCCCCTTGGGAGGCAGCAACTTCCTGCCTTGTGTTTGCACAGCACAGACAACAAGCACTCCTGACTGGGTCTCCTGGTGCCAGTTCTAAGGGTTTGGAAAAAACTGAAAGCTCAGCAGAGCCTCCCAGTGCCACAAAGACAGCCTAGAAAAATGCACATGGGAAGGAGCCCTAGAACCTTGACCAACTCTTTCCTAGAAATCCTAGAAAAAGCACAGAACAGCAAAGAACAAAAAAAAAAAAAAAAAAAGGCTTTTTCTTGATAAAGCAAAGTACAGCAGGATTTATTTCCTTCCAGGCTCTGATCCAGACTCCCTGTGGAGTAGATAGATCCATAGATCTATCAGAGATCCATAGATACCATAGATCCAGACAAACAGATGAGACTATTATTAGAGAAAACATCATTTTCCCAGACACACAAAGCCATTGCACCAACCAGGATGAGACAAAAATTATCACCTGCCCACCCAAGGAGGAGAAACCAGGCAGTCACTGTAAATAAACCCTTAATTCTGTCCTGTAGCTTCATCCATCCAACATAAGAATCTTCCTACTTCCTGTTCTTCCACCAAATACTGCATCAACAAGCCACAGTGCAACTTCACTAGCAACAGCTGAAACTTTTCTAAAGGTACTCAGTGAAATTAATTTCTGTCTGTAGAATACAATACCTCAATGGCAATGCACAATAAGATCAGTTTCTCTCTCTGGAAGTCTTGTCTGTCTCTGGGTTTTCTTTCCATTATTGCTTTGGATGCAGAGCCTTTTACAACATACAGGGCAACTGTGGCATTAAAGTCATCTTCAGACCTTAGAGAAATTTTAGTCTTATAATCTAATTTCAAATATCACTTATTTTGACAAAATACCTCTCTGTTACAATTTCCTTGCACAACTAGAAGCAGGTGCAAGACTTTTTTTAGTATGAAGACAAGAACACCTCAGCCTCCACAAGTTTCATTAGTGAAATATGGCATTCAAGCCTCTTAAACATGTGGACAGTCCATCTATAACACATTTCTCTGCTGAGAATATTTCTTCTCTGATCAATACTTCCTCCAAATGATAAATGTTTCCTCACAACTGGGGAAGAGCTAACAGAAAGGCTTGAGAGCATCCAGACTGTTTAACACACAGAATTCCCAAAGGCAGGAGAAGGGAGATGCCAGGCTGATAAAGTATATTTCATATCTTTTATACTCCTCCCCCTCATTTACATCCTACAGTATGGAGGAAATATGCTCTGAAAGCTTAGTGATAGGGTCTGATAGAAAAGCCTCCTGAGATAAGGACACCTGGGGAAGGGAACAAAGCTGCCTAAACAATTAGACTAATTGCCTTGGAGTTTAATGTATCAGTAATAGGTTCTTTCTTTGCAAGACCTCTCCAGTGCAGCAAGGAGAGCCAGCTGTATACACTGATACCACTATGACAATTTTTAGTTTGCTGCTCACACACTCCCTGTATCCTTGGGCTTCTTATCACTGCTTCTGGAGCTCACATCTCTCATTCAGTAACTCAGAAATGCAAATAGATTTAAATACCAGGTAAGTGCATTGGATAGGGACCAGATTACTCCAGCTATAAATTCCCAGGAGTCCTGAAATGTAATCAAGACCACATGACAACAAAAGAGCATGACTGATTCCTGGTTCTGCCACCTCCTCTTGCTTACTCATTAGTTCATCCATGTGTGAACACGCAGAACATAAGGCTTGACAGGTGAAGTGATTAACACAGGGTAATGACATCCCTGGAGAATTCATGCTTAGAATTCCCAGCAATTACCCCACAATAACTAATAACTCCTCTTATTTTTAGTATCTAACATTTGAGAGTGCAAAGAACAGCGATGATTCTGAAACGCTGAGCAGGCACTCAGTGCCACAAGCCTGAGACACTTCAGGATTATTTTTCTGTCCCAGGATGTTTTATCAGCTAAAAAACAGACTTATGCATTAGCAGACATCAAAGAGGCCTTGTTTGTTAGACATGAGAGACCTAATATCACATTATGAGAAAGAAAAAATAAAAATGAAGTGACATCTGCCAAGGGAAACATGAATGCACCCAGAGAAAAGCACCTGTGTAGAACTTGATTTGTGATACCAATCATCAAGCTCAGTATTCTCCTTCAGTAAGCAATGGTGCTGCTTGATAGAAATACAATCAGGTAGCTGAGCTAATAATATTTAAGCATAAATTATCTATATGATATATATGGTGTTGTCTAACTGTTTGAAGACATTCAAATATTGACCAGACAATTAGCAAGGTCTCTTCTTTAAAGTACTGAACATAAAAGTGGGGAGAATTAACTGATATAATCAGTTTGCTCACAAAGTGTTCAAGATGAAAGAACACGTGAACATTTAAAATTAACAAAGTTAAATTTGCAAAAGCATTTATGCAACACACGTATGAAAGCAAGAACTCTAAAAAGTCACAGGCAGCTGCATTTGGTTTCCTTGGAAAATAGTAATAAACAGCCACCACTACCAAGATATAATATTTCATTATTAAACTTGACCTTCCAGACTTTTCGGTCCTTAATATCAACAGAAGAGGACCCTGGATTAAAAAAACAAAAAGCAGAGTGTGCATTCAATTAACTGTGCACACATATGGAAAGGCACTCAGCCATGCTAAGTCTGCCTTAGGGACAGACATCCAACTGCTGTGAGTGATCAATACATTACTCCCCTCCAAAACTATCTGTTGTTTGTGTGAAAAAGGATTTTTAAGCTTTAGCCATTTGTTTTCAATCTTTTCTAAAGTAAGACTTTTTTTTCTATTACTATTGCCAAGGATTTGGGTTTTTGCCATATTGCTCTAGGTCAAAAAGAAAACAAAATACATAAACTTCAAAAGAAAAAGGGCTTGCAAGCACCTTTGTGCAAAAAACATGCAGTAAATTCTAGCCTGAGAGATCAACATTTTGAAAAGTTATGAAGAGATCAAAACAGGATTTCTAATAGAAACTGCTGCAGGTGCTGAACCTCACATCTATCTTCTAGAGAAATTATGAGAAGGTGGCAAAGAGGCATTTGTCAAAAGACTTGACTGCACCAATATTCTGAAGTACAAGTCTAAAAGATAGTTTTCTTCTAGCTGTAAGCCCACTGCAATATGCTCAGAAGTCACCATTTCATTAATGCAAGAGAAAAAAAATCCATAATTTACGAGTGAAGTAGGCAAGGAGGGTTACAGGTGGTTAATCATCTACTCTGAACTTGGGAAATACTATACAGGTACACTAGCTCTGAGGCAATATCTGTATTCAGTTACAAAAGTCCCTATCTAAGAACTTGTAGTATGCAGTAAATGAAAACTGTTAAGAAAATCTTTCAATAAATAGTATTCAAAGAGGCATATTAGGAAGCAAAGTTAGAAAAGTTCCATTGAACATTTAAGCCAAAAACTAGAAATAAGAACTCAGGAGCA
Organism: Zonotrichia leucophrys gambelii; assembly: GCF_028769735.1. NCBI lineage: Eukaryota > Metazoa > Chordata > Aves > Passeriformes > Passerellidae > Zonotrichia > Zonotrichia leucophrys. Next base: position 4,398,196 of record NC_088178.1, on the reverse strand, counting down.
TACATTAAAAAATAGTTTTTATTTATTAAGAACTTATCTTTACAGTTATGGCTTACTCAGTGAAATTGCATTTACTCTGCAGCTATCCAAGCTTGAATTAAGAAAGGAAAAAAGGTCATGCTCCTCCCCATAATATGACTCAATGATGTGCAATACATCACTGTTCCAGGGTCCACACATATTGCTTGAGCTCAATTCTTAAACAGTCACTGTCAGAACCCAAAAAATTCCTCTAACTACCCTGAAGGACTAGAGACCCTGACAGGGGGCTCAGAGACCTTAGCACAGAGTCAAAACCACCTTTTTTTTATTTTAACCCATTAAAACAATTACCAACTTCGTGCTAAATGTCACAGACCATGAAAGTTTAAACAGAATGATGGCGAATTTATCACTAAGTGAAAATGCAAAATTTTAAAGTTTTTAGAATAGAAGTTCAAGAAGCAAAATAAAAGAATTTAAGCATGTCCAGTCTTTCTCCTTCTTCTTGTCCTCCTCTTCTGCTGTAATAGCAGCACTTTTAGATTAAAAACACACTAAGTGATAAGTATTAAAAAATTATTGTAAATAATGTACATGTAGTCTTTAGTATTAAAAAATAACCACCCCAAAGCAGTCAGTATGCCTCAACCCAACCTACCAGACAAACCACAGCAAGTCAGAGAAAAACTGTTATAGATTTAAAAAGAAAAAATAAACAACCTTGAAAATTATAGCCAAAGAATCCTGTCTTCTTCAGTCTCAAAGCTAAGAAAAAAACTTTCTAACACCTCAAAGTCATCTCAACACCAAAAACCTGGTCAAGTCACCTCTCACAGGATCAAAAGAAGCTACAGTGAACTTCAGAAGCTCTGATAACCTTGACTGCATTATTAATATGGTCACTTAACCCCCATTCTCACTTTGCAAGCCACCAGCCCAGGCTTTCTGCAGTCTGGATACCTCACCACTGCCTTACCCCAAGCACAAACTCCTCTGTTACCCCCACAAAGCCCCTCCAGAAAGGGGTGCTTGCCACAAGCTCCACCAGCTACAGAAAGGACCTCATCACTTACCAAAAAGGAAGCACCAATTTACTCTAGGTGTAAACTGACTGCCCAAGACAGATTTTGAGATATAAAACTGTCCTAAGGACTGGTCTGTATCTTGCATGCATCTATCACTGATTTTTATCTTTCTTACCCTTATCAAGTGAGAGAAAAGACTGCTACAAGTCTGACAAGTCCTCATTTCCCTCAAAATAAATGGCAAGGCCAGACACTAAGCTCTAGGGCAAGGACAGAACTGACAGGCCTGCACAGAAGTCTTTGCAGATGTGACAGTCTGCATTTCACACTGGAATATAGAGGGGGGTACAAAATAACAGAGGAAAGTCTTGGCAACAGAGGGAATACATAAGCAGGGACATGGAGGGTCTGAAATAAACTATATGTCCCAATTGCCTTCAGGATTAAGTTTCTTTGGCCTTAAAAGATGATGTTATCATTTAAAAATTATTACTAAAGCCAAAGAGATAGATACTGATGCAGATGAGAAAGGCTTCCCAGGTACTGAAACTCACTGAATCAAGGTTGAAAGAGACCTTCAAGATGATCTAGTCCAACCACCACCATACTAACTCCTAAACCATATCCCCCAATCCATATCCAGGTGCCTCTTGGACATTTCCAGAGACTGTGACTCCACCAGCAGCCTGGGCAATTTACTCCAATACATGACCACTCTTTCAGTGAAAAAATTTTTTTCTAGTATCTAATCTGAACCTCTTCTGTGCAACCTGAGGCCATTTCCCCTCATCTTTTCACCTGAGACATGGCAGAAGAGCCTGACTCCCCCCACTACAACCTCCTGTCAGGCAGTTAGAGCAAAGAGATCCCCACTGAACCTCCTTTTCTCCATACTAAACAACCCTAGCTCCCTGAGCTGCTCCTTGTAAGATGTTTTCCAGACCCTTCACCAGCTCTCTTGCCCTTCTTTGGACTTCCCACAACCCTTGTTGGTTTTGGCCATGGATATCTGTTGGTGGACAGACTCCAGACTTGCTCTGGAATGACATTCTGGATAAGGCTTCTTACACCCATACACAATTTCAAGTTTGGCCTTACAGTCACACTGTTGGGTCTTCTGCTCTTTACATCTTTTCTCAGAAACCATGGACCACAAGAGCTCATCCTTCTACTGTTTTCATGATTATTTTTCTAGGTTTCTGGACTATTTGTGGTATCAGGGTTTATGCACTGCATAACCTTATAAAAGAAGAGTCCCAAACCATGTGTATCTGATTACAGAACCCTCTCATATTCCTTGAGACACTCATTTTAGAACAAATAAGGAAAAAGCACAGAATATTAATTCTTTTATGTCACCATATTAGTCATGCTATTTGATAAACCAAAGGAAAAACTTGTTAGTGAAAATATTTTCACTCCATCCCAATCTTTGATATTTTTCTGTGTTGGGAAAACAATCTTCTTTCAAGAAATTGATGTTCATTTACACCAAGGAGTCTCTGTATTCCCACATGCTTCACCAGCTTGAGATGAGAAGGCAAATGATTAAAAATTGAAGCTGTCATACATAAAGAGATTAATTTCCCTTCAAACCCATGTGTCCGCTGCCTGAGATTTCCCCCAACACGCCTTGAGTTATTCTTTGCAGAAATAATGCCAGGCTGACACATCACTTCACCAGAAATGCACTGGGAGAAAGCAGCACACAACATTTCACCGACTGAAACACAAAACAAGTTACCTCTCGTTTGTTTCTCCTGGCAACTTTAAGGAATTCCATAAGGATCTGCAATTGGGCAGCATGGGACTCCTGTAACACAGCAAATAAGGAAGTGTAACTCTTCCATGTACATCAAGAGAAACAAATACTCATTTTACACACAGAAATCCACACAGCACAGAAACTACTTTCATTTAGAGGTTACCAAGAGGAAAATAGCTTAAGGAGGTTTTTTGAAATGGTAGTTTTACTTTATCTCACAAGTCTTAAAGTTCTGTTAGGTTCACAATGGGTTTTTATGTGAAGGCAACAGTCCTTGTAACAGTTCTTACTAATAACTTGAAATGCTTATTTATTTTCTTGGCTACTGCACCTGAAATAGATTTTGGAATACAGGTTCCTCATAGACTCTCCTATCCTGGAAGATCCTTAGCATCCACTTCATGACCGACATACTAAAGGATGAAGTATTTATATAAAAAAACACTTTTCCCAAAATTTACATTTATGCTTATGTAGAAGTTACTACCGAAGATGTCTCCAGAGTGAGAGAAAACAATAAAGTCACTGATGAAACTAAACCACCCCTTCTAATATTTTTCATAACAGGTTATTTACCTCAACCATCAGCATAGTATTTTCACCCAAGAACTTGACACCCAAGATGAAGAGAACCATAAGAGGAAAAATAACTAAGACCTATATAACAGCATTAATATAGCCCTAATCATATCACAGCATTCCAAGTTTTTTTCACAACTTATCAAAATATTTATTATTAAAGGATTGTGAACATACAGTTAAAAAGGATCAAGATATAGGAGCACAAAAAATCCAGGAAAGGAGGAGGGAACAGGGAAGGTAAAGACATTGAATGCAAAACCACTATTTTTCTACAGTTATTTTTTTACTCCCCAGGATCTGATAATAAGTGTGAAGTAAGTAAAGCTAGACAAGAAAAATGCTTTTAAATTATTCTTTAAATGTCAGGTGTGATTTCACTTTTTAGGCTCAGCATCCTTAGAAGATATTCATACTCAGAAATACTTAAACACTCAGTCATATGCCTTCTTTGCTTCAGATCTGTCACAAATCATACAAAAAGGTTTATAGAGAAAAAAAGTTTTATTCTCTTTTTCCCCACCAAAACTTCACTGAACCACAAAAACATATTTACAAGTCCCCATGCAATAAGGCAACATAACAGTCAAGCATATTTTGGGGTTACTTTCTTTCCATCAGAACCACAAGTTGTAAATATTGATTCTTTAAGAGTGTATAATTAAGATATTCCCAATACAACTTTTACACACATGTTTTAAAGCATTGTCAAAATCCACCCTTCTATTCAAAGTTCACCGGGTCAAATTCTGTAATAATCCAGTCTAATTTTAAGGTCTGGTTCACATAACTTGAAAATGATCACTTGAGATGAACAGCATGGAATGGCCAAATACACAGAGAACAAACCCAAACCAACGACATTTCAGTTAAATCATAGGAACAGCTTGCTTCATATTGGCTAAGTCTACAAACCAGCTTCATAAACAAGACATCTGAACTTGTCTTTCAAGCATTAAATACTGAAAAAGCCTTCAGGAAAGGTGGTCATTCAGATTCTAAGGGTTCCAGCAGAAACTAAAGGGTGTGATCCTTTTCACATGCTCACTGTGTTAATTCTTTAATCTATATTCTGGACTTGTTCATCCTTATTACTAAGAAAGCTCTGACATTTACTTGTGCAACAGACAATTAGCAAACTTCTTCACGTGCTTGTCTGTGTCCTGTGAGTCATTTTCTCTTATCCTTTTCTGCTTTCCCTGCTTGTTTATACAACCCTGCCAACAACAGCATTATAAGCATGTTATGGGCATCACAGCTGAAATGTTACTTCACTACAAAGGTCAGCAAAACAGCCACCTTTTAAACACCAAAACACAAAAGAAAATACTAAGCAATTAATTCACCAACAGAATCTTGCTTCCAGGAAAAGGTATCAAAAGAAAACAAACTTCTAAATACACAGTGTTCATTTATATAAGAGAAACTTCTTACTGCTTCCAACTGCTTCTTCTTTTGCACCAGCAGCTCCAGCATCAGGTTGACATTGGCTAAGTCAAGATTGTCTTGATCAGTTCCCAACAAATCTTGAATTATCTGCCACCTGTGGCCATTCTAAAAAGAGAACAAGAGATGTGGAAGAGATGGTGAGTCCAAGCCATCCAGGGCTGCATAAGCCATCCAACAACAGCTATTAAAAGCAACACAGCAATATTTCATCTCTTTGTAAAATTGCAACCCAGTTTTCATGCACTCAGATTCCCAGTTCTGCCATGTGTGCAGGATATGGCTCCTCTGACCTACTGTGGAACTTCTTATCTTATTTGGAATATATTTGTGCTTCATGAAAGCATATTTGCTGCTACTGCTGGGAAAAGATTATTTCACAGCAACAATTTTATCTGATTTGTGCCCCAGCTTCTGAGAACATGTTTCTTTGGAGAGAAAAAAAACCTTCACATTTATCCAAGCTTAGTTGGATTACATCTGAAATATTGTTATGCACCAATACCTTTTAATATTTTTAAGATCAAGTAATAGGTAAAACCCTCATGCTAAACTCAAATCAAAGAGGGTAGTATCAGCTTATTTTTCCTACTGTCCCCTTTCAGATTACTCCTCTTAAGTGTAAGGGAAATGTGAAAGCTGGGAAGAAGATGGAGCTCATCAGGTTGATCTCATTTAAACTGCTTGGAGCTGTGAGGGACTCCTCAGAGAACCACAATATTACTATACAGCCCATTCTTCCCTGAAGGCTCTTTTCTCTTCTTCTTATCAGTAAAAAAGGTATCTTTAAGCACAGGAAAATCAGAATAATAGGTTAATGCCAGCAAAGCTTTACATCAAAAAGCTTCAGGAACCAACAGGAACAGCTGAGACGTCTAAAGAACACCTAAGAAACAAAACTGGATTAAAAAATCCTGTCCTAAAAAAGCTATGACACTAAATCAATTTATTTAAATTGGCAAGAACTAGAAATACCATCCAGTCTAAATCAGATATTCTCTCAAGCGCTGTAGCCTTTTTCTATTAAGTACATTAAGAAAAATAAAATATATAACATCCATATAGAATGCACAATTTTCATACAGTGCTCAACAGAACCTATGGAAACTATTCAGCCAAAAAGTCAATTTCAATCTGGAGTAACTGGGGAAAAACCCATGGTTTTTAAGCAAGTGAACAAGATTTGAGACACATTTTAACAGACTAATGCACTAGTTAATTGTGCTACTGCTAAACTACTCAAATGTTCAAACATGCCTTAACATGATTTCTTAATGAGACCATGACTATTGCATTTGCTGCAATGTGTCTTGGATGACTTCCCTTAACACCAAAGGTAATACAAGGCACATTAAAGAAGGGACACAGGAGCAACATTACACATCTTTTTTAGATGTGTGTATTTTTATTTGCTGCCAAAAGGTAGACACACCACTGTTTTGAGCATGAAGTCATGGTAGATTGTCCACTTATTGATAATTATCAAAAATAGGTGCATCTACAAGCAGAGCTTTTAAAGGGTAAAACCAATTTCCAAGAAGCTGGTGTATATGCCTTCAGGTCAGTTATGTGCACTTCAAACCATATCAGGTTTATGCATATTTTATATTAAACATGGTATATGCATATTTTATAATGATTATAAAACTTACTGTGAGTAAACCAGTGAATCTTTAAAGAATGCTCTTTGCAAACACTGACAGCACCAGCTTCTGCAACACAGCCCTTAAATTAATACCACTTTAATATAAGCTTTTAAAAACAAGTGCTCCAAGGTTTTTAATATTATTTTGCAATCTTATTTATGAATTACAAAAGACAAGGATGTCATACATAGCAGGTCAAACATGCAAGTTTTTTGGCTCAGGTCATATATTCTTTTTGATTTTAATGCACAAGAGCATCCACAGGTGCTATAGAGAGGCCCTGACGAACTGAGGATACAGATCCTGCTCTGATTCTGTGACATAAATCAAGTCTAGAAGATATCCAGGCAGCTTTTTGTGGCATCTGAACCACAACACCAGACTCCAAACGTATCTTTCTCCCTCTTGTGGTTGGTATCAGCATTCCTGCAGCTTCCTGATAGAACACAGCTTCTCACATGTGATCAGACAAGCCCGTGGCACTTCTAATCATTCACTGCTCTCATTGTAGCTGTAATTTCCAACACTCAAGGAAAATTATTACCTTTAAACAAGTGTACTTCCATGGGCAGTTTCCCAGGTTATATGCAATACATCAAAGGACACTTGCCTATGCTAACACAGCTTCTCTCTGCACATATTGCTGGAGGAAGAACAGCAGTTAACAAGGTAGAAGGGATCTACTGCCACTGATATTGGTATTAGTCCCTCTTAAAGTAAGTTAAAGCATCAGCTCAGCAGTGCAATCTCTTCTCAGTTAAGCCATGTAATTACAAATGCTGCACAGAATCATTAAATGAATATAAAGTAAAAAAGTTGGAACATACGGTGCTACTCACTGAATGGTCCAGTTTGAGTCTTTTCTCCTCAGATCTTTGCTTCTGTTTAAGAATTAATTCATTCACTAAAAAAAATAAATAAGATATCAAAGAGATTTATTTGAAGTTCACCAAAACAGTATGTAAGACTATACCTCAATGTATTTACTTTGGTTACTAATTCCACTGTAAGATGTTTTTCAGTAATTAAAACAGTAGAAGATGTCTCCACTTTTTTTTTTCCTTACCAATTTATTCTGTGGATGTTTTTTGTAACATATATAAATACTTTTTAGTAATCATCAACAAACACAATGCCTACACATTCTCCAAATTGATTCAGTTCCTTTTTCTAAACACCCATGGTTCCTTGAGAAAGTTTTTCAACTCCAAGGCAAAAGTATATCACAGAAGAGTATGAGGGAGATAAATCAGGTAATGTTCTATTATAGGCCAAAAAAAAAAAAAAAGCACAGCTGAATAGAACAACTTTTTCCTTGAATTTTCATGTGCGTTTCTAAAGATATACTTTTGCTATAATTTAATTTTCACCAGTCTAGAGAATGCAAAGAGAAAGATAACTTCAATCCTTCACACACATATACACACAAGCTCTTCCCCCTCCAACACAGACCTCAAATCCCTGGCCAAAGTGTGCAAACACTCTTTGGCCCAACATGCCCTCCAAAACCTGCCTCAGCACCATCTCCAGCACAACATGATTAGGTCTAAATCAGGATGCCCATTGCTGAAGCATTCCTTGGCTACTGTGGCTTTTCAGACATTTATTATTAAATGGCTATCTCAGCACATGAAATCAAGATTTGCTCTAATTTGGTATTTCACACTGCAATGTGTTTCCTTTAATCTTTTCTCCACAAAACTAAGTTTTAAAGTGAATTTTCACCCAGCAACATGTACTCCCTCTTTAAGAGGCAGCTAGGATTGCATATAGGCATATGTAGGAATATTTCTCTGTATCTGATTTACACCTACATCCATCACATGGGTCTCACTACAGCACAGCAGCCAAAACAGCACAGTATCTAACACAGCCTCCACCCTTTCAGTGTCCAAGCTTTGTAAACAGGCCATGTCCTTTATTACTAGGCAGACAAGAGTGCAAGAAAATAAAAGGAAAGAGATTCACATCTCTAGCCATAAGAAAAACAGCTTTGCTTTTCACAGTATGGAAACAGCAGCAAGTTAATCTCACTGCTGTCACTAAGCACGCAGAACTGCTGGAGGCAGTGCAGTATTAACAATTTATAGCACTAACCTTTTTTATATAAAAATGACAACCGAGGGGCTGATATTTGGATTTTATGTTCAACATTCAGAAGACTGTAATTTACAGGACAAATTTACAAGTGCCTTCCTTCCTTAACAACTAAGATGTTTCTCATGCAAGTAAGCCTAAAGCTCACCTAAGAAGTTGGGATAAAGATGATCTATGTTGTCCACAACATAGTTGCATTTGGGACATCTGTTATTGTCCTCCAGGCTCTGGTGAATACATTTATAGCTGTTCAAAAACAAAGAAACAAAACAAGTGAGCCCACACGAAGGAACAAAACATAAGCACAAGGTAAATAATATCAGCCTTAGACAAGGTGCATTGTTTGTGTTGCCAGCTAACAGTTGTGCTGCCAAGAACCTACAGTGGAGTCAAAATGTTCCAGTGTTTGAACTCAGAGTGTGCTACAGCAGAAAGCAAAGGTTTCTGGCAAGGATTACAAAATTTAGTCAAGTACTTCACTCTTATTTCCCTGAGGATTTCTGCAACGTGGATACTCCAGCCACAACACCATCTCAAATTCATGATCCCCACCACTTCCACAGGCAGAGGTAGCAAACAGATTGAATTACTCAAAAGCAACTCTTCTAGATTAGCTGAATACTTAGCAATCAACATTAAAGGCATTTTAGGTAATTGAGCAGAGGAAACACCTTCACCAACTTCTCCTATTTCCCCCCACAGCTGCTTTTCTTACTATCAGCGGCTTCAGAGGTGCTCACTCTTGAACTGGGGGACAGAAGAATAAGAAGATGCACTTTTACATCAGGTTTAAAAGAGCCTGCTTGAGGTCAGATCCTGATAGGGACATCAGATAGAAACATTGCTCCACTCCTAAATAAAAGTATTATAATGTTTCTCATCTTGGCCCTCTAAAAAGTTACAGGTCACAGGGATAAAGTGTTTCCATAGAGGGCACAAAATCAGCTGATCTCTTACCTGCTGCAAATCAAAGCTCTTGAGAAAGGTACCTGAATCTGCTGCTTGAGAAAGTACTTTATACTACTATAATATCACTTCTTACAAGGCTTATTTCTAATTAGCAGGCACCATAAGAGTATAACATAGACACGGCACTATAGGACATCATGGTTCAACATTTGTACCAATCCCTAGAGGAGATGAGAACTACAAGTGGCTCCAGAAATGCCCCTAGAGAGTTCTTGCACTTCTCCATGGAACATGTGCTCCTCATGGCACCCAGAGATAACACAATGAAAAGTGAGTGGGGCCAGGCCAATTCAACACAACAGGAAAGCCTGAAGCACATCCTCTCTTCACAAGGTCTAAAATAATTGCAATACACAATGTGTAAGCCACTTCAAACTGTGCACAGTCTTACACAAAGGCAAGGAGGAGCTGCCAGCACTGCTCTCAACACCTCTACAGAGGTGATGCCAATAGAGGTAAATTAACAAACTGTTCTGACTCTGGATAGTGGGTGTTACCCACAGCTTATGAACATTCTATTTCTTTACAGAGGAAATATGGTGGCACAGCACTACTTGTTAAAGACACTTGGATTTTTTTCTTTTTAATCTAAAAGGTACCCATCTTTTAAAAATTTATTTCAACCTCCTTCTTCAGTATAGGGACAAAAGACAGAAAAGAAACAAACTCAGAATGAAAAGGTATCACAGCAACACCTGTGTTACAAATCTCTTACAAATGCAGTAAGAGATGGACATTTTTTCTAATACAAGAAACTAAATATTACCAGAAGCTGTGTCCACATTTCGTCATGTAGGCCTCTTCAATCATATCAAAACAGATGGGGCTGGAAACAAAGCAAAACAAAAATCAGAAAGATGTCTTTTTTATGTTAAAATATGAAGAAAAGTATTATTAACTCAAAGCAACCACTTAATTATGCTTAGGTAATAATCTCCTGTATGTAAAATGAAAGGACATACTAGTGCAACAGCAACCAAGCAGTGTAAAGATCAAAAGGGCAATCCAGAGTTCTTTGAACTCTGAATGATACTGTAGTTTGCTACAATTAGAAACCAGTAAGTGTTCACCCTTAAGCTTTTAACACCTGCAGACAACCCAAACAAAGCCAGAGAATCTTCAACAAGCAAGGCTGCAGGAAAACCTTCACAGTGTCTGTACTAGGGTTCAAACAAAAAGTAAAAAAAACTGGCTTTTGTTACAGGAATAGACAATGAGTATATAAATGATAGCAAAACTAGTCTCTTTTTTTTTTTTCAGACAATAGCCATCTATAATTTTTAAAAGTGGCACAAAGAGGCAGAGCAGACCAGCAATAGCAATGATGTCATGAGAACAAGGACTAATAAATGGGTGGAGAAGGTGCAAACGAGGGGGTGTGCCAGCAGAGCAGTGCCAGGGTTGAGGCTGCAGGAGAGCAGGATGAATCCAACAGGCAGCAGGTGAGACCAACCCAAAGTGGGAAAGGTGGAATTACGAGTTAGTGACCAGAGCACAGCCAGCTCTCTGTGAGGGATCACCAAGAACCAAGCAGGGACCCGAAGAGAAGGACGTGCGAGCAAGCAGTGCTCCACAGGAACCTGAGCACAACAAGAGACAGGAATCCAGTGAGATGTGGAATCCATGACATGTTTGAAAGGAAAATGAAACACAAATGAAAGAAGAGGAAAGCTGCATCCATCATACTCCCAGTGACTCCTGTGGCTGCTGTCCCTGATAACTGGTGGGATTTGCTGTCACATACACACTCACCTCCAGGTCTTGGCCAGCTAGCCAGCAAGATGCCATGAGCAGCAACATGACAATTCTGCACATAACACATGGATCAGCTGGGTCACAAGCTTCAGCTTGTTTTCAATGCCTTACAGAGACCCAAACGCTCTCCTCTCACTCCCTCAAGTCCACACCAATCTCAGTTCCGAGAGGCTTTCACCAGCACTTGTTTTCTTCAGAAACAGCCTCCTCCCACCTTCTGCCAACAAGACAGTTCTCACCGAAGGAGCTGTTAATAAACTGTTAACAACTTCTTCGAAGCAGGAATCTTTTCTGCATCCAAAACTCAGATCAGACTGAAAACAGCAATGTTTGTCTGAGCAGGGGAGGAGAGCATCTCCACAGAAGGCATTCCCCATTCTGCAATCTATTTCAGAGTATACTAATGTATACTCTACATAAAGTATAGTTGTTACCCCGTTAGAAAAGAAATCTCAACAAAAACAGGAGAGGAGACACCTTAAATACTTTTTAAGCACACAGAGATGAAGCTGTGGCCCCTGCTAATGCAAGCCCCTGCTCTGACTCACTATATTGGAAAACACAGCTGTCGTGAAAGGTTTGTCCAGCCTAACATACAAGCCAGGTTGTCCTAAATATTCCATCAAATCATCAGTATAAACACAACATAAAGGGAAACAAATCAAACCAGAATGCTACTCTCTGAACCAACTGAGCCATCTCAAAAGAGGCCTCAAAAATTATTAATACACACCTGTTCCTCTTCCCCCCAGACAGACCTTTTTCTACACTTGCCTTGAGTAGCACCAACTTCAGGAGTCCAAGTCACTTTTCTCAAGTTATTTAGTTTCAAGGCACTGTTTAGTCAGAATAAATCACAAGCAAACTCAGCCAGCACAGGCTGATTATTAGAGAATAAGGAGGATAAGGCACCTCTGAATTCTGTTAGCTGGACTTTAAAAGAGGACATCTAAGACTTAAGGTTAGATGAGTATCTAAGGGTAGTTTCTCCCTACCGGCACTGGTGATGAACAGTTTAACTTCTTGACCTTCTATTCACACTGAGGTATATGCTCCGTGTCATGCCAGAAACTGCTGTTCCCCACAGGGCCAGAGGTGATGCTCCTAATGCCCTGCAGCAATCAACAAGGCTGTAACGCTCCCCTGTCTGCAGGAGAACATCACAAATTTCGAGCTAAAATAGGAAGATTACCTCCTAACATGCCAGTCACACGAGATCACTGTTCCCAAACTACTCCTTCATACCAGTTTGACTGGAGAAGTGACAGAGCCAAAACAGTTGAGAAAAAGCAATCAGAGCCAACAAATAGAGCTATGCAGTACCAGGGACATCATTAAAGGTACTGAAGGTTCCATTAAGAACTGTTTCCCCTGAAATGCTCCCTGATTTACAAGTGGAAACAAGATTGATATATTTTAATACATACTGAAGCCAAGCTGACTGCAACACGTGAAAGTTGCTATGCAACAGTTGTTTGAAGCTAATCTAACACAAAGGGAAAGTTAAGAAAGAAGTGGAGGGATGGGAACTTGCGACATGCTACAGTTTGTAGTGTAACTGCAACTGGGAAGCACAAGTGTGGTGAAATCAAGGCTTCTGTGCATGAGGCAGCTGATTCTCTACTTGTCTTAAGCAGCAGGCAGGTTAAAACGATGCAAACAACTTCAGCAAGTCAAAAATGTCACTGATCTCTGGGCAATAAGGCATCAGTACCTAATAAACACTATTTTTTAATCCAGCACTGCAAAGGTTTATCATTCTTTCTCTGCAGGGCAGACCTGGAACATTTTAAACATCTACTTTAATCAAGGTCATGGCTCTAAGTTTTACCAGTTGTTTTCCAGGCACCTCTCAAGAGTGCTAATGTCACCCTACTGCTCCACAAACACCTGGCTGAAGTGGTCACTATGATATTTAAGCACACTTCAACAGCAAACAAGATTTATTATAGTGCCTGCCTCCTATTCAGCTCCTCTCTGGTCAAATCAGAGACCAGGACTTCTGCAGGCTCTGTCCTTCCCATGGAAGGTGGCCAGGTTAAAGATCACTGCTGGCACTATATACTCACTATCAAGCTCTAATGTAACAACAGGCAGTAAAACTCCTTGTACATGGTATGCCAACAGCTTGCTGTGTTTTTAGTTTGTGACTTCAGGGCAAATTTGTAATATTCCTTACTAAAATTGGTTTCCAGACCACAAAAATGGGAATGACTCCACTCAGCCCATGCCCGGATTAACAGGTAACCAGCTGAGGAAAGAACTGGTTTTAAAAAGCCATGAACCTGCAAGCCCAGGTGGCACACAGCCCTTCCCACAGCTGAGCTGTGGTACTGGGCGCTGAACTCCAGATCAGCATGCAACACCCCTCCCATCCACGATTTGTGCCAGAGCTCAGAAACAAGGACTGCTATGGAGCACGCACTGAAGAGCCAGGTGAGAGCCACTCCATGCAGGGAGCCAAGCAGACAGTAACTGGTTTTAACGAGGTTTACTCAACCACTAGCTGGGAGGGCTAATACAAGGCCTGGGAAAACTAAGCAATTACATTGCTGGGCAGCAGAAAATCACCTGATTAGAGAAGCCCCTTTCAGACACTCTCCAGGCAAGTGGAAAGACACCTGGCTACAGGAGCAGCACAAAAAATACCTTTATGTTCTGCAGCCTGCACTAAGAGAAACAAAGTTTTCCCTTTTATAATAAAGCTCTCCACTAAGTCAGACCCACCTGCAGTCCTGACTGGAGTTACACATTTCCAGGCAGAAGGCGACACACACCACAAACAGGAGACACCTGCAAACTCCTGAGCATACACGGGCTAAACATTTCACACCCCAAAGCAGCAACACAAGCCAGTGTTTACCCTGGAGCCTCTGCCTCACTTGAGACAGTGCTTTCAGAATACAGGCAGGGAGGTCTGATATTGACATTACTGAGGGAATTTGCACTTGCACCTTGATGTTCAGAACTCACCCAAACTTTTCTCTTTCCCACCTTCCACTGGGTACAGGCATCATCTACCACTGAGTTTACAGCTGTGGCTAACAGCAACTTGCAGCTTATGTTCAGAAAAATTATCAAGTGCTCTCTGCAGCTGGCAGCATCTTGAATTATCCTTACAGAGGCAAAAAGGGCATAGGGGGAAGCTTCTGTTTCTCACATTGAGATATGTAAAGCTTGTTTAAATCAATTATTTAAATGAACACACACCTGCCTTCTTGAACATTGCTCAAAACTCCAGAGTTGCATAGTTTGGTTTACTTCTACAGAACTGTATTGCTAACTCAAATTAAAAAAAAGATGGATACTGTTATTAGAAGCTAGAACAATAATAAGTAAGAACAAGCCCTTTAGCCCACAGAAATATAGAGTAGTGAAAAACCCAAGTTAACTATAATCATTGTCTGCTCTTAAAGCTTCTGACCTGCACTTCAGTATGCTCAGTGTGGCTCTTGTAAATACTAAGAAAAGACATTTTGCCCTGAGTACTACCGGGCTGATTTCCTTCCTCTCACTTGTTCAGTCAGTAGTGCTTCTCAATGAGGAGAAAACAGCTAATTACAGGTTCTCCTTAAGGCATGTACAGTACTTACCTGCAGAAAAAAAGGAAGAAGCTCAGCTTTCTGAGCCATCTAAAAATATGTCAAGTCTACAAATTGGTTATGGGTGTAATTTCCTTTCCAAACCCCTCATTTCTACAACAGACAACAAAATAGGAAATAAGAGCTGACTGGAAAGGGCAGGGAGCCATGCTGGCAGAACTCTACTGCCAGAGTGTAAGAGAAGAGGGAACAGAGGAGAATGGGGACTTGTAACTGTGTTCATATCCCATCACCAGAAAACTTGTGAGCAACTGAGCTCACACCAAGAGCTCTTAAATCTACCTAACATGGCCTAGAACCAGAGCAGGCATCAGCTGATGACAGCAGTCCTCCCATTCAGCTGAGCAAACTACTAACTACAGTAATAAGCAGTAATTTTTTAAAGTGACTGTTACTTATTCCTAAAAAGAATTACTTACTGTTTTTCTTACCACTAGCTTTTTAGCAGCTTCAGGTTTTCACTTCAGCAGCAAAGGTATTTTCTATCAACTCTGCTAAACACTTTACAAGCTGTAAAGTTAAGCCACAGGGTTTTGAGACAATACCTGTCCTCTGGGAGATGCCTCACATCCAATCCTCACCTGTAAGTCAGAGCTTACATTAGAGCTGGCAAAATCATCTTGGAAGCTGTGGCCCACTTATAATCTTCTTTTTTTTACTATTTACTTTCCATACATGATTTTCCTACAACTTGATCTTTCTCCCACTACTCTTCCCTGTTTGCCTTTTTCTCTAAGGGCCTAACCTGATTTCCTGTTCTCACATTTTGGCACATCCAACCAGCTACAAAAATCAAACCTACTTCTTATGTTGGGAGGTTTGAAACTCACCCAGCAACAGGTTCTCTTCAAAACTACAAATTACCAACAGTTCTCACACCATGGGCCTTAGTTTGCCAATTATGCTGAAAGGTGATTTCCAGCTATGAGCTACAGCTGGATAGCTGGATGTTAGAAAACAACATCTGAAAAATGTTTCAACCATCACAGAAGAAATTCCCTACTAATCTGGTTTTAGGGGCCTGCCTGACACAAAACTTATTGCTGTTTTAAACTAGACAACCTTTCCCAGCAACATGGGCAAACCAAGCCAGCTTTGCTGGAGCTATCAACCATCATGAGGCTCCTTGGAGTCCCTTCTAGAGGGGCACTTAATCCTTTGCTGAATCCTCTTCCCAAGATGAAAGGTCACACTGTCCAGGAAAGCAAGGCAGTTGCTGTGTTGTCAGAAGGCTCTGAGGAAACATCTCGTGCTGCAGGGCCTTTCCAACAACTTGGGTGCACTCAAGGAGGAACCTGCCAGGAATAAACTGATTCTGCTTAAAAATAGAGAGGGTGGAGGCAATGCTGCTACACAGGGCCAAAACCAGACAAAACCAGAGAATCAGGCTGGAAAAGACCTCTGAGATCAAGTCCAACCTATGACCCCATACCACCATATCAACTAGTGGTGTCAACTAGCTGAGTGCTGTGTTCAGTTGTTTCTGAATAGCTCCAGGGGTGGTGACTCAACCACCTCCCTGGGCAGCCCATTTCAATATATAATCAACCCTTCTGGGAAGAAATTCTTCCTAACATCCAACCTAAACCTCCCCTGGCACAGCTTAAGGCTGTGTCCACTTGTCCTGTCGCTAGCTATCAGAGAGGAGAGCCTGATCCCCACCTGGCTGCGACATCCTGTCACAAAGTTCTAAAAAGTGATAAAGTCCCCCTCTGAGCTGCTTCTCCTCCCTGGGCTCCCCATTCTCCCCTACCAGCTGGTCCTGGGTTGGGGTTAGGCTCCTGCCCCTTCCCCAGCCCCGCTGCTCTTTTCTGGACCCTCTCTAACAGCTCCATGTCCTTCCTGAATTGAGAGGCCCAGAACTGGACACAGGACTGGAGGTGCGGCCTCAGCAGAGCCCAGCACAGAGGGACAATCGCTTCCCTGGCCCTGCTGGCCACACCATTTCTGACAGAGAGAGGCACAAAAGAGGGAAAACCCCAAAGCCACAATCCCCGGAGGGCAGCAGCCGCTCCAGCGCCAGGAGGGGCCGCCGGCTGCCCCCTCCTCCCGCCGCTATTCCACACACACTCCCCAGGCTTCCCGACGGCATGGCGGCGCCCCGGCTTCCCCCAGCGACATATCGCGACATATCGCGCTCACCACACGAAGTCGTTGCTCTTGTCCTCGTAGGAGTTCATGAGCCCGTTGCAGAGCGGGGTGAGCAGCGGCCTCTTCCTGCCGCCGCCCCCCGGCGCCGCGGAGGAGCCGCCGGGCCGCGCCGCCCCCGCCGCCAGCCGGGCCAGCCCCGCGCCCGACCCCGACACGGCCGCCGCCACCAGCACGGGCCGCGCCGCCGCGCCGCCCGAGGAGGACGAACCGGGGGCCATGGCCGCCGAAGAGGAGGAGGAGGATGACGAGGAAGAGGAGGAAGAGGAGGCCGGTGTGGCAGCGGGCGGCACGGCGGGGTGCGGCGGGCGGCTGCCCGACATGCCGAGGCCGGGCCGGGCCGGGCGGAGCGGCCTCAGCGCATCCCCGTGCGCACGAAGAAAAATAAAGTTCCTTCAAAGAAAAAAAAAAGGGGGGGAAGGGACAAAAAAAAAAAAAAAAAAGAAAAAGGAGAAAATCCCACAATTAAAAAAAATAAAAAATCCAAACCAAAACGGCGGCCCCGGCGCGGCGCTTGTTCAAGCTTTATTGACAGGCGGACAGGGCGGCCGCGCGTGCGCGGGGCGGGGCCGCGCCCGTGAGGGGCGGGGCAGGGCGGGGCCAAGCTGCGCTCCCCTCACGGAGCGGAGGCGGCTGGGGCTGCTGGGGGCTGTGGATTTCCTCTCACAGCTTCGGAGCGTGGGTCAGGAGCTTCTGGCTGTACCTTAAGCTGCTTCCTCTGAGACCACATCTAGTGGTGCGCAGTCCTGAGGCACAAATGTGTTGAGCGGCCGAGGGAGCTAGTGGGGCTCAGCTTGTAGAAAAGGGAGCTCAGGGGGACCTTCTCGCTCCCTGTGACCACCTGACAAGGGGTCGTGGCCAGGTGAGGGTTGGAATAGTCCTAAGCTGAGCCAGGGGAGGTTCAGGCTGGACATAGGGAGGAATTTTTTCACTCTAAAGGGTGATTATATATTGGAATGGGCTGCCCAGGGAGGCGGGGGAGTCACTGTCCTTGGAGGTGTTTAAGGAAAGACTGCATGTGGTGCATGGTATTCAGTGCCATGGTCTGGTTGGCGGTTTTGGGTCATAAGTTGGGCTCAATGACCTCATGTGTTAGGAGTAGAAAAGCTGCCAATTTTTTTAAAAGGTTGCAGAGTTCACAGGTTGGGCTAGTTGCTGCCAGGGTGGAGTTCTAACTGTTTGTTGTTGTAATCACCTGTCGTTTTCGTTAACTACCTGTCCTTGATGGTTAAGAATTCCCCCTTTTGTCCAGTGACACCCTGCTGCTTCCTGGAGGATGCCACCCAGGACGGTGAAGAGGAGGGGACATCGGAGTTGGCATGCAAATGACATGGGAACCAGCATGTAACAGGGGAAGCCCCTCACCAAACCTAGCAAAAAACCCCTAAAAACAACGAGCCAACACAAAATGGACGAATCAAAGTGATGTCTAGACGTGAGGAACAGAATCCAGCATCCGCTAAGATCTTTTTTACCCCTAACCTAAAAGATGTCGGCTAGACAGAGGACCTCGAATGTTAAACGGGAAAATCAGGACTCTCCTGATGCTTTTGTGAGGACAGAACCCCCAGCTCTACCTGCAAACCAGCAGACAAAGCTGTGCATTTCACCTTTTCTGTGCCATTCCTGGAAGCAGTGGTGGCATGAGCGTGACCCATTGGTTCTTCCCACCTGAGCTGATCACTTTTAATAAAGGCATAAAAAAGGAGAAAGATCTCCTGCCCTGTTTATTTCATCATGGGTCTTTCCCAACCTAACTGCATCTGTGATTCTGTGATCTCCCTCAGACCACTGAGGGGAAGGCAGCCAGGCCTCAGGGGAAATGTGCCAGGCTGTCACTCAGAGACCCTCCCTGAGTGACAGGATCTCCCACAAAGAGATCCTGTGAAGGGCAGGGCTGATCTGTGTCAGGATGTTCTTCACCTTAGATACCTACCCCAAAAGGCAGCTTTAAGCATGCTGAGCTTCATCCTGTGCCCCACACAAAGAAATGGATCCATGGACTGAGGCCAGTTGAGTGAGGTTCAACAAGTGCTCAGCCTGCACTTGGGTCACAGCAAACCCAGGCAGTGCAACAGACTGGAGGAGAAGTGGAGGAGGACCTGAGGGTGCAGCAGCCTCACCTCAAGTGCTCTGTCCAATTCTGGGCCTCTCCCTGCAATAAAGACTTTGAGGGGCTGGAGTGGCTCCAGAGAAGGACAACAGCGCTGGGAAAAGGGCTGGAGGACAAATCCTCTGAGGAGCAGCTCAGGGAGCTCTGGGGGCTCATGCTGATGAAAAGGAGGCTCAGGGAGGACTTTATCACTCTAAAACTCCCTGATAGGAGGGGGTAGCCAGGTGGGGATCAGGCTCTGCTCTCAGGTAACAAGTGACAGAAGAGGAAACAGCCACAGCCTGGTCAGAGGAGGTTAAGGTTGGACATCAGGATTAATTTCTTCATGAAAAAAGTTGTTAGGCATTAGAATAGGCTGCCCATGGTGGTGGTGTCCCCATCCCTGGAGCTGTTCAAGAAGTGACTGGACATGGCACTCAGTGCTCTGTTCTGGGTGACAAGGTGGTGATCAGTCACAGGTTGGACTAGATGATCTTGGAGTTATTTTCCAACCTAAATAATTCTATGATTCTGCGAAAGATGTCTGGTGATGAGTGAACAGCTTTTCCCAGGTTTGTGCCAGCTCTCTGCCGCCTAGGTGGGTGGGATCCCAGTGGTGAGGACCACAGCCTGTTGGGTTCCTGTTTCCCAACAGCAGCCCTGAGTTTTACAGAGCAAGGACAGACCAGTTTCTGCACAAGTTCATTAGTAAAGTGTTGATAAAGAATGCCCCAAAGATGTTTTGGGTGTTAGGAGAAATGTTGTCCCCAGACCCAGCCTTTTGCAAGCCAGACTGAGAAGTTTGTTAAACACAGCATTTGTCAACTCCTTGGCTGGGCCAGAAGTCCTGTGGAGAGATAGCTGCTGTTCCCTTTAATTTCTCTTTCAACAGCCTATGGAAACACATTGCCTCCTTTGCATTGAGTAACTGTGTTATCTGCAGTCAGCTTTACTTGTTAGAGTGGAGGAGGCAGCTGGAGAAACACTGGGGCATTCCCTGAGGAGGGTAACCCTAAACCCAGGTATGGGAAAACGCCCAGAAAGATCGGCACTGCAGCACTCCTCCCAGCAGGGACAGCAGAGTGAGCTGTAAAACCAGTATGGGAGCTGGTAAAACTGGTCTGAGAGAGAGAAAAGGGTGCTTCGGGTAGGCAGTATTGGTCAGGAGACCTCCCAGGCATGCAGCAGGGATGCTGGATGACAAATGTCCCAAGGGCAGCACTGCAAAACACGGCTCTGCATTTACCCTGGAGATGCAGCTGAAGGGGTAGAGCTGTGCAGTGCTCCTCCTGACCTCCCCTCTCAGAGGTGCTAGAATGCCACTGGGTATTTGCCTCTGTAGGTTTACCCCTTATGTTGGGAAAAATCACCAAGGCAGTCAGCAAAACCCAAAATATCTCTGAGGAATCCAATTCAAGCCAGGAAATTCAAAGTTAGAGTCCCTGTGAGATCCAGCTCAGCAGTCTCACCTTTACAAGCTGACATCTGCCATTAGAGTCACTCCCATGATTTAACTCTTTGTTGCTATTATTAAAAATATTTTTAATATAGTTTTGGGGGCTCTTTGTGGTGGGTATTTTTTTGGGTTTGGATTTTTTTAAAAGTCATTAGGTTCCCCTGCTTTCTGTAAATAGCCTTGTTACTCAATACTAGCTCCATAAAATCATTGAAGTGTAGTGATTCCCCTTGTTTTCAGTGGAAGCAAAAGAGAATTGCTGTTATTTAGACCATTCTTTCAGCCTGGCTGTTGGTGTCTGCGTGCATCTTATTTTCTATTGCTAAGAGAAAGGGAAGTCTCATTTCCTTCTCTTCCAGAGGGATCAAAAACTTTATGGATGAGTGGCTACAATAGACTTTCAGAAGCAGTAAGCAGTAGTATTGGCAATAGCATAACCCCATGCTTCACACTGAAATACTGGCTGATCCTTGAAAAGTCTTGCTGATGCCATTACTGACTGCTCCAGAGAGGAAAAAAATGATGCAGGCAAAAGCTGTTAAAGATCAAATATAGAAGAACTTATGCCTGTACATAACTGGCCTTCACAACATCCCCTGCACCCACAGCCCCGGCAAATGGGTGTGACTCCCAGCACTTGGGAAGAGCTCCCTGGTTCCTGAGCTTTAGGATACCATTATGAGCTCTTGGAGACCCTCTGAGTGAACACCTTCTTTTCACTGCCCAGGTGCATTGGGAGCAGCCTCTGGCTCCTGGAGACACTTCTTTCCTGGGGTTACCTTGCATTACCACTTCCACAATCCATGTATTCCTAAGGGAAGGTTAATGTGCCACTTACTGGAGATACCTGTGTGTTGTATCAGGAAAAAGGACATGGGAAAAGTCTTCCAGTTGTAAAGTTCACTGCAGCCAGAACAGTGATTTTAAAGTTATCTTCTAGTTCTTGTTAGCACAAGATGAGCTCTAAGAAATAGTTTGATTTAGTCCAGGTATCAACAGCACTGTGATTATTCTCAGTGGCCAGGGTACAAGAGTGAAACAGGATGGATCAGTGGGAGAGGTTTCTCTGTCTCCTGCAGCCAGCAGTGTGCCAGAGTCCTGCACTGGAGCACAGCTCAGGATGGGCTCAGCACAGAGGGGAAGGTCTTGGTGTGGGACAGCTGCACCCTCACACAGCACACCTTCATAGGTCCTGCTTCAGAGGATTGCCTGTGTTTCCTCACTAAGTCTCAATGGAGATAGGTCTGCCTGCCTTCAGAGGTGTGTGGATCAAGCATGGAAAGCAAATATCACCTATTCCCAAGTGGCCTCAAACTTAGGTGCAAACAAATCAGTTTCTTTATGATAAGCTGTCTCCAGCTATTGTCCTTAGTGGTTATTTTACACAAACTAGTATTTCTGACAGATGTACATTTTGTAAGACTGACTGGAGGAATCTGCTCTAACTTTTCTGTATGCTTTAGCCTCTGAAGCCAGTCACTGACAACATCCCAGCAAAGTATCAGTTCTGATCCTGTGCAAAGAGAGAAGACACACTACCTTTGGCATTAAAGGAAGGAGAAGCCAAGTACTGTCTATAGATGAATGATCTTTAATAGCTATGTAAGGTTCTGCTCCTTTTGGGTACATGCAACCTCTGAGTTTGTGACATTTGCAGCTGCAGCTCCATTTACCTGTGCAACAAGCAGCTGCAGCCATGGAAATCATTACGGATATTCTGCATGGATCATCCTGCAGGGAGACTGAGACTTCTTCCACAGAGAGTGATCCATGGGCTGTGTGTCTGGGGGAAGTGACAGTCACCTCCCAGGCTCCAGGCTCTGCATTGTTGATGACTCATTAGGAAAATTGCTTCTACTTCCATTTCTGAGCCTGCTGCTGCCACCTAATTTCCACTGGGTCCGTTAGTCCATTCAGGAGCTCAGCAAACCCTGCTAGGAGCTGCCACCCTGGCTTGGGAATTGCTGCTCCAGAGGTTATTAGGGAACTTTATTAATAATCATTGCATTAACCTCTCAGCTAGTCGGTGATAGAAATGCCATTTCTTCCATTTTATAGCTGAGAAAAATGAAGCGTAGACAGATTCATCACCTGGTTACAGAGTCAATGGGAATTCTTAATGCTCCATAAATCTGAAAATTAGGCTGTCAGCAACTTCTGCAGTGAACCTGCAGCAAAGCCATTCAGGAGACCTAGTTCCTACCCATCAGGTGCCTCCTTACCTGGTTTACTGGGAGAAACCAGGATACATCTCAGAATTTCAGTTCCTGCAGCCAGGCACAGACTGGGGATCTGGAGGGGATGGAGGAACACAGCTCAGGACTCCCTGCTCACAGAGAAGATCCTTGAGGAGGGGCGTGATGCACTGAGTGACCAGGCTTTGATCCAGGGATAGGAACTAATGGGTCATATAGAAGCTCTCACCACCTGAGACTTGACTCTGAAAGATTATTTTGTTGTTAAAATATACAATTTAGGTTAACTCAGGCTGCTTGAGATATGAGAAGAGCAGGAGCTGTGGGGGACTGAGCTGGTTGGTTGATTTTTTAATTTCTTTTCTAGTTTAATAGTGCAAAAGCAAGTAGTGCTAGGAGGGAGGATGCTTAGAGACATCTGCTCTATTTAGGATTATACAGAGTTCTTAAAATAAAGATTTTTTTCAATGCTTTATAGCAACACCTTTGCCACTTGCAAGATGAAATGTGATGCCTCAGCCTTAGGCTAGGTCCAAGCTGATATGGGGATTTTAAGCAAAAATGGTTTAACCCCTTTCAGAAACCAAGAATCAGCAAAAATAAAATATTTAAATTTATTTCTGTGTTTAAAATGGTCAGCTCTTTTAAAGCAAAAAAAAAAAAAAAAAAGCAAGAGGTATATGGTAGAAGTGTCATCTTTGCACTGCAAAACAATTACATCATTCTGCTCTTCTGAGGAGAAATTTTCACTTCATTGAACAAAGTGAGGTTAAAATAATTTGGTGATTTTTCTGTTATGTTGAAATACTGCCTTCAAAGTTTCTAGGCTCTACAGAGCCCTGAAGAGAAATGTCCATGGAACTGCTGTTTTAATGTGTGTGCACTGAAGCAAAGCTACAGAGGAACCTGACCTGCAGCAGCAGAAATACCTGATGCACTGCTCAGAATTATGGAATTCCCTCTACACAGGAAAAAATTATACCATCTTATTTTTTATTAGGCACCACAGTGTAAGGGATGTGTCTGGGGGTAGAGTGAATGTTCCCTTAAGGTGTGTCCTTTTGCTCCAAGAGTGTTTGACCTCCTATTAGGAGGAGGTTTTCTAGGCAAATATTAACTAAACCCTCTGCTCAGTGTAAGCATGGATAGAGATGGTTTCTCACACACACTGGCTTGACCCAGACTCAGCTTGTGCAACCCCAGGTCTGTCTTGGGATGCTGAAGCTCTGCCAAGCTCTCTGCTTCTCATGGAGTGCAGCAGCAAGGCTCAGCTGTTCCTTACCTGCTCCCACTGACACCCCACAAACTCAACCCCCCTTGTCACTCCCACACAGCTAACACACCATGTCTAATTACCTTCTTGTCTAACTGTAATAATACTTAGGCTGATTTCTCTCCCACAAATTGTGATGGCATTGATGTAGTTATGGGCCCTCACAGTATAAAACAAGTGTATTTAGTGGACTGCATTTGGGTCTTTGAACATGAGCATGTGCTGCTATCTCTGAAAGCTCCCTCCTTTATTATTATGGAAAGCACAAGTCATAGAACCACAGAATGCTTTGTGTTGGAAGGGACTTTAATGACCATCCAGTCCCTCATTCCATGGGCAGGGACACCTTCCACTGGACCAGGCTGCTCCCAGCTCCATCCAGTCTAGCCCTGAACTCTCCCAGGCTTGGGGCAACCACAGCTTTTCTCTTTCAGCAGAGAAACAGAGGAGAGGCAGCATCATGCCAGGTGTCAGGACCTTGTGGGCACAAGAAGTGCTGCTTGCCTTGAGCAGCCTCATCTGGGAGCTCCACACACACATCCTCTGGCACTTGGCCCAGGCACTGTATTTGAGGTAATCCCAGGGCTTCTCTCCTCCTTAGGATGCAGGGTGATGGTGCCTAACACTCTCAATGGGTGGGACCTGGTGCCTCTGCTGTTGATAGCTGGTTTCCAGTCCTGCCTCATCTGCTGCTGCCTCTGGATGGGCTGAGGACCTGATTCCTCTGCTGTGTCTGAGAGCTGGTGGACCCTGTGCCAGAATCCAGCCCTCCCTGCTGTGCTGGGGTTACCCTGGGCCCCTGGCTTGTTCCCTGCATGGGGCAGCCCTCAGCTCCATGGCTGCTTCCCCTGCCTGCTGTCTCTTTGCTAGGCTGGGGGGATGGCAGGTGACAGGGGGTAGTGCTGCAAGAACCCCCTCAAAAGAGTCAGCTGTTGGTTTGGGGTAAGCTGTGGATGGCTGGTAGAAAGTCATGGAATGGTTAGGGCTGAAGGGGACCTTAAAGATTATCTAGTCCTAACCCCCTGCCATAGGCAGGGACAACTTTCATTGGCCCAGGTTCCTCCAAGCCTCATCCAACCTGGCCTTGAATGTAGGGGGACACAGTATGGGTAATGTAGAATGTAATCTTATCCCCCAACGA
The DNA here is from genome assembly GCF_028769735.1 of Zonotrichia leucophrys gambelii. NCBI lineage: Eukaryota > Metazoa > Chordata > Aves > Passeriformes > Passerellidae > Zonotrichia > Zonotrichia leucophrys. The sequence continues at coordinate 4,373,025 of NC_088178.1, read as the reverse complement.
GTTGCAGCTGGACACTATTACAACGATTAGGAACAGGCTGGATGATAACAGGCACCACCTGTAGCCAATAAGAACAGTGGCATAAAAGAGTGGATTGGTGGGAGCTGGAGTCAGATGGCTGCTGCAAGGACCAGGAGCAGGCAGTGCTTAGAGGAGGTGCCTGTGAGGAACATCGAGGAGGTGTGAAACTCTGGCACTACGGAGTCCTTGCAACATAATGATTATGGAACTTTTGTGATATATAAGGCAGCACTTGAACACTTCCAGAGATGGGGCAACCTGTTCTAGTGTGTCACCATCCTCATAGGGAAGAATTTCTTCCTAGTATCCTGTTTAAGTCTGCCCTTTGTCAGTGTGAAGCCATACCCCCTTTTCCTGCCACTCCAGACTCTTTCCCAAAGTCCCTCTCCAGTTCTCCTGGAGTCCCTTTAGACCCTAGCATCTTTCTGAAGTCTTCTCCTCAGGCTGAACACAGTTCTCCTAGCCTGTCTTCATAGGAGTTTAATTTCCTTTGTTTTTCTGCTTCTTTTTTAAACTAGTCCATACAAAAACTTTCTGTGGCCTTCTTACCCCCTTTGCGCTGCTGTAGCATCCCTGCCTTGCCTCACTTGGCCTCTGCCACCCCTGTCCCCCAGCGCTGTGTAAGGCAGGGCACAATTTAGGCTGTCATGGCCAAGCAGAAGCTTCCCTCCCTGGGAAAAACTTCAGCCTAGGAGCTGAGGATGCCTTCATGGCAGCAGCATTCTCACATGCTGCTTTAGCATCGGGAGATCAGCTGGAGTAGGGAAAACAAGGTTCTGAGAGCTGCTGCTTCCCAGTACCAGCGCTTGCCATCAGAGGGCAAACTCAGCCCAGGTGAAGATGCTCACCCGGTTGTAGCAGCCTGCTGCTTGCCAGACTCCTCTCTGCGAGGTAATGACAAAGGCGAGAGGCCATTTACCGTCCTTCTCACGGGGGACAGATGCAGCTTCCCATCTCTGCCTGCTGCCGGGAAGGGCTCTGCTGCCCGGCTCCCTCGAGAGCAAATCCTGCTCGGCAGGAGCATCCAGCCACCAGCAAGAGGCAAGCGTGGTGCTGTGAGCTTCAGGTCAGAACAGTGTGTCACTGAAAGATGCAGGGCCTACTTTTTTATGGAGCCAAGAAGATCCCATTTTATTCATGCATCTCTTCATATGGAGTTTTAAAACATCCCCTGCCTATCCTCAATTGATCAGTAACAAGTTGTTACCTTGTATTGATCAGTCATTCAATCCCCCTGTGTGTATGTGCACAGAGTTGTTTGTGATATACTGTTTTCATTCTCCTACCTAACGGTGTAAAAACAGTTTATACAGGTGGGTAGTGCTTTTCACAGTCCTAGAGTTCTTTCTCAGGGAAAGCAGGTTGTTTTCCACAGCCCTAGAGTTTTTCTGAAGGAAAAAAAGTTGTTTTTCACTGCTGCAGACTCTGTTCTCACAAAGACCCATCAGCTTTCTCACGGCTTCTGTCAGCTCAAGTCAGGGTTCAGTTTGTAAGGGCTCTGGCCTGCCATTCCACCACCACACAGTGTAACACAGAGGGAATTCCCAGAAACCAGCAGCTCTGGGCTTTAACGTCCCAAACAGACTTTAACCTTCCTGCTCTAGCAGAATTTGTATTTATGGCTGAATATAGACTTTGAGCGGCACTCAAAAAACTATACTGCTTGGTGCTTGCTTTATATCCAGCTTCTTGCTGCTCTCCAGAGCACTGGTGATTATGGCTCTACAGCCCCACAAAACCAGTGGCATTAAAGTAGCCTCTGCTTTAGGGAAGTGGAGCTTCTCAGATGCATCCTAGAGGAGCAAAGTGTTCTGTGCTGCTGCAGCTCTGACCTCTCCCAGGAGCCCCATCTGCTGGCATGTGGGCCCGGCTGCCAGCCCAAAACCCTCCATGCTTCCCAAGGCATCTGGGGAGGATTTAAATCTTGCCAGCTCTCCCCTTTGCCTCTTCCAATGAATCTCAGTCTTAATCCACACCCCCCTCATAGCCAGAGACTTCCTTTAAAAAGCTGGAGGGGTTTTCAGAGGGGAATAATGAACCAGACGCTTTCCCGGTGTCTCTCTTTGTTTTTACAGCCCTGGGTCTCCCCTGAGGACAGAGAGTCCTTTGTACTGCATGGGGTCTCCTTACAAAAAGGGGCTTGTGAACAGAGCATCCTCCCATTGGGTACCACACCACATGGATTTTTTTCCCACCTGTCCTCCTAGGCATAGCCAGTGTCAAATCCCTTTCTGCGTGTGAGGGACCGAGCCAAGAGCTTTAACCTTGGAGATGCATGGTGGATGTATGCCAAATTGCTCAGTGCCATCCTGCTGCCCACCCTCAGTCTAGCTGGAAGGTAAACAAAGGGTTAACCTGGTTGTCGTCATCTCCCCTGCCCAGCTGATATTTGGAGTGAAGCCACATTCCAGTTTGAAGACAGCTGATAATTGAATAAACTCTGCATCTTGAGTGAATTTAAAACCAAGACAGGAGCTCTCCCCATCAGAAGTCAATACGTTTTCTCTTGCAGGGATTTTTGTCCTGGGTTAATGCTGCAGCTGCTGCTTCCAGGGGATGAGTGCATGCCTGGGAGCAGTCAATTTTTGCCTGCCTTAAGGCTTTAAATTTAGGTCTCTATATATAAAGGAGATTCCTATTTCTATTTCCTGCTAAAGGTGAAATCTAGGGCTACAACCTCAAATGCTCTTAAAACCATTAAGCTTAAAGCAACTTACTGATGATGTAGTGTTGTCCAGCATCCTTGTCCTGCTAACAAGAAAAGAAAGGTGGAGGGTTGCAAATACAGCTCAGGTGCCTTATTATGTTTAGATCTTGGTGTGAATGGAGGAAACCAATGTGATGTGGCTAATTGACATCATGCTAATTACATAATGGATACTCTGCATGTACCCTTGCAATAAATCACTCCTAGTTTCAGGTGGGAAATTCTCTCATTGTCAATATATAGATACACTGTAGATCTGGAGAAAGCTGTTTCCTGAAAAGTTGAGATTGGTGATTTATTGAGCACTGTAAAATGTATTTGCTTTGGTCCTTCTTTGTGTTCACTGTTCAATGATATTCAAACAAATGCCTTTGAGCCTGGGAACCAGCAGCTTTTTGGCACATGTTCCTTTTGCAAATGGGGGCATTCACACCAGAAATGCGGTTCTACAATTTCATAGCCACGTGGTGGGTAAGAAGGGATGTGCCATGCAATCTGTGCCCCATCAGAAATACCTGGCACTGCTTCTGTTTCAAACTTCACTAAGCAAAATAATTGCATGGAGCTGTTTACTGTCAATCTGCTGCCTGCATGTTATTAATAGGAGAGATGGAGTGAATAATTAGGACTAATGATTAGAGAAAGTTGTCATCTGTTCATGAATAATTTGAAGAGAGGCAGTGTTCAACAATTAACTTATTGGCAAAAAAATGATTTATTCCGTTTGGGAAATGTGTTCTCTATTATGCCAATACATAAGCACCCACACACTGGGCCAACATTCAGACTTCAGCTTCCCCCAGCCCTGTTTTTGGCACTCAAGCTGGTGTGATGTGATTTCCAGAGATGCTGGGGATCCCCTGCCCCACTGAACTTCCCTACCTTTGGAGTTGTGTTTCTTTAGGAAAGCAGGGACATTTTTCTAAAGCCCAAATCATGGTCTGAGGATCCCAGAATGGTTTAGATTGGAAGGGACCTTAAAGATCATATAGTTCCAAACCCTTGCCATAGGCAGGGACACCTTAGACTGGACTGCTCCAAGCCCCATCCAGCCTGGCCTTGAACACTTCCATGGATGGGGCATTAAATTCATGGCATCTCTGGGCAACCTGTGCCAGGGCCTCATCACCTTCATGGTTTAGAATCTCTTCCTAATATCTAGTCAAACCTGCCCTCTGTCAGTTGGAAGCCATTCCCCCTTGTCAAATTATGACATGGTCTGGTAAAAGTCTCCATTTTCTTTTAAGTCTCCTTTAGATATTGAAAAGCTGCAATAAGGTTTCCCTAGAGTTTGTCAGGCTGAGCAATGCCAATTCTTTTCACCTTTCCTCAGAGGGGAGGCTGTGAGTGCACATCACCCACTGCTTTCCACAAGTGAGTGCACATCACCCACTGCTTTCCCCAAGCCCTTCTCTGTGAGGTTGCTCTCAATCTGGCTGTTGGATGCTGACAATCGGCCTGTGGAGATGGATGAATCTTGGTTTTCAGTGGCCTCCCAAATACTGGAAACTTACTGTGTGAGGGTGGAAAAACTAGCCAGCATGGGAAGACCAGGGAGCTGGGGCAGTTTACCAAGAGCAGATTGAGGAGAGGGTGTAGAAATAGGCTCCAGATATGTCAAAAACCACCCCAGTAAAACTAGTGAAGCACAAGGAGATAAACTGTGGGAGGTCCCTGTTCCTGGCAGAAGGATCCTTTATGGGAAAGGCCAAATAAGGTTTGCCCTGTGAACTGGCCCTGCATTTTCCTCTCGCTCGCCTGGCTGTGAAGGTGCAGCCTTCCTCATGCAGCAGCTGTTGGGGGATAATGTGTGGAAGTGGACCTTGGAGAATGGGATGTTCAGACAGTGGGAGAGATCTGCAGAGGTGCGGGTGGGCACCAAGACGTAGGATTCATTTTATCTAGCTTCAGCTATCCAGAAGCCTGTTATGGCAGCAAAAGCTATTGTCCAGTGACAAAAGGACTGAATGAGCAGCTATGTGAGAGTTATCCATCCCATCTGTGCCAGTTGTCCCAAATACCTGGGATAAGTTAACTCCTGGATTGAACCATAGCTTTCTTTTCACTCCCCAGAGAGGGAGCCTGGATGATTTTCTGGCTTTACACAACAAAGCAAACCGACCAATCTTACAGATATATGCTGTGTGCTCAACTTTAGCACCACAGGGATTCTCCATCAAACCACTCAGGTGAGGTTAGGGCTCTGCTGAACTTGTAAAAGCCCCTCTAGACTACATCAGGCTGACTGATGTCATTACACCAACCCTGTGCACCATTCCTTCTCCTCAACCACCTTCTGCCCACCAAGGCTTTTTTTGTTGAGTCTGGCTCTCACCAAGTCTGAGGCTTGCTGAAAAAGATCATCCCACAAAAGTTCAAATGTTTAAATCCATTTGCTTCCAGACAGGAACCATACATGGGGTGCTCACTATCCCAAAAGCTGTAGAGCCAACTAATTTTGTGGTGGGAAAGCCTGCCAGCATGTTGAAGGCTGAGGGAATTCTGTGGAACATGTTCAGAAAGCGAATGATTGATTCATCATCAGTGGTGGAGAACTGATTCCAGGAATTCTGCGTGCGCCAAGCTGAAGCCTGTCGAAGCCAGGGAAAAGGCATCCTTGAATTCAGGTCATCAGTCAGGGCTGGGAAATGCATGGAGGCCCTGGTACAGGAAAGCTGAACTTCCAGTGCGTGCTCAAGCCTAACTAACCTCCGTTAACGTCAACGGTGATAAAATTAAACATGAGGTCAAGATTTTGGATAAGAATGGTTTATGGCCTGGAGGCTTCCATGGATGAGAATGTCAGGCCGGCAAGCCAGGGCGCTCGATATTGATCAGCCTAATCAAGGAACTCCTGCGTAAGCTGCCACGTGAATCAGGGAATAATTGGGGATAACAGACACATCTGAGTAATTCGTGACCTACTGGCAGATGATTCACGCAGACAGGCAACATCCATCAGAGGCATTATTCCTTGCAAAGGACTTCTTGGAAGGCTTATGGGTCTGTGGGTGGCCCCACCTCCTCAGGGGGTTCATCAAGGGAGAAGCTGGGAGCGGGTGGGATTGTGGGGCTACCCCAGCACCCATTGCTGCATGGGGCAGAGCTCGTCCTTCACCCATCACCAGCCCAAGAGTGATCTTCAGCATTTTCAAGCTGTCTTTGAGAAGAAATGGATTGAGATGAAGTGGTTGTAACTGCAGACCCATATCCTGTCCCTGTTCTGCCACACATCTCCCATGTAACCTTGTTTGGATGTTCTTTATACCTTCCTTTGCCACCTGAAGCATCAGTGCATGTCTCTGCTTTCTGTTCCCAGTGTAGTCTGCAAGATCCATCAACTATGTCCTGGTGTTCATCAAGAGTCATCATGGATCAATACCACATATACTGGAAAAGGCCAGGTTTGGACCTCTGAAACTGGGAGTTAAAGACTCAAAACCTGGAGAAAACCAAGCATTGTCATCTCTGTTCACCACAAATCAGCTAGTTTTTGAGTAGGTGAATTCCAGGGACATGTTGTCATGGGATAAAACCCCTGCCTTGCTTCTCCAACCTAGACACACAACAATGCTGTGGCATTGCAGCTGTACCTGTGTGAGGGTGGTGGTTTGCTGTGCTGTATGTGAGATTCTACATCAGACAGGGAAGAGTTTGAGCCTGACACTATCAAATTCCTGTTTGACAGTAAATCAGCAGTGCCTTTTGGGGATTCCTTCAGGTACACTGTACCTTTGCTCCTCTTCATGGAGACCAGCTGATGCCAAGTGTTCCAGAAGCAGAAAGTTCCTGTTCCACTTAGGAGATGTAGCCCAGCTGTTCCACCTGGCTTGGAGTCACAAAGGGGAGAGGGTGGCCCCAAGGCACTGGCAGATGGGGCAGGAAGTCTTATGGGGTGACAGGGCTTGGATGCAGCTGGAGAACCAAGGGACAAAGCTTGCTGAGATCCCATCAGAGAGTCAACGGACAAAGCTTCCTGAGATCCCATCAGGAGACCTGCACTGGCTCCAAACATCCAGGGAAATGGGCTCCAAAGCAATAATCCATGGGGCTGGTTCTTTGCCAGAAAGTCTTAAAATAATTGCAAGTGTAGCTGCAACTAGGATCTATAAAAGACCAGTAAGGAGAAAGAGTGTCTGCACTGTGTTTGCATGATCAGCATCAGGCCTGGAAATGCTAGAACAGCAAAGAGAAAAAAAATCTCTTTTCTGCCATGGAAAACACAGTAAGGGGACACAGCATATCAGGTTCCTGACGGAGTTTGGCTGGGGCCTCACTAGTGCCAGGCTCTTGAAGAAGGTGTGAAATGACTTGTAGGCATCCTGTTCACATTTTCCTTTTGCAGGATGCCCCCAGACCAGGGGGATGGTACCAGCAGGATGAGCACCTTTCTTTTCCCCAGAGGGCTCCTGCTCTTCCTTGGAGATGGGAAGCAGCTCAGAGCAGAATGGAACTCTTTATCCTCACCTCATCACATGAGCATGGACCTGACTTGTTAATTTCTCACAATTTTTGTGAATTGTTTGTACCATCATTGGTGCTTTGGAGCCTCCTGCACGGGGACTGTAGCCTGTCCCCCCTATCTGGCCTCTGCCTGCATGCTCCAGCAGGGCAGGTAACCTTCTAGTGGCTCCCACTTAGCTTTAAGAGTGGCTATAAAAAGACCTTGACAAGATCAAATGCTTAATAGAAAGGTTTTCCAAAGGTTGAAACTGATCTGCTCGAGGGCATTCGTGACTGGGAGATGCCAGAAGAAACCAAATAACCAGTTCATTGTGGAGTAAATAATTGGATTTTAAATACTCTCCGGGAAAGAATTCCGGGCAGGATGGGGAGTGGGGGGAATACTGCACTAAGTGCTTGGAAAGCTGTTGCTCTTCTAAATCTTAACTTTGCTGCAACATGGATAAAGCATTGTCATTCAAAGCTACAGATGACAAATGGGGGACTTTCTTCCCTGAATTTGTCTGAGGTGTGTGAAGCTTCAGCATCTACAGCATCCAGCACCCATGGTGTCCGTGGATGGTGCGGAAAGCCAGGTCCCACTGCTCATATCCTCTGTTGTCCCTATTTTTATATGGGGGAGAGTCAGCAAGCAATTCCCTGGACCTTCAGTAGCTGGAGGTGCCTTGGTTGCAGCCCTGGGTATTGTCCCTTCCCACAGTGGAAGAAAGGTCCTACCAGCAGTAGGTAGGACCCAGCTGCAGCATGAAACAGTGCCCATCTCCTGGCCTGGAGTGGCTCTATGTCAGTATTGACTTCTGGAGGTTAGCACAGTGCAATTCCACCCAAAACATGACCTCTGCCTCCTTCTAAAACGAGGAGGAGGATGTCAGGATTGCTCTTCCAGGTCAGGGATCAAGATCTGCAGCATCAGCAGCAACTGGGAAGCCCCCAAATGGCTCAGCCAAGCCCTACCAGCATCCATGTCCTCATCCTGGCTGGTGGTGACTGTCCATGAGAACAGCAGCCAGGTCGTTGTGTCTTCAGGGCTTTATCCTTGTGAGCATCTATTCCAATTTTCAGTCTGTGCTGGTGGACAAAGGCTCCCTCCCTCTTCAGTGACTTCTTTTTGCAGAATAGATCCGAACCAAAAATGGTCTCAGCACTGCTGACATCCCCTGCAGCTGAGCCAGGCATCCTGTTTTGCAGTGAGTCTGTCTGTGGGGACACAGGACCACACAACCATGGTCACAAGCTCTTGGACCAGAGCTGACTCCTAACCAGCCATGTCTGAGCACAGGTGTGGGCCTTGCCCCCCAAAAAGCCATGCAGCTGTGATTTTGGGAAGAGCTGACTCAGATCCTGCAGCCAAGTATCCTCAGGCTGCCTGGGGAGCAGAAATCCCCAGCTGTCCTGTGTGTGATCCCCATCTTTGTGCTCCCACTCCTTCTCCCCCCATTCCTCCTCTCCACTAATGCATCCAGCATATAAAGCTGAGGTTTCCAAAAGATCTCTGAACCCAAAGAGACATTGAGGAGATGGACAGAGAGGGAAAGAGAAAGAGGCTTTTTGAATATTGAATTAAGGCTGTCTCCAGTATTATTGGATTCCCATAAGGAGGCAGCCAGGGAGCCCACTGCTTTAGTGTCCTATGAATATTTCATTGCTTGACTTAAGCTCAGTGAAGGGTGTTTCTTTGCACAAAACCACCTTTTTGGCTTGTGGGTTTCTCTCCAAGCTTGTGGTTATTGTCCCTGCTCTTACAGTGGCCATGAAATCAACCTGGCTTGTGGACAGAGTCATCTGACACTACAGCAAGCTAAATTTGTCAAACCTGGGTGATCTTTTGGGACAATCTACCCAGGAATTTCCAGAAGGCAGCCAGACATGGCTCAAAACATCTTGGTGGTTCACTGGGTCAGACTGCACGAGTGCAGCAGCAGTGCCTGTGTCCCATCCAGCCATGGTGACACTGAAGGAGGTGCATGGTCAGGGGGGTCATTTCACCCCATTTCAACCAATGAAATTGGCTGCAGAAGTGGGGAAATAAGTTGTGCTGTCTGGTACCCCCTTGTAGGCACTGGTCTGAAGGGTCTGGGTCTGCCTTGGTTGCCCAAATTTCAGGTGCTTACCTAGAGCTTCTCTAGGTATTCCAAACCATTAATTCCTCAGGCTGGAAATCCTTCCAAAGTGAGCACTTTCACAATAATTTGTGGGTGTCCTGCTTTCAGGCAGGCTGCAAACCACATTCACCAATGCAATGGACAATCCCAACATGAGCATTGGTTGCCCACTCTGCACAGATGAAAATGGTCTCAAATACTGTGAAAACACCCAATTTTCCCTCTCCAGGAGTGTTATTTGGAAGTGCTGCTGCCCCACTCCTACCACCCTGTGCTTGTCCTCCATGAGCCAGGAACTTCTTCCTATATTAGCCAGCCTGCTCAGAGATGGCAGTGGCAGGAGCCTTTTCCTTCTTTATTGGATGAGCTCAGAGTTCTCCTATCCACAGCCTTTACCACCTTTCCTTGCTCTGCCAGTGCTGTCACACATCTAGAGTGATTCGAGTCTGGAGGTGCTTGGCTAATTCCATTGCTTCTCCTTTCTTTTGGTCTTCTCTCTCTCTCCTGCCCCTCAGTCTACAAATCCTCTTCAAAGAGGGAAAATTACAAAAATTAATTGTTTTACTGAAGACAGGGCAGATAACACTGCTTGTTACTGAGATTGCCCAATACTTCCCATTATGGGGCTGTGTTTCCCATTAGTTAGGACAATGCCAAAACCCAGACATTTAGGTAGAAATTGTCTCTCAGGGATTTGCCTCAACCTGAATTTCTGTGAAAGTTTTCAGCCAAACTGGGTCAGTTTTTTCTGAGAGAGAAGCCATGGGAAAACCATTTGGTTTGCCTGTGACCAAACACTCTTCCTGAATTTTCTTGGGAAAACTCCTTCACCCTGTGCTTCACCTGAAGAGGTGAAATTTGGCGAGAGAGTCCCCTCTTGGGATGGGGAACTGCAAACCCTTCCTGGTTTCCTTAGAAGGACACTGTGCCTTGGGCAGTATATTTAAGCTCCTAGAATTGTTTTTCTTAGTTTATAGTTTCTGCAGTGGTTGCACTGACCAAGAGGTGCCCACCACAGGGTGTGCAGCCCCAGTGCAGGATGGAGACCCTCCATGTCTCCTGCATGACTGAGTCTCAGCACTCTCCAGTCCATGGCTGTGGGACTGAACAGTCCCCACAGAACCCAGAATGACAGCAGACAGTGGGACAGAGAGCACAAATCCCAGTTCTCCTTGCTGGGCACCTGCCTGCTGCATACAAGGAGCTTCAGCTTATCACAACTGTTTGTCTCTGTGGAAAGATGAGAAGGGAGGTGATAACACATTTTATGAGCAGATTTCTGATTACCATAGATCATAGAACCACAGACTGGTTTGGTTTTGAAGGGACCTTTAAAGACCATTATGTTACAACACTCCTGCTGTGGGCAGGGACACTTTCCTCTAGACCCAGTTGCTCCAAGCCCTGTCCAACCTGGCCTTCCAGGGCTTTAACATCCTCACAGTGCTACACTTTGTACAAGGTTTGGAACATCTCTTCCCCATGAGGCAGGAGGGCAGCACCCTGCTATTACCTGAGACACCCCCTGAGCCCCTCTGCAACATCCCAGGTGTTTTCAGGGCTCCCAGGGCAAAGGAAGGGACAAGAATCTTGACTCCATGTTTTAGAAGGCTGATTTATCATTTTGTGATATATATTATGTTAAAAGAAAATTATATATTAAAACTATACTAAAAGAATAGAAGAAAGGATTTCATCAGAAGACTAGCAAGGAAAAGAATGGAATTATAATAAAATATTGTGACTGGACCAGAGAGTCTGAGACAGCCAGACTGTGACTGGCCATTAATTAAAAACAACCACATGAGACCAATCAAAGATGCACAAAGTTGCATTCCACAGCACCAGATAATCATTGTGTACATTTCATTTCTGTGGCCTCTCAGCTTCTCAGGACAAAAATCCTAGCAAAAGGATTTTTCATAAAATGTGTCTGTGACACCCAGGCAGGGCTGGTGGGGAGCCAGAGTGCAGCTGCCACTGCAGGTTACCCATGTGGCACAGGAGCAGAGAGATCTGTCCATCGCAGATGAGAAGATGATAACCCAGGACCACACCACTGGTCGTCTTTTGCCATTTAATCAGGAGAATCAAAAAGTTCTCTGGGTTAACAGGGCTCCTTGCACACTGAGGCCACAAGGTCCACAGCAAGCCTGGTGGCACATCCAGTCCTGATTACAAGCACAAGTCCCTTCAGCACCCACCTTGGTTCTGCCCGTCCTGGGCTGTAATTTTCTGGAGGGTGACACCAGGTGGCTCTGGCTGACGTCAATGGAATTGCGTTGACGCTGCTGAAAGCCAGCCCCAGCAGAGCCCTCCTGGAGCACACGGAGCCTTTTGGCATGCATTAGGGTGGGTAAGATGAATTGCTCAGTTCCTAGCTAGGACACATAGATAAGGATAATGGATGGATGCCCAAAGAGCTGCCATGCTTTAGGCAGATGAATAAATCACTTTGATTGTTCCTATATAAACAGGAGGTACGGGGAGGACTCGGCTTTCAGAGCAGGGTGAGTCCAACTGAAGCCCTATGATTGTGTTTAAGGATCTAGAAACCATTCAAAAAGGACTTTGTTAATAGAGGAAACCCCATGTATAGTGCTCCTGTGACAGAGCCATTGTCACTCAGGGCTTGGCTGACAGCCCCAGTCCCTCTGGTCCTTTGGGAACCTCCATCCTGAGATAACCTGTGCCTGTGACACCTTTCCTGGGGAAGAACAGGTGTCCAGGAAAGGGAGAGGGGCAGTGCCCTCTTGCTGAGAGACGCTGACTGCAAGGCCTGCCTTCCAGCTGCCTACCTGTCTGCACCAACCACAGAGCCCCAGCTATCCCAGGAACAGGAGGGCTCTTCAGGAGGCTTTGCAGTGCCTGAAGTGCCCTTAATTTCAAAGGATGCTCAGCTCTGGCACCTCCAGCATCTTGCTATGGGGTGATATGGGTCAATATGAGGGACATCCCTCCAGCACCTGGAGATGAGGCCATGGGGTGTTACAGAGCCACTACCAGGGCCATTGCATCTCCAGCCTGGCCTCTTCATGCTGCTGATCTCTGTATTTACAGCAGCCCATGTGCTCAGTGGGATGGTAACCCCTAGGTTCTCAGGCTGGGACATGGGGACCTCTTTCCCACTCAGAGCAGTGGACAGTGTGTGCTGGTTTCAGTATTTTTAGTACAGGAGTTGTGGCTGTTCCTGTGGGTGTTCTGTGTTGGGATCCATGTTGAGCACTTGTGGAAATGCTGCAGGGGCTGCAGATCAGACAGGAGGAGACCTCCAGCCTGTGCAGGGATGGGGCAAAGCTCTCAGGGCCCATCCAGGCCCAGGGCCAGCCCATGTCCTGCTGTAAAGGAGCACCTGGTGTGTTGCCACTGCAAGGGCTGTGCCCACACTGAGAAGCTGGCCTGTTCCCCTGCAGATATCCTCTCATGCCCTGCACTAGACTGGGAAAATCTTTCAGTACCCATTGACACCCCACACGTCTGTGTCTTCCTTGCATGTGCCCAAGAGAGTGTGGCTTCATTGGGAACTCCCTCTGAGCCTCCATCCCCAAATAACTGAGCTGTGGGTCTGGCTAATGGGGCTGGGCTGCCCTGGCTGCTCCCCCAGGCCAAACCACAAGGGCCAGCAATTGGACTCATCTCAATTACAGTTCACTCACAGCACCAGCTGCCAGCTCATCCTCAGCACCCAGCTCCAGAGATGCTTCTCACCTCCCTCTGAGTGCTGAGAGACTCCAGAAGCCAGCCAGTGGTGTCTGTCTTTCAATCCATTATTCTCACCATCCCTTTTATTTGCCCTCAGCAACACAGCAAGCCAGGATGATGCTTCAGCCATTCCCTCCCAGAGCAGTTGGGATCCTGGATGCAATTCTGCTCCTGTACCAAAAACTGATTCAATCCCTTCCCACCAGGCAATCCCTCTTTCTCTATCTGCTTGCTGCCTTAATTTCCCTCTGATCAATCTCAGAAGGATCCAGTAACATGGAATGGCAGATGGGGAACAGAGCATGAATATTAATTAACAACGAATTCCAAACAGAAGACTTTAATTACATTAAGAGCGCAGGCTCAGAGGCAGTGACTTACTTCCTGCTGTCAATCTGTTGACAGGTCATTTGCCACAGTGGTGTCAGTGCTCCTTAATGAATGAATATATACATTTCTAGTGCTGGTGTATGGGAGAAACAGGGCCTTGTTTCCAAAAGCGGCAACACAAGCCTGCACACCAGCGAGAGGGCTTTGCTTACGGCGAGGATTTCGGGAAATAATGATCAGAGTAATTACCTGGTAATCACACACCGGCAGCTCTGCTCGTGGCGATGGAAATCCCCAGCATGAGCCAGACCTGCTGCTTTGTCATATGTGGTCTGGTCACTGGGGGGAGACCAAGAACCGCAGCACCTTCTCCGGGGGGCTCCCTGCACCCGCTCCCATTGCCGCCTCGGGTGGGATGCGGACACATCTGAGCCTCCAGGGCTGCTGCTGGGGCTTTGGCAGCCTGGCAGGAGAAATCAGTCCTGTGAGAGCAGGGAAACCCATCCAGGCAGGATGCCCGCTCAGCCCAGGGGCAGCAGCAGGTTGGAAAAGCACGTTTTCCCCAGCACGGGAAAAATACAGCCAATGCTGAAGATCTTCTGTACCAGCAAAAGGGTCTTTTTGTTTTAATCCCTCAAACTGGCCTGGGACAGCAGTGCTGCCAAATAGCCTCTTACAGGGACAGCTCTCTCTGTACTCAGGGATTTTGCTGGATGAGTTTGATCTGAGGTTTTTTCGCAGAAAACCAGCTTGAACTAAGAGGGTTGCATGAGTGCCAGCATGCCAATATCCCAGAAAAATGAGGCTTCAGCTTTATCTTTCTTCTCAGCTGCCCTCAGTCAGTGCAGCAGCACGTTCCTGCACAGTCCCTGGTGGCAATGCTGGGGAGCTGTGCTCTGGCCAGGAACAGCACAAAGCCACAGACCTCGTGGGGCAGCGGGTGATGCTCAGGAACTGCTGCATCCCTGAGCTCCTCCTGCCTGGCCTGGGGCCTCCAGGCCCAGCTGGGAAGCACTGTGGGACATGGCATGCTTCCAGACTCTCCAGGGCCCTGGAGAGGGCAAGGAGGGAAAGGATCACTGTGGGTGATGGTGGTAGAGCTGCAGCAATGGGCTGCAAGAAGGAGATAATGTGGGAGCTTGACTGCATGGCTACACTGAGCTGCAGGGGACTCTCCAGCAGCAGATTCAGGAGCTGGAGGCTTGCACAGGGGGGACATGGCACGAACAGCCTCTCCTCTTCATCTTTAACTGGAAAGACCTTGCCCAGGAGGTTTGCATCCCAAGTGATAGATCACTGGTTTTGCTGGCTCTCCCCAGAATGGGACTTCTGCATTTTTCCTGTTCCTGCCAGCACAGCGAGTCTGGCAGGAGCTGGAAGTGCTGCTGGCCAGCTCTGCCAGTGGCACAAAAGGGAGGTGAGAGATGGCTTTGAGTAACCCCTCTCAACCAGGGATCAACTCATGTATTTACAGCTCCAAAAGAAGTCATAGAAATGGTTGAGGGGAAAATCTGACCTAGGGATAAAGATAAAACAGCCAATTAGGCTGAGATGAAGACTATGAGAGCAGGCTACAAACATCCAATGGGTTTAGTACTGAGGAAGGTTCTGATTTGGAAGGGATGGTCCTTGCCAGCAAGATCTTGTCCTGACCAAATCTTTCACACCTTTGCTTTTCTCTCTTCTGCTCAACAGCTGAGGTGGACACTCTGGTTGAGAAGGTTTTAAGGTGGCAGTGGGGTTAAAATTGTGTAAAAAAGGACACAAACACCTCAGGAGCAAAACACCAAACATCCTTAGAAGGTGTCTCTGTGCTTGAGGTGGGCCACAGAGGTGACCATCATCACACCATCATTGACACTGAAAGGCTCAGGAGCACAAAACCAAAGATTCAAGGGCTTCAGCTAACTGGCACAGGAGGCACAATGTGGCAGGACACATCCCAGTACAAGTCCTATGGGAAATGAATATCCAGCAATCAAACTAAAAAGGAGCTGAAAATTTGCTGGATACTGGATGGTGCCAGAATTCATCTCTTGCTCTTTTCCCTTGTCCAATAAAAACCCGTAGGTGTCATATCCCCAGCCTGGGATAACCACTTTTTTCTCTTTTGTGCATGTATGTGCTCATCTTTTCTTTCACATTTTAACTAGGGTTTAAAGGTGGGACATGAATGGCAGAGTGACAGGTCCATAGCACAGTTGTGAGCTGGAGGCTGTGAGCTTCCTTGGCAGCTGGCACGTGGCTCCATCCCCTTCTCTCCCCTGTCTGTGGCTCTTCTGGAAAGTCTATTTTTATTTGTCTGTTCTAAAAATAAATAGGGAAGGCAGAGGTGTTTCCTTGTTGTGATGAACTTGTCCAAACCCCAGATACTTAAAACCCTGCTGACCAGCTTTTAAGAGCTGAGTCTGGCTCTTTTGTGCTTCTTTTTATTGCTCACTGCCAAATGACAAGGCAGGTTCTCTGCGGGATAGAGGATGCCCCAATGACAGTGAGTTTTGGATCAACAATAAGGCGGCACCTCTAATTCACAGTACCAAAAATCCTGTTTTACCTTGAGGTAAAAGTTAAATGCAGCTCCTTTGCCTCCAGCCACTGTGCTCATTTACTTCTGCTCCTTTCCTTCCAGCTGTTCCCTGGCTGGGGCCAGATGAGAGATCTTAAAATGTGAATTTTGAGGAACTGCTGAGCTTTGCATCTGCTCTGAGGTGGCACAAGCCATTTCTGCCTTCCCTCGTATCCTTCAGATACCAGTGCCAGATTGAGAGCTCATTTCATGCCTTATCAGCTGGCTCTAGCAAATGGCTCTTCTGTCCGGGTGACACATGGAAAGCGTCTGACAATGCAGGAGCAGGGTGAAGGCTATCAGGAGATGGTGGAGCTCTGCACAGGTAATTGCTCTGACCCTCCTGCAGGGGAAGTCGTGCTCGATAAGGAAGTGATGCTATCGTGTGAGCAGCGTTTCCAACGGGGATTAGCGAGCAGATGTTGGTGTGGGCACACGGTGATGAAAATGCAGCAAGATTGTGTCATTATTCTGGCCACCAGAGCTGCCATGAGTGTAGCAGTGCTCTCCTGGAACTCCTGCCAGCAGATTGAACTCTGCTGGGGTGGGATTCTGAAATTCTGAGTGGGTCTCTGCTGTGTTTGTACCAACACGCTTCTCCCTTTGGAGCCTGCCCAGCTCCTCTGGGATCCTGCCTATGCTGCAGCCACAGGAGGTGTGTGGCATCCGCTGGCAAGTGCTTCCCCCTGAGCTGGGGTAGAGCTGTGCTTGGACTGTCCTGAACTTTATGACACTGAAACTCACCAATAACAGCAGCAGAATGGAAGTGAGAAGCTAGATTCCATTTCCCCCCTGCTTTTTCATGTATGCTTTTCCTCCTTGGCTGCTAGAAGGGCTACATTACATAAAGGGAGATAAGTCCCTGCCTTTTGTCAGCAGCTGGGAAAATTTTCAATATCTGAGACACCCTGTCTGGCAAAGGTCGTGCCCTGTTCTCTAGCAGATCTTAATTTAGAACCTGCAAGTTCTTGGTGAAGTGTGAAACTTCAGGATGCAGGAAGATCCTTGGAGGCTGTTGTTTAGGGAATGTCTTCCCTGTACGGAGATGTGAGCAAACTGCTGAGCATCTTCACCATCCTCACCTCCCAAATGGAAGCAAATGGTTTTTACTGGAAGCTTGCAAGAACCATCCAAAGCACAGCTCTGCTGCAGCTCAGGGCCCCAGCAGGATGTCCAAGGCTGCTCTGAAATTGCTGCAGCTGATGGTGAAGCAATGAACCAGGATCCACGCACCTCAGCTGATCCCCCAATGACAGCCTGGCTAGTTGGACTCCTCCATGGATCCCTGCATTCCTGCTACCCTGGGCAACCCACAGGCTGTGGAGCACAGGGGAGGAGGCAGGTGTGAGGGGTGAGGATGAGGCAGCAGACACATTATTTGCTGTTGCTTAAATTCATTCCTTGGCTCCATTGCCAGAGGAGTTGAGGTCATGTATGGGGCTCATTAAAGCCTTGGGGCAGGTACAGGTGAATTCAGCAGAGAAACTGTTGTCACCAAACTCATGGGACTGAACAGCACAGAGAAAACTCACTGGGTGCTGCAGGGTGAGGGGAACCCAGCCCCCAGGCCATGGAGAATCCAGGGGAGAGCCTGTGGGAGATCTCTGTGATTGACTCTCATCCCTTACAAATGTGTCCCTCTGCAAGGCACAAACACGCAGGCAACAGGAATTTTGACAAGAGCATGTAAGTGATAGGACAAGGGAGATCACTTTTAAGTGAAAGAGAGTAGGTTTTGATTCAGATATTAGGAAGAAATCCTTCCCTGTGAGTGTGGGGAGGCCCTGGCACAGGGTGCCCAGAGAAGGCACCCTGTGGCTGCCCCTGGATCCCTGGAAGTGTCCAAAGCCAGGTTAGACGGGACCTGGTCCAGGCAAACCTGGACCATTCTTGGGGCAACCTGGGATAGTGGAAGGTGTCCCTGCCCATGGCAGGGGGTGGAACTAAATGATTTTTACAGTCTCTTCCAATCCAAACCGTTCTGTGATCCTTTGATTGCACGACTCTGGAGCTTTTTGCTGGATTTTCAGTGTGTGCCTGTGGGCTCCTACCGGCGCTGGCAGCAGACAGACAGTGGCTGCACACCAGGGCTTATCTCCAGACCCACCAGAAGCAGGAAACTCAGCGAGTTCCCAAACAAACCTCTGGTGCGGGAGGCCAGCGTCTCTGACCTCCGGGGGTCCTGAGTGTTTGAACAGCCTCCTAATCTGCTTGGGAAAGGCAGGAGAGCTGGGCAGGGAGAGGAGGGAGGGCTGGGGCTGTGCCCTGAGCGGGGTCGGCTCTTGCTCGTGCCTTTGATTGCTCAGGCTTGCTGTCTCAGGCTCGCAGGATTTGGCTGCCTGGCCGTGAACAAAAAGGCTGGATTCTCCCTGAGCCTTTATTCCCATGTCAAGATCACTGGTGGTTTCCCGAGGAGGAGTGGAGGGAGAGGAAGGCTTTTGTTGATGGTTTTTGACAGGCGTGGGGAAAAGCAAGGCTCAGCCTCTGCTCCAGCTAAATCCTAGAATCATAGAATAGTTTGGGCTGGAAGGGTCCTTTAGAGGTCATCTTGTCCATTCCCCCTGTAGTGCTCCCCACACCTTCCCCCAGTGTGGGCTGAACCATCCCTGGGTACCTCACTCCTGTGCTGGGGCCACCCCAGAGCCCTCACTCACTTGGATGGGCCTCCCCCCTTCCCCTGCCTCCTTCCAGGGGCTCCTGCCCCCCTGTTCCTTCCCAGCATCAGCCTGTCTTATCCAATCCCCACCCCAAAAAACCCTGACTGACAGCCCAGAGGGTCCAAAGAACAGGGACATGCCAGCAAGGACAACGAGTGGGGAAGGGCTGAGGAATAACCAGGCAAAGGGACCCCCTGGCACCCCTCTGCCCTCCTCCTTCCTCCCACCCAGCATCCTTTTACTGCTCCTGAGCATCATTAGCAGATCTGAACTGCAGTGGCACCCTGCCTGCGAGGATCATCTCCATGGAAGATGCCAGGGCTGTTGCATTCCTTAGCCAAGAGGGCTTGGCTCTGAGCTGGGATCTCCAACTGATGCCCACTCTGCTTCCCTGAGAGACAGAAAACATGCTGAGGGCTCATTGCCACTAGTTGGTAACCCTGGAATCCCCACGTTATCCACAGGACCAGGCTTCTCTTCACAGGTTCACAGGCAGGGAAATCATCTCAGTGGGCAGTTAATTGTGGGGTCCTTTGTTTTGTTTTTGTTGGGTTTTTGATTTTGTTGAGTTTTTTGTTTGTTTGGTTTTTTGTTTTGTTTTTGTTTTTAAAGCAAATTATTAAAAAATTACCCAAATGACAGGATTTACTCTGTAGCCCACAGTGGTGCTGGGATGGGAACGGCATCCCAGCATATCTCTTCCCCTGATGCTGAGCCCATTGTCCTGCCATCCTCATCCTCACCAGCCCCACATTGGCAGGGATTGCCAGGGGAACCTGCCTAGGTGGAGAGTGCTCAGGAGCCAACATGGGATGATGATTCACAGTCTCAGCTTCCTGCTCCAGCGGTTCCTAAATCCTGACAGACTCAGGCTTGGACAGGCAGAGCAGGGGAAGGCAGGGGCTTGGCATGGCAGGGAGCCTTCCCCTGCTGTTGCCCATCTTTTCCCCAGGAATTGGGCTCCTTCGTGGGCTTTGCAGCTCCTGGTGCATCCCAACCCTGCAGACAGCAGAGCTCTTTGTTTGTGGGTGTCATTCTGTCAAGGGAGCAGCATAGCCCAGGCCAGAGCCTATATATAGAGCCCCTGCCTGGGTGCACTTCTGGAGGGTTTTGTTGCTTTGGGGCTGGATTCATCCCAGCTAGGCTGTCCCTGAGGAGGCAGTGCTGTTGAACCTCTTGGATGGCAGCTGAGGGTCTTGCTTCCCTGGAGTACCTGGGGGAGAATGTTGTGTGGCAAGATGACAAACAGCCTCTTAATAAAGTCACCACCATTCAAAATTAGCCATCCCGTGGGATCCTCTCTTATCAGGCCCTGGTAGACAGAGCTATCAGGAGCCTGGTTCATTCCTGAATGAATACTCACTGTGAGCAGTGCTTGCTGGCATTGGCCCCAGGACAACACTTGCTGGGCCACCTCTCCAGTGCCAGGCCCTGAGCAGGGCTGTCCCTATGCCCCCACTGCCAGTGGATGGGCTCTGGGGCAGGGGGTGCCGGCAGGAGAGCTGCAGACCCCTCCTCAGCACCTCCCCACGAGCCATGGGCGTTGGTGTTGTGCTTGGATGCGGTTCACACCACAAATGTCCTCGGGAGCTGCTGGAGCAGCTTTGCATGAGCCATCCTTGCTCTGCCCGGCCTTGTTGGCTCCCTCGTGTGCTCCCTTCCTCCTCACACCCTGCCAGCCCAGCCCTCACCTCTCTGTGTGCTCACACCCACTTTCCTCCTTCCCGGGCAGCGCTGCGCTCACCCCTCCTAACCCTCAGATTTTCCAGCTCTGCATTCTTCTATCTCCCCCTGACTAAAGGCACCAGTCCCCCACCCTCATTCCCATCACCCTCCCACCTTGAGAAGACAAAAAACCCGTCCAGCCCCACAGAGCCAGCTCCTGCCGTTCATTCTTAAATCCCTTCCCTGCTGCCTTGCTGGTTTGAAAGGCTGTACCCTGGAATGGGCCTCCCAGCTTTCGCCGGCAACCCTGCTTCACACTGACCGCCACAGATAGTGCTTGGGAGTGAAAAAAAATTATATATAAAATAATAATAACGAAAAGGAAGCACGAAAAAGCTTCTCATCGCACTGAATCTCCTTGCTGAAGTTTTGCTAGTCTCCTATGCCATGTGCTGGTGTGAGGGAGTCTTGGGAAGCAAGAGGAAACTTTGGGGGTTTGTTTCCTCACCTGCATGCTCTGAGAAACTCTTCCTAGCAGCGCTGGTGCCGTACCCTCCGGCAGAGGGTGGGTGAGATGCTTCTCACACTGCTGCCCACTCGCTTGGTGCATTCATAGGGGGTTTTTTGGCTTTTCGATGTGGTTTGCTCAGACAAGGCAACTCCACCTCGCCTTTCTGCACGTGTCAGTGTTTGGGAAAGGAAAAAAATAATAAAAACAAGAAAAAGCAGAAAAATGTCTTGCCGAGGAGAGACCCGAGTCCAAGACAACCTCTCCCCTCGCCTGGGGCAGGGCTGAGGGAGGCTGTCCCCTCCTTTCAGCTTCTTTTCCTCCCCTCTAGGTGACGGAGACGGAGGATGGAGGCGAGGTGGGAGCTACAGCAGGAGCAAACACGGGCAGGGACAGGGCAGGTGCCGTCCCAAAGCCCCGAGGGCGGGAAGGGGGTGCGGAGGGGACCCAGCGCCCGGAGGGTTGTGTCTCCTTCGCATCCCCTCCCCGCCAGCATCCTGGGCAGCGCCCGGGAGGGCGGAGGGAAGGGAGGGCGATGCTCCGCTCGGGGTTTATTAGATTGGACATAATCATCTTTAAATAAGGGCAGCCCCCCCTCCACACCCCTCCTCGAGGTGGGGGTGGGGAGCGG
Source organism: Zonotrichia leucophrys gambelii (assembly GCF_028769735.1). Lineage (NCBI taxonomy): Eukaryota > Metazoa > Chordata > Aves > Passeriformes > Passerellidae > Zonotrichia > Zonotrichia leucophrys. The sequence goes on along the minus strand of NC_088178.1, from coordinate 4,351,672 downwards.
AGCGCCTCGGGGCTTTCTAGATAAGGGCGACTAACGCATCCCCCGCTCCCGCAGGCAGCGCCGGGCAGCGCCGAGAGCCGCGCCGGGTCCGCCGTGCCCCGGGAGCCCCGGCCGCGGGCAGACAGGGGGTCCCCGCCGCCGTGCTCTCGCCTTCCTTCTCCTCCTCCTCTTCCTCCTCCTCCTCCTCCTCTCGCAGGAGCAGAAGGGAGGAGAGCGGTGCCGGGGAAAAGTTGGGGGCAGCGGCTGCGGCGGGGGGCGGGGGACTGTGCCCCGGCGCTGCCGCCCGCCGCCCCCCTGAACGCCCCAAACCCCCCGCGGCCCCTCGCCCCGCACCTCCCGGCCCCCAAACTTGGTTGCCCAGGAGGATGCTGCGCGGCGGAGCCCCCCTGGCCGCGCTGCTGCTGGCGGCGCTCAGCCTGGCCCGCGGGGAGCCCCCGGCCGTGCCGGGCTGCGGGATGGAGGCTCCGAGCCGCCGTGCCGCGCCCCCGCACCACCCGCACGGGCTGTACCCGCACGGGCCCGCCGCGCCTGCAGCCGCAGCCCCGCGGGGCCGCACACCGCGGGGAGCCAGGGCACGAGCAGCAGCAGAAGAGCCGGAGGGCCGGGGCCGGAGCCGGGGGGAGAGGCGGCGGGGCCGGGAGCCGCAGGTGCCGGACCCTCCCCGGGAGCGGCCGCTGCCCGCCCTGTACTTCTCGGGCGGCCGGGAGCAGCTGGCGGCGCGGGCGGAGGCGCTGCCCGCGGTCCCGCGGGAGGAGTTCACCCTGGAGCTGTGGGTGAAGGCGGAGGGCGGACAGAACAACCCGGCCATCATCGCAGGTAAAGCCCGGCAGGGAGGGATGGGCACCCGGCACCCCCCGACCCTCCGCAAACATCCGCACGGGGCACTCCCCGGCTGCCCCGCTCCGGCAGGTGACACCCCGCGCCCACACCCGCGCTGTCAGCACCGCGGGCGTGGAATATTCCTCCTTCCCTTGAGACCAAACCCTAAACCATCCCCTCCCCTCTGTTCCCACCCGCCCCGTCCTCCCAGCCCGCCCCCCTTCCCCCATCCCCCCCATCCCGCCCCGACTCCATCTGGATTTTCCGTCTCCCCTGGCCGGGAGCTGGAATGTCCCTGTGGGTGCCACGCTCCCCCCGACTCTCCTCCCTTGCCCGCAGCGCACCGGGCAGCGCCCGCCGCTCGGGGCTCGGGCGCACGGAGCGTTCCGGGGCTCCCCGGGGCGGCGGCCGCACGGTGGCAGCCAAGCCGCGCTCACCGCCCCATCCCCGCCCGGCCGCGGCCCCAGCGCCCTGCGAACCGCTGCGGGGCAGGGGGCAGCGCCAGGGGCTCGTTCGACCCATAACTGACCCTCCAAGGGATGAGCGAGTCCATGAGGAGCATCTGAGGGAGCTGGGGGGGCTCAGCCTGGAGAAAAGGAGGCTCGGGGGCACCGTGTTGCTCTCCACAAGTACCTGGAAGGAGGGTGCAGTGGTTGTCTGTCTCTTCTCCTGAGTAACGAGTGATGGGACAAGAGGAAATTACCTTGAATGCTACCAAGAGACTTTTATACTGAATACTAAGAAAAATTTCTTCTCTGAAAGGGTTGTCATGCACTGCCTGGGAAAGTGGTGGGATCACCATGCCTGGAATTGTTAACAAATGTATAGATGTGGTGCCTAGGGGCATGGTTTGTTTGGGCTTGGCAGTGCTGGTTTAACTGTTGGACTTGACTTTAAAGGTTTTTTCCAACCTTAATGATCCTGTGACGGAGAAGCTGAGGAGACAGAGAAGACTGGCACACAGGCACAGAGCAGGGCATATGCCACCTCCTGCAGTGGTGCTTCATTCAGCTGTGCCAGGATGGGTGTTTGTGTCTGGGTACAAGCTCAGTAGGGCAGTGCAGCGATGCTGGGAAGGGCTGGGAACAGATGGCAAAGCCACAATGTCTGGGGTCCCCACAGTGCAGGCTCCTGTGCTGCCCCAGCCAAGCTGATTGGGGAATCCCTCTCTCCATCCTAACTCTCCCTTGGCTTATGATCATCCCACTGAACCTCCCTCTGCTTTGCCTGGTCCCTTTCATTGATTAATCTTCTCAGTTGTAGGGCAATAACCACACCTGTGCTGTGCAAGAGGTAGGAGGGACGAGCTGGAGTCTGTGGCAGAGGGGAGAAACAGCCCTGTACAAGGAAACCACCAAACTCCTTAGCATCCACCTCTGTCTGCCTTCCCTTTGGCATCCTGGATGCCCCCCTGCTGGCAGGCAGCACCTTGGGATGCATGGAGCACAATTCCCAGTCATCACAGCAGCAGCACAGCTGTTTGCCTCTGAAGGTCTGGCCTGCAGGTGCTGGGGTTTGAATTTCCCAGCTAGCCAGCAGAGGTTTTTTTATTACTATTTTTTACTCTTTATTTTTTAATTTCCTTCTGGAGGGTGGGACAGTCGTCAGTGCTGAAAGCACCACCCGTGAGCGCTGGCACTCACTCCTGTAATATCCCCCAGCTTCCCTGCTCCAGAGCTTGAGTCAGCCCCAGGCACCTCGGGCTGTCTGAGTCACTGCTCCCTCCCCGCTGGCTCCCTGCACTGGGCACCAAGGGGCCAGCCCAGCGCTGCTGGCATTTTGGGTGAGCAGGTGACAGAAGCAACTGCCAGCCCTCAGCAGGTGCTGATTCTGCTTCTCATCTGCTGCTCCTGCTCTGTCAAAGGAGAGGCCGCTGAGCATGGGGTCATCCAGAGGTGTGGAGGAGCTGGAGAGGCTCAAAGTGTCCATGTGTGAGGGAAGGCAGGAGGAAAGCAGGGCACAGCTGAACTCTCCCAGCATCAGTGCCTGGGAAGTAAGGGCAGGCTAAGCAGCTCTGAGCATGGAAAGCAGGCTGTCCTGTCAGCTGCTGTGGCTGCTGCTTGGATTGAAGGCTCAGGAGTTGCTGTTTTTTCCCCTCGATGCCACATTTTGTCCCAGAGCCACCCTGAATTGTAGTGGGGATAGAATATAAGAAAGTAAAGATAGTGTAGAAAGTAATCTTACCCCTAAGGAGTTTCAGCTGGGTCAATTACCAAAGATCAGGAATAGGCCTGACTTTAACAGGCCACAGCTGTGACCAGTGAGAAGAAGATGCTATAAGAGAGTGGGGTGGCTGGGTGGGAAGGGAGCTGGAGTCAGTTGGCTGCTTTGTGAAGATGAAAGAGTCAGTGCTCTGAGCAGCTGCCCATGAGACACACCAAGGAGGTGTGAAACTCTTGCGGTAAGGAGACAGCAGTATGGAATCCCTGCAATAAGATAACACTGGATGGGGTTGTTCATCCTTCTTAGTCACTCCTTCATGGGGGGATTTCTGCTGGGGTGTAACCTGCCACAGCCACTGTTAGGGAAGGAAACTGGTCCTTCTTCCTTGTCCTACTCATTTTGGGCAGCAGATAAGAGTCCTTTCATGTGATGCTGTTTCCTTTTCCACTTCTTTTGTCTCCCATCTATGCCTGCTCTGCTTCTGGTGAACCCCAAGGAATTTCCCTTTGTGCCAGGCTGAGGTTTGTTTTTACTCAGCTTGTAGGTGATGCTGTTGGGTCAGATCCTTCACCAGAGATGATCCAAAACATCTGCTGTGTCTAAATCCAGATGTCCTCTTTGAGTCCCTGAGCTGGTTCCTGCTGCATACCCTGAGGGGTGACTGTGGCTAGAGGCTCCTGGCCTTTGTCAGACCCTCTGGAGCTTTAGCACTTAATTTCCCCCAGTATCTGGGCCTCAAAGCATGACTGGAAGCTCTTCCTTGTGCTGCAAAACCCCTGGCCCCAGTGAGAGAGGCTGCTTGTAGTGTGGACTTACAAAGGGGCACACTTCATCTCTTTGTGGGCTTTTTCTCCACGACCTGCCCTGGCAGGTACCCTCATCTTCAAATTTTTTTGCACTGTTGCCAACAACTCTTGTTTCAGCCCCCAGAGGCAATTCTCCTAAGGCACAGGTGAACAGCATAAATCAGGCTAGAGCTCCCCTTTCCTCCCTGAGGGATCAGAGGCAGAGTTGTACTTAGAGCTGCTGAGGAGACAGCTCACACTTCTACAAACAGCTTTCCCTCCTGGTGGGCTGCCTCAGGACACAATGCCAAGCTCCTTGGCAAACCCTGGGGTCCTCAAACTGCTCCCCTGATGATTTCTCATGAAGGCCTTTGAGAGATGTCCAGAACTGGTGCTACACCTTTTTTGTTACACTATTCTGCAGTGGTGGCCAGCTGTGGGACATGCTGCTCTGCCTGCAGAACCTTCACTGCTGTTGATGTGGAGATGTCATCCCTGACCATGCCTAGGATGCACTGACTTGCTGTTGTAGAGGTGGTTTTGGCCTTACTTACATCCCTTTGAGGACTTTGATGAAGTCCTTATACCTGGGTTCACTTAAATTTCTTTTGGCCAGTGTTGAACTCATCAGGCACTGCCAGCCATGGCTTGGCTCTGGCATGGGTTTGTGAGGATGATAGCTTGACACTCACCCCAAGGGCTGTTCCACCCCTGATGTTGTTCTTCCCATTTTCATCTTGGGGTTTAATCAAATTTGGGGCACTCTGAATCATTTCAAGGTGAACTGCATGAGTTTTCCCAAGAGAGAAGGTACCAAGCCCTGTTTTCTCAACCCCATGAGGACCAAAAGATGGCTTTTGAGAGCCCAAAAGTACTCTCCAGCTTTGCCTTCTCACTTCTGCAGGGCTCCTCTGCTGGCCTCCTGCTTTTTGGCTTCCCCTGGTCTCAGCTTCCCCTGGTCTTTGTGCTTCCCTTTCACAATCCACCCAAAAGCAGGAGTTGGCCCAAGCCCATCCGCCCACGGAGGCTTTGTGCGTGGCTGCCTTTGTAGTGAGCAGGGACAGGGATCCCTGCCCAGGGTGGTGACGGCCCTGGGATGGTTTAGAGGCCACCACCCAGCTCGCCCTTGCTGAAAGTGATGGATGGAGGGAGGGATGCTGCTTCCTGGGCTGCAGCAGGGCTTGGCGTGGCCTTTGCCAGCCGTGTTCATATAGGGGAAATGTGGGGTCATGGTAACCTGGCTCTAGACACATCCCCTGAGTGAGAGCCAGGAGATCCTGCTCCTCCTGGAGCTCCTTCTGCTCTACACCTCTGCTTCTCTCTACTGGCCTCTTCACAATTCTGGCAGCAGGTGGGGCATCCCCAGGCACAGGCAGGAGTGCTCATTTTGGACCACGAGATCCTGATGCCATGAGGATGGGCAGGCAGTGTACGTGATGGGAATGGCACAGTGAGGGGCCTGCAGGAAAAGCAGGATGGAGGGTATGAAATATCGCAGCAGGGACATAAAAAAAGAGTCTCTGGGCATGGCAGCAGGTTTTGTCAGCATTGGGACACTTTGTTGGGGTGATGAATGGGAGAGCAGGGTGCCCCAGAAGATACCACTGCTTGAAGAGTGACTTCAAGCGCATTTACCTCAGCCAATGACCTGCATGAACATCGTGGCTGTGGTGGTTTAGGAGCCCAGAGGCATTTATTTCAAGCAGCGGGTCCCTTTATCCTTGCCAGTGTTTGTGACTTATGGCCACTGATTCCCAATGGCATTCTGTGCGTTCAAGCCTCTGGTTCTTTGCCGTGGGCACTCAGCAGTCTGGGGGAAAGTCAGCACAGCTCCAGGTCTTGCCCAGCCTAAAACAGGTTTGCAGCATGCTTGGGCACAGAGGGAGAGGCTATTCCTGGGAGTAGATTTGCGTTCAGGTGGCCTTAGGGGCTGAGGAGTGCGCTGGCCAGGCTGGAGGCAGCACAGCCCTCTCCAACCCTCTCCTGCCAGCACTGGATGCATGACTGGGAGGGAAACTGGAGCATAAACCAGAGCTGTAAATCTGTCTGGAAGCTGTTGGGGAAGCAGTCCCTGGAGGAGCCTGTATTGCTTTGGGTTGCTGCGCTCTAATTCTTAAAAGCTTTGGCTCACAGATAAAAAGCTTAGCCTTTAATCCCATCCTGCCGGAGCACTCCTACAGAGAGCAACTCAGAAACACCTCGCTCTTCAGCCTCTCCTCCCATCCATTCTTCCTGCCTGCTCCACCTACTCATCCAAATGATCTGGAATGGGGGCTGGGGTGCCACCCCTGGTGGAGCGCCCACCGCCCAGCCTCTGCCCACCTTCATTTACCTGCTGCCGAGGACTCCAGGGCGGAGTGGCGATGCTCTCTGGTCCTTACCAGCTCTCCCCTCTCTCTCCATCCCTGTCCCCGACCTGCTGCAGGTGTCTTCAACAACTGCTCGCACTCCGCCAGCGACAAGGGCTGGGCGCTGGGTATCCGCGCCCTGCAGCTCGGCGGCAAGAAGGACGCCCGCTTCTTCTTCTCCCTCCGCACGGACCGGGCCGCCAGAGCCACCGAGGTGACCTCGCACCACCGCTACCGCCCCGAGGCGTGGACACACCTGGCCGCCAGCTACGATGGGCGCTGGATGGCCCTGTACGTGGATGGGGTGCGGGTGGGCCGCTCGGGCGGGCAGCAGGGCCCGCTGCACAGCGCCTTCATGTCCTCCTGCCACACGCTGCTGCTGGGCGGCGACGCCTGGGGCACCAGCCACACCTTCCGCGGACACCTGGCCGGGCTGGCGCTGTGGCGTGGTGCCCTGTCCCAGTCCCACCTCCAGCGTTCCTTCCTAGAGGAGGTGCCTGCGCAGGCGGCAGGGCTGGCTCTGGCCGCTGGCTTTGCCGCCCCGGAGGAATGCTGGACGCCTTTTCGGGAGGGTGCCTTTCCCCAGCAGTGGGTGCTGCTGGCCCCGCCAGCCCCCGTGCTGCGGCCGCTGGGCCCCCCGGCCTGCGGGCAGACCGCCTGCGATAACGTGGAGCTGGTGTCCCACTACAACCAGCACTGGCCGCTGCGCAGCTGGAAGGTGGCGCGGTACCGCGTGGTGAACCTGGCCGAGGACGACGGCGGGCGGCCCACGGTCAGCTGGGAGCAGATCTGGCGGCAGCACCGCGCTCTGAGCGAAGCTTTCCGGCCCTACAACATCTCGTGGCAGCTCAGCCTGCTGGAGGTGCACAACTCCTCCCTGCGCCGCCGTGCCGTGCTGCTGGGCTGCGAGCCCAGCAAGGTGGGCAACGAGCGCTGCGACCCCGAGTGCGAGCACCCCCTCACGGGCTACGACGGCGGCGACTGCCGGAGGCCCGGCCGCTGCTTCTCCTGGAAGCGCCGCGACGGCGTCTGCCACATGGAGTGCAACAACATGCTGGACGACTTCGATGACGGCGACTGCTGCGACCCGCGGGCCACCGACGTGGCCAGGACCTGCTTCGACCCGGACTCGCCCCAGCGGTAGGCACGGGGTTCTGGGGGTGGTACATGGAGGGGAGGGGATGCGCCCTGTCCCCAGCACTGCTCTGCGCCTGGCTGTGGCTTCTGACCGGTGGCTTTGGGAAGGCAGAGGGGTGTTTTTCCATGGGATGGGTGTGTTTGCCATCAAAAGGAGTAAATCCTGCGGTGTGACATGGCACCCTTCTGTGAAACCCTGCCAGTGGGTGTTTTTCCTCCCCCCTGCCCAGGGGCATTCCCAGTGCAGAGCTGCCAGCCCCTGGTTACACACCGGTGGGAGTGTGGGCAGAGCAGCCTGTGCAAAGGATATTGCTTACCCTGATCCCCTGCACGGCATGTAGTTGAGGAATTGCTGCCCTTTCCCACCTTCCTTGGATATAGCTAAAGCCTGATTTCTTAATTTGTGTTCAAAATGCCTTTCTTGATTGCTGAAGTGGGGAGAAGGAGGCAAGCCAGCAGTGCTTGATGCGAGGTGCAGGATTTGGAAAGGCTTATGCACACCTACCCGCAACTTTCTGAATCTTGCCCCAGGGAGTGATGCCCACAAGGAGATTCCCTTGGTTGGAGGAGGACGTCTGCCTTTACTGTGTGCTGCAGGTGCAAAACACCTTGAAAATCTGCATGGACTAAAACCCATGGAGCATCAGTATGCTGTGTTAGGGGGCCCTTGCTCTCCCAGGGGTGTTTGGAGTCAGCAGCAAGGAAGGGGATGGAGAGGAAGATCCAATCTCATGATGGGGACCCCGGGTTGTTTGGAACAGTGTCCTGGGTACAGTCAGTGACTTGCACCCATCTACTGGAGCCATGAAGCGCCACAGCCCTGTTGATGGCTTCCAGCCCTCAGGGCTCTGCTGAATGTACTTTCTGTATGGAGATGGGGAAGAAGAAAAAAAGTAATGGTTTTTCCTTTTTTTTGTTTCATTTAAAGCCGTTTCTGTCTCAGTGTCAGAGTAAACTCATTCCCTGCTGTTGGCTCCTGGTGACAGGCAGAGGTGCAGCACAGATGGCAGCATCTGTCAAGAAAAGTTACAAGGGAAGGTTTTAGGGACACATCTGCCCTTTAATCTTCTTTCTCCTTCACTTTTCCTTCCCTGGGCTGTGGGAGCAGGTAGGCTGTGAGCCATGAATCCCTTTTTCCCAAGTCTGCTTCTTCTCTCTGCTCCTTCCCAGGCAGGGCACAGAGGGAGGAGGGAAGCAGGCTCTGTGTTTGGGCAGTGGTGATAGAGAGGAGCAGCACTTTCCCTCCTCCCTTCCTGAGTCCCTCTCACCCATCCTTAAGTTGCCTGAGAAAACCCAGGAGGAGGATGGGGGACAGTTCTTCACCCTGTGTCCATGCCCAAGCAACCTTCCCCAGATGTTTTCCCACCTCTGGAGGTCTCTTTGGTGACAGCCACCATTGCCACCGTGTGACCACCTGTCCCTTTGTTTCCCATGCTGTGAACCAAGTGCTTTCCTGATCATGGAGCAGATGAAAAGCCTCCACAACAACTCTCCCTCCACTTGTGGTGGCCATCAGCACCCGGCACCACTTGGCCTTGGTTTTGGCAGGGCAAAGGCTCTGTCCTTGCCTCTGTGTGCAGTTAGAGAAATGTTTTCATCCTCCGACAAGAAGGGCTCCACCTTAAATTGAAAAAGGCCAAATTTTTGCTGGTATGAATCAGGGCTTCCATTTGTCAGGATTTTCCCCTGAAAGTTGGGAAACAAAACAAAACAGAACAAAAAAAAACCCCTTGCTTCTGTGGGAAAGGAATGGGAAAATGGGAACACTAGGGAAATAACAAATCTTTTGCAATTTTCTTTCCGCAGACCTCATTGGTCTGCGCAGAGAACAAGAATGATTGATTGTAGGCTAAACTCAGAAAAATGAAATCCAGTGTGCCTGGCATTTGGGAAATGAGGGGGCATGGGTTGAATCCTGCTGCCACTGAGGTCTTCTGAGCTGCTTTTGGCTGGCTCCTTCAGAGATCACAGGAAAAAGGAGTCATTGAATGGTTTGGGTGGGAAGGACTTTTGTGTGCATCCAGTTCCACCCCTCCTGTGATGGTCAGGGACACCTTTCCCTAGACCAGATTGCTCAAATCCCCATCCAGTCTGGTGATGCTGGTGGACACCAACCCTCCCTGTGCTCATCCCTACTGAGGATGGTTTCTGAGGAAGAATAAATCTGTTTGTGGGAAAACCACTGGGAAAATGGTAGTGTGTGTTTGGGAAAAAACAAGGTGAACTTGTGCTTGCCAAAGACCATGGCCAGGTTTGTGTCGTTCCCCAAAATTGGTGGGTGAACCCCAAGGCATGGAAGCAGGGGAGTTGTGTTCAGGCAGAGCTGAGTGCTGCTGTGTTTGCTGTAAGGTGTTGTACTTAAATGAGCAGGGCAGCTGGAGAACTTAGATGCAGATCTAGATGGCGAGACCAAAAATCTTAGCATCTTTTTTCATGGGTTAAATCATATCTACTTTATTTCAAGTCTTTCCCAAAGAGTGATTTGGATGTGAAAGTTTCTTACTACAGCCAAAAATAATTGAATTGAGAAAGTCAGTGTGAGAGGCTGGGCAATTTCTTAGCAGTACTGTAGACAGATTCAATATATTTTGGTGAAGGGTCTCAACACTGTGTCTTGTCCTTCACAATTGTAAGCACTCGAGCAGAAGCTTTTTCCATTTTAACACATTTCTGATTTAAAATTCCCTCTTGGGCTGCAGCTTAGAGAGAGGTAAATTAGAGGAAAAAGCTGAGGAACAGTGGTGGCTTCAGTGCTTCTTAGTTGATGAACATCTCATTATAATTCCAGGGCTACAGCTGGTGCCAGCTTATACCCTCACCCAGGGGAGGCAAGTGAGATTTGGAAAGAGATATTTTTTTTTTTTTTTTTTTTTACAAGGATATGTAGTGACAGGACAAAGGGGAATGGGTTTAAGCTGAAGGAGTCAGGTTTGGATTAGATATCAGGAGGAAATTTTTCCCTGTGAGGGTGGTGAGGCCTTGGCACAGGTTGCCCAGAAAAGCTGTGGGCAGTATTGAAGGCCAGGTTGGATGGACCTAGGATACTGGAAAGTGTCCCTGCCTTTGGAAGGGCAGGAATGAGTTGATTTTGATTGCAGGGTTGGAATGAGTTGATCCTTGAGGTCCTTTCCAGCCCATCCCATGTTCTGTGATAACTCTGGTGGCTGAGGCAGAAGCTGAGATAAGGGCTGATGCTGAAATGATATCAGTGGGCACTGGAACACATTGCTGAGTCCCTCCTGCTATGGTAGCACATGGAACAAGTCCTGCTGAGCTGTGACACAGCTGGGCCACCACCCACAGGTGAAACCCACCAGTGGGACCCTGCATTTGTGGCTGGAGGAAGACAAAAGCCAGAACGCATGTGGAGAGCTGTGTGTAGACATCCCTGCAAGGCAGCCCAACAGGAGACATGGGAAGCAAGTCACACACTTCCCATTCACCCTTGGTCCACCTTATGAGGATCAAGGGGACAGGCAACATCAGGAGAGTTACTGACTATCATCCTTCACCCTTCACATGACTTCAAGCATTTCTCAGGAGTTGCTGGCAGCCCAATGTCGGGGTCTGGAGTAAAATTTGCCTTAATTTTCAGCAGGCTCCCATCCTCTTGCAGAGCTTGAGTGCTGCTGTAATTGGTGCTCTTGGAAGGAAAGCAGCAACAGCTCATTAGCAGCAATTAACACTCAGCGAGGGTCCCCCTCGGGCACTTAGTCAATGAGAATCTGGTGTGTGACACAGTTAATGTGAAAAGAAAAACCGGAGGGGAGTCTGGAGAGCAAAGTGGGTAAGGGCAGAGCTGCTGGGCCTTTCATCTCGCTGCCCAAAGTAATGGCAGAAATAACCTGAGTGACAAAAGGAGGTGAAAAATGATGAGGTGTCTCCAGGCTTGGTGGCCTCTGCTGGGATGACCAAAGCCGTGATGCTAAAATGTACCTGATTAACTGGGCACTTGATGGGCTTTAATGTGAGCTCAGCTGGCCTCCCTCCTAAGGGACTGGTGCTTAATTGGGTTAAGGCTGCTTGGGAGCCTCCTGCAGTTTAAGCCTTGCCTTCAAAAGCTGATCCAGATTAACCTCCCTGAAAGTCTCTGGTGGACAACCACGAGAAAGGAGGAATCACTCCGAGGTATCCCCAGGCACCTGAGCCTTGTCAGGAGATGTTCAGCTGAATGTCGTTGGACCTGAGAGCATAAAAGGTGCCAAATTGAGAGTAGTGAGGCAATGGGCTGTCTTGGGGCTAGAGCTGACCTGCCTAGGCCTTAATCCCAGCCAGATGGTAAAACAACATTCCAATTAGCTGCTCCCTTCCCCTTCTTCTTCCCTTGCTACAGGAAACTTAGTACGTCTTCTTTGCTGTGAAAGAGGGCAGGAACATGGTAAGTTATTGCAAAAGTTTTGCATGCAACCTCAGGCCATTGAAGCTGTTGCAGAGAACAGATTCACTTGTGTGGCAGTACCAGTCCTTGCTTTCTCTGGGTCTGGACTGAAGGCACTTGAGACAGTAATTCGTGTTTGGACTCAAGTGTTTATTATTTCTTATCAGTAAAACAGTTTCACTACTGTGAGTTCAGCAGCTTTTCATTAGAAGGCACAAAATGGCCAACAATCTCTTGTTCCAAGGTCTTTTAAGACCAAACTATCCAATTAAGAACTGACACCTGGATTATTTTCCCTTTTAACCCAATAACTGATCCCAAAGAGCTGCAATGGAGACTTTTCTGCCCAATTACAAAATGCCACCCAAAACCCATGGAGAAGAAGGAAGAAGCATGAAGAAGAAACCCAGGATGCCACCCTGTGCCCTCCATCTTGCTTCCATTGACAACATGCTAAAAACCCCAAAACCTAAATTTCTCACCAAGTGATCCACCTACACTACCCTCTATAATCTATTTCACACTTTTATGGGTTCCAGTTTATCTTGAAGTCTGGGAAACTTTCTCCATGAATGAGGGTCAAAGTCAGTGCACCCCAGAGGAGACAGAGAAGTATTCCCAGTGCCCTGGGCTTCCACTCAACTGGAGATGGTGCCTGCTGCTTGTGGTGGTTGATTGTTTGCAGGGGATGGCAGAGGGTGTTTTCAGTGATTTTTCCCTGCCTGTAGAGTGGCAGAGACTGTGTTGGTCCCATGAGGAATGCATGGCAAGGAGGTTCCCTGCTCAGAACCTGAGCTCTGGCTGCTTTTGAGCTCCCTCTGGCACCTCTTGGAGTCCTACTGGCATGGGCCCAAATATTGTCCTGCTGTATCCAAAGAGCCTCGGGTGCTGGGCTTGGGGCTTTAAAGTGGTGAGGAGGGAGTGCTATGGAAGAACCAAAAGTGGCAGTGATGGGTTCACTGGCTTCTGAGCTTGCTGCTTCGGATCTCTAGTGTACTTGCTGGGACTGTGGGAGTACAGTAGTAAACAGGATTTTTTGCTGCAGACTGACGGTTTGTTGGTGGATGCTTTAAAGTTTTGTGACTGCTTGGATTTGAGCTTTTTGGAAACTGGTCCTTTCCTTGTAGGACAGTCCTTTCTCTCTGAGCTTTCCTATGGATTAACAGTTTTAAAACCTGGCAAAGAGAGGAGGGAATGTTTTTGGTAGAGCCCATTATATCAGGTGGGCAGGATGTCTCCCAAATCCCTTTCTTGTGATGGGATTTGGAGGCTACACCCACGTGAAGGTGCCTCAGCCTACCCAGAACCCTGGCTTGGGGGTGAAGACCTTCTTGGGGCTTTTGACCTTCTCAAAATGTTGGTTAGTATGGATATAGATTTTCTCTGATTGGAGAGTATTTGGGATGTTACCACTGCTTAGTTGCAGGAGCCCAGCAGTGGGATTTTGCTGCTGAGAGAGAGGATTTGGGATGGTGGGAGCCTGCATTGCTGTGCAGAGGAGGGGGTGGTGGGGCTCTAGCATGGAGACCCCCTCTAAGGGAGGCACACCAGGGTCTGACTCAGCCCATCCAACAGCTGGAGGGCAGAGGGATGGCAGAAATTACCTCTTTCCAGAGGGAAATAACTGTGTACTAAGGTGCTGCCGTCCAAGGGCCTGTGCAGGCTCTGGGGAGCACTTTCCAAAGGCAGAGTGCTTTATGTGATACCCTCTGGTGGGGCCAGAGCTCTGCTGTGTTACCCTGTGGGGCTGGAAGAGCAGCACGAGAGTAGAGGTGTTTAGCTACAAGGGGAGGTTCCCAGTCCCATCTTGATGTGCACAAATCTTCCCTGGTTTTTTTTGGGGTGTTAAATCTGGAAATAAAATCACAGTAATGCACTTTTTTTCTTGCCAAGGTAGAAAGCTTGGGGTTAATTCCCAACAAGCCTCTGTGGGAGGATGAGTTTCACTCACTGCCAGCCTTCCTGTGAGCATGGAGCTGCCAGGCAGCGAGTTCTTGGAGGAACCTGCTCGGTTCCCCGGGGGTGAGCACATCTCTGTGGGAGAGGGAGAACATGATCTGCGTGTGAGCGAGGGCACAGACCCCTGCGCCGTGGCTGTGGGCAGCCCGGGTGCTTTTGGGGAAAACATCTGTCCCAGATGTGAGCCATTGTTCTCGCAAACCCCGCCGACTCGGGGGCTCACTCGAGGGGGGCCGATTGTGTTGGGATGGCAATTGTGAAGGAACAGCGTGTGTCCCACAGCTGGGAGGGGTCACTCTTTGTTAGGCCTCCCCAGGGCTCCTCCTCATGCTGCTGTGCCCTTGCCCGTGGGTGGGGGACACCAGCGAGGCCCTGGCCAGGCCCCTGAGACCCCGGGAGCCGGGGTGGCAGGAGCTTGGCAGCCATGGGCAGGGACACCCGGCGCTGACAGGGCTCTGGGATGGTTCCATCTGCCCCGGGCTGGCAGCCTCAGCCCAGCCAGGGGAGTCATACTGCTCTCGGTATAACACACTGCGCTTGGTTTGCCTTGGCCCAGCCACCACTGTTATTTAGGGAATCAAATTGCCCCTTTCCAGAGGGCAGTGGGGTGAGTCCAGCACCACCCAAACCAACTGAGATGGTGTGAAGCACAGGACTTGCTGTGGAGGCTTGAAGATGGATGAGGATGCTGAATGTTTGTGACTGTTGCCTCTCGAGGCTGTGCTGGGGATGAGAGGCAGCCTTGGTTTTATTTTTTTTGCTGTTAATGTATGATCGTTACACTACAGAATTTCCCCAACAAATTATCTCATGTCCTTTTTATATCTGTGAGGAAGGCATTTTTAGAATACTGGCTTGTGCACTTTCTGCTCTGGCTGGGACACTCAGTTGCCTGGATCTAAAAAAAGTTGGAGGCTTGGGACTTGGTTTTACCCTTAAAAAAATGCATATAAAAAGCAAGTTGGAGATGTTTTGCTTGAACAGATTTCTTTTCATCTGTCTCAATCCCTTTCCTTACCAATATCATGGTTATAAGTTTTTGTCCTTCAGTGAGAAGTTTAGGGTGAATGTTTTGGATCTTGGACATTGCCATCATGGTGAAGAGTGCACGAGGAGGGGCTTATTGACCACGGGGCTGTGTGGTTCCTCTTGAGCAGTTAGCTTAATGCCCTGGGAGCATCAACCTTGCTTAGCAAATTGATCCACTGCCTGCCTGTTACAGCATCCTTATCCTGCCAGTGCCCAGGAATCTGAACAGAAGTTACATACCAGGGGCTGGAAGGGTGGCACCCTGATCTTCTGCCACCCTTTTATTGCCTATGCTGCCCTGCTGGTGGATGGGGATGCCCATTGCAGCTGGCTGCAGGCTTTTCTGGCACCAGCAGAAATCCTTGCAGTGTTTGTGGTGCCTTTTCTGCTGCCCTGTGTGTCAGTTTGAGGCTGGATGAAGAAGAGAGACTATTTTTGTTTGGTTTTTTTTTTCCCCTCCTTGTCACTTTGGCTGTTTCTGGAGATGGCCTCAAGCTCAGGGTTCTGCCTTTTGCATCCATGCAGAAACCTCTTTGTGGTCTGGTCCCTCTTTGCCAGCCATTCTTTCTGTCAGGAGGTGACCAAGCTGCCTCCTGATACACCTCAGTCACCTATGTTCAAAAACCATAAGGCCTCCCTAAACCAGGAACATTGTTGTAAGCAAAAAGTAACATAACTGATTTACAGATCTGTTCTTGTAGCTTAGGTGGGACAAGGCTGCTCTGTGCAACCTTAGGGAAAAAGACCTGTAAAACTTTGTTGTGGCCTGGGGTGTTTTTCCTCATTTTGCTTAGAAACAAACAATCCAGACAGAAAGGGAACCATCCCTGACTTTGTTTGGCTTGGAACAGGCTCTAGAATAACTTGCCACCGTTGAGTTCTGCCTCCCAAAACCACACAGGGCTGCAAACATATTTCTCCATTTCCCCTGCTGCTTCTTGCTTGCCCTCTCTCCCACACACTGTGTGACCCCAGCCAGCACTGGCCTTGCCAAAGGAAGGTGAGTGCTCACCCTGTGCTGAGGATAGCAAGTTCTCCCAGGCTGCTGGTGGGTGCTGGAGCTGGGATGCTGCCTCAGCTGGCTTTGGAGGCAAGGCTGGACTCCCCTCCTTCCATGAGCTGCTGCTTCACTGCCTTTCTCCCAGGCAGAGCTCTTTTTCATCCCCTCCATGGTTCCAAACTGCAGCTTTAACTCATTCTTTTCAATTTTTTTTACTAACTCCCTGCAACTGCAGCTCTTTCCATGTTGTCAAGGATCATGTCTCAGAGAAGCTGTGGCTGCCCCATCCCTGGACGTGTTAAAGGCCTGGCTGGACAGGGCTTGGAGCAACCTGGTCTAATGGAAAGCATCATTGCCAATGGCAGAGGGGTGGAATGAGATGGTCTTTCAGGTCATTTCCAACCTAAACCAACCCATGGTACTTGAACATGAAAGTGGGAGATGCATTACTGGGGTGGAAGCAGGTGAGGAGCTGGAGTATTTGTCTCCTTTGCTTATTCCACTGATGAGGACAACAGAAGAGGCAACAGTCTGTGGCTCTGAACTCTCTAATTGTATTTTTGAAGGAGAAGGTTAGAGGGATCAGGAGAAAGATGCCCCTTTGAAATTTGGGAATTTTCAGGTTCTTGGATTTTTTTTCTGCTTTTTTCTAAGGGATCTTGCCATGACCCTCACCCAGCCCTGCTGTACTGCCCACATGTCCATCCTTGAATCTCCTCTTTGTGGTTGCTGAACCCACAGTTTGGTTTCAAAGAGGTAAAAATCTTGGGCCTCTGTGTTCCTGCAGCCTCACAAAAAAAGGCAGCCAGGAAGGAACTGCTTCAGTGGTGGGAAAAATGAAGAAGAACTGCAGCCTTGTGCTTGGTAGACCATGGAGAGCTTTTGGGGCTGATAACCCTTAATACATGCCCTAGTTGGAGCAGGGGGCCTTCAGTCAGTGGAATAAATATCAGGGTTTAGTCTGTCCATTGCTTCTTAGCAATTAGTGCATTCCTTTGGAGTTTGCTCCTGTTGATGTCTTTGATATGTGTCAACCCCAGACAAACCAAGATTTCTGCCTGGGAATTTCCCTGAAGGAGCCTGTAGGTTGAGTTTAAACCCAAGAGTCTGAGGCACACATGTCTTCTGAGCTCCCAAGGAGTTGCCCTGTGAGCAATGGGTGCATCATCCGTGAGAGATGGTCCATGCATGCTCCGCTCCCACCGTGGAAGCATCTGGGAGCCCGGCTGTTCTGAGAGCTCTGCATCATTGCCTGGTCTAATGAAAGACATCCCCAGACCCTCCTGGGGCTCAGATGGGCCATGTGCTTCAGGATGATCTCAGCCATGAGGAAATGGTGAGCCTCTCCGAGGAAGAGATGGCCGTGATTCACTCGGATAGAAATAGAAAAGCCAAGCACGCAAATGGAGACTCCCTATTGACCAGGTTCCTGCCATTTAAATGGGTTTTTACTACCTATTCCAGTATTCATTTGAAAATCACACACATTTACTCATACACACGACAATCAGATTGTTTTTAAGCCATTAAGGCCCATTGGGTCAATAACCAGTGTTTTCAAAAATCTATTAAATTCCCATTTCCGTGGAAATAGAGCTTTTACAATTGATCATGGCTACTGACTCCCATTAAAATAAACCCTAAATGCTATCAACTCCCCCAAGATGTAGAGCACTAAAAGACAGTTTGCCAGGCCAAATTTATCCCAGGGGAAAGTTGATGGCCCATTATGCTTAAGCAACATGAGAATTGTCATATAAGTCAGGAAGTTTATGGGACTTGCATGGATTTGTCTTCCCTGAGGGGTGAAAAGGAAGGTTCATGGGTTGAATCAGTGGTGCTAACATAAGCTCAAAGCCAGACTCCTGTAGGAGATTTTTGGGATCATTTAGCCTATTTTGAATTAAATTTCAAGTGTGTGTCGAGTTTGGTTGTTTGGCAGAAACAAATGATGCTTTAGGGCTGAAGTGCTGTAAGAAATGCTAGATTTGTGGACCAAGTGGTGGCACAGGGTTTCCTATGTTGCTTAACACTGCCCAGCAGAGGTGCTCCAGCCCTCTGATCACCTCTGTGGCCTCCTCTGGGCTCACCCTGATGTGTCTGTTTTCCTTATCCTGGTAGCTCCAAATGCTGCAGCTCTGGACCACTGCAGGTGGGGTCTCACAAGAGCAGGGCAGAGAGGAATGGGCAGTGGTTTCCAGGGCATGCACCAAGGCTGGGGGAAGAGCAGTGCAGAAGGAAGGGGTCCCACATCTTGGCTGGGCAGAGAAGCATGGGGAGCTTTGTGCCCCAGCTGTCCTTTCGGATTAGGGCTGTGCTGCTTGGCCTCTCTGGCAGCAGCAGCTCTCGGGCCGCAGGCTTGCCGCCGGCGTCAGCCTGAAGCTGCCGTGCCCCTTGGAGGAGAGGTCAGGCAGTCCCTGCAGAGCCAGAGGCCAGGCTTCCCTTGTTTGTCTCCCTTCATGCCTCCTTCAATCAGCTTCACTCTGCTCCCTCCCACAGCCCTGCATTTCTCTGCTGTGTGTGCCTGGCCCAGCACTCCTCTTCCTCCTGTTGCTGTCTCCCCAAGACCTCTCTTGTTGGGGATGATGTCTGTGCTATGGGGCCATGTCTTGATGCTTCCATGAGGCCTCTCATGGAAAAGACACCCCTTCCCCTCCAGCAGTGTGGTGGTGTTGGATGGTATTTGTGAGTGGAGGAGTCAGTGGAGTGAGTTGGTCTTTTCTTCTATAAGAGAGTTTAATTTGAGGCAGGTGGAGAAGAGCCTATGGGTTCCTGTTCCTGGATGAACTGCAGGCAGTCATCCCTAGAACAAGTGTTGTGGGACTTTCTTTTACAGTGGGTTCTGTGTCAGGCAGCAGAACCACTTGGGGTTATTGGTGGCTGGCCTTGGGGCTTTTTGCAGGACAGGACTGACTCCTCCAGGAGCTCAGGAGAGAATGACTACAGGTCTATCAAATAGCCACAACCATCAGCTTTTTGGTTTTGGGCTGTTTTTTTTTTTTTTTTTTTTTTTTTGGAAACTGGAAAGCAACTTGAACAAAATGCTGTCTGAGTCCCAGTGGGTATGTCTCAAAAACCTTGTTTCCTCCAAAGGTGTGCTAGGGCTGGTGGTAGCTCAGTACTATCTGGGAAGCCTACACAGACACATGGAGATGTGCTGGGATTCCCAGCACAGCCATCCCCAGAAGCCCTTGGACAGGCTGTGGTGCCCATTATGTGCATGGCAGCAAGCAGTTGAGTGAGGCAGTGAGCCAGCCCTGCCCTCAGGCCACAAATATCACAAACCCAGTGTTTTTCTGTGATCCAAGCATTTGATGCACATGTGCACCCTGTTGGCACTGGTGTCCTGAGGGTGCCCACTATGGTGTGAGAGCACAGCTGGGGGTTAACATCTCCTGAGGCTTATTCTCATGTATTCAGCACTCATCCTCAGTTCAGACCCTAAAACATGAGTATCAACATACAACCAGCCTTAAAACTGATCTCTGCCCTCTTGCCCTGCATGTAAGCTGTCAACAGAGCTATAACAAGATCCAGAGAGGAAAGCAGCATGTGGCAGAAAAGCAAACAGTCTCTGGGCAGGCTGGTAAGGAGGCATTAACACAGCTTTCCTCTAAACCAGGTGTCCTGCTCTGATGCCAGAGGCAAAGACAACCCCTTGATGCCTGACTGTGGCTTTGCTCTGTGTTAAGGAGACCTTTGTATGGAAGTCAGCTGTGATGATTGTGGGAGTCCTGTCAAATGCCTCTGAGTCAGGACCAGAGGAGCTGTCTCCAAGGGGCATATTACAGTAGGGATCTGCTATTGATCTCCAAACCAAGATGATAAGGCCAGCAAAGCAATATTTGAGTAATTTAAGCTCTGAGTCATCACAACTTTGTTCTTCTGGGTGACTTCAATTTCCCAGATATCTGTTGGCGGAATGATACAGCAGCTCACAGATCATCCGTAAGTTTCCTGGAACGTGCAGGGGACTGCTCCTCACATGAGTGTTGGATGTGCCAGCCAGGAATGAGGCACTGCTGGACTTGGTACTCACAAACCAATCATACCTGGCCTGTAAGAGCTTGGCTAGTGGTAGTCTTGCCTGCAGTGATCACAATATTGTGAATTTTGGATTCTGCTGCAGTGCTGGTGGCTAGTGCTAAGACAAAGGTTTCAGATTTTTGAAGAGTAAATTGCAGCTGGCTCAAAGCTCAGTTGGGAGGGATTCACTTACATACAGGCTAAAGGAGTGAGTGCTGGGACTTTTCAAGAGCACTCTTCTAGAACCACAAAAACAGTCCATCCCCTTTAAAGGTGAGAGAACCAGGTGGGAACAGGACTTTAGAGAGAGGACAACCCAATGAAACAAGTGTTTCCTTGTGGTCTTTGTTCACCCTCTCAGACATCTCTGCAAGTCCCCTGTCAGCTGTTTTCCAGTCCTTCTGGATCCAAGGTGGCATTTCCCCTGCAAGTGTATTACATCCACTGAGTTTTAGCTATGAATATTTGTATTTCTGAACTCTTCCCTTTTGCTTTTTGCCTCCTGCTCTATATTCCTACATATTCCTATATCCCATGCTTTTGGAGTTGGGACTTGCCACCTCCCCAGTGGTCTGTCATCCACCCAGTCCCACTGACACTTCAGCCCCCATCCAACTGCTGCCACCTTTGGTTTTTTGGCTTTTTTTGTCTTTGTCTTGAGCTCTGCTCCACTATCATGTAGTTAAACTTGGAATAAAGATGGAGACCATACCGTACTTTTGTCCAGGGATGCATCTAAATTACACTGAGCTTCAGCTCCTCAGCACATCTGCTTCTTCCTTCTTTTGCCCTTATTTCTAAAAGGATCTTTAACTCTTTGTTTTCACTGGAGTCAGCTTCATTTCAGGGAATTCCATTTCCCTGACAGCTATGATGCAGCAGTGTCTGCTGGTCAGTCCTGGTTTTCAATTCTTCATTCAAGACCTGTGTTCATCCCTCCATTTAAGTTGATCTGAATCCACTCATTACAAGTTAAGGCCAAGTTTTCTCTCATCTACTCTTTCATAATTTGTGCACTGCTTACCAAAACCAGGTCTAAAATAGCATTGCCTTTGGCTGATTCAGTGATGATTTAGTGAACAACCTTTTAGCCAACACTTCCAGGAATATCTGGGCCATGCCATTGTTAGCAGCACTTATTTTTCAGCCTATCTCAGGGCAAAATGCCCTGCAGGCTTTCTGGTCTAACACTGATGTTAATGTATTTCTTTCCCAAATCTGACCTCAAGGAGTTGTGTACTGCCCTCTGATGTAACAGAGCTGTGTGCTAGCAATCTGCAGCCCTCTAGCTCCCTGTCCCTGTAAATCTCTTGTGGAAGGGTCACAGCCTTGAACTGCAACGTGTCTTTTTGATCCCATCTGCAGCTTTTGCCAGTGCAGCTCTCTGACCCTTCAGCATCTCCTACTGCCTCAGTCCCATGCTCACACATGGAGATTGAGAGTTATCTCTGAAACCAACAGCAATGGCTCATGAGGGAGCCTCCTGATCCTGAAGGATTCTGTTTTGCCTTCCCACCCTCTTTGGCATCTACTTAGCCACCTATGCAAAACTTAAACTGTCCTGCCAGTGATGGCAGCTCTTCTCCTTGTGCTGCCAGTGCCTCAGAGGTGGATTTTTCCAGGCATGTCCAAGAACTGTGTGATATCCTCATCCCTTGTGGACTCAAATGCTCTTTGGCTGGAGTCCAGCATCCAGTGAAGTTGATGAAAGGCTCCTGAGCACTACAGAGGGTATTATTCCAGCAGTGTTGTGCTTCCCGTGATCCCAGGGGAATGTCTGGCTCTTTCTCAGCCTTCCCTTCCCATCTTGCATGTGTTTTGTATCTGGCTGTGTTACCAAAGCCTGTCCAGATGAGAGTCATTTGGATGTTACTGCCTTGTCAAGTTGTCATGATGCTGGCAGAGAATGTTTGTGGCGTACCAGCAGCGTGCTGGACTGGAGTCAGAGCTCCCAGACATGGTCATGGGGATGCAAATAGTCTCAGTAAGTACAGAAGGACTCAAAAACACAGCATCCCCCCGGCTGTGTTCATGCCAGAACTGTTGGGGCAGGTAAAAGTGTGCTTCACCCAGAGTGTGAGGCAGCTGCAGTTGTGAGAATGGCCATCAGCCTTGTCTGGAAGCAGAGCAGGTAACTCATCTGGGCTCATCCTCTGTGCCAGGGCCACACTGTGTTTGTGCTGTGGTGGTGGGTTTTGTCTGCTTGTGGCAGGCAGCAAGGGAGGCAAGGCTGAGGTGTGATGACAACAGGGATGAGGGTTCCCAGATCCTAGCAAGGAAGATTCATTTATGCAAGCAGAGAGTCCAGGTGTGGAGCTCCACCTATTTGGACCCCCTGCTGAAGATTCACCATGAAGAGGAGTCCTTTGGTGGGCCAAAATGGAAGATATCCACTTTGGCTCACCACCTAGAGAAGCATCTCCCTTCACAGATGAATTTAGAGAGTCTGCTCTCCCAAAATGTTCACACCATTTGGGTCAGCACCTGTGTTCATGGACTGAGCTGTGGTTCAGAGACAAGGTTGCTCTGTTTGTCATTAACCCTTTGCAGCCTTGGAGAAATGTTTTACCCACATATTGAAAATTTTATTGGCAGACTGGTGCTCATTTCTGGGAAGTCTGAGGGATTCCTCATTTGTCAAGCAGAGGTTTGGGGGAAAAGGGAGCCCCTCTGCTTGCAGGAAGTAGGAAGAGGAATTTCCTTGCAGTGATTGAAAAACATGAAAGCAGAGCCAGGAATCCCCTGTGACTTCTTTAGGCTGTATGGTTAGCTGGAGCTGGCTGGGTCTCAAGTATTTTCCAGTTGTCCATGGAGGGCACTTGGACAGCTTCCACCCAACCCCACTCCCACATCCCCTCTGAAAGGTCTACAGGGAAAAGACTCCTATTTTTGAATTGCAGTGGAATTCCTGTGGCATTACATGCTGCACCCTTTGTGGTACCCAGAGAATTCAGTTTGATTTATGGTACTGCAGGGGGTATGTGCTGGCCTTGCTTTTCTTTTGGAGGTGCCATCTTTTGTGTCCTGCTCATCATGGCCACTGTGCCCCCAAGGCTTCCTGTTATGGTGTAGCTGTCACTAAAATGTGCCACTCTTGCCCTTCTTCTCCCACATTAGGCTTGTTTTACAGCTTGACTGTGTTTTGTGCTGGCAGATCCTCTTATCTCTTCCACTTCCCCACCAGCAATGGCCCTGCTGTTGCTCCCAGAAATTTGTGCTGGAAAAGCTGCAACATCTCTGTCTCTCCTGGGTATATCAAGTCTTCTCCTTTGACTGAGCCAGCTCAGACCCTGACTTACAACCAGGTTAGGAAGGTGTTGTTTCCCCTGTGGTCAGGACAAAAGTTTCCAGGAAAGCATGAGAAAACAATGTGACTTCTCCAGGGAGGTCTGGGATCACGGGTGGAGTGTGATTTTTCAACTACTCAGAAAGGGAGCTTTGGTTCTTTAGACTTTAATAAGGTAAGGTCTAGTGCAGTAAGAGTTTACCATGCAAATCTACTTTCATCTGATGACTTTTTCCCCTTGATATGAAGGGGTGACACAGGGAATATGGAGCAGGACTCCAAGAAGACAATTGTCGGGAAGCAATGGACATAATTGGGAATGTAAGAAATTTGGATTAGACATTAGAAATTATTTTTAACTTGAGGATGCTTGAACACTAGAATAAGTTGCCCAGAAAGTTTGGAAAACCTCTGTCCTTGAGGCTGTTGAGGCCCCAGATGACCTTGAACAATGCAATCTAATTAGATTAGTTTTGAGCAGGGGGATCAGAATGACCTGTGGAGATCCTCTCAGTCTGCAGTGGAGTCTCTGATTCTGGTGTTCTGTGGTGACAGTCACTAAAGCTGCTCCATCTTCTTTTCCTTTTTCCAGCAGCAAGAAGCACCACAGGATGACAGCCCCTCATACAAGTAAAACAGGATGCAGTGTGGTGCCTTAGTGTCAGGCCATCAAACAGTGCCATTCAGCAGAACTCTGAGCCAGTATCACCTGTTGTAAGGGAATCCACCATTTCTGGGTTCACCCCTTCAAATAGCATCATTTTGGATGGTGTTCACTCCCATTCTCATATCTAATGATGTCATTCCATGGCCTTCCCATCCCTAATCTTTCTCTACTGTTGCACATACTCTTCTTGCAAGCTTCACTCTTCCAGGGCTGCAAGTGCTCCCCCAGCTCCAGGGGGCATCACCACACAGCTGTCTTGGATGCCCTTGGAAAAACATTGACTTTGAATCTGGCAAACCTGATGTCCCATCTCTGTCTATTCTGTCCTCTACCCTGTTCTTTGATGTTGGTTTGTTTTATTGCTCAGCTGACAGCTGTACCTTCACATATCCTTCTGTCCTTCCTTTGTGCTTCCATGTTGGGTTTCCCATCCTACTGTAAATATCATCTAGTTTGGAATACTCTAGAGTCTGGTAGGCATTGGAAAATGATTTGGGAAGCAGAGGAGAGTGCTGTCATTTAGGCTGTTTGAAGACCAAAGGCTGCTCTGCCTTTGCCTTGGTGAAAATCACAGAAGCACTGAAGGAGGGAGAGAGCCTAACCTTGGCAGGAAGCAAAAGGGTCCGATGCCAGTTGGATGCTCCTTGTCTAACCTAAGGATGCCAGCAGGAAATGTAGTTTGAGGGGAATTGGAGTTGCCCATTCTAGAATTGTTCTGCTCACATCTTTGGGGATGTTGGCAGGATATTTGTGCTTTCTGTACCATAGCAGGTGAAATTAGGGTCCTTTCTTCTCCTTGCCTATCCAACCCATCTGAACAGCTCTCAGTGCTGGAACTGCTCCCTCTAACCCTTACACATCCCTGAGCCATCCAGATCTCTCAATGGAGGAAATGACAGTTATTTATAATTAAGCCTTGACAAAAAATGTTGCTAATGTCAAGGGAATGGCAGGCGACAGCCAGAAAAACATCATGTCTCCAGAAGAGGGACTGCAGGAATATCCCTCTGAATAGGGCTGACGTCGGCTCTTGGAATTTGGACAGCCTGGAAGACTTTGGGGCTATTTTTCCGAGATATCATAGGTCAGGAATTGATGCTATTTTTAAGTCTGTGTCCCCCGAGCAGCTTTGATGAGTGAAGGAGACTTTCTCTCCCCCCTCCCCACCCTTATGCTCTATTTCTATGAAATTTTTGCTTCTATTCCTTCCGAGTCATGCCACAAGTATGTCCTTCAGGTTTGTTTATCCTTCTCACTATCTGTTCCTCCCGGCCTGCTCCCGCCTTGGTTGGGTTGGAGGGGTGGCGTCAGCGTGGCGCGTGTCTGGGATGCTCAGGCCAGACATCACAGGCAAGGGATCGAGTTCTCCTAATTTGTCCTTTCCGGTTGGGAGAGTTTTCTCTCCACAAGCTGATGTGGCTGGGGAAAGTGTTCTGGGAATGCTGCTTTGTGGTGGGAGATTTCAGGGCCTGGTGAAGACAAGCTGGTCATCTCATCTCACCGCATAGCCCAGCCAAGATCTGTCTGAAGTAACTGAGTCTTCGGAGCTCCTGGGAACATGGGTGAGATGCCTCCAGCCTGGGATGGTCTTTTGGGGTTCACTGGTAGGCGAGAGGCAGGGAGAAGACCCTGATTATCTGACACCTCCCAAGTCAGCAGTGGCTTCTGAAAGCCTTTGCTGTTTCAGGTCCAGGGAAATAGCCCTTCGGTTTTCCCAGCTCTGTTCCACATGCCACCGTGCTCTAGTTTATTTCTGGAATCCTTTATTTTTTTCCATTTTTTTCTTCTTCTCTTCAATTTGCTGTAGCAACTTTTTTCTTTCTAAATAAGCCTGTTGGTGTAACAGCTTGACTAGGGATCTTGCCATTTCAAACAAGAAAGGAAAAGGGTTTCCTTTCTTACTTCACATCTGAGATGAGAATGTGCCTTTTTCCCCTTAGCCCATCCTCAGCTCCATCCTCCTGTCTGTCATCCCATGTAGTGAGGAATACACTAATGGGCATCACTGCTAAAGGACCCCACCAGAAGCAGCTTGTTCAAACAGAGCTGGTGTTCCTTCATGGTGAGCCCAGTGTACAGAAACAGCTGTGCTCCCTTCAGAATCTCTCCACACAACTCAAAGGTGCCAGTTGCTCCTGGAAGCATGGGAATAAATGAAATGCTTTCCACCACCTTAATGTTGCTGTTGGCCTCATGCTGCAGGTTTAGTCATTCTTATGACATATTTCCACACTGGTGTGTTTCCATCATCATTCCACAGTGATGTATTTAAAGCCTTTCCATGAGTTGTTTTTTTGTTTTGTCTTGCTCAGAATCTCTTAAATGAATGGCTTCACAAACTGTGGGTCAGGGTCTTTAAGTTTTGAAGACTTAGAGACAAGTCATAGAAATGTGGAGATAATGTCTGCTACCTGTCCTAAGCATGTCTCAGCCCATGAGGTTGATGGCAGAGATGGTGGAAATGGTACCACTTAATTTATAGAATCAATATCCTAAGATGTAAGGGACCCACAAGGATCATTGAAGTCCGTTTAAAAGGGTACCTGACATTTGCAGCACAGTCCAAGACCCTAAAATTCCATTGCTATTATTATTATTGCTGATATTAGGTTAGACTTTGATTGTTTTGCATAGTTGAGGACATAAACTCCCTAAAGACCAATGCTGGGATTGTTGATGTTCTCGTGAATGTGATACAGTCTTTTGACCTGTGCAGAAACCCTCACATAGAGGAAAGAGTGGAACCTAAATTTCCTGACTGCTACCCACCTTTCCTAGCCCATTACCTTCCTGTGGCCTTTAGAAATGGATGTCTTGGATATCACATTCCAGTGTGTTTTCAACTCTTTATTCCCAGTTCTGAAGACAGGAGGAGAGACTGCCAGAAGTGTTGTTAGGAGACTTTCCCCTCTAAACTTGCCCTTTGATGAATCTGGCTCCAGAGATTACCCTCTTCTCATTAAGCTTATTTTGGGAAATCTTGCTTTTTCCTCTGCTGGCTCCTGTAGACATCCCAAACCTCATCTGAAAGATCCAGATCATGAGCAGAGGGGGTAGTCTTCTCCAAGGTCCATTTTGAGCAGAGCTGCAAGAAATTTTTTTTAATTTTTTTTTTTTTTTTGAGTGTGTTCCAAGACACCTTTTGCTCATACTTATCCTTGTGCTATTCCCTGGGATGTGTTTTGATGAGAAATGTGCCTAAGCACTGCTGGGACACCCTTGTTTTTACCACATACTGCCATCTCTGGCATACTGGTTTTCCTGGGGAAAGGGATGGAATGGAAGGCCAGATAGGCTAGGGAAGCCAGAGAAGACACTTCTCAGCTGACAAACCCTCTCTGCTCCCAACAGTGAGGTGTGATGTCCATTCCTCTCTTGCCCCATATGAGGGGCAGCCCCTGAAAAACCCTTGTTAGAAGCAGTTGGAGTTCCGGATTAAATCTTCTCTCCTTCCAACTCAAATTCTGCTTTTGTGATGCCAAACCCCTTCTCTTTTCCCTAGCAGGACCAAACTCTGCATTTCCTTCTCCTCTCATATTTTCTCCTCCTGTTTTATCATATTTTATTACTTATTCTCATATTTTGTGTAGCTTCTTTTGTCGCCATAATTGGAAAGCCTTGTCTAGGAGTAGAACTCACCAACAAAGCTACTGTAATGAGCAAAACTTCTTCAGGTTTGCATGAGTGCCTTCCACCCACACCCAAACCCCTCACTACATGAACTTGCACCTTACAGAGCAGAGTTTGCAGTGTCACAGGACATCCTGTGGAAATGCTGAATATTTCAGTGCTTTAACACGCTCTCGGTTTCAGAGCTGAGGATGTCTCCATGTCTGGTCCAGACGCTTTTCCCTCTGAAACAAAACTCACCAGCCCAGGTTCCTCATGTCAGTTTGCAGGAGACACTTGGCACTGTCAAACCAGCCTGAGTTGGCAATGGTGGCAGCTTGGATCAGGGGAGAATCCTGTTTTTAGTTGCCCTTGGGATGCCTTTTGCAGCTGCAGTGTGCCTGGAGCTCTGGGCTTTGTAGTTTTCAGAACTGTAGCAGACGGCCAGCCACTCAGCATCACAGGCCTCTGAGCACCAATGCCAGCCCTTTTCCCTGGCAAACAAAACTCAGCAGCCCAGGTTCCTGATTGCAGGAGCCACTTGGCACTGTCAAACCAGCCCGAGTTGGCACTGATGCCAGCTTGGGGCTGGGAGGCATCCTGCACAATGCGGAATTTCAGGAGCCAGCCTGCCACTCCGGGCCACAGGGCCCCGAACACCAATGCTCCTTTGTAGGATGTCTCTGAGTGGCTCCCACTTTTCCTCCTCGCTCTGTTTAGAATGTGTGATGAATATTTCCTCTCTTTTGACATTTCAGGGCTTACATGAGTGTGAAGGAGCTGAAGGAGGCTCTGAAGCTGAACAGCACCCATTTCCTCAATATTTACTTTGCCAGTTCGGTGAGGGAAGAGTTGGCTGGTGCTGCCACTTGGCCGTGGGACAAAGAGGCCCTCAGTCACCTGGGTAAGTAACTTATCCCATTCCTGGGGTCCCAGAATTATTGGTTTTCCTCTCTCTTCCTCGACTTGGTAAATAGAGGTGGATGTGTTGTGCCTCAACATTGTGGATGTTTCATACGAAGGTCACAATAACAGGATTTGGTTGTACCAACAGCTGCTGCTGCAAGGAAAACAGCTGTCTATTCTCTGAATCCATGTGGGTAGGATTGTGAGATTACCCACTGACAAGGGGCTTCAACATTGTTATGAGAAACTTTTGATGGTGAAGGTAGTGGGACTACAGTTTTACCATAAGTGCAGGCTCTGGAGAGAGTTCTACTCACATTTGGTTTCTCCTGAACGTTCAAGGTCTATCTTTTAGTATGCTGGAGACAGTGAATTTCACTCTGCGGCACATAATAGCAAACAGATACAAACCAGAAGTGTCAGTGTTTTCAGAGCTGAGATGGCTGATTTCAGCAGCTCCAGGGCTGCCCAGGCAGCAGCCAAAACTGGCCACTTCCGAATCCAGCTGCAAGTGTGAGGATAACTATCAAATTTTACCATGTTTTTATAACTTGGCCTACTACCTGCTGGAGGCAAGGTTCTCCTTGGCCTCAGAGGATTCAGGGCGGACCCTTAAGGTCATCAGTCCTCGTAGGCTGCAAAAGAGCCAAAACGTCTGCTGGTTCCCTAGAATGTGGTTGTTTTGTGCATTTTCTGCTATTTCTGTTGTTTCACTTCTTCCTGCCTCTCCTACCACCTCTTCAGTTGTTGGAGTTTTCTGGCAAAGCCCTTTACATTTTGCAGTCAAAATGTCTAAAGTGTTTCTCAATAAGTAACTGGAAATAATTACTCCCGACACCTGCACAGCAGACCTAGACCTTCTGCTTTTACAAGTGCGTGATGTTCAACCCTGAAAAGTTTTATACTGCTGTTAAAGACCTGTTTCAAAGTTCCTTTGTGCCAGTTTCCCTCCCTCAATGAGTTTCAGGGCTGTTTTTTCGATAGCATATTGCTACAGCTGCTTGTTGAGGAAGGCAAATCTCCATGAAATTTATTCTTTCAGCTTCCAGAAATCACTTCCAAGGCTCAGCTTGACAATCATCTGACTGCAGCAAGTGCTTCAGCCACACACATTCCCCTCAGACCTCTCCCAATGGCCTGCAAGCCGTTGTACAGAGGGGTAATTGGGGTGACTGGTCTCATCAAAAGCCTTCGTTTAGTTCCAGTCTCTGAGCTTGTGTCCAGCCAGGGAGATGACACATGGCACCATCTGGAAATGCTGGATCAGGGCTTTAGTGTGGAGGTTCAGGGGAAAAGGGGTGTTGTCTTGACTCTGGTGCCAGAGCTGTGAAGTATGAAGCTGGATCTGAACTTTTTTGAGTCTCTGGCATGAGCTGAAGACTTTGGTTCAAGGCTGTCCTTGGTTTTAGATTTAATGAGCTGGGGAGGGCGAGTGGTGGACTCTGTTCTCCTTTAACAGTGAGCTGCACCACATCATCATTTGCTTTGTACCATGCACAATGTACATTATTGTCCCGCACAGGAGATACTCAGGACTGAGGAGGCCATGAATATGTGGCTTTTGACAAAAGCTCTCACTAGAGGCTAATGGAGCATCTGAGTGTAGATGTGAAAGGAAAGCAGTGAGTAAAGA
Source organism: Zonotrichia leucophrys gambelii (assembly GCF_028769735.1). Lineage (NCBI taxonomy): Eukaryota > Metazoa > Chordata > Aves > Passeriformes > Passerellidae > Zonotrichia > Zonotrichia leucophrys. The sequence goes on along the minus strand of NC_088178.1, from coordinate 4,321,927 downwards.
GAAGGAAAAGCCTTGGGAGGAGTTAATGGCAGTTTGTGAAAAATTCCG